>NC_049255.1:38960036-39610036 GCF_011100685.1 Canis lupus familiaris
CTTGGCTAGTTAGTGTGTTAAGAACTCATTTATATTCATGTAAAATAGTGTCACCTACTTCTATAGTAAAAGGTTCTCTGCCTTGAATCCACCTGCTGTCTCCTCACAAATGTAGGACAGGAAAAAGTATACATATTAATCTGCAGCCTTGATTAGAGGTGTATTTGTCTCGAGGCCTCCATCACATTATGTGAAGATGAGACTTTGTGGTATAACTCAGTTTGCGTTTGAAGAGTCAATGTCTGCCTTTACTTTTTGTGTCACGTACCATATTTACTTGAAGTCACTCGCGATATCATTTCTAGAGACCATGTACCTCAATCGTTAGCCAAGTACTGGATGGTGTGAAATAATCTCCCATTGAATAAATGGGTTAAAGATGTGGTAGTAAATTTAGAAGTCATATCAGAAGCTGGTTTGGAGGGGAAAAAACATACATAATGAGGTTATTGAGTGATTTTAATAAACATGAGAATGCTTAGTGTATTGAAGTTCTCACAGTAGAGAACACAGGTTTCGCTGGACTTTTGTCAACTGGACCAAATATAATAATTTTTTTATGCTCATGCAGGAGTTTCTCTATTCAACTGGGGGAATAATCCTTTAACTCAGAGTTGCTAAATGATTAGTTTGTTGTTTGCTGTGAACCTTATTGTCTATATCCCCTGTTCAAGCAATTAATCTTGTACTGCTTTGCAGTGTTTCTTGGGTTGCTCCCTTGTGTAGTTATTTAGCTCTTCCATTGTTTATGGCTCTAAGTTGAGCATATCCACAAGTAAATTATTGAGGCAGCAAACAAGAGGTCTATGTGCATGTGTGTATGTGGATCATAGTACGCTCTGAACTCCATAAACACTTAAAAAAACCCCACAGATGTGATATTATTTTGGAGAATTCCAGAAGACTCAGTCCTATAAAATAGAGAAGGACTGCACAATATCCACTAAAAGAGTTACTGTTGTATAATTATGGGAAAGGACATCACAGATGAAAGCTGACTTCTGAAATAGGGTTGAAAGCATGAAGGGAACCTATGGTCTTAGAAGGTGAGTTAGTGAGTATTGACCAGGAACCAGGGAAGGATATTAATATGCTGGACCTTACCAACTCACATTTTATTCTAAGTACCTAAAGTTTCAAAGCCTTTGAATATATTAGTATATTAAGAAATTCAGCTTATCTAGGCTTTTCTGTGACCAAGCTGATTTCCTTTGACTACTAAATTGATTAGGAGAGTTGTGTATTATTGCTAGGGATAAATGAAGAATGGGTGAAATAAATTGCACAACAGAGGCATATTGCGTTTACAGATTTATGACTTATTAAACATTAGGTTTAGATAACACCAGAGAGAATGGTGGCATCATAGATTTCCCTGAGCAAAAGTGCCTGGGAAAGCAGCCTAAAAAAAAAAAAAAAAAAAAAAAAAAGGGAAAGAAAGTCAATGTACACATTAATGGAAGAAAATGACTGCTATTGTAACAGGTGTATAGCATTGGAAGCAAATTCATATTGTGCACAAAAAGATGATCACTGTTAATGAATAGGTAGATTATATTAGAAAACCAACAAAAGCTAAATCCTTTAAAGTGTTTGCTCTTTTTTAGCTCTAATAATTCAGTAGCTCAACGAACAAAGTTACAGACATGGCATTGTTGGAGAACTATAGTTGTTGATGGAATAGGGCTTAAATTTATTTTTCTAAACCTGGTGAGGACAGAGATATATCTCAATGATAAATAGGAATAAATCTTTCTGGGGTTTTATAAAATCAATGATCTACTTGAGCGTTTGTTCATAAGCTGATGCTGCATGTGATTTCTAATGACTTTTATGCCTTTTACTTATTTGTCTCCACCTGAATTAGAAAAGAAGAAGTAGACTTCCTTGGTTAATAACCAAATAAGTAGTTCAGAATCACGTTTATAGTGTTTGTCATCATGAAGAATAGATCATCTATCCTCAATAGAGGATAGATGATAGCTACATGAGGATATATCTCCATGTTGTTCCTTAAGGTAGACTGGAAAAGAGGTATTGGAGTTTTTTGCTGAATTCTTGGAGATCCTATCTGGCCTCATCTTGAAAACATATAGGTTCTTCCTTTAACTTCCTGAAGGAGGAAACAAACAAACAAACAAACAAACCAGAGATACTAGCAGCATGATTTTAACCAGAGGAGCCTCAGAACTTGGAGTCTTAGATCTAACAAAATATGACAACAAAGCACCATGGATTGTGAAATTATTGTGTCATTATTGTGTTATATTGATCACCCAAATCTATTGTATTAGAGAAAAGACCAGGGTTGGGGGCGCCTCGGTGGCTCAGTGGTTGAGCATCTGTCTTTGGCTTAGGTTGTGATCCCAGGATCCTGGGATCAAGTCCCACATCAGGCTCCCCACAGGGAGCCTGCTTCCCCCTCTGCCTGTGTCTCTGCCTCTCTCTCTGTGTGTCTCTCATGAGTAAAATAATATCTTAAAAAAAAAAAAAAGACAAGGGTTGAGAATAAGAAGTTGTAAAGTGCTTATATTTGTAAGATTCTCAAGCTGAGGTGAACCAAATACAGAGTTCTGCTAAGCACACCAGAAGGTTCTTACTGAGACCAGCCTGTGCAGGCATCACTTCTGATTACCAACATTGCAGAGCCCTCTCCTCATGCTCAGGGCATTCTAACATGTTCGCGTGGAGCCCGCTCTGCAGAAGAGCTCGAGAGGTTTGTATACGGAAATCAGAAAAGATCCCAAAAGCATGAAGTGGGTCTTAATCAGAGAACTTGTAATGAGCCTCTAAGTTTAGGAGTTTCTTGGGTACTGGAGATTTACTGTACCTTCTACTGCTCAGGCCATTGTCATAAGAAAAGAGTTTTTATTGACCCATGTTACCTCAGGTGTCTGTCTGGTAGCCAGTAATACAGGGATAGAAAACTTCAGGACTGGAAGAGAGCAGAGCTTACAAGATTGGTGTGGTGGCTTCTGTGGATGGCTGTGGTCACTACCTCTTAGGGCAATTTGTACTGTTTCATTTATTTTCTCTGCCCTTTGCTGCTACCAAAGAAGATGAAGTCACAAGATAGGTTTCTGGTTGGGGAGAAAAGGAAGGAAGGGAGGATGCAAGGTGTTACGGAATTGTGCCAATCGGGACTTCGATATTTCAAGTAAATTCTTTAAAAAATGTAATTATTTGAAAAAGCTGTGAAGCATCCTAACTGCATCTATAGCTCTCATCAAGAACTCTGTTGTGAAATGCCATCTAGAGATAGTGTTGAGGATTAACAGGAATTCATTAACTGATTTACAACAAATAAAACCCAAACCTAGAATTCATTTTTATTTTATTTATTTATTTATTTTTAGAATTCATTTTTAGGTCAGCATTTTAGAAGTTGAGCAGGACCTCATGTGCAAAAGACAGAGGAGTCACTGAGATGGCTTTAGGAAACTGCTTTCTACCAGCAGCCTGCGTGATAGCACCAACCCCCGGGGCACACCCAACTCCACAACAACAAAGAGAAGTAAACTGTGGAAGCTGTTGCTGAAAGCTGCCGCTAAGAGTGTAGAAATTGAACAAAGGTAGAGGGACCTCCCTGAGATCTGCTGTCACAAAGGCCGGGCTGCGAAGGCTCGCCACTAGGTCTGACTTTGGAGGCAGTAGATGAGTATATTGGCCAAGGGGACCTTGTCACACAGAGTTCAATCTCTGATGTGTCTCCACGGTGTGAGTCAGCGTTGAGGGAAAAGGGCATCCTGGGTATCTCCAAAAACTGAAGTCTGCTCTCTTTCACTGTATCCAAGGAAGGAGGTTGAATGACAATTGTATGTGGTCCTGAGGGAAGCGAAGTGGGATTTCCTAGCTGCCGTAAACATGTGGGCTCCAGTTTCCTGGTTTGATGTGGAGCCTTAGAGTCGAAATCAAGGAAATGTCTCTGTTTGTTCTGTTCCTAATATTAATACTATAGCGTATTATAAAACTAGTAATTTGTATGAAGACAATATGGCATGCTCTGTCTTATTTCCCTCTTTCCCAATATGTGGTTTATTAAAAACAATAATTTGTCAGAAATGTACATAAGAGGTAGTCATCTTGTGTCTTGTTGAAAAAGTTTTTTTTTTTTTAAAGATTTTATTTATTTGTCAGAGTACAAGCAGGGGAGCAGCAGGCAAAGGGAGAAGCAGGCTCCACACTGAGCAAGGAGCCTAATAATGTAGGGACTGGATTCTGGGACTCTAGGATCATGACCTGAGCCCAAGGCAGAAGCTTAACTGACTGAGCCACCCAGGCACCCTCCAAAATTTTTTCTATAAGTACACCAGTATGCAGAAAAATGTCCCAATAGAATGATGTATACCCAATAGACACTCCAAATAATGTTAATAATCTATTTAGCTTCAAGGATATATTATCACTTTTATTATTATTTATTGCAGGTTTTTAAAAATATTTTATTTATTTATTCATGAGAGACACAGAGAGAGAGAGAGAGAGAGAGGCAGAGACACAGGCAGAGGGAGAAGCCGGCTCCATGCAGGGAGCCTGTGTCTCCAGGATCACACCCTGGCTGAAGGCAGGGGCCAAACCGCTGAGCCACCCAGGGATCCCTACTTATTGCAGTTTTATATTTACTTTACGCATACTGCCTGGTAGACAGTGGAGAGATACAGTGTGCATAGAAACACTAGAATATCATATAAGAAAATATGAAGTGTTGTGGTCTCCATGCATGTGCCAGACTTCCGACTCTTCTGGTGGAGCCTGGTTTGGGAAGAGAATGGAGTGATGCTGAGGGTCCTCAGTTTGTACTCTTCTTCTCGACCTTGTAAATGATTCCAAATACTGAAATTAAAAGCAAAACAAAACTTAAAACTCAGTTATTTTTGCATTAAAACTAACATGTCATAACCTGTTTATGATGAAGTAAAAGGGATTAAGATTGTGTGAGCTAACTCTTAAAAGTGAATGAGTTTCTTTTTCAAATAGCATCTTTTAAAAATTTGTTGTGTTCAAATAAATATGATACTTAGTTGCAAATTGTTAATACTCTCATCTTTTGAAGAATTAGGACATTGTATAAATTAATTATCAATTAATTCTAGCAATAAAACTAAAAACAAGCAAACAAAAAAGTGTCATAAACCATAAGTAATGCAGTTCTGCTATTTTCATGTAGCTTACGTTTAATTCACAGTTAGGTTTTATTAAAAAAAAATGAAATAGGGATTATACTCTTTGATTTGTTTTTATCCACTCCTAAAAGTATTCTGTTTACCCAGAGTTAGCTTAATTACTGTATCTATGTGTTTAGTACAGCACATCTTTACAAGTGGCTACTCATACTCTAAAGGTAGTGTTTAGGGATTTATGATGTAAGTCATTGCAAGACAAAGAGTTAAATGAAGGCAACGTAAAATAATTTTGGAAGTTACTAAATAGTGCTCAGAAGTGATGTAGAAACTAACCAAAAGAAGTTTCAGTTGGCCAAAAAGCAATTGGCTGAAGTTTGGGATAAAGAATTTGAGATTGGGGAAAGGTGAGAAGAAGGCCTACCGATCAGCAGCACTGTGTGTGTAGGAGACAATACGGTGGAGAATGCTTTCATTTTAACTTGGTATCGAAATTAGGCAGTGGCACGGAAATGACTTGAAGAAACCCGGGTAGAAGATAGAAAACAGCGCAGCCTTCTCTGACTTGAAAGCAGTATCTGAAGTAAAAATAAAATAACAGGAATAGTATAGGCTACCACAAAAAAATAGCAAAATAGTCACTATTTATATTTCATCCAACAGATATTTATTGAATACCTCATATGTGCGAGGTACTGAGCGAGGCACAGGATACTTCAGTGAACAGAACAAAGATTTTTTGCCCTCTGTGGAGCTTTTAAATGACTTTAAAACCAAGCTTATTGTTCAATTGTTTCCTAAAAGATTCATATCTAATATTATATTTTCCAAAAACCCATAAAGAATATATATCAGACACATAGGAGGACATCAGTCTGTCCATAATTTAAAAAAAACAAAACAAAACAAACAAAACAAAACAAAACAAAAAAACAAAGACCATCTTGCAATAACACGAGCTTTTGCTATATCTACAAATGAAATACAAATACAACTAGAGAAAGATTATCCTACAAGTGAGCAAACATATGAAAAAAATTCTTACCGGCCATAGTGGCACATCAGTTAAATGGTTTGACAAACTGAGGATTGAATTGAAAGATAAGTATCTTATTGTAATTGTTTCTATTTTGGTTTTGTAAACTCCATCTGGACAGAGAAGTCTGCCCCTCTGCCCCTCAGTTCACTCTGTAGTCTTCCTATTTCTACTATTCAGGGCCTCCCTTTAGGTTCTGATAACACTGCGCTCCCTCGGTGTCCTATAAGATGTAGGAGTGGTAACAGTCTTCTGCTGTTGCTAGATCCTGGATGCTTCTCACCCCCTGCTGATTCCCATAGCCCTAGCCCATACTTCTGTACATCTTTGTCAATTAAACTGTCTGTTAACTTGTCTGTGTGCTCCCAGGACCCCCAAAATACAAAAATAAATAGCAGTGATGAAGAGAACCTCAGGTCCAAATGCCTACACGGATTCAGATTGTCCCCTCAGCTCTTACCCCATTTGGAAGATGGGAAAATGTACCCTTTCCGAAGATTTTGACATTGGGAAGGCTTGGACAGAGAACCATCAGGAGACCATCTATGTTGGAAAAGCCAAAGAATCCATATATGCTAACTGCATGAGTTTAAAAATCACTTAAACCCCTAGACAGAATTAGAGTTACTTCTTCCAAAAGTGTTTCCTTTGTAACATTTAAAAATATTCTCCCCTAAACTCTGTCATTTTAGTATTGTCTTCCCAGGACCAAATACTTCATCGGAGCTTAGAACTGAGAATTACGTTTCTTCATCTTACCTGTTTCTTAGACTGATGGTGAATGACCTACCTTGTGTGGTGATTCTCTTGCCATTTGTTCAATCCCCTTTTGTCCAGACACGTGGTAGAGAGTAGAGCTCCATTCAGCACATTCCTGAGCTCAGTTTGAAACATTCACATATGGATAAGCCGTCTACCATAGTAGACGGCCTTCACGTGGGTTGACTCCTACCATGACTCAGTAATTTTGTTTTGTCCCTTCATATCTTGTTTTTTTGTTTGTTTGTTTTTGTTTTTACAGAAAGCTAGCTTCATTTCTTGTACAATTTCATCTCCCTCAAATTTGAATATCCTCCAGATACTGGCATTGTAGTATATTATAGCTTTATTTTATGCCTCAAATTCAAGTAAGTTATCTTTACATGCAATTAATTCTGGAAAAAAAAAAAAACTCTAAAATTTCCAAGTTGAAAACAAGCTGACAGTATTGGGAGTGCAACACTGTCTACTCCTAGGAAATTGGGGGTAGCTGTAAGCAAAGGTAGAGGATTCATTTTGAGTTCTCCTTCCTAAAATAAGTCATCTAGAGTGTAAATACCTTCTATTGCTAGTTTCAAGGTTTTGCCAATGTGCTTTTCTATTTTAACTAAACAGAGTTTTGGATTGATTTATGTAAGTTAAAAATAGTCACTTTAGCTTCTTACAAAACGTGTCATACACAATGAAATATGAAAGTTCATTTTGAGTCCATGGAACCACTGCCCTTAGAAGGCCATCACATGGGTAGCCAGGTCCTTATCTGCCTAAGTACTTAGTGCGTGATGATGAATATAAGGTTCTAGAGAAATAGTATCCCGGTTCTTTCCTCTTATGAGATAAGATACTTTTTTTGTATTGATATAAGATTTATTACAATACTCTTTTGAAAACTTATTTTTAAATTCTCTTGGTTTTTATATATAAAAAGTGTTTGAAATGGCTTTTATTTAACAACACAAGCCAGTTAGAGACTAGTCGTGGTGAATAACTTCCAGCAGAATTAAATTACTTGAGGTTATCTATCAGTATCGTTTATATTATTTTATTCATTTTAATTCAGAAAACAGTTACTTGCTTTGTGATATAAGATGGGTATCATGATAGGTGCTTGGTAAACTCTGTGAATAAGATACAAATCACAGCCAATGTTAAGGTCAAATCATTTGTCCAAGGATAATTCTGAGTGTAGTCAGTCATATGATGCTTCTGGTTGAAGTTATCCAGAATCACTGGCTGTTTTGAACAACATTTTACCAAATGTATACTTAGTCCTCCCCAATTGAAAAATAAAGTAATAACAAAAATCTAAGTATTATTGAAAATTGGTTGTTTTATGCTTTTTTTAATGTATTTATTTCTATTGCTAGCTTTCTCATAGAACATAATCATATCAACTAAGACTGTGTAGTTATTTTGAAGAAGGATTCGTATTAGTCTTGAATTTTTTCAAATCTATCAAATGAGACATAAAAATACATAATCTGACTGGATGCTTTTATAATCTGCATAGAAACAATTTGAATGGTGTAGGTTGAGAGATACACTTGAGCACATTCAGATTCAAAATGCTGCTACCTCTATCCTCAAAGAAATTATTTGGTTTAACAATAGCTTTCATTTTAGAAGAAGGAAAAATAAAGCTTGGAAGTATCTAATGTCTAATATAAATGATTCTAGTACAATTACAGTTGCTGAGCAACTGAAAAGAATGTGGGGAGTTCAAGCTTCACAGTAGCAAGAAGCCCGGTTTTTAGTAGTGGTGGATTCATTTTCTTCCTCTTCAAAGTAAAGTGTATGGAAAACTGTATGATTTAATGAGACTTTTAAATATATTTAATGTTGGATAATAAGTAGGTTAGATTCAATGTGCCCGATGTGATCCCTCTAGAATTTACTCAGTGAATCATGTCAAGTTGCATTTGCTATATTGCTGTGTTCTTCCTTTGGTTTTATACGTACTAAACAAAACTCAGGTTTTGTAAAATAGAATTATTGATTATATAAAGCCAAACCCAACATATACTTATAATCTTCTGTCATAGTTATTTTTCATAGTCTAGCCCTGTTTATGAGGGATAGGAGAGAATAGAGAAAATATAAGAATAAAATAAAGAAAATGAGTAATTTTCTACATCCATTGATACTTAATTGCTGGACACTAGCAGTTCTCTTCTCGTCATTGGTTCGTCACCAACCCAGGGTATCTTTTTCTATACTTGAAATTTTTGATCCCAGAAAAAATACACTCTGCATTAGAGACTATCAAATGTTAGACACTGTGGTCCCTCCCATGTGGTGCTTAGTATCCAATTAAAATTTTTGAATAAAAATTATTTTTCGTTATTAATACAAAAATTTAATGCCTATGTGAGTTCCTAAGAAATATGGTACTGTGAATATCTGATAATATTATAAAGGTATTGCTGATTCTTTAATATCTTTCTCTCTTGATTTGGGTGTTTACTACTGATTAGAAAACCAAATTATTATCTATAGAAAATCACTGTTTTCAGGAAAAAATTTGCATTAGAGAAAAATTAAACATTGGGTTTGCAGAAGAATAAATATTTTTTGTAACACAGGGGAAAGAGCCTTATTTTATTTAAAAATTGAAATTACTAGCCCTGCATTTTTCAATATGATTATTTAAATGTGCTGTAATCATGTGAAAAATAGAGTATATGTATGTAATTTAATTTCCTGAAATAATAGTCTAACGAATAATAGACTAGTCTAATGTCAGAAATTGGCATTTCTCCATCTAATGGAGAAAAAATCTGCTATGTGTGGGGTATCCATGAGATGATTTCACTACTCTCTCCCTGTTACTGTTTTTGTATGTTTATGGAGGAGGTCGCAAAACAAGTGGTAAAGTGGTTATAAAATGTGGGATTAAATCTAAGTGTTGGACAGTTTATAGTGAAGTTGGCATTTCTAGATCTAGATTCTTGCTTAGACATAGTTCTTAATTCATAATTACTCTATGAATTTGATACTATATGTTTAATTGGGGAAACAGGTAATAACTTGTAAGGATCTGTCCAATTTTGAGACTTTCTGCAGTGTCTTTGAGATAAAATTGTTTTCAGAAAGAAGACCAAAATTTACTGGTTTTGTTTGTGGGTTTTTTTGTTTGTTTGTTTGTTTGTTTTGTTTTGTTTTGTTTTTGGGTTTTTTTGCATTTGATATCATTTATAGTTACTTAACACTTAGAACCTAAGGAATAGAATGTGCTTTAGGCAATAGGATCCTTAAGTTAAAATTTGAGAACTAAATAAGAACAAATGGCTCTCCAAATGTTCTATAATGCCAACATGAAAATGAACTGACAGACTTTTAATAATTGAAAGAGATATTGAGCAATTAAGCCTTCAAATAAATTATAAATGGCTTAGACATAGCGTTAAATAGGAGATATCCATGCAACACTTGAAAAGAAACTAAATTACCTTCACTGGAGAAATTTTACTTTTCATTCACTGCTTTCTCAAGCATCTTTTAATACATGATACTTAAGAAGAGTAGAAATAATTATTGAAAAGCCGCCTAAATGATGTAGAAAATGATTTTAAATTAGAATATTCTTTCTAGCTTTATTGAGATATAGTTTATATACCATACACTTTACTATGTTTTTTAGTAAATTCACAAGCTTGTGAATCATCACCACAATCTAATTTAGGATATTTTTCCCCCCAAGAGAAATTCCATAGGTGTCAGTAATTGTCCCCCATCTTCCTCAGATATTACATCCCCCACCACTACCACCTAGACTTAGTTCAAGGCAACCACAGATCTACTTTCTATCTCTGTCTCTCAAGGATGTATCCTAAAAGATTATTTAGTTGCTCTATTTTTTTTTATTTTAGTGTCACATATCTAAATATCATTTGTCGATTGCTATCCAGTTTTTCTTGGAACAGCTTGGCACAAAGCACAATCTTCTAGCACTGTGTATGTTATCTTATCAACTGCTGATAGCTATCAAGTCTTTTCCTGTTTTAGTAGTAAGATGTCATGTTAACATTTCAGGAATTACTGTATATTGTCTTGAGTCTGTTTTGTCAAGCTTTCTTTGTATCACTTTAAAAATCTTTACTCACTAATTTTCCTAAGGCATTTTGTTACAAAAGCATAGTCATCTTACTGTGAAGTAGAGACCACTCTCTAGAGAAAGCCATTGGAAAACCCAATGAATTATTTAATCAAAGTTTGCCATCTGAAGCTATAGTCCTATTTTGAGAACAAATGAAAATATTAAACAATTCATAACTTTCCAAGAAAAAAATTTGTTTCAGCTACGTAGATGTTTTATATACAAAATACAAGTATTTTGAACTAAATTATCCATGTAGCTATCCCAGTTCTCTGTAATCTATATTGGGTCCAAATTATTGTATTAATTGTCAAAGTGATGACACTAACTTCATTTCTGATGATGTGCCAGTATGTTCTATGCCCTTGTAGCAGTAGTAGTTAACTCTTGTGGAAGTTTATGATTTCAAATAATTGAGGATAACCATAGCAGCCTTCACTTACTTATTGGATGACACATTAGTTATCAGAACCTCGCTCTTATCACTAATCATTTGTCTCAGGTTGGCCTTCTCTCACAGCTGATTTTAACAGGGGATTTAGAGTATAGGATGTTTGGTAGAGTCCCCTGAGGATTTAGTACCTGTGGAAGGGAGGAAAGGAAAGTAGAGTTGGCCAGAGGAGAAGTGCAGCTGCTCCACAGTCCTGAGACAGCATTAGCCAGCACTACAGGAAGATCTGGGCCTAGAATGGTCCTGGAGCGTTGCCCTGATTTGGGCCTATAAGGGAGAACTTTTTATTTCCATGTAAGTCAGTCATTCAGTGTGAGATACCGAAGATACCATGTTGGGCTATGTGATTCTCTGCCTCTGAGTGTAATCTTTGAAGGCACTGATGCCTGAAGGCTGTCTGCTAACAGTAATCCCAGGAGCAGGGGCAGTAAGTCCTTTTTTGAAGATGGATCACAGATGTAATAGTCTTGTAAATTCTATGTGGAAAATATTATTATCCCCATTTTATAGAGAGTAAAGCTGAGATGTTTCTAGTTACAAAATTAGCTGAAATTGGATTAAAAACTAAAATTGTCTTACTCTAGAGCCGTATACTTTCCAACCTTACTTCATTGCTTTTTTAAGATTTTTGTGCGGTGTACAATTTTCAGACACTAGTTTTTTCTTCAAGCCATGTGTATCCCAATATCTTCCTACTGATTTGAGTATGTATCATTTTTCATAGCCTTTTTCTTCTGGATTATAGTTGATGGTATATTTCCTCAGATATGATTCAGATAAGGCTATGGGTTCTTCTAGACATTCGGTAAACAAGACAGGGTAAGCATCATTACTCCAAATTACAGATTAGGGAACAGACACAAAAGTGATTAGATGATTTTACACAGTCACAAGATAAATGAGAAAACTTAAAACTGAGCTTGAGTGTTCCAAGTCCTGAATATGGATATAGTTAGTACTCATCATTAAGAATTCATTCATTAGAAATATGCTTGTGTATTTTAGTGTTTCAGCCTTTATCGGACTTGAAATTATATTAGCTCACATACTGGGTCTTTATGAAGTGCTGCCTTAATTGAATAAGAATCTGTTTCTTACATCAGCATTTTTACTACACTACTTTTTTTTTTTTCTTCATGAGTACCATAATAGTCATCCTTTGATATATTCAACTTCTGCTTCTAGTTAACAAAAATGTATATAGAAATTGCACAGTGAAGTGAAGAAACACTGATAACTCCAATGGATAGGACTTACATTTTAGTAATAGGTTCTGGTTCTTGCCCATACAGTGCACTCAACTGTGTCCAAGTTGAAGTATGAGGATAATAACCACCCCCATTTTATCAGATATAGCATTCACTGGATGCAGAATTTAATTTGTGCTAAAATATTCTTTTCCTGTTTTGCTTTTTCCCTGTACATATTTTTTCTTTTGTAATTTGCTTGTTTGATTTGCGGCAATGCTGATAGCTTCAGTAAGTCTGTCTTCCATGGATTTGTACTTTGTGAGTATATATAAATAGTCCAAATAGAAGAAGTAGAAATGAGCAGAACAGACTGTAACAATAAAAATCTTTCCCTTGTTCTCGTTGGCATATTATTTTTAATATCGGGCCTTAGTTTTTGTTTCCTTTTTAGCTAGAGTATAGGTATTGAAATTTGAAACATTCTCATAAAGATACTTTCGATTTACAATAAATTTAAAAAGAAAGTTAAATTTGTATACAGCTTTTTAAAAAACTTTTTAGATCCCATTAGTTTCATGTGTGCAATATAGTGATCCAACACTTTCATACAACACTCAGTCCTCATCACAACAAGTGCGCTCCTTAATTGCCGTCACCTATTTCACCCAACTCCCCATCAGCCTCCCCTCTGGTAATGATCAGTTTGCTCTCAACACGTAAGACTCTGTTTTTTGGTTTGCCTTCTTCTCTTTTCTTTTCCCTTTGCTTGCTTGTTTTGTTTCTTAAATTCCACATGAGTGAAGTCATATGATATTTGTCTTTCTTTGACAGACTTATTTCATTGGCATAATACTCTCTCGCTCTATCCATATCATTGCAAATGGCGAGATTTCATTATTTTCCATGGCTGAGTAATATTCTGTTGTGTCTATATGCTATTCCTCCTTTATCCATTCATCAGTTGATGACCGCTTGTTCTGTAATTTGGCTATTGTAGATAACCCTGTGATGAACAATATAATGGGTGCATTTATCCCTTTGAATTAGTATTTTGTATTTTGGGGGTAAATACTTAGCAGTGCAATTTCTGGATCATAGGAGAGTTCACTTTTTAAGTTTTTGAGGAACCTCCATACCATTTTCTGCAACGGCTGCACCAGTTTGCATTTCCCACCAGCAGTGTCAGAGGGCTCCCCTTTTTCCAAATCCTTATTAACACCTGTCATTTCTTGTGTTGTTGATTTTAGCCATTCTGACAGATGTGAGGTGATATCTCATTATAGTTTTGATTTCCATTTCCCTGATGCCGAGTGATGTTGAACATCTTTTCATGTGTCTATTAGCTATCTGTATGTTTTCTTTGGAAAAATGTCTATTCATGTCTTCTGCCCATTTTTAATTGAATTATTTATTTTTGGGGTATTGAGTTTTTTAAGTTCTTTATATATTTTGAACACTAACCTTTATCAGATATGTCATTTGCAGATATCTCCTCCTATTCCATAGGTTGCCTTTTAGTTTTGTTGATTCCTTCACTATGCAGAAGCTTTTCATTTTGGTGAAGTCTGAGTAGTTTATTTTTGCTTCTATTTCCCTTGCCTCTAGGTATGGAGGCATATCTAGAAAAAAAGTTGCTATGGCCCATATCAAAGAGGTTATTGCCTATGGTTTTCTCTAGGATTTTTATGGTTTCAAGTCTCACAGTTAGGTCTTTTCATCCATTTTGAATTTCTTTTTTTTTTTTTTTTTTTTTTTGCGTATGGTGTAAGAAAGTGGTCTAGTTTCATTCTTTTGCATATAGCTGTCCAGTTTTCCCAGAACCACTGAAGAGGATTTCTTTTCCCCAGTGTATATTCTTGCCTCCTTTGTCACAAATTAATTGACCATATAAACATAGACTTATTTCTAGGCTCTCTATTCTGTTCCATCGATCTATGTGTCTATTTTTGTGCTAGTACTATACTGTTTTGATTATGACAACTTTGTAGTATATCTTGAAATCTGGAATTGTGATACCTCCAACTTTGTTCTTTTTTCTTGAGAGTGCTTTGGCTAATCAGGATCTGATTTTCATATCTGGAATCTAAAATAACAAAACAAGTGAATAAAAAAAATAGAATCAAACCTATGAATACAGAGAACAAAGTGATGGTTGCCAGAGGAAAGGGGAGTAGGGAGATGGCCAAAATGGCTAAAAAATAGAGATGTTGATTTCCAGTTATGGACTAAATTATGGGAATGAAAGGCAGAGCATAGGGAATATGATGTTGTATGATGATGAACAGTAGGTGTACTTGTTTTGAGCAAAGCATATAGCACAGTTGAATCCCTGTATTGTACGTCTGAAACTAATGTAACATTGTAAGTAAACTATATTTAAAAATTTTTTAAAGAGTTAACACTGATGGATAACAAAATGGAATATGAATTCATTCTTCACAATATGAAAATTAAAGTTAAAAAATCATTAAACAAGGCCTCACTGTATCTGACTAAACACTTCCTCACGTTGTGTCATATGGCTATTCAAGTCTACTAGAGCACTATATGCCGATGCAAACAGTCAAATGAAATGAGAGGTAAAGAACATAAACCTGAGAAGTCCACTTTCTAGTGGATTTAAAGAATTCTAGAACATTCCCATTTATGGAAATATGTGACCTAGATTTTGTATTTACTACAGATTTATCATACAATTGAGAACATGCTGCAAAAGAAAGTTAGTAGGACGACTTCCCTAATTTAATAGGCATAATAAACTTGTTGAGCTTGCTGAAATTTTTATCCTTCTAGTAATCTGGCCATCACCTTTAATGCTTTTATCATTATTTTTACTTGGTGGATTAGTTTCTCCCAGAGAAGAAGCATCTCTGATTATCTAATAGAAGAAGATGGAAAAAGCAGGATTTGCTTTAGAGAAAGCTTTAATAATCTGTTTTTTAAAAGCATATTCATAAAAAAAGTTTAAAAATGTCATGTGTATGTATGAGGTAGTAGTGATATTAATGCTTGTAGGTCTGTTCATGTTTCTCTTCCCCCCCCCATATATATATATATATGGGGGAATACACATATGTGTATTGTGATATTAATGCTTGTAGGTCTGTTCATGTTTCTCTCCCCCCCCCATATATATATATGGGGGAATACACATATGTGTATTGTGAATGGTGTGAATACACATATGTGTATACACATATGTGTACAATTACATACATATATATGTATGTAAATGTTTATGTAATCCATCCATCCAATCCCAGAGACCTTCAGCCTGTGTTATGAAATAGTTTTTAGTAATCTCTACACCCAGTGTGGGGCTTGAACCCAGGACCTCGCTATCAAGAGTCATGTTCTACCAACTGAGCCAGCTAGGCACATGAAATAGTTTTTAAAATCACATTTAGAAGTATAGTTTACAGAACCATAGCATTTTTGTGTTTTCTCCTGTACGTCGATCAGTTATGTAACCTATTTAGTTGTGTTTCAACTGCACATTTATCTAATGAGGCCCCAGTAATTTTGAAAAGTTGAATGAGTATTACATATTTTATGTGAAAATAATTTTTAAGAAAGCTATTAAGGTTATTATTGTAAACCTGAAGTAGGTAGGAAATAAAAATAGGCAATGTAACATGTAGCCAGACATGGAGACGGTACTAGGGATACATATGCAGGATGTATTGGTGTCGGGAGTGTCCTGGACTAAGTAGTTTTCTCTCTGGTTGTTGGAGTACAATAGCAGCTGCTTCTTTTAAAAAGAGCCGTGTTGTAGACAAGTAAAAGAGACAAATATAAAGAGAATGAACTTTCTATCCAGGATATTAGGATGTAACCTAGAATAATATGACAGGAACCTAGGGTTCAATCTTCCTTAAATGATTAGAATGTTATAGTCTACCAATTTCACTTTATGACAGCACAGTGAAGAGCTTCGATGAGCATTGCTCTTTTTGTAGTTACCAAATATTTACAAAGGTGCCAGGAATTTTTAAGCAAGCCTTTGCAGTGAGTCAGTTTATGCAAAATATTTTTATGACATCATATTCAGTGGGGTGGCATGATTCAAAACTTACAGAAGGACCATTAGGCAGTCAATTTACATTATGTATTACATAAAAATTATTTGAAAGTAATAGATAATACTTAATCTGTTAAATTAATTGACATTTCTTGAACTTCTTGGCTAACTTCGTAAAATTGTTTATTTTCATGAGTCATATTTTCTTGAATCTGCCCGTATAGATGTCACTACTAGCCAAATACCTTACCTTTCCTCATAATTACCATCCTTCACATTTTTGAAAAGTAAATTTCAATAGAAAATTATATTTAATCGCTCAAAATTTTATATATGTGTAAAGTGTTAGATATTTCTTCAACAGATATTTGGTGTCTATGTAAGGCAAGGCATAGGCCCCTTCCCTGTACACATGAATCCTCAACCCATTATAGTGCATTATAATAAGAGCTATTTCTTATGGAAGTGTAATAAAAATGTGAATGGTGTGAATACACAAGAACGGCTTAAAACTGTCAGATAAAAACTTAAGTGTGTATTTTGTGCATTTTTTTTATATATGGAATCCTACAATTTTTTGTACTTCAGGCCATCTTAATTGAATGATTAAAGGATATTCTGTGAAGTGAGATCGGTAGAGGTTAGGCTTTCATACTGATTCCTGAACTCCCAAGACAGCATAAGTTTATATCAAATTTCCTGAGGAATTATTACCAACACTTCAGGTAAAACTTGAATCTTGTGCTCCCTGTGGTGTCTGCATTTAGTTTGGGCAACAATTCTAGCAAATGTATTTTGGGGTTCAAAATGAACCTTATTAAAATAAGTATTTTCATCTACCATAAATTAGCAAAAGATATGTGTCCTCCTACACTCTGATAATATGATGTGAGTGTCTAAAGTTGTCCTGATAATGTCCGGAAATAATTCTTTAAGAACAAGTACTCTGAAATAAAAGTTATTTTTGGCAGATATCTTCCAAAATGTAATTGGTTTACATATGAGTGCAGTAGGTCGATCCTTTCTATTACATAGAGGTATGTTTTGTAATTAATTCATCTTGAACTTTGTAGAGGTGTGTTTCTCTCAAAAAGGTGATATATCAGTTCATTATTCAAAACATTTTATGCCTTAGATAAATATCTGGTAACTCCAGTTTCAGGAATTATCCACATCAAAACAATAATAGACGCCTATGATATAACATGCATTTCTATCCATGTTTACTATGTTTTATATAATTCATCCTAAATAGATTACAAAGTACAAAATTGAGTTTTCTTTGCCATGTACTGGAAGGAAACCAAAATATTTTTGGAGCCCTGACTTTAGTTTTACAACGTCCTTGGTCTCACCTCTTTATAGAAGCAAGTAGTCATTCATTCAGCAAGAATGTCAGTTTAGACAAAGTATTAGTTTGCTAGGGCTGCTATGACAAAGTGCCATAAACTGGGTGGCATAAACACCAGAAAATTATTTTCTCAAATTCTGGTGGCTAGAAGTCCCAGATCAGTTTGTGGCAGGATTGGTTCTTTCTAAGGATTATGAGGGAAAAGTCTGTTCCAGGTCTACCTCCTTGGCTTGCTAATGACCTTCTTCTTCCTGTGTCTCCATGTAGCCTTTCTTCTGTCCTTGGCTATGTACACATTTTCTTTTTATTATAATACTAGTCATACTGGTTGGGAGTCCATCTTTTTTTTTTTTTTTTTTAAGATTTTTTTATTTACTTATTCATGAGAGACACACACAAGAGGCAGAGACACAGGCAGGGGGAGAGGCAGGCTCCCTCAGGGAGTCCAGTGCGGGACTCCATCCGGATCCCAAGATCATGCCCTGAGCAAAAGGCAGACACTCAACTGCTGAGCTACCCGGGCGTCCTGGATTAGGGCCCATCTTAAGAACTCCATTTTAATCAACTCTGTAAACACCCTGTCTCTACATAAAGACATGATCTATGGTACTGGGCGTTAGGACTTCATGAATTTTTTAAAAAAATAATTTAGCCCATTAACACTTATCCTGGCTTGTACAAAAAAAAGCTGTTAAGATTATATTTTTTAGTCTTTAGAATTTTTCAAAATAATGAGAAAGGCTTTTCAGAATATTTTGTATGTACCTTCACAACAGTATATTAGGAAAAATTTGCTAAGGATACAACAGTGGGTTTGAAACCAAATCATTTCATCAAAGTCAGCACTGGAACTTAAGGAAGAATAACTGGACTGAATTGAGTTTTGGCTCAGCCATCAATGCTTGAATTTCCCCTGGACACAATATCTAAATAATCTGTGCCTCATTTGTTGTTCTAGAGAGAAGGAAGTATGAGTCAAAATTTACTCTTCTTGTAAAGACTTCAGTCTCATTGGAGTGGAGCCCACATTAATGACCTCATTTTAATTTACCTCTTTAAAGACCCTATCTTCAAATAGGATCATGTCTGAGGTACCAAATTTTGGGGAAGATATAACTTAGCATTCAACCCATAATGGACATTTAGGCTCACAAATTATCAAAACAGACACTGGGCCTATTAATTGCCCCATTCATTGCCAAAATATATACCTGTAGATTATGATTATATAATCATATATAACGTCTTTAGATTGTATAGCGTACTGTGTACACCACAGTGGTAAATACAGAGATAGATAAATCCTCTCTTTTTCTCCCTGTCTCTTTCCTTTTTCCCCTTCCCATGCACACAGTCATTCCTTTAGTAATCATGGGTACAGCATTACCAACAAGGCCACTGGAGATCTAGATTAATTTGCCAAAGCTCCCCCGTGTGAGAACCCAAGTAGCAGAATTTGATTTCTAAATCAAGTATGTTAGAGTCTCAAACTCTTTCTTTTAACTCCTTATTAAGACCTTCTTGCTTTTATTATCTTATTGAAGCTGCTTTTCTCTTAGCCCTGACAGTTCCTTCCTTACATTTTATACTATTTGTTGTTGCAAACCAGCAGTGGAATTTCTGAAACCAGCTCAATGATTGGGAGTCATTGGTGTGCGTAAGCCACAGGCCTTGTGCTATTAACTGACCTGTAGCAGACCATGCATTAGAATATCTGAGGATTCTTCATATTTTGGAGGAGAAAACCATCATGAAAAGTGCAAATATTATCATGTGATATTATTCTAGTCCACACTTTTAGTCACTGGGCATTTTATAACAGGTACAACCTTAAAGCTGATAAATTCGACTTCAGCTCTTTGTTATTTCCTTTTGTGAAAGTGTCAGAGATAGCAAACATATCCAGAAAAATGGCGGGGGGGTGGGGGGAGGTGGCGACAAATTGAGTGACTGGGTAATCCACAGGAATCAAGTAAAATGACAAAATCACCTACAGTCTTAATATCAAGTCTTAGAATTATGGAGTGGGTTGGTTATTTTGATATAGGTATTTGGCAAAATATCCCTGCAAACACCCCATATGAAAGTACGGTTACGTGACTCTTACCAAAAACTCTTCATAGTACAAATTGATATGAGTACATAGTAATAAAATTAAAAAAACAAATACTTTCCAAAAGAGGATTAGTGATGTTTATCATTTGTCTTAGGGCGATGCATTTAGAATTTTAATTTGACACGCATAGCTTTTTAGCTTCTTATAAACTCTGTTTAACTCCATTGCTAATCATCATTTTAGAATTATTTTCTAGCTCTCATGGATGTTCCTTTTCTTCAAATAGTCTTATCAGGAAACTTGTTTCCTTCAGATTGTGGATAGCTGCATGTTCACTGTCAATAATAAAAGCATTTCCATATATTTCTATAGTAACCTTAGTCCACAGAAAATATGTGATTTTATTTTGCTCTGCCAACACAGCTGCTTGGGCTTCCTTCATCTGATAACCATTTCGGATTAGTCATTGATTTGTCTCTGTTTTCCGTACTAGGTTGCAGCCTCTTAAAGGACACAGACTGTGCACTTTGTTATACATCTTTACCCCATAGTGTCCTTTGAAATGCCAAGAACTCTGAAGTTGTTTAATAAGAATCACTTGGATTGATTTTTATCTTTGCAGCCAAGTAAGGGAGACAGGTGCCATTTCCTCTGACTTTTATGTGGTCGTACGCTCCTGGAGCAGAGATTAGAGACATATGTCCAGCTTCCAAGTCCAATTCTGAACCTATTAGCTTAATGCAGGGCCTCTCCCTAAAATACTCCTTACTGCCAACATGAATAAAACACATTCTCTGTGCAAAGCTTGAGCTCCTAACAGCAACTTTCTATAGCCAGCTGGAATTTTCTTTGAAATTATGGATTTTGTCTTTAAGAATTCTATAAATATTACTTTGCGTTTGTGTTTCTGTTTTTTTAAAGATTTTTATTTATTCATGAGAGACACAGAGAGAGAGAGAGGCAGAGACACAGGCAGAGGGAGAAGTAGGCTCCCCACAGGGAGCTCAAAGTGGGCCTGGATCCCAGGACCCCAGGATTACGTCCTGAGTCAAAGGCAGACACATTCACTGAGCCACCCAGGCCTCCCTTACTTTGCATCTGTTATATCTATTTGAATATAAAAGTAACGTTGTACATACTTAACATCAAGTAGAACAGCTGTATCAGGGAGCTGTGCCGCCTTTATCT
Source organism: Canis lupus familiaris (assembly GCF_011100685.1). Taxonomy (NCBI): domain Eukaryota; kingdom Metazoa; phylum Chordata; class Mammalia; order Carnivora; family Canidae; genus Canis; species Canis lupus. The sequence goes on from NC_049255.1 coordinate 38,981,305, forward strand.
TGTGGGTCCTGTTATCTCCTTCCTTTACCTGTCACACCTGGAATATGCATGCCCCAGTTTAAGAAGCCCTGTTGAGATCTTTCACAAAAGTCTCTTTGCTTTAAGGTTGACTATAAAAATGCTTCAGATATCAAAATTCACTTGGATAGTAGAAATTCATGAGGAGGCCCTTAGTCTAGGGGATAGAGCATTGACTTTCATGGAGCCCTAAATTTGAAACTGTTGGAGTCCATGCAGGTCACTGTGGGGTGAAGAGGAAGATAAAGGGGCAAAGGCATGTTTTCAGTCTTTTACCCTCGCTTCAAACTGAACAGCTCCATTGACATCCACTTTTTTTTTTTTTTTAAGATTTTATTTTGTAAGAAGTTTGCTTTTTCTATCTTTGTTTCTTTTTTTTTTTTTTTTTTAAAGAGCCAATGAATTATATAGAAGAAATAAGGGAATTTTAATATAAAATTTTCAGTTTCTTTGAATAACTAAATTTCTTTATTAGACACTTATTCTTCATACTAGCTTTATTTTTTTTTCCCAACAAAATTCTTACAAATAATCAAAAAGGACCTAGTGTGGCAAAACTAAATGTCACGGTGACTTAGAGCTATAAAGCGTCACACATGTATTCTAGGCCTGACTTCTCATTGACAATCGTATCTTTTCCAGATGTCACATAGCTGCTTTGTTCAACTACTTTCAGTAATGGGAATTCACAACTTTTTGCTGCAGCCCACAATATTACTGGATACCTTTCCTTGTTAGCAAGTTCTTTCTAAAGCTGAACCAGAAACCTCTTGCCTATAGTTTTTGCCCCAAGCTATGTAGCCCCACGCTCTACAGAAAAGCACAGAAGACAGGTGTCCTTTATCTACAAAGTAACCCTCCAACAGAAGCAGAATTACTGTGAAATTAATACAGCTTAAGCTTCAAGCATCTCCTGTGCACCAACCACTCGTGAAGCTCTGGGAGGGGGCCCTGGGAATAGTTCGGAAGGTCATATTTTTTTTTTTTTAGGTTAGCAAAAATAAGATATTTTAATCACAGGACAAGTCTCGTCCAATTTCTGTTCCCTTATATTTTTCTTCATGTACAGTGGGGTGGGAGGTGCTAGAGGGGCTGGGGCAGGTTGGGGATCTGATTATGGGATGCTTCAGTTGGGAATGTACTTAGTTTGGGCTCAGTAGGGCAGGCGTTATGTGGCTCATGGTAATCTTCATGTGTTTTTAGGTTAACTGCTCTCCATTCCAATGCACAGGAATGGCTTCTAGGAAATCGCTACTGCTAACTCTGCTAGAGCACAAAGATATGTGGCCAGAAGTCATACCGTAATATGAACATGTCCTAAAATGTCTCACACCTTAAGTATGTGGGTAGTGGATATTTGAATGCATGAAGTCAGAAACCAGTTGATGAGAATCTAATTGTCACATGCGTAAAATTGTTAAACGGAGGCTCCTCTAGCCAGTGATTTCTGTTCTCAGGAGTATGCTCCATAATGGAGCATGTGCAATTATAAATATCATATTTTTTTTAATTTTCTATGAAATTGAACAAAATAGAATTCTTCAGAATTCCTATGCTCATATTCTATAAAACTGTAACAGTAACATAAACCCTGAATATGTCTATGACAACTTATAAATGAAAGAAACTTGATAGAGGTTTTCTCTAATTTGTTAACGAACCTAAACATTTATGTTTTTAATGATGACTTGTGAAGCTGACAGAAACTCTTCTAATATATCAACAAAAAATAATTTTTAATCAACCATACCAAAGAAACCTAATTATCTATTTTCTGTATAGAAAAATATTGCAAGATCTTTGCCATAAAATGATTAAAGAGATAATCAAGAATACACAGACAAAATTGTGGGGGGGGAAGTGCAATAAAAGTATGCTAGGCAGTTAATAAAGAATAATATTATTTTATTTTCCTGAACATTTTTTATGAATGGAATTTCAGTTGGCATTTGAAAATTTGGACTTTTTTTTATGATTCTAAATATTCACTTTAAAGATTTTCTTTACGTATTAGACAGACAGAGAGTGCACAGTAGGCGGAAGCAGCAGGCAGAGGGAGGGAGGGAGAAGCAGGCCCTCTGCTGAGCAGAGAGCCTGAGATGGGGCTCGACCCCAGGACCCTGGGATCATGACCTGAGCCAGAGGCAGACGCCTAACTGACTGAGCCACCCAGGCGCCCCTAAATATTCACCTTAATAACTAATTGTGCATTTGTAATTTTGTGGTAATTCTCATAAAAGAAAACCCTCCTTCACAAGTTGCATGACCTTTAGGACACAACTAATTCATCCTCCAAATGTTCAGAAACAGCACTACATCTTTTTTTTTTTTTTTTTTTTTGTCCTTCCCCAGGTAAATATCCTCAGCTCTTTCCAGTATGATGATTCTTTTCAGATTTTTTTGTCAAGCGCTGATTCTTGGCCTGTTCGCTCATTAACTAAGGCCCCACTCCCCTTAGGAGACCGGGGAGGAGTAGATTTGAATGAAGGCAAAGCACAGCTTTGTAAAATCAGTAAATGTTACACGTTTGGCATCAACCATCTATAGATGCCAGATTTTCAAGTTATAGATCCTATTATGTTAGACAATCTATCTTACCTTTACTTGAAGATTCAGCTCCTTTATCTATAAAAAGAGGAATGACAGCTCCTAGCTGAAGGTTGAGAGGTGTAATGAAAAAATACGCGTGGGCCCCCTAGCTCAGCACTTGGCACATAACGGATGACCAGGTAACGTTTGCCATTGTTTTTATTAGCGTTTAAACAGAAACACATGCTCTCTTCTGAACCTTTCACAGAGACCGAGAAAGTTTGATTACATTTTCAAAGAATGTAACATTTCTCATTTTGCAAGTGATGAAAAGCCAGTTTTCCCCTGGTAAGCTACCAGACAGATTGAGCACACGAACCACTAGTCCCTGAAACCAAGCCTAGCGAGGCCTGCAGGACTTTCGGGCAATTATGCGGAGTTGCGACTTCCCAGCGGACGCTCTGGCTGTCAGCTGATTCCAGAAGCTTATGGTGGAACTTCTGGTGTTGCTCTGGGCCTTCTGTGTTTAGTGCTGGGCAAGAAGCCAGTTATCCGGGAGGAAGGTAAGACGACGGGATGCTATTTAAACTAATTTCTGTGGATGTATATTAATTATCCAGGGTGAGACTTATCCATAGCTTTACCTCCCGACGGCCTCTCTCGTGGTCATTGCATGTCCAACACGTTAAACAGAAGAACGGCTGGGGAAGAGACAAATGGATATTTTTCATTGCATTGAAAATGAGTTGGAAGTGAGGGAATGAAGAAGTCATAGTTAAAAATGACTGCAATAGTGCAATCGTAAGGATAATGGTAGTAATACATGGCATGTGTATTTATATTTTCTGTGATCATGTTCCCAACAGCCTAGGGATAGATACCAAAGTCAAGTAATGTATAGAGAGGAATGGCCAAAAAAGAAAAAAAAAATAGAATTGAGTGGGCTAGGTGCAGATAAAAATGCACACATACATCCTGTAAGTGCAACACTATGCGATGGGCCCAGAATGGGGAGACCAGAGGGAAGGTCGTGAACCTAATAGGTCCTGCGCATCGTGCAGGAGCTAAGCTCTAATTCAAAGGATTTTTGCCCTGTGAAAATGTAGAAGATTCTTTTTCTTTCTTTCTTTCTCTTTCTTTCTTTCTTTCTTTCTTTCTTTCTTTCTTTCTTTCTTTCTTTCTTTCTTTCTTTCTTCTTTCTTTCTTTCTTTCTTTTTTTTTTAAATTTTCAGCAGCAAAGCTGAAAAATCTGGAATTTTATGGTAAATCATAAAATATAAAATATTGGGCCAGTTGAAAATGAAAACAACTTCTGGGTCAAATATGAAGTCTGCCAGGGCTGATTTGGCTTCAGCATAGATTTTGTAAACCTCTGCCCACAAATGGGCAGCATCGCCATCACGGGAACACGGAGCCCCAGGCAGGCCCGGGGTCAGGAACAAGGGAGGATGCAAAGAAAATCAGCTCAGTGGTGACTTACAGAATGAGCTGGGTCTCGAATAGTATGTGGTTTACCCTGTGTCTGTAGGTATGTTTACCTGAGGTATGGGTAGGGGCATGATAAGCACACAGGAGGCGGGTGTGTTGTTCTCAGATGACCAAGAGCGGGTGCGTTGGGGGTGCAGAGAAGCAGTCGATGGCCTGCATGGTTGGGGAACCTACACTGGGGGCTCTTCCGTTTTGTGTCCCACTGGCAACTCCATTTTAGTCCCTGTCTCTATCAAAAGGACTGAATATTTCTTTCTTGATCTGTTGAGAGGGAAAAGACAGCATTTTTCTCCAATAAATTGGACAAAAAGGAAAGCGCAAAACACACAGAATCCTATATCCTGGTCTTTCCACTTGGCTATGACACTTAGGCATAGTTTATAAAGGTAATTTCTGCTAAAGGTGTTAAAAGGATGTAAAAGGTGAAAGTAGTTTATATCTTTATAAATCTATGCTTTTGGAAGACTATAATTTAAAACCAGGTTTGGTCCTCCTCCCAAGTGTCTGGGTTTTCTCTTTTTTGTTTTTTTTTTGTTTGTTTGTTTGTTTGTTTGTTTGTTTTTAGTAAGAACATAATAGAGCTGCTTCTTTTCCTTTAAAAAATAAAGAAGAAAGAGGAAGAAGAAGAAAGGAAAAGAAAAAGAAAAAAAACTTGCAGTTTTTCTCATCGAGAGGTTCTAATTAAAATGTTCCATTTGAAGGGTTTTTTTGGCCAACCCAAATTCTTGTTAAGCAAATGCTTTATATTCCTTGCTGGAGTATAAAGCTGCAGTATTCCTAGAGGGCAATTTTGCAAAATACCAATAAGCCCAAATGTACAGCAACATATATAATTTCAGTACCTTAAAGCATAGATTATTCCAGAATTTTTAAATAAGTAGGATTATATTGGTCAACAGATTTTATATGTATCACTTTGGTAAAATGAAATGATACTTTAACATAATCTTTAAGCAAGAGTATGCTCATCCGGCAGTTATAAGAGCAATCCCATTCTTACAAACCTCTATTCTTTATGAAAATTTAAGATTTTCTATCTAACACAAATTATTATTTTTGCAATATTATTTTAGAATCTTTTTTTTTTTAATCTCAGAGGAAGCCAATACAAATTTTAGTGATTTCTATAAAATAAACTTGGCATAGTTATTTTATTTCAAATGAAATATCAATTCTTAAGCTTTAGAAGCCAGATGGATTTTTTTTTCCATATTTAGCACTTTCTGTTATTTTGAGGATCAGAGTTATTGGGGAGTAATCATCATCATAATTTAAATGGATTATTAGACTGAGTTTCATAGGCTCTTATTTTTTATGATTGTAATTACATGTAATTTTGTCTAGTGATATGTCATTTATTTGTTACATTAAAATTGTAACAGGGGCAAGCACCCGGATGGCTCATTGGTTGGGCATCTGACTCTTGGTTTTGGCTCAGGTCATGATCTTGGGGTCATGAGATTGATCCCTGTGATGGGCTCTGTGCTCACTGGGGAGTCTGCTTGAGATTCCCTCTCCCTCTTCCACTGCCCCCCTCCACATTTGTGTTCTCTTTCTCCTTATCTCTAAAATAAATATATCTTAAAAATTTTTTTTTTGGACTGCTTGGGTGGCTCAGTGGTTGAGCATCTGACTTTTGGCTCAGGGTGTGACCCCAGGGTCCTGGGATCAAGTCCCACATCGGGCTCCCTGCATGGGGCCTGCTTCTCCCTCTGCCTGTGTCTCTGCTTCTCTCTCTGTGTCTCTCATGAATAAATAAAATATTTAAAAATTAATAAATTAAAAATTTTTGAGTGGAAAAGTCAATGCATATATAGAATTTGATATTTTAGTTTATAAAATATTAATTATAAGGAATTATATTTTTAATGAATTCATAAGAAGACATTGTGTCTTATACTTTTTAAGAAAAGAATATTACTGATAATTCCCTTTCACGGAATTTCTGAGCAACATTCTGATTTTGACTATGAATTTACTATGTTCAATAATTAAAGTTTAGAAATATAATTAAAGTTCATATTTCAGGGATCCCTGGGTGGCTTGGCACCTGCCTTTGGCCCAGGGCACGATCCTGGAGACCCAGGATCGAATCCCACATCGGGCTCCTGGTGCATGAAGCCTGCTTCTCCCTCTGCCTGTGTCTCTGCCTCTCTCTCTCTCTCTCTCTCTCTCTCTGTGACTATCATAAATAAATTAAAAAAAAATAAATCAAAAAAATAAATAAAGTTCATATTTCAAATGTATTAGATATGACTGGTTTATGAATTATTTTTTAAAATACTTTATTTATTCACGAGAGACACACAGAGAGAGGCAGAGACACAGGCAGAGGGAGAAGCAGGCTCCCTGCGGATCCTGATGTGGGACTCGATTCCAGGACCAAGATCACACCCTGAGTTGAACGGAGACACTCAACCGCTGAGCCACCCAGGCGTCCCCTATGAATTAAATTTTTAGGAGTTATATGTATACACCTGTAGATATTTGCAAGTTTATGTTTATTTATCAACATCATTGATTTCACTTATAACCAATGAAACTGACAGTTTGAGCTCAGAGTATATAGACTAAAGGAACTGAGCAGATAACCAGGTAATTAGGAGTGAATTGAGCAAGTGAACTAGGTGGTTATTGTTTAGGCTGTAGAGACCTTTGTGTCTGCAGCGGAAGAGCTGCCATTTGGTGATGGCCGTGCTTTGCTCACATATGGCACCAAATGGCAATGCCTGTCCCTCCAGCACAGATAAAGGGAAGCCAGTCGAAATGGTTTCTTTTATTACACACATATAAAGCATCTTGAAAATAAGATTTTTTGATTAATAATTCTTATTTTGCGGGGAGATTTTATTTCACATAATGAAGAACTATAAAACCCATGTTAAATCTGACCGTTTATTACTGTGGTTCTTGTGGTTTTATCCTATGTAACTACCGCTTTGCTGGATTCAGGCACAGTGGCCTTCCTTCAGCTGAAAGAAAGGACCACGTTCTCTTCTACCTCCAGGCTTTCTCCCATGCTCCCCAGTATGCTCCCCTCACTATCCTCCAAATATTTCTGTGGCTGGCTCCTCACATTTTACCTCTGTTTTTAAGGTTACTTCCCTAAAACCACTATTGATAGGTTGTTATCCTTTCACATGGCATCCTGCCCTTTTCGTACACAACCCTATTGCAGCTGGTACTTGTTTGTTTGCTTGCTTTGCTCTCCTCTGTGTCTCCGACTAGAATGCAACCTCTGTGAGACCAGTGGAAACTCCATCTGTAAAGTCAGCACCCAGTACCGGCAGCAGTAGAGATCGGTGGTTAAGGGGTCACTAAGAACCATACTGCCTCGTTTGAGTCCTGGATCTGTCACTCCCAGGTCCTCTTTTCGGGTGTCATCTGTGAAATGGACATGATAGAAGAAAGATTACAGGAGTCAGTATATGTAAGTTACTCGGCATGTAATGAGGACTCGTTAAAGGTCAGTTAGCTAGGTATAATAGTGTCTGGTAAATAGTGAGTAATCAACGAACATTTAGTGAATGAATGAATGATATAATAGAGTTTCAGTATCAGAAAGATAACAGGTGTCTCCGAATGCCATTTCCATCACCTAGGACCTTTGCCATGTTTTTAAAGCTTTTCAAACCTCTGTTCCTCAGTGTTTAAACATGGTGTTGGCTTTTCTGAGGTTTTTGTAGGGATGCACTGAGGTGTTACTTATAGTGTGTGCTATGATTTACTATTGTTTAAAAAAATAAATTAGAAGCCCTAGATACCATTCTCATTTAGGACTGTCAACAGCCCTGCCTGAGGCCATTTGTACCTGTTGTTGGGGTAATTATCTCTAACAGTTCTAGTCATTAAAACTGTTTGGTTATAAATAACAAAACCGATTCAATTCAAAACCAATTCTAGCTAGCTTTAACCTTAAAGAAATTACAAAAAAAAATTTAAAAAGCACATTTATTATAACTAGCCGATTGGGCAAGAATCCTTCCTGATACGTTCACAGCCTGAATTCACTGTTATTTTCCATTACCCCTTTAAACTTTATGGAAAGTGTCCCTCTTTTATGGACAAAAACCCTGGCAGATGTCATGGTTTTTTTACTCCTATAGGATAGAATTTACCTACAGTTACTTTAACCCACAAACATAATTTAAGTAATTAGAATGTACCGGCATATTGGTTTTCTATTATCACTATAAGAAATTAACACAGACTTAATGGCTTAAAACAAAACAAATGCATTGCCCTCTAGTTTTGTAGATCAGAGGTCCAACAGGGGTCTCAGTGGGTTAAGATTGAGGTGTCTGCAAGATGGTGTTTCTTTCTGGAGGCCTGAAGAAGAATCATGCCTTTCCCACCGTCTAGAGCCACCTGCATTCTTTGGCTTGTGCCCCCCTCTTCTGTCTCATGAACAAACAATTGCAGATCAAGTCGTCTTCAAATCATACCTCTCTGACCCTCTGTGCATTCCTCTTCTACTTTTAAGGACTCATGTCATTAAATTGGGCCATTCGGGATGGTTCAGGATAACCTCTTCATCTCTAGGTCACCTGATTAGTAAAAATTATATATGTAACCTTAATTCCCTTTTTTTTCCTGTAATCTGAGAACTACCTCAGAAGTACTTGGGCTTGTGGGATTAAGACATGGACATCTTCAGGGACCTTTGTACTGCCTACCATACCTGGCCTGTCTAATCTCGCCTTATAGATTGGGATTTCCTGTAGGTTCAGGTCAACAAGACATGAGCCAGGATCCTTCCTTTTTTACCTTCCAATGAGAGCAAACACATTTTACATTCCAAAACTTTCAGTGTGGCCCCCCTCTAGGTCCTCCACTCAAGGTTGTGACTCAAAATTACCATTCTCCCAGTCTTCCCCCCAGAAAAGATGGATTAATCTTAAATCACAGCAATTGCTTTCTAAGAAGAAAGTTGTTCATCAATTCTTTCACCAAATATTTTCATACAATCTCTGACAAATATCAGTATCACTGGTCAGGTTAACATCTCTAAGAGTAACAGAACAGTTTCTCAACACCGTTTCCTTATGAATTTAATTGGCGAAAGATCAAAGAGGTATTCTCACATTTACTGAACCGATAAGTGTCCATCTATTCATGGAATCCAAGGGGTAGGCCTTGGAAAGACTAAAATTGATGAAAGAGCCATAAGTCATCCAGACTAATTACGCTCTTCATCTCTTATCTCCTTTTCCTCCAAATATCAGCTTCATTATTCTCCCTTCTGTGACTAGCTGTTCTAAGGTCCCTCTCTGGTCCCAGGGCTGAACATGGCTGTACACATACAGCTCCTGATGTTACGTGTTGCAAGCCTAACCTTAATTCTCCTTCAGTCCCAAATCAAAATTGCAGGGGGCGGGGGAGGACATCTCTGGTCTTCCTAGTTGGAGTTTTATGTACATACTTGTTTAGTCAACTGTAACCTGTGGAATGAACTTGATTACATAGAACAGAATGTTCTACTCCTGTGGTTGTGGGGGAACAGCTAAGAGAGATTCCTTGAGATTTGGAAAAACAGTCTAAAAACTGTGTATCACAGTTATTTGTAAATCTTATAATAACAGTTAAAAACAATAATCTGTATTATACCCACCAGCTTTCTGAGAACCTATTATGATCAGGCCTTGCATTATCATATGGAACTGTCACCTCAACCCCATGTGGAGGCTCAGGTGTTTTATTCATTTTAGTAAAGAAAGAAAATTGAGGCTCAGAGAAGTGAAATAATTTGTTCAAGATCACACTAGGAGCAAGTAGTGGCCAAGACCTAAAATGCACATTTATCTGACTCAAACTCCATCAAAAAGATACCAATAGAATGATACCCACTGTGTAATTTTAACAGAAAAAAAAAAATGTTTCAAAAGGGCCTGAACATTGTTAGGTTTTATATCTCAATTTATGCCCATGCCTCTGAATATATTTATCTTTCTACATCTATATCTTATCTATATTTACCCGTACACTCCTCTTTCTCTCACTGTCTGGGCTATATATTTAAAAGTGAGTACTGGAATAACCTGCTATTTAAGTTCTGTTTTTTTCTGTCTATATTTTTGTTAGTGATAATAATGATTATAAGAAGATAGTGTTTTATAAAGAAAAATAAATGTCAGTCTAATTTTCTTATTTTGCCAGTTCTCTGGAGAGTGATAGTTTTTCCTTAGGTGGCTTCTTGTCTCCTTTTTTTCACTTCAAACAGAATTGTCGTGCTGACCTGATGTGTTTCCCTTTTCTAACTAAAATTCCCCAAATCAACATGGTGGGTAAGATACTCATATTGGGTTTTGTAAAAGTATGAGTTTATAAGAAAGAAGCTATGAAATATCACTGAGTGATATTTATCTCCCTACCCCACCCTCTCATAAATAGAATATCTATGTTTTATAGCTTTTTAATTATACCACAGGTTTTTCTTCCTAGGTTGCTTTAAGGAATTCTTATTAAAGTTTACAAAAATTTCTTATCAACTAAATTTATTAACTACTTCTTGAATTCCTATTTATACACATACGGACATTTCTTTTTGCTAGGTATTGGCCAAAACTAACAAGCTCAGATTCCATTTATAAATATCAGAGACATGTAGATAAAACTGTATGGATGCCCTTGGCATTTTTTGAAAGCCTAGTTTAGGACCTCTTAAATCTTTCTAATTTATTTTGAATAACAATCAGGGATCATAAATAAGAATTACTTTTTCTCAAAATGGTAAATACTTTATTTTGATTATAAAAGTAATAGGTAACTATTTTCAAGATATGAAAAAAAAATCAAGGGTGCAAGGAAGAAATTAGACAATCACCAGTAATTCTATAACGTGGTGATAATTGTATTTTTAGCATATGTCATATACTGTGACAAATAATGCAGCAATGTTTTGGATATTTTGTAAGTCAGTGAATATTTCTGCATTATCAGTTAAAGATTATTCCACTACACTATTGTATAAATAATTTAAAAAATCTATTGTTAGCATTGAATTACTTATATTTCTTTATATTGTAAACAACACTAACAAGTGTTACGTGAGCTATTTTGTAAACTTTTCTGGTTATTGTCTTGGAAGATTTCCTGGGAGTGACATTTCTAATGATTGTTACTTAATTCTCTCTCTCTCTTTCCATCCAAGAGAGGTTTGTTTGTTTATTTATTTATTTATTTATTTATTTATTTATTTATTTATTTAATTTTTTTTTTAAATTTTTTTTAGTTCTTTGTTTAAAGACATTTATTTTAGCAGGGACAGGGGGAGGAATAGAGGGATAGAATCTTCAAGCAGAGTCACTGCTGATTGCAGAACCCAATAAAGGGGGTTCAGTCTCATGACCCTGAGATCATGACTTGAGCCAAAACTACAAATAGGATGCTTGACCAACTGAGCCACCCAGGGGCCCCTGATTTTTTATTTTTTTTTTTAATATTTTAGATATATTTTGTCAAATTGCCCTCCAGAAAGATTGCACCATTTTTTACTCTGTCTATAAAGGAGTACATTTTCTTTGACTGCCTTCTGCCATAAAACAAGTCAACTGAACAAAATATCTAAAACAATTGGTAACAAACATTGGACAACAGAAAGCCCAGGACTGTGATCCTAAGAAAAGGAAATAAAACAAAATGAACCTCACAATAGCCCTGGTTTTATACACAGATGAATATGGGTATAAATTGTTCTCAAAATGATAAAGGAAGAGCCCACGTATATCCTGAGTTGAAGAGCTGGAGATTGAACTTTGAAAGAATGAGCCACAGCTGTAGGTGGAGGTAAGAGGTGCTGCACAAAGAAAGAGCTCCAGACATCTGCAGAAGAACACTTTGAAGTCTGTAACTGAATATCAATCAGTTCAAAGGGTGAAACACCATGATATTGAACAAAGAACAGGTACTAGAAAAATAAAAATACCAGAGAGTTCTAAATTGGATAATTTCCCGAGTTCACTCAAGCTAGGAATCCTTCATATTCTTACCAATAAGACTGGATAGACCTGATGACTGTACAAGGCATCTAGGAGAGCTCTAGAAAATGCCACACATTCTATTTGAATGACTAAACTAGCTCTAGAGTAAACACTACTCTAGGCCTCCCGTAAAAAGAAAAACTATAAGAAAAATTAAAAACAATCAGGCTGATCTAAGAATAAATTAATAGCCTTTAAGTGCTGTTACTAGTGGAGACAAGCATTGTTCTCAGAATTTAATATAATTAATTCAATGATAAAAATCAGATGTTCCACAAAAAAATAAAATAAAATAAACACAATTCTTTAACTTCAGCTGGATGTTTGCTCTACTTAATTTGGTCAAGCAAAGTGTTCAACTGGAACAAAAATAATGTGTACAAAGTGCTAGAAATAAAACTAAAGATATATCTTCATATATCTTTTACATAAAAATCTATAAGAATAAAAAAAAGATACATAGAATGTAAATTAATAGCTGATCCAAAGTCCAGCATCTTTATAGGAATACAACAAAATTTACCACTCAATAGTTTACAAGTCATAGAGTCAAAATTTTCTGCATCTAATAAAACATTACTAGACATGCAAAGAAGCAGAAAACTGAGACTCATAATCAGAAGAAAAATTAAGAGAAATAGATCCAGAATGACGGAATTAGCAAATGACTTTAAAATTACTATTATAAACATGAGCAATGATAATAAAGGCAAACAGCCTAGTAAGGAAAAAAAAAAACGAAATATTTAAAAATGTTAGAATGTTGAAGATGTTAGAAGTTCCAAATAGAACTTGTAGAAATGAAAAATAAACTGTTAGAAATGAAAATTTCACTGGATAGATTTATAGTAGAATAGTAAACAGAAGAACCATTAGTGAACTGAGAATCACAGCAAGAGATGCTTTTCAAACATAACAACAAAAGAAAAAGGACTGAAGAAAATCAGAGTTCCAGTGACCTGTTTGGATTTCTACATCTATATCTATGTGTTTACTTATAACATATGTGTAATTAGAGTAGCAGAAGGAAAGAAGAGTGAAGAAAGGAGAGATAAAATATTTGAGGATAGCAAGCAATGGAAGATTTTTTTTTTTATAGAATTTGGTGAATATTATATAAGCTGACAAAGCCAAGAAGTTCAACAAACTCCAAGCATGCTCAAACTCTAAGCATGATAAACACAAAGAAAATTCCACCAAGTCACATAATACTCAAATGGACTAAGAATGAGTGAAAAATGAATACATAAAAATAGCCAAAGGAGGTGGGGGGCATGGTATGCAGATGATAAAGGAAAAGAAAAACCATAGGTTTTTTTTTTTTTTTTTGTTTTTTTTTTGTTTTTTTTAACAGAAACTATGTAAGCCAGATGACAAAGGGGAAAAAATATTTAAAATTCTGAAAGAAAAAAAAAATATATTTTTTAATGAGGAGCGGAGGGGCAGAGAGAGAGAGAGAGAGAGAGAGAGAGAGAGAGAATCCCAAGCCTACTCCATGCCCAGCACAGAGCTGGATTTGGGCTCAGTCTCAGGATCATGAGATCATGACCTGAACCAAAATCAAGAGTTGGGTCCAACCAAGTGAGCCACCCAGGCACTCCAAGAAATATTTCAATGAATACAAAAAAAAAAAAGAAAAAAAAAAAAAAAAGAAAAAAAAACTTTTTTAGGAATAAAAGTTAAGTAAGGACTTTTTTCAGATAAACTGAGAAAATTTCCTATCATTGGACAACTATAAGAAATGGGTTGGGTTGGGTTTTTTTGTTCTGTTTTGGCTACAGCAGGACTTTTCCTAGGCTACAGTGCAGGGTGGGCTGCACACACTGCATCCCGCTGGGGACAGCTGGTTGCCCTGTGAGCTGAAGAAGTAGGTGGAGTCCTTCACCTGCCCCTGGTCCAAGGCACCTGTCTTAGGCACCAGCATCAGTGTGTCCTGTAGCTTGTGACCTACAAGGGCAGTTTTCAGGTAGTAGGAAACTTAAACTTGGGTCTATGCAAAGGGACAAATAGGATAAAAATGGCAAATACCTGTGCCCTCAACAGTGAAAGAGAGTAAGATAAACATAAAAAAAAAAAAAAAAAAAAAAAAAAATTGCATCGTGAATGGCAGCTTTCTCTTTATATAAGAAAATTTCTGAACTTACATTGAAATTGGCCACTTTATGGATTCATTTTCAGCTCATTAACAAATTAAAATTCCAATAAAACTGTTCTGGTATGTTAATTTGGTGGTGAAGATGAATTATTATATTGATACCGTTGTAAATATTTACATTTGGACACTGAAATTGGGAGGAAATCTCAGATGACTTTGTTGGTAAAAAGCCAAGAGTCGGGTATTTAAGTGCTTTAGAGTATAAAGAGGAAACAAAGCAAAAAGGGGCTGTATAAAAAGAATTGGACCCACTAGAAAGTGAACAACTCACCTAAATTTGTTCAGATTCTACTTTGAAAAAAAAAAAAAAAAAAAAGTTTCCAGACCAGTGTTTGAGGACAAATGCAGAATTTGTGATGTCATAAAATAACTCTTAAGTTAGAAAGCAGAATGTTCTCTTTAATTTTAACTTTAATAATTTAAATTGCCTTCCAAGTTTCTTGATGCGCTTTACACTGTCCTCTTTGTTTCCACTATTTAACTTGTACTTCATTAGGTGCTAATAGGGGTAATTCAATCCCAGTTCATGTCTTTTAACTGTTATGAACTTTAAAATATAATTTTCAATTTATCACCCATCTGAAGTAAAAGAGTTTTTTGTTTTTTGTTTTAGATTTTTGGAAAGCTAAAGAAAAGTGGTGTAGGAAAGATAGCTTTTTTCCTTTGTTCTCCTAGGTTCAGTGGCTGGGGACCCTGCAAATCAAACGGACAAAACACAGAATAACAGGAGGAAAAAAAAAAAAAAAAGATTTAATGACATGCGTGCATACTGGGAATTCATAAAGGAATGTGATTCTAGGAGACAGAATTTGCGGCTTCTATACTTAGGCTAGAGGATGGAGAAAGGGTTTGAGATTTCTTAGGGTGAGGTAAGTTATGGGAAGGGGAGTGGGCGGTGTGTATCCTAAAACAAGGAGTATTTAGTGTTTTGTTTTGTTTCAGATAGGAATTATCTGAGGGACTAAGACTTGTCTCCAGAGTGGTTCCCCGCCTAGTGGGAGAAAGGGAAAGGCTATGAGGGATGGAAACTTCTGTCCTTCTTATAAATAGAAGGGAGCTAAGGCAGGGAGCTAATTGCCTTTAGTTCAAAACAATCCTTACACCCAAGTGTCATATTTGGGGGGCAACATATTCTGGCCCCTTAGAGGGAAGCAGAGTCCTGGTCACACTTTTTAATTAACGGTGTCCCTTATGCTCTCATTTTAACGATTTTAGTAGAAAGTTGAAATATGTTTTCAATTGATCAATGGTCAATTATTTATTAAATGCTTATGAATCTTGCAGACCTAAAAACAGCAACTAAAAGGATGCTCTCAATAGCTGCCTTGACTATTGGAAGAATTGCCCAGCTTTCTAAAGGAAAAAAAAAAAAAAAAAGGAAATAAAAATCGTTATGTTAGGCTATAAGAAGGCTAAAGGTTTGAGGCGAGGTCTGAGGAACATAATCAGTATGTAAAGGTACCTTTAGCCACAGCACGCCTAGCTCTATTTTTATGTTTATTCAGTTCTTAAAATTGCTCACATGGGAGCCCCTCATTGTCCATTGTGATCAGATACTGTATTTCCCAGTGTCTTCCTGGGATTCTTTTTTTTTTTTTTTTCCCCATAGATTTCTCCCCATTTGGCTTATTATTCTGTAAAGTCCATCCAAAGTAGCTGTGTTTATCGCCCTTTTTTTGTTCTGTGATTTTTCCCCCCCATTTTGTTCATCTGGTCACCATAGGAAAGACAGCCAGTCACTTTAGAGAAAGTCTATTTTAAGTACTAGCTACTTAGGGGAAGGTTGAAGACTTTAATCCTTCCTCTCCTTTTCTGTAACAATGCTAGCTGGCAGCCAGTCAGCAGGGAAAGTGGAAGAGGAGCTTTCAGAAAGAAAACATTCACGCTAGAAAGTAGTGGTCCATTGTGATGCTGAACAAAAGTCGTCCTCTTGGAATCTTCCCCCCCCTCCGCCCCAGGAATGCTTGTTATGCCACTTCGACTTTATTCAAAAACAGGAGGAGGAAAAAGAAACCAGAAAAATGAAAAATTAAAGAAATATTATGTATCAAAACGATAAACTCAATTTCTCTGATTCCCCATAATTAGTCATTCTCAACTACTTTTGTTCGTATTCGTGAATCGAAAGGGCACTTAGTGTGGAAGGTAAGAAGTGATGGTTGGTAGGCACCCACCGTGTCCTGTTACTAAGATGCTAGAGGAAGGGATCTAATGTTGCTAAAGACAGCGAGGAGCCTCACCTTTTACTTGAGCTTCACCTTGAGAGAGAAGGCTGTGACCCCCTGGACGGCCGTTGGACGTTGGTGGTTTTCCATTTAGTTAGTATTTGCCAAATTTCTGTAGCAGAGTTGCCATTAATTGTTTTGCTTTTTGAGGCTCTGGGGAGGAGGCCGAAGGCTGGACGACCTTTTGCCCTTGGGCTGAATGACTGGCTTCTACTTGGACCCTTAGCAGGGGCGTCCTAGATCATTCTTTGATATGGAGATGAAACTTCTTTTTTAAGGATTGGTCATATCAGTATGTTTAGAGCAAATAAACTTATCTCGGAGCTAATACCATTTAAGGATCCTCATTGAGTTTTAAAAGGATGAGAGAAGTCATTCTATCACTTTGGGAGACCTCCGTGTTCTAGGGTTTTAGCTGGAGATTTTTTTTTTTTCCAGCCTTATTGTAAATTTTTAGCATGTCCTGATATTTCCAAATCAAAAAGTCCATCATTCTGCGTCATCTTAGGAAGTTAGGATACATCTTCCTTTAATATTTTTCCTTGGTAGTGGAGGTGGGGAGGGGGGAGCTGGGTGGCTCAGTCAGTTGGGCATCTGCCTCTGGCTCAGGTCATGATCCCAGGGTCCTGGGGTGGAGCCCCGCATCGGGCTCCCTGCTGGGCAGGGAGTGGGGAGTCTGCTTCTCCCTCTGCCTCTGCCTGCTGCTCCCCTTGCTTGTGCTCTTGCTCTCTTTCCATCAAATAAATAAAATCTTAAAAAAAAAAAAAAAAGTGTTCCTTGGGGATCCTCTTGAGGGAGTTTTGCCCCGGTTTGTGGAATAGTTCTGTATAGATTAATCAAGTATTTGTGTGTGTGTGTGTGTGTGTGTGTGTACACTTCATTTTATAGTTCCATGATAGTATTAAATACACATTGAAAGTTCACTATTTTCTCTTTTTCAAATGATACTTAGATGATTATTATAGCCAGTCTTCCTACTGTCAGTAGACTCACACGGATGAGGCTGAGGTTTCTAATAAATTAGAGTATATTGCTTTAAAACCTTCTGGCACATAAGCCAAGATGTCATGAGATCCTCATAAAAGGTATATAAGTCATTAGATACCGTGATTACAAGCTCGCGTTTAATGTTTTGTTACACAGTTCTTCCACAATCTAGAAGAGTGTTGTTCCCAGCAGCAAATTAGGATGCTTCGTAAGATCACTCCCACCTGCCTTCCACCCTGGCACCTCCATGTGTCTGTTATTTTTAGATGAGTCATCGTATATCTTAATTATGTGAAATAACCTGTAAACCACCAGTAATTGTTAAGCAAGTCTGTAGTATGTGCCTGTGTGTGTTAGCATATAATTTATATAGTTCCTTGGCTACTTCCTTTAGTAAGACTGTAGTAGAAAGATCATGAAAATGACAATACTCTCCTCATCATTATTGCTTGTTTCCTTGTTAATGGATGTGTTTATTTATTTATTTATTTATTTATTTATTTATTTATTTTTAATGGATGTGTTTTATTACGGAAAGAAGTAGTTACTTTCTTTGTTCTCTATCAACACAAATTTTCTTAAGATTCTGTATGCAATTTTATGAACAATAAAAGGAAAAGTTTAGTTACGTTACTTTTGACTACCAGTCAATCTTAATACAAAGCTCTTGGTATGCTTTAATTTTGACTATGTATGTGTGTATATATATATATGTGTGTGTGTGTGTGTGTAGAGAGAGAGAGAGAGAGAGAGTCAAATTTGTATGCATATATAGTCAAAATTATATATATAATCAAAAATATATATATTCATATTCACAGGTATAGGAAAGTAAATGTGGTTATGTATTCAACTAAGTTAAATGAACTAGATGCTAATGGAGGGTGAGTCAGCAGGATGGAAAATTGTGGGGATAATGTGCTGACCTTATTGAGTAGGCTGTGAGACCAGTGAACATACCTGAGCATGGAAATGACATGACTACATTTTAGGAGGATCGCTCTCTCTGCCCGATGACTCTGCAGATACAGAAAGGATGGATTCAAGGAAAAAGGAGAATTCATTTAAGGAGTTTCTGTCTTGGCAAAAGATGATAATGGGCTTACCCAGAGGATAGTGAGAGTGAATTGAGGAGGTGAATTTCGATGACATTTAGGATATGGAATTCTTAGGACTTCATGACTATTTGGGGAATGTGGGAGGATATAGCTAAGGATAAATCCTAATTTTCTGTCTAGGGCAACTGGGTAGATGGTAATACTCAGATCTGGAAGAAAGGATGTAGAATATGTTCAGCCAGTATTCCTAAGCATGAGAAATCCTTGTTTATTTCTACCCATTTTTCCTGTATGTATATATTATATGCATTCACCCCTTTCCCTAGTTTACCTGTCTCATTTCTGGTAGGACTCAAAAACATTTAGCAGCTATAAGGATCAGACAATCCCAACCTAAAAATTTTTGGCTATAATCAAACAATAAAATTTCAGCTTCAACAAAGAATCTTTAATCAAAAACACTAAGTGATGAAATGCCTGGGTCTAAAGCCAAATGGCTCATGGTATCAAAGTACAAACTTTCTCATTTTTGCACTGTTGACATCTTTATTTTAATCAAGATGGACACCTGGGTGACTCAGTGGTTGAGTGTCTGCCTTTGGCTCAAGTCATGATCCCAGGGTCCTGGGATCGAGTCCTGCATCAGGCTCCCCAGGGGGAGCCTGCTTCTCCTTCTGCCTGTGTCTCTGCCTCTCTCTGTGTGTCTCTCATGAATAAATACATAAAATCTTTTTATTTTTTTTAAGTAAATTTAAGAAAAGTGGACTCATTTCAGAAAATTTTATGTCCTATCAATTCCCAACATTGGAAAATGTTTGTCAGATTTGGAGTGGTTTGACAGGATTGGGGATCTATGTTGGGGTGATAATGAAAAACTAGCCATCCTATTACTTGCCTGACATCAAGTTGAGTATGTATGTATGCATTTTTCAGTAAGGTCTTTGCCCAGTGTGGGGCTTGAAGTCACAACCCCAAGATCAGGGGTTACATGCTCTATAGACTGAGCCAGCCAGGAGCCCCACCATGTTGGGCATTCAAATATGATCTGATTAAATTCTTTCAGAATACGGTTACCTAGTTCTACTTTATAGATAAAGAAAAAGACTGAAACAGTTTAGACGTTGGAATATAACCGTATAGGAACAAGCTTTACTTTATTCTAGAATGCGTGAAGTAAACACCACCAGTGTGTTGAGAAACCTTTTCCCTCTACCCTCCTAGTTTCCACTCCATGGGCCCTTGAGCAAACTGATGGATTAATGAGAGAAAGAGAGGGAGGGAGGGAGAAAACAGTTGTAATTATGTAGATTTGCATGGGAGTCTCACAAGGAATGAGACTCAAAGAGCCAGATGATTGAGGTTTATAGGATCTTAGTCTAAACAATGGAAAGGGGTCTGGGACTTCTGGAGTTGGGAGGGGAGTTATGGAAAAGTGAGGGAAGAGAATGTATAAGGAAGGGTTGTTTCTCAAGTGGTAAGAGTTGCCTCCAGGAGTAGTTTTGTTCCTGTTAAGGAGAAACTATTAAAAATGGAATTCCCTTTAAACATGTAAGTTTTCTTTACAAAGAAGAGGTTTATACCCCATTATTAGGCAATGAAGGGGGGTAAAAAAAACTTTTCTTGTGTCTGCTGATTCTCATCAGCCCTTGAGTCAAAATAATCTACATGCCCGGGCACTTGAGCGGCGCAGTTGGTTAAACATCTGGTTCTTGATTTCAGCTCAAGTCATGATCTCAGGGTCATGAGATCCAGCTGCAATGCCCAGCATGGAGCCTGCTTAAGATTCTCTCTCTCTCTCTCAAAAAAAATTGTTTTTTTTTCTATCTAATCTATCTCCATATGCCAATGAGACATATTTGGGGGTAGGTGGTATATTTTGGCACTCTCCAAGCACCTCTACCTACTTTTTGAAACTGCAATCTCAAAAATTCATTCTGGTTGCTAAACATGGAATTTTCTCCTCATAGTAGCTTCTAGGATTACAGTTTTTAGAGTCTAATCTTTTTTTCTCTCTGGATGTTTATGGTTTTGACCGAATTATTTGTTCCCACTCTTATACTTTTCATTGAGAGGTACCAGGTCTGTGTAATTATTAAATGTGTAACATTTTACATACCCAGGGCTCCATGCTTTATAAGACCGTGCCAACATTCAGAATTCTGAAAAACCACTTAATATTTTTTTTTCAAATTTTCACATGTATCTTCCCTTGAAAAACAGAACTACATAATCAGTTTAATAACTATGCATAAGAAGTTTAAATTTCAACATTGGTATCTTCCTCTTATTTAATTTCTAGATAGAACCCTCAAACTGAATGATAAAGGATTGCATTTATTATCTTCTGTGCCCACTCTCTCCTTGAAGTTTGCTTTACAAATAGACTGTTAGAAATTCTGAAATGTGATATGGTTGGAAATGTTGTCTGAAGTCATCTAAGTTTTAAAAGAAAAAATCTTGATAATTATACAGCACTCTCTCAGAAGCTCATAGATACACACACTCTTATAGACTTTCTTTCCAATATTCTAAAAATCTTGATAATTTTATAGTGTTCCGTTCACCGTTCAATAAAGCTATTCTAGCTAATACTACCAGTGTTTAGTTTTTGGTGTGTGTATGTGTGTATGTGTGTGTTAAACTAATGTGTTCACTATGTTTTTTTTTTTTTTTTTTTTTTTTTTCTATTCCATTCACTTCTCTTTGATTCTTTTTTGGAAGTTCTCATAAATGTCCTCATCTCTTTTACCCTTCTAGCTCTGAATTATTTGCCCTTGCAGATAAACCTAACTAGTTACCTTCATTTCTTTTTACTTTTGAAATTTAATTTGGCATTTTTCCCTCCTGGAGTATCTTTCATCATCTTCTTTATTAATCTGTGTCCTTCTTTTCTTTGAGATTTAATTTACCCTTTCTGATGATGGTAATTTTATTCACCTTTATAAAATTTGTTGATGGCATAATATATGGTAGGAACTGTGCTATCTAGCATAGTTTTACGGATATAGTGGCAGACACAGAAGTCTCTAGTACAATAGCTCTCGAGGACAGAAATAAGCAGTACATACAATACGATGTGATAAGAGCCACGGTGAAAGGAAAGGTCTAAGTTGTTAAGAGGCATCTGGGAGCTTATAGAGGAAGCCTGAATCAAGATTAGGTTCAAGAAGAATTTCTTCATCTGAATTAGACAAAGGGGGAGTGGTGAAGGAAGAATTTTCCAGGCATGTGAGGCACACACATGAGAGAGAGAGAGTGAGTGAGTGAGTGCGTGGCACTTTAAAAGTGTTGAAGCTATTTCAGTATAACTGAGAGTATATTTATGTTACTTTCTGGGCAACTACAAGCGCTTTTGGGGTTTCTGCTGTTTTTATGTTTTTCCTTCTGCTTAAAAATAGGACTTCTCCGTTCTACTTCCGTTGTAACTTCACACATCCCGTAATTCAGCTGGTAGATAATGGGTGTTTTGGACTGGTTATTGACAATTCTAGATGCCTGGGACAGGTATATAAATACATTTCCAAGTTGTCATAATGAGGGAGGATTGGTATATGTGCTTCTCTTATTTGGGGGGAAGTCAGAATATAATAATTATAGTGTTTTGTTGAAAGACATTCAGTTTCAGGTTACATTTGCTGAAGCGTGTAGCCTGGTCTATATGTTACATTAGCAGTTGTCCTCGGCAAAGACTACTCTGGGACAAACCACAACTTAGATTTTACATCAGAGGTTTGGGCATTTATAATGAGAGAATGGGGCCTAGACAGCAAATGTTCTAGATCACTTTCTAGGTGAAGACACTGAGATCCAGAGAGGTAATGGAAGAGAGAACTGTAAATTCACTATGAGGAGGAATTTTTTTGAAAGATTTATTTATTTTGAGAGAGAGAAGAGCGAGTGCACTGGGGAGGGACAGAAGAAGAGGGAGAGAAAAACTCAAGCAGAATCTGCACTGAGTGTGGAGCCCAACGCAGGGCTCGATCTCAAGACCTTAAGGTCACGACCTGAACCAAAACCAAGAGTTGAAAAAAAAAAAAAAGAGTTGGTTGCTTAACTGTGCCATCCAAGTGCCCCTGCAATGAGGATTTTTTGCCACATTTGTTTTCATTTCTAGTATTTTTGAGAATGACTATTCTAGTTGTTTACCTTTTCTTTTTACATACCTTTATGTAATCATTTTTTTTCATTAATGAGCTAGCAAACATGGTATACAGATTTTTTTTTAAATTGAAAATCAAAGAACTATTAAAGGAGAAGATGTTTGAACCTTGGAACTTTCTTTTTTAAGCCATTCTGAACAAAGCTAAAGTTTAAGGAATTCTAGAGGGAGAAAATAGAGATTTCTTTTAATTCTGGATACTTTATGGGAGACAGAGCTTTTATAAATTATTTTTGTGATCCACTTCCTCTCTCACTTTTACAAATAAAGGTAAATCTTCAATTTGTTGCTTATCTTTGCTAGAGATTATCTTTGTTTGAGGAACAATAGTTTAAATGAATACTCATTATATTCCTTGTAAAAAGGCAATGCAGATATCTAGATCCTGTTATGAGTGAGGACCTTGAGGGACTCTGAAATTGCATTGGATCATTTTTTAAGGATCTCTCGAAAAGTAGGATAACTGACATCAGGACACGGCAATACCAGTGCTCTTCCTGGGCTTTCTTTGCACTTGTCATAGGGAGAAGGGACAAGAGGGGGGAGGAAGGAAGAAGGTGAAAGGTAGAGGAAGAGGAGGGGAGGAGGCAAAGTGCTCCCTGTGTTGTATTTATCGTCTGGCATTCACAGTGTTTACCACATACAGGATTGTTTTCAATCTTCGTAAGAACCTTCTGAAATACGTATCATCATTTTACAGTTGGGGAAACTGAGACTCAGAGAAAGTATAGCCCTCCTAGGTCTGCAGCTAGTACCAGAGATACTCCAAAGCTGGTCTTTCCATCACTACAAAAAAGTGATTCCCGGGCTGTTCCTTATGTCTGTGGGCTTTTGTTTGTTTGTTTGTTTTTAATGAACAATGCAAAATTCACTTTATATTTTTTATTTCTGTAAGAGACACAGATCGGGAACACTGAAAAACAAAACTGGCTCTGCACCGTGGTATGTTGCTAGTATCCCCACTTGGGGAAAATGTAAATACGGTTTCGACTAAAGCGCAAGTAGAGAATTCAAAGTGAATATCAGAACTGAAACAAAGCCACATTTCGTGCAGCACACGTTAATAGCAGAACGTTGATCAGGGGATGTGATCTCATTTCATAGCAAAACTGGTCCTGCAAGCCCAGGTAATTCAGGAAGCAGAATGGTAATTATTCACAGCAGAAAGCAGGTGGTATACTGTTACAGTACTACAGTAGGAAGTCAGAAGGTCGCAAAGCTTGCAAGGTCCCTGACACAACCTGAAACTGCTTGGCCCCCTTTAAAAAGAAATAATAAAATGGGAGAGAATGAAGCAAGTTTACCTAACACATCTTTGCAAGGTAAGTGCCAACAGTCTTTGAAATGTTTCCCATCAGAGAATCAAGCAGCTTCTATTACAAAGTGTGTGTGTGTGTGTGTGTGTGTGTGTGTGTGCGTATGTGCCCGCGCCCACCTGTACACACACACACACACACGCACCTGCGTGTGCCCTGCCAAGAGAGTTTCAAGCTATGCTCTGAGGGTGAGGAAAAGGGGTGAGGATTTTTCCTGTTTCAAAAGAAGCTGGCTGTCTCTTGGGCTCAACAACTTAACCAACACAAAAACCCAAATTGGTGGAGAGTGGGCAAAGCCTTACCTTTATTGTCCATTATAATGCGGGAGAAATGCTGTGACCAACTTGTGGTGCGGATGTCTTCCAACATTGACACAGAATTGTTTTTTGCCACTACTTGGGCAAATTTTTATTTGTAATAAAGTTTTGCCATATCTAGGGTTTTCCAGCTAAGTGTCCTTGTCCTGATATATTAATATAACCAATTTTTTTTAATATAACCGATTTTTATGGTAGAAAATGGGATCTCAGAGGAGAGCACAGCAGTTGGGAAAAGGGGGTTTATTTTACAGGTACCTTTGTCCTTTGAAGGGATTGGCTTTGTTGACATTGGCTTGTCTAGGCTTCTATGGTTAGGCTTGTTGATAGAAACAATACAAAGTTGCTCACATGTTTCACTATTTTGAGTGAGAAAAATTCCTTCTTAAAAAAAAATCAAAATTGACATAATGCTGATTTGCTGCTAGGATTTGTAATAGGATAACGTCTTATGAATTATTCGTTGCCTTTACAAAGACATTTTGGTCAAGATATGTTTTTAATTGACTGATAATGACATTTTAGTTTTGTTCTTGTGATACTACCACCAAGAAAATCCCAGTTTTCTATTTAGGCATATAATCAAGCATATAACTACATCTGTGAAATATAACGTGCATGAGAATAACAGTAAGATGATCACAGACATGCCTGGTCATAAACTGTCCATTTTCTAAAGTTAAATTGTCCTACAGAGAATGCCTGTGTTTTTCCTTTATTTTCTTTAATCATTTCTCCACTAAACCTACCTAAGAATCCCAGAATCTTATTTTATTGCTTTATGTTTCCTAAAAAACATTTTGTTAAATACTGCTATTTTATAATTTCAAATTATAAAATGCTATTATCAACACTTTTAGTTTAAAGGTTAATACAAAAAAGAGTCATTTTAGTGCACTCTATTGAAGAAAAACAAGCCAAAAGACTTATTTAGCTTGATTCTATGAAATGACTAACTTATATGTGTTTTATGGAGAAAATGATTTTATGATTTTATGTATGTGATCATAGCATATATTTTGTCTCTATAATGTCTTTTCTTTAAAAAAAATATATGGGAAGTATTTAGATTCTTAATATTGTTCATATAAGGATGATTTCATATAAAATGTGTATAACTCTTTGGCAACCGCCTGACTAGCCTGCTGTATAGACTTATGCGAGCGCATCACTGTGTCTGGGTTCGGAGGTTTTAGTAAACTGAGGAGTAACCAGGGCTTGTCTCTCTTTGTGTCAGGATCATGGGAAATATTTGCTTTGTATTTTAGAGTCCTAGAATGTCTATAGATTTTGTTTTACTTTTTCCTCTGGAAAAGGTAACGTTATGTTATGGTGATATGTTCCACTATAAAAGGCGACTACATGCACACATGCATATACACACCCACATATCCTTAATTTCAGAATTAATAATCGGTATATATCAGAAAAAATGTATAAGTTTTAAACAAGAGCTATGGTGAATAATTTGAATGTTATGGTTTGACTTAGAAAATCATGTGCTAGATCCATAAACGTTCTGTGGCTGAGGGCCACTTGGGAGATCAGTTCTATCTCCAGCTCCCTTGTGAGCTCTGTGAAAACTTTTCCACGGGGAACATGTTGTTCCATCTGAGTTGAAATGTACCCTTAATGGGTCTACAAATAGTTCAGATCCATCTTCCTGGAATATTGCGATGCTTTGATTCCAGTTATATTTGCCTTAAAATTAAGTGAATTTAGTAATCTGGAGAGAGCTAATGATAAGTGAGGGTTCTTCAATTGTTGACTTTAAATTATTTCTGGATTTCTAATTATAAAGGAAAGTACTGTGGGGATAATTTGCAGCTTCTTGTGTGGAGGTGAGAGATTTGGTAAATGTAATATCTTATAAAATGGATCAAAATATTTTCTGGGATCTTCATTTCTGGAATGGTCTAACATTATTCTTTTTGCCTCGCAACATCCTGTTCCAAATCTCACATTGAGTTTAAAAATTGTTGAAGTAGATGAAAAAGGCATTTTGAAATGTTGTTTGATTCTGCCTTTGACTTAGCAAAGATTCTGAAATACTCTGAAATAATACAATTATTATCAGCTCAGCTGACAAATAAGCATGCTATAGCAGAAATGACTGCATATAAATACTTTGTTTTGCACATTAAACATATGGATGATTTAAGTTTTTTGGTTGTGAAGATTGTAAGCGATAGATTAGCATTCAAACTCTATCATGTTCTTTTAATAGTGGTTTTCTAATGACACGTGTCTAGATTGTGACCATGTCTCGTCCCAACTTGGAGGGCAAGCCATAGACATTGTCAAAAACGATCCATTTTAGTGCTGTTTCCTGTAGGTTTTATACCTAGTAAGCCAGTGAGGAGGGTACCCTGGTTAGTGGAGCCTCTAAGCAATCAGCAGCTATGATATCAGGAACTTATTTTTTCCCAAATGAAAATGAAGTCGTTCCAAGGTTATCTTCAGCTACATGTGAACAGATCTCAATTATCTTTTCAAACATAAAAAGCAATCTCTTGGGATCCCTGGGTGGCGCAGCGGTTTGGCGCCTGCCTTTGGCCCAGGGCGCGATCCTGGAGACCCGGGATCAAATCCCACGTCGGGCTCCCGGTGCATGGAGCCTGCTTCTCCCTCTGCCTATGTCTCTGCCTCTCTCTCTCTCTGTGTGACTATCATAAATAAATAAAAATTAAAAAAAAAAAAACAATCTCTTCCTTTCAGGCCCAGCGAAAAGTAACTCTACAGAGAAATAATATATGAGAAGGCTCATAATAGTCTCAGGATTCAAAAAAATAGAATTATCTAGCATTGGATAAAATGCTAGATTTTTTTTCTTATTTCTGAAAATATAAATAAAATATATAAAATAATGTGGCGATAGGAATGGGGACAAATGCTGAGCATTTTATCTGGTAAGGAAAGGCAGCAGCATCTCCTTCCACAGTCCCTGCAAACAACCCTGTACCACTGAGTAGCACCTGGCCAGTCTGCGAGAGCGGTGAAAGGCCACGACTGAACAACAGGAGGGGGGCAACTTCCAACCAGGCAGGTGGCTCCCTGGGAAATTCCTCAGGTTAAGATTTCTCCAGAAGCTACCTACCCTGGGGGCATAAAAGGGCCCCTTATCTGTATGGCGAGTCAGGAAGGACGTGCATTTTCTATTCCAAGATTCTTAGTAACAGGCAGAGCAGAGCCTGGTAGGGATTGTACAAAAGGGAAAGAGCCGCCACTATCCAGCTGTGTCCCTAATGTCCCTCATCCACCAAATCCCTCCTGCCTCAGCGACTTAGTCCAGATGAGCTTTTTCCGTTGTATTTCCCTCCTCTTCCTCCTTGGTCAAAGCATGTCGAAAGCCCTCTGCTTCTTAGAAAAGGATACGGTTTATAAATCCATCTTTGGAGGGATTTAAGTAAAAGATACCTCTTGGGTTCAATGCTGAGACAACCTTGAGAGCGGTTTCCTTGAGTGGAAGTCTCCTGTGGACGGCCCACACACCCTTGTCACCGAGGCCATCCACTTAGCTGCTCAGATGTCTTTGAGCATCTTCTACTTATATCTCCCCTTCCTACCCCAGTTCTTGGTTTTCGTGATCTAGGAAACCCCTCCTCTACAGGCTATAAAAGACTGGAGCTCAGGGGGAAAGAAAGGTCTCCAAGCACAGAAGGGTTGGCTAGACCCTGTGGAATCCAAGGCCAGGTCTAAAGAGCAATCAGCAGAGAAGAGAGAACTCTTCAACAAGGAGAATTTGGCTGTCAGAATTAGGGGAGGAAAAAAAAAAACCCTATAGAATCAACATTTTCAGGGTATGAGGCAGCTTACAGAGCCTCAAGTCTGATATTTTTACTTTGTAGAATAGCAAACAGAGCTGATGAAGGTAAGAAAATTACCCTTGGTTTCTCAGAAGCAGTTGCCAAAACCTAGATCTCCACCCTAGCTGCCCAGACCCTGTAATTTTATAGAGGAATTTGGCACATTCCATTCTGGAGGCATCTGCTTTCCTATTTGAAAAGGGAAAAAAAAAAAATCAGGCTTATGAATACTTTCAATATCGATACCTTTTAGAGTCTCTCGTTATGACCTGGAAAGGATTGTCCAGTATTCATTCAAGCTATTATGAGACTGGTCCATCCAGGTGTGGGATTTTCCTTGACTATAAAAGTTTCAGTTTTCCTTGACTTTCCTCACAGCCAAGAGGAGTCCAGACACACAGGCATTGCATGTATCCTGTTTCTCATGATATAACCTTTTTTTTTTTTTTTAAAGGGAAATTATACTTATCCTGCTGGGCTATGAAAAGAAGGAAAAAAAAATCTAGGCAGGAAGGTGCCTTAGTGTCTGTGCTGCTAAATTGCAGCCGGAGGGCAGCAGTACTGTATCCCCCAACCTGTTATACTGGTTTGGTGTGCATGTTTACTTTCTGTGGTGGAAAAAGTATCTCTGCATTCATCATTGCAAACCATGCCTGTGAGTGTCTTGAAATCTTTCTAAAACCAAAGAGGACTGACCAGTTTATGACTCTTCCTTCCCAGCCTATAGAACCTTAACAGCATTTTAAAGAAGGAGAAGTGCAAGAAGCTCTTGTTTAACTTATCCATGTTCCAGGAGGAAGGCTTCCTTCCACTAGCTCTCCCTGATAGGTCAGGGCACTTGAAGACCTGAGACATTTTGGAGTTGAAATTTAATTATTAAGGCAAAAGGGCATTTTGGAGTTGGAACTTCCAGAAGCTCTGCTGAAGAGACCTTATTACATAAGGATAAATTTGAACACATTTGGAGCCAGTAAAATTGCAGAAAATGTCAAGGCATGAAATCCCAGGTGAGTCTGACCTAAGTGGGTTAGGCCAGGGGACTCATGAAGACAGCTAAGGGATCCCCCCCCCCCCCCCCCCAGATATCAGAGAGAAAATCCCAGAAGTAGGCAGTGGGTTTAGGAGATGAATTCTGCAATAATGCATAAGAAGTAGTTAACGACAGCAGCACAACCGAGCTGAGGAGCTCTTTTTTTCTTGTCTTTGTAAATGGAAATAGGATCTTTACCTTGTTTGAAATAAAACAGGAAGCAATGTACTTAAATGGAACATGAGATAAAAAAGGGTGGTTAAAAACTTGGTACTCAATTAAAACCTACTGCTGGGGGAGAGGCCAGTTCTCAAACACTTTGAAAGTTAGAGTTTGTTCATAGACTTTTGAATGTTCTGAAAAGCAGAGTTTAATCCCCTTTGATTTAAATGGTATTTTATGGCACCAAAATTGTTTTAAAGGGAAACAAAAATTAAAGTCACTATAAAATCTTGAAAAGGTGATACATACCTACAGGATGACTTGATTGTTTAAACATTATTATTAATAATGCAATTAAATTTTTTCCTTATATTTAAAAGGCTGGATCTGTCTTTGCATCTGTTTTCTTTCCTTAAAGAAATAAAACAAAGGGTGTAAGTAATGATCTGATGATTGTACATGTATAAACACCTTATAATTATTACATTGTATGCCTATTTTCTAGTTTTGGAAAGAGTTTAAACAAATTTAGCTAACTGAGTAGAACAGCAAGCCAACCTTTTTTTTTTTTTTTTTTTTTTTTTTAAGCCAACCTTTTTTGTATCACAGTTTTTGGGGGGAGGATTAACCAAGCACATACTTGACTTATTGTAAGGTATTATAGTTGCTACATAAATGAAGGAAGATCAGGTGACTGACTAGATTGCAAAGAAAATGTGGTTTGGATGAAAACCCTCAAGAAGGAATTGAGCTTCGGTTTTATCCCTTGAGCTTTTAATCTCTCTCCAGGAAAAGTATGTGTAAATACTTTTATTTGCCAGGGCTGTTTTTGTTGCTTTGTTGATAGATGTTTAACCATCTCCACAATTGAACACTTTGGGAGATGCATTCAAAACTGTGTTTATAATTAATTGAAATGCAACTCACCTGTCCTCTTTAAAGCCCCTGGTCACTGTAATTCAAGATGTGTAGCGTATACTTGGAAAAAACAATAAGTGTGTGACTTCTAGTACCAAATCCTATCTACTAAAAAAGCCCAGAATAGAAATATTTTGAAAAGTAAACTACTGGACTTAATGCAATTCATATAAACATGCAAACGGTGTGCACATACACCTCTTAAGCAACACAGTCAACTTTGCTGTGTGACTTCAGACCTTGGTAAATGATTCATTTCTGAGATGTGATTAAACTCTTGAAACCATTCCATCTCTGTGATTTTATTTTTTTGTCTTCTCAAAAGTAAGTTCCTTTGGAATTGAGATGTGCGGAGTAGAGAGAGCTAGAGGGTCACTATGCTTTATTTTCCTTTTTGTTTATGGATATTTAATGCAATGAGAGACAAGTCCTATCTTCCTTAAACTACTGATAAATCTTTAAAAATTCTTCATCACGTCAGCATTTTTGGGTGGTCAATTTCAGAGGTGGAAAATGTACGTTGTCACCAAAGAGGTAATCACAGACAGGTATCTAAGAATTTATAGGGAAATCTAGGCATTTATGCAGAGTTTCATAGAGGGGATATGATGTAAACTGGCTCTGGCAGGTTTGGTAAAGTAGAGTAAGTGGCCAGAAGGAAGAAAATTTTCCCTGGAAAAAATAACAGCAGAGACAAGCCATAGAAATTCTACTGTCCATTTATTTACATGCTTTATTCTCCTCTTGTTGAAAACAAAGAGATTTTCCCAAAATTAATACTTTGAAATAAGCTATAAATAAGTAAATATAATAACAAAATAAGATTAAAATAACAATTAAAATATTGTATATAGAATATGTGCCAAAACATTCTAGTCAGCTACCAAACAGGACACAGATTTGTTTTCAAGCTTCCTAGCAGCCAAGAGAAAGTAAGAAATTGGTTTTAAGATTTATGATGTTCAAATATGTAAAAAAAAAGTTTCAGCTATTCAAGGGATGTATAGAGATGGTGACAGACATCAGAATAATTTCTATAGATGGCAGGGGTCAGATCTAGCTAGAAGAAAGGGATTTCATTAAATAAGAGTTACAGAGACAAAGAAAATAGTATTATTTAACTCATCTTAGAATCTTGCTATTCATGATTTTGAGCTCCTTAAGTTGCTCTCTTACTCTACTAGACATTTGTCAGAAAAAAATATATATAGGAAATATATCAAACATGTAATAAAAATCTGAAAATAATAAAAAAGGAAAAGGACACAGAATAATAAGAGATAGACTTAATATCTAAATGTTTATATGATTGAAATTTTAACATTATTAAAATTTCAGAGTATAAAAACTCATTTTGAAAATTAGGCTGCTATATATATTTTCTAAGGATATGGTATTACTCAAGTGTCTCTCCTGCAGTTTCTACTGGGTTTTATATAGTTGTTTTATGTTTATTTTGGTTAACTGAAGGTTTCTGTACATTGACTGTGGTGGATTTGGTTGGGGAGTGGGGAGTAAGTGCAAAGGGATGGAGAATAAGAATAGAGAAAAAAAAGAATAGAGAAGAGCACATAGGTATTGATGAAATGCATGTTGCGTTAAAAACCTTCTTTAGAAACTTTATAAACTGTAAGTGCACTGGGGTGATATTACCTTAAGTTTCTGTTTTTGATATGGATAAATAGGAATTTGGGTGAAAAAAGGAAAATAATAATAATGCTTTTATTCTTAAGCCTGAGTTCTCATCCGTTTTAGGTTCATATTTTATATTTTCAGTCTGCCATTTGCCTTCTGTGGATTTCTTTTATACATCATATTTCTTCTTGGTTAGAAAACTTACTTATATTTCTAGAAATTAGTACTTACTAAATTATTTGCAAAAATACTCTCAGGTGACTTGATAACATAATCCACAATAACATTGGTACTTAGTTCATAAAATGTTCTGGAAAGGTGATCTTCACATGGAATTTGCATTTACTTATGTTGATTCCATAGTAAATAATTTGTTTTTATAATCACATATACATAAAGGGGGGAATAACTAGAATTTATCCGGTACTAAATCAAAGCAGAGATTAATAGGCTTATTTGAATCTCAGAAATTTTGGCCTTTCTTTCACCAACAAACACATCAAACTCAGACTTCGAACCCTTGTATGTACTCATAGTCTCTGCTAAACTTTCTGTGGTTTGTTTTCTTTTTGTCATTCAGTTGTCAGGTCAGATATCATCTCAGTGATACCTTCTTTAGTCTTTCTCACTAGAGCAGCCATTCTGTCTTAATGTTTGACTTTAATTCTTTTAATAGCTCACTATGGTCTTTTAAAAACTTTATTTTATTTTTTTGGTGCATTTGTATATTGTCTATTTCCTGGAAAAAAATAAAAAAATAAACTCTTCTGTCTCTGAGATTAAAGACCATGGCTGACTTGCTTATTTCTCTATTTCTAGTGCCTAGAACCACACTAACACAAACTATATTTTCAATAAGTGTAGACTTAATATGCTCAGAAAAAAAGTGAAACATAAAATTCATATTATTCCTGTGTCTATGCAATTTACATTTATTCCAACATGAAAATTAGTTGAGCATAAAGTAGCAGTCACTTAACATGGTAAATACAAAATGAAATAAAACAAGAAAACTTAAGTAAAAAAAAAAAAAAACAATAATAAAAAAGATAAATAAAAGTCTTAAAATGGAAAGAAGCATTTGTCTAGAAGAATAATAATTGGCGTAGAGTCTATTCTAGGAGATTAGGAACAGTGTGCTGTCATTCAAAATTAGAGAATTGTTCCTTCTCATTTTCTTTCATTCTGTAACTTTAATTGGGGTTACCTAGATAAGTTCTCAAATAGTTTAAGTCGTGGTGATAGAAGAAAACATGTATTAAGTGTATACCGTGTGCCAGAGACTGTTCTAAGTAGTCAGTATATTAAAGCTTCACAATCACCCAAAGGGGAATATAGACTCCAATGCAAATAATTATGTGACTATCTCTTTGTTATAGAAAGAAAGCTGCCCTCCTGTTCAGTTTCAAATTCATCTTCATTGTTGTCCCTCATCACACAGTAATGGAAAACTGAGTTCATGTAATAATAGTGGGATTTGACCAAAATCAAATCAATGTGAGTCATACTTGAGGATAAATTGGTGTTCATTTGTAGTGAGTGCAACAGAAGGAAGAGCTTGTGAAAACTAGGTTTCTGGCTTAGGTGACAGAGAAAATAGTTCTGTTAGATGATTTAGGGGATGCAAGATGGGGAACAGTTTAGGAAGAGAAATATGAGATTGTTTTAAAGGAAATGATTTTAAGCTATAAGTGTTATATACTGATGAGAATGTCCAGGACCTAAATTGCAAAGATGATGCTAGGCCTTGGGAGAGAGTCCTAGGATGAAATTAAAGAGTTGGAAATTACTAAGACTGAAGTCCTACATGCCGCTGTGGATGGGGGGGGATTATACAAAGATAGATGTTAAAGGAAAAGGTGATAGAAAACACTAACATCTGAAGTGTGAACAGAAATGAAAGAAATGGGGGGGTCGTAGGACAAAAAGAAGATTCAGATACAGCATTTACAGGGCAATGCATAGTGAGGTTTTTTCTATTAAAGGAGTGAAGGATGTCAAATGTCAGAATAGTCAAATATTTAGGATCTGTTTGGTGATTCAAAGCCAGAATCAAGGTGCAACATGAGGAAGAAGCAATTTGAGAGTTATCAAGAACAAGGTGAAAGGCAAAGACCAAGTTGTAAAGTTAGGCTGTGCGAGCTACTCAGTGATTGTGCCGTGGGAACGGCCATGGCTGGGGAGTGGTAGACAGAAGATAGAACGAAGGAGGCAGATCCATCGCAGTGGTGCTACCAGTAGATATAATGTTCACCTTTCACAAATGAGAAATCAGTGTCGGGGGAGAAGGTGAAGGGTGTGTTTGATGAGATGAGAACTTGGTCTCATTAGAGCCACTTTATTATTGTTTTTTCTTCATTATAGTAACTTCAAAGAACAGGAGGGCAACTTTCTATAAGGAAAAATAAGAAGGGTGAGTGTAATGACAGATTCACCGAATTGTAGAGGAGAGTGGGTGATGGAGCTTGTACCAAATGGGCTGCATCTTTGTAGTAAAGGATGAGTACAGCCAAGTCTCATACAGCCAAGACTCAGGGTGGGGCTACGTGTGGGATGTTGATTCCATGAAAGAAAATTAAGAGGTTTGGCCTGAGGCAGCCTCAGAGAAGTTAGGAGACCATGAATATGGGAAAGCAATAGGAAAAAAAAAAAATGCCAATGACTAAGCCAGTTTTCATAGAGATGAGAGTGAGTGTGTGTTATTGGCTGGTATGCAGAGTTAGAGACGATTACTCTGGAAGATTGACACTCTAACGTGTAGCACCACCCCGAAAGCCCACTCCAGCTCTTTACCTTCACAGTCCATGCCCCTGGACCACAGCTGAACTAGAAGAGAGTGTACATTTTATTACAGAATCATCCAGCTTTTGAACAATAATGGAACACCCAGTTTTTATAGCTGATAAGCTTTTTATTTTTTTTATTTTTTATTTTATTTTTTAAAAAATATTTTATTTATTCATGAGAGATACACGGGGGGGCGGGGGCAGAGACACAGGTAGAGGGAGAAGCAGGCTCCATCCAGGGAACCCAATGTGGGACTCGATCCCAGGACCCCAGGACCGCTCCCTGGGCCGAAGGCAGGCACTCAACCGCTGAGCCACCCAGGGATCCCCCCGATAAGCTTTTTTAGTGGTGTCTTCTCATCTATGTAACATTTGAAAAGTGCCCATATATAACTGGCCATATAGTGTGAATGTGACAGACCTATGAAACTTTGGGATGATAGAGACCCACTTCCATTTGGCTCTGTTCGAAGAAATCAAAATAAGGTCGGATCAGTTTTTAACCTGCTTGAAGATTTGAGACGCTTGGATAGTGATTTGTAATCGAGTTTATATGGTTAAATCATTATCATTGATAATAATGAAAAGGGCAAGTAATAAAATTGGACATTTAGTAAATACCAATGACAGATAAAGCCACAGTTTAAATCTGGGGTGTATCTTACTTCATTGTTTCTTAATGACCACGTTTCCCAGGTGTACCATTTTAGAAGAGCTGCCTTTAAAACGACGATAGAAACAGACAAAAACACAGGCCTGCCCAAAGAGTGTTTCACACGCTTGCCATTTATATCCATATACAGAAATTAGTGACTGTCAATTTTTCTCACTGGAGAGAATATTTTATTCCCAGTCTATTCCATAGCTGATATATCTGCTTTTCTGTAGCTACCGTATTTTACACAAACTCATGCAATCTCCTGCATACGAATAGTGTTTCCTGTTTGAGTACCTCCTGCTTCCTCTTGTCCTACCTCCCCACACATCCTTATGATATTTCCATCATACCTGCATTCCCGGAACTTTTATTGAAGGTGATAAAGCTCTGAAGAAGTAGTTGGAAGTAAATGGGTTCTACTAAATTTAAGAATGTTTTGACCATTAACCTTCAGTTGGAAGTTTTAGGTGACCACAAACTGGTATAAAGGAATATAGATTTACCCTCTACAAAATACACTTTAAAAAGGTTTCTTAAACAATTGGTGCTTTGCTGATGTAATGGATACCTCCTCTTCAGTGTTTTTAACTTAACAAATTACATGTAAAAGCCATAAACTCCTTTATATTATCCATAAACATAATAAAAAATGTTACACCACATAACTTTGACTTAGTCAATAATTCTAGGCTTGGCCTTAGGGTTTAAAGAGAAAATTATTCCTGTTACACATTTTAATTATGCCATAAACTTTGGGAAATAGCTATTGATCCTCAGCATCTGACATCAGAAAAGTTGTTCCTCTCTTGTTCTGTAGCTGCTGAAAGTATGACATACAGACTAAAAGTGAAGAATTTCAGAGGAATCAAAGACACTACTTGCACAATAAAGGATGTTTTTGGTTGCAGTTGTTACTTAAATGTTAGGAGATATAAAGATCATCTCCTCTAAACAACTTTCTGATGAAACTAGGATCACACATTTGAGTTAAGAAATATTTTACCTTATTTTATGAAAAAAATTATTCTCTAATGGTACTCTTGATTATCGCTAATACTTTAATACAGAAATAGGGTTTAATCAGGAACTTAATATATATATTAAATATATATATATAAGGTTTTCCTAACTTACATAGAGTGATGAATGTTGGAATTATCACTTTAGAAGTAATTATTTCATAGTGTTTCATCCTTGAATCAGTGAAATGAACAAAGAACTCCATTCTGTCAAAATTAAATAGATATCTGAAAAAAATAAATAGGTATCTGACATTGATGAAGATGATGATGATGATGATGATGAAGAGAATAGTTACTGTACATAGAAATTTTACTAGGGGATGGGCATTGCTTTAGTTTCAATGGCCAGACTTAAGCCTCACATCCACCATGTGAGGACTGGTCTCAGTTGCTCCCTTTTACAGAAGGCTCAGAGAGATGATGAAACTGTTAGGAATATATAGGAACTAAATGGTAGAGTTGGGATTCAAACCCGGGTCTGTATGACTCCTGAAATGATGGTCCTGACTAGATATGGGCTTCTTAAGTTATTATTTTCAGCAGGTTGGAAATTCTTTGAACTTTAGACCATTTAATGTAAGTAGATTTGTAATCTGTATTTAAATCCGAACATACCAAATTTATGCGATTGTTCATTCAACAAACGTTATTGGCACACGATTAGGTACCAGGCATATTATTAGGAGCTGTTGAAGCTACATGCAATAAGTCATGGACACAGCAACTCATAGTCTACTGTATGTGTGTGTGTGTCACTATGTTTATATACCTTCAGAACTCTGATAACATTCTAGAATTACTCCCTCTCGAACTTTGGAATCTCATTCAATGTATGGTCATGCACCTTGGATACTGTAATGTCCTGTGTGGTCAGTTTGGAGACCTCAGTACCCATATAACCTCAGCCATTAAAGATGCTGTTTTGAGGGTATCAGCAGAGAGTCTATATGGACTTTTGTTGCCACAGGAACCCCTACTTTCTCACTGTGGGAACTAATAAGTAGTAGTCTTTAGCCATTTCTTCCCTACCCTTTTCTTCCTAATCCACAATGTGATGAAATCCCTCGGGTAAAGAATCTGTTAAGCCTTCCATGTACATAAGGCCCTCAATAGTGACTCTGGATGCGATGGTTTGCACAAATCCACTTAATTTAGCTTTATATTAAAAATATAAATTTTTAATATAATTTTTGAAATATAAAAGTCTATTTTTTTTATAAAGAAAAGTATAATTTTCCCCGAACTGTGCTTTAATTAGGGGGCTGCTATCTATCTTCCACTGAAACTTTTACGCTTATAGTGGTATGATCTTGTAAGGATGAGTTATGGGCAGTTAATTGTCAGACATGTCAAGTGTAAGCAAAATTTTCAAACTCTTTATTTATTTGTTTATTTTCTTAGATTTTATTTTGAGAAAGAGAGAATATGAGCAACAGGGTAGGAGGGAGAGAGAATCCCAAGCAGATTCCATGCTGTGGAGGGTGGGGGTGAGAGGCATACATGGGACTTGATCTCATGACCCAGATACCATGACCTGAGTGAAAATCAAGAGTTGAACACCTAACTGACTCAGGCACCTCTCAAACCAAATTTATTTTTTGTTTTAATCCTCATCATTGAAGAGAAACCAATGATGGGTGTTGATGGTCTCTCAAATGCATTATAACTTTCTCCCAGGATATATACATTGAGAATTATGTGAAAAGTGCCTTAGCCAGTTTAGTGCCGGTGAACAAGCCTTCCTCATGGGAGTTAGGCGTTTTATAAAGCTTATGTTTGAAAAAGGAGAAATAGGAAGGCTACTCTATGCATGGTACCAATCCAGGGGATATTATTTAAGTTACCTAATTTTATTCTCAGAATAGTATCTAAACCAATTATTAGGTTACTATGTATGCACAATCTTCATGCTTGGAAGAGAATTATTGGAGAGAGAAAATTTTAAGCAAAGAGGTGATATTTGATTCCTTCTTAAATGAAGAGTTCCCCAGTCAAATAAATGGACAGTGTACTTAAGGGATAAGAAACCATTTATACAAAGGCATTGTGACATGAGTAGTGTCTTTCAAAAAATTCAATTATTAGTTCCTATTATGTGTCCAGCAAACATCAGCTATGGGAATGCTGATTTTTTTTTTTTTTCCTGGACCGGCATTAAACATGTTTACAATCTACTGACTACAGTCGAGTTTTAAGGCTAGCTACATGTTAAGCAGAGTGGATGATCTTATGCTGTTTTTACTTAATCTCAGAACACAAAGCCTGTATCATCTAGGCTTTGTGTCCGTTCACCAGATTGCATGTGAGCAGATGTGCACATGTCCAAGATGTTAACCACAGTTCAGTGATCTGCTTTTGCGGAAAGCATCAGATTCTCTTTATGCACTTGCTCTATATGAGAACAGGATGTCAGTGCCTCTCGACTCCAGTCTCCCCTACTGATACTTAATGTGCCAAGTTAAAATACTTGCATAGTGGACAAGAAGGCAGCATGGGGATTTCCTGGCCCTCTTTCCTGCCAAATTGACAGGTTGTTTTGCAGCAGGTGCACAGCAAAGCGATTAAGAATGTATAGGTTGACAAAACATGTGTGATATGACTGCAGGCGGTTTATGTGAATGACATGTCATGGCAAATGTTGGCCCCAAGAGATTACACCTGGGGTTCTGGGGTGTAAGGACAATCTATATGCATATCAAAGCATCATCGAGTTGGTGAGTGCTCAAGAAAAAAATAGCTTTGACTAGGAGTCTACATCAACGAAGTACATGGCAATTCAAGGTATATTTTTTGCTCCTTAAATATTTTACAAATGTCCTATTTATAAGAGTAGGTGCAATAAGCATCTGTCTTGGGAGATGTGTGATATTTTGACTGCTGAACAACTCACTCAGCTGCCAGGAGGACAGATAGCCTGGTTTGTTAAAATTCATGATTGGAAAAAAAATTCAATGTCATCCAATTCATCTTAAAAACACATTGAGCCGTTAGTATCAGCCTCTCCCACTTCTAGGATGACTGACATTTTACATGTAATGAAATAATACAAGTCTTGCTGCCTTACTCACAAATTTTCAGAAATATTCAAAAAGCAGGAGGAAAAAAGTAGATTTTGATGATAAAATAATCATTCATGTATACAGCACAAACATTTGCATAGAAATTTTTGCAGAAGTATGGACTGCTCAAAATCTTTCCATGGACCACCAGTTAAGAGACCCCACATTAAGGATTTTTGTGTTTATATACATTTTTTAAGAGACAGGGAAATAGATTTCATCAAAGGAATTCATAATTCAGATGGCATTGAGATGATTTTTAATGTCTTTTCTCTATCAAAACTTGGGTAATTCACTTGATGTCCTGATACATTCCTGTTAAGACTTACTAGTTTTCCCCTAGAGAAACAAAAATATATACTATTTTCTAAGAAAAAAAAAAGTTCTGTGTCCCTTAGTTGTGACTAAAATAACTGTAATTTGCAGTATAAAAATGTAATGCAAAGATTTTCTGCACTTTTTGATCAGCACTTAAAAGCAATCTCAAAATAAAGTGACATATTGCCACTGTGGATTAAGGTAGAGTGTTATTTGCCTATTTTT
This sequence comes from Canis lupus familiaris, assembly GCF_011100685.1. NCBI lineage: Eukaryota > Metazoa > Chordata > Mammalia > Carnivora > Canidae > Canis > Canis lupus. The sequence continues at coordinate 39,021,155 of NC_049255.1, forward strand.
TATTTAACATGGACCATTAAAACTAAATGCAAAAGTGCTATCTATAGATATAAATGCTTAGGAGAAATAAAAATGTCGTTATAGTGCTTATATTAATACCTTAATGTCTTAACTCCTGGTTACTAATCCACTTAAAAATGGATTGAAGGGAAATCCTGTGATCTTTAGGAAAAAAATTAAATGTTAGCTTTTGAGACTTCTATAAAAATCTAATATTTCAAGCAGATTTATTTCCATCACATAGGTTGTAATATATACTATATGTATTCATTTAAAACAGATATTGGGACACCTGGGGGGTTCAGCAGTTGATCATCAGACTTTGGCCCAGGGCGTGATCCCAGGGTCCTGGGATCGAGTCCTACATTGGGCTCCCCGCAAGGAGCCTGCTTCTCCCTCTGCCTGTGTCTCTGCCTCTCTCTCTGTCTCTCATGAATAAATAAATAAAATCTTTAAAAAAATATAATCAGATATTAATAGCAAACACAATCTTGGACTTCAGCAGAATGATACATTTTACACAAAAATATAAGAATCTGCTCTGTTCATCATTATGGTCTGTCCAAAGAATACTGACTAGGGTTTGAGTTCTTATTCTGAGACTCCATTAGAGTAAACCAGTGAGAGAGACAAGACCTGTCAAACAATTGTGGAGTAATTGAAGTTTTTGTTTTTACTCTTCAGCTTTTTTTGCTACATTTCCTTTCTAACATTGCTAATCATCCTTTAGCTTCTTTCCTTTCTGTCCTTCCTATCATATAACCTTTGTATGAAACTTCAGCATAAAATGATCCAATGAAATTCTTCACAGTAAAATGTCATATTTGTCATGGTGGAATTTCAAGTGTAAGTTTTTGTGTGACAGTATCTGCTCTACGTCCTTCAAAAATACAACGTAGATGACATCTGTTGAGATTTCAAGTTAAGGTCTTATTTTACCTGGCTCTAAGTTTTCCTCATTCATTGGGTTATACCTGGAATTTCACAGCCTGAAATTCATTTCATAGCAAAATGAATTCTCATGACCACGTTACTGATTTTTTTTTTTTCCTCCTCAGTTATATTGCATTTTAAGAGTCATGTGTTGTAGGATGGCCTGAAGGAGGAGGTATTTGGAACTGGGGTCTTGGCGTGTATTGTCTTAGCTCAGGCTGCTGTAAAGGAACACCATAGGCTGGATGCCTTAAATCCCAGACAGTAGTTTCTCACAGTTGTGGAGACTGCAAAGGCCAAGATCAAGGTGCTTGCAGATTCCTTTCCTGGTGAGAACCCTCTTCCTGGCTTGCAGACGGCTGCTTGTGGCCAACCACGACAGAGAAGGAGAGGTCAGTCCTGTCTCTCTTCCTCTTCCCGTAGGAACACTGATCAAATCATGGGGCCCTACCCTCATGCCTTCAGCTAAGACTAATTACCACTCAAAGGTCCACCCCAAGAACCATCATATGCCTTTGGCATATGAGTTTTGGAGGGATAAAACCTTCAGTCCATAACTTGTGTCATTCCAACAAATGACTTAGACTCTTGAGTTCTATTTTCATCTATTTTGCATCTATACAGATACTCCTTTCCCTCTTTTCTCCATCGAATTTTCTATCTTGGTAATTTGGTACAACAGGTAGCAAATTTATGAAGTTTATCAATATATTCTTAGAGCTGAACTAAATTGCTCTCTAGTTACCTTGAGTTGAGGTCTCTCTCTATAAATCAGCATATTGAGTAAATAGAGATTCCTCAGCCTGTGCTCAGTTTTCAGCTCAGCCAATATTAGACATCCAGAAAAAGCCCCCTCACCACACTCACACACACAAAACAAACAATACCAATCTCAACAAGAAAATAAAAATATCATTTTGAATACAACTATTAAAAGTTTGGTTTTATTGCCTTTCAGCTTTGGTTTTGGGGACTTTTTAAATTAGACTAAAGAGCCATAGATTTTAGTGCCTGTAGCTATGTTAAGTGTTTGAAAATATGTAATGTTAAATGCAATTGTTAAGTATAATCACAAGGGGGAAGTACAAGAACCAATAAATAGTAGCTACAAGGCAAAGGGTTAGCTGAATGTAAAGAAGGACTTTTGTTTTTTTTTTTTTTTTTTTATTTATTTATTTTTTTTTTTAAGAAGGACTTTTGTATGGTTTCAAGATGACGTGAGTTTTCTTTGTAAGAAAAGTAGAAATTTACTATCCTAAGACAGTGAATTCCTTATGAACAGATATAGCCCAGCATTAAGTTGAATTACTACTAATTACAAAGATATAGAGGACGCTTACGGGGTTATATATGATGATTTTAAGGTAGTTCTAAAACCAAGAGTGTTCTATTGAAATGTTAGCATTTATGTATACATTCGTCAGGGAATCATCTTAAAGAAGACTACAAAGTGATACACTGGAACCCTCAAATTTGGTTACTTAGCATTTGATTTTGAAATGGCTTTGTGGTTAAGTCTGAGTATATAATAAAGTGATAAATATGTAGGTGCAGTCTAGTAAGATCTTCTAGAATAAGATTTATAAGATACTTTGACAAAACAGTATTTTTTTTTTATTTTTTATTTTATAAAACTATTTAAATGATTAAACCTAATACTTGAACTGAGCATGTAGTGAATTACTGATTGATAGATAAGAACCTGGTTAAAAGACCTCCATGTATTAACGAAAATCTGTTTTCCAAGTAAGTCTGTATGTTATTATTATTTACATCTTAATGGGATTGGACCAAACTGTTGAATTGTTATCCTCTAGGAAAGTTTATGGCCTAGGCAGCAAAAACTTGCTAAAATTGCATGAAAGAACATGTTCCTATGAAAAATCTATATTGCAAAAACCTACATGTTCTGGATTAAGTGTTTAAAAGCACCTTAATTTATAGGTCTTGCCTCCTAGGACCGTCTCATGTTGCTCTACATCTAGTGCCTGTGATAATTGCTTACTCCACTTATAAGGACAAATGACACCGGCCTTTTTCTCTCTGGCAATAAGCTCAATATGTTCTTTTCTTCCTGGACCCCGCAAGGAAGAGTTCTTAATGATTTTTCTCGCCTCTCCTATTCCCCCACTCTCCTGTTATTCATTAAAGAAGTCATGTCTGATATCTGATTCTCTTTCTCATAATTAGTGTACCTTAGAAGACAGATAAAAGATGGCCATCTGTTTATTTGTTCTTTTTGATTAAAAAGATGCATAAAGAAGAGAACTCAATGTGCAATGCCGTGCTTTCCTGCAGGCCTTTTGTTGCCTTCAATGTTTATATAAAATTCAGTATTACTGTGGTTCTTCAATCTCAGTAAACATATTTAAAGTTATTTTATGTGACTATGTATGAGAACGATTTTTAGTTTTTCTAGCGCAGGATAAGCCAAAATGTACTGACATTTTTTTTTTTTTTGAGTTTGTAGAAGCATAAATGGCTTTCTGCCCTATAATAAGAGCCTGCAAGGTATTTTATATGTGACCTTCTATGTTTACTAATATATGTACTAAACACATGTTTTTCTATACTTACTGTATTCATCTTTGTTAATGAGGCTTACAGAATGAGTGAAATATGTCTGTTTTATTAAGGGACACCTTAACTGTAGACAGTTTTTAATTGCAAAGATAAAAGAGAAACCCAATTTTGCTCTTTCTTAATCTTGTGAAAGTCAGACTTCCTAGTTAATCGGCTTCACTGTAGATCAATCCACACCGGATAGTCTTTAGTCTAAAAGTTGAAAAAATGAAGATTTTATTTTCAGTGTGACCTTGCCTCTAACATATGTATACTTTTCAATGACTTCTGGCTATGATATCATAACATTTTGTTTGTTTGTTTTAGTTCTTGTTTTTCTGAATCTTTTTTTCTTCTTGAGGTGACACTTCATTTACAGTTTTGAAATACAAATCATTTTATTTTCCATGTGGTTATTACATTTCTATGTGTTAAGTTTTTCTATATCTAGCAATATATCCTGTATGATTACTTGCTTCAAAGGAATTTTAAAAATCTATGTTTTTAAATTCAAGTGAATAACAGATTTATCATATATTTTCTTGTCCTCACTTCTCATTCGACCAGCTACAACTCCGTTTGTCTTATTCTCTTCTGGTAAGACTTCTTTAAATAATTGTCCCTGGTTGCTGCTTCCTATTTCTCCCTCTTTATTTTAAGCCCCTTCTTGTCAGACATTTGCTCAGACCATTTACCAAAAGTATTCTTATCTAAGTCACTAATTACTTTCATCTCTAAATTCATTAGCAAATTCTTAATCCCAATTCTTCTTGATCTATAAGCATCAAGTGTTGATTACTATTTCCTTTTTTCCATTTTTAGCCTTAGAATATCATATTTTCTTGGTTTCCCCTTACTTTACTAGCCACTCCTTGGCAATGTCTTTTGTAGTTTATTCACTTAAATCTACTCTGGAAGTTGGAGTACCCAGGAGTCAGCCCTTGGTCCTCTCTGTTTTCTTTTTCTCTTTGGCGATCTCATATCAGTTCTGTGTTAACAGCTTTCAACTTGACATTGCCACTTCTGACCATTCTTCTGAACCCTAGACTCATATGGCCGATTATGTACTCAGCATCCCTACCTGGGTATTTAGTGAACATCTCAAACTATGCTGTGCTTCTGATAGTCTCCCCAAAACCTGCTGTGGTGTACCACATTTCAGTAGGAAGGAACTCCGTTCTCCCAGTTGCATGACCTAAAAACAAAAACAAAAACACAAAGCATGAAACAAACACAAAAACTCTCTTTTTTACAGCTCACATGTAGTCCATTGGGAAATGATAACGTCTGTGCCTTCAGGATACATCCAGAGTTTGACCACTTACTTCCGCTAATACCACTGTGGTCTCACCATCATCTAGTTTGCAGTATTTCGCTGGTGCCGTAACTGGTTTCGTGTCTCTGTGCTTGGCCCGCTTACAGCTCATCGTCAACCTGATCACAGTAGCCATCCTAGAACATGCTTGATATGCTCCTACTTTAGGGCCCCTCTGTCTAGATTGTTCTCCTCAAAGACATCTGCTTGGCTTGACTCCTTCACCTTCTTTGCCTTTGCTCAAATGTTACTTTCTTAATTAGGTGTATTAGTTTCTTTTTTTTATTTTTTATTTTTTATTTTTTTTTAGATTTTTTATTTATTTATGATAGTCACAGAGAGAGAGAGAGAGAGAGAGAGAGAGAGAGGCAGAGACACAGGCGGAGGGAGAAGCAGGCTCCATGCACCGGGAGCCTGATGTGGGATTCGATCCCGGGTCTCCAGGATCACGCCCTGGGCCAAAGGCAGGCGCCAAACCGCTGCGCCACCCAGGGATCCCGTTGTATTAGTTTCTTAGGGCTGCTGTAACACATTGGGAGCTTAAAAGACATTTATTCTCTCAGTTCTGAAAGTCAGAAATCTGAAAACAATGTGTTGATAGGTGTCTTAGTCTGTTTAGGCCACTATAACAAAATGCCGTAGCATGGCTGGTTTATAAACAATAGAAGTTTATCTCTCACAGTCCTGGAGGCTGGGAAGTCTGAGATCAAGGCATGGGCAGATTCCTCTCTGGTTCACAGACCACTGTCTTCTTACTGTGGCCTCACATGCAGAATGGGTGAGGGACTCCCAGGAATCCCCTTTATAAGGGCATTAATGCCATTCATGAGGATCCACCCTCATGACCTAATCACCTCTCGACGTCCCCACCTCCAGATACCATCACACTGGGGATTAGAGGCTTCAAGGTCTGAATTATGGTGGGGAGCGAAGGGTGGAGAGGGGGAGACACAGATATTCATCTATAGCAATAGGGTTGGTTGGCTCCTTCTGACAGCCCTAAGGGAGAAGCCACTTCAGGCCTCTCTTCCAGATTCTGGGGCATTCCTTGTCTCTCCTTAGCTTGTAGCTGCATAGCTCCAATCTCTGCTGCCATCTTCATATGGCCTTCATCTTTGTGTAACTTTGCCCCAAATCTCCCTCTGTCTTTCTCTTTTAAGGTCATCTGTCATTAGATAAAGTACTGACCCTAAATCTAAATCCAGGATGATCCTATCTCAAGATCCATAAATTAATTACTTCTGCAATGAGCCTATTTCCAAATAAGGTCACCATCATGTGTTCCAGGTGGACATATGTATGGGGGAAGTGAGAACACTAATCAACCCAGCTCACGTGGCCTATCTTGACCATCTGTTTAAAATTGTAATCTCCATTTCCCATTCTACTTTTTATATTAAGTCTGCAATCCCTTATCCAAAATCTTTGGGACTAGATGTGTTTAGATGTGTTCTGGAATTTAGGCATTTTTTTTTAATTAATTAATTTATTTATTTTGCATTTTAGGAGGAATCTATGGTGAACACTATATAATATACTAACCTTACTAGGGTTTTAGGCATCACACCGTTATTAAACACATTAATGTTTCTGGTCCAATTTGGTTATTTGATTAGTTTGTGCCAAACTTAAAGAAATACTTTTCATTGTTGTTTATTATTTATTGGCTCATTATGTTGTCTGTTTATAATTTGTCTTTCATCTATCCAACTGTACTCCACGAGGACAGTGTCTTTGTATGTTTTATTTCTGTTGTATCCCAAACTCCTAGAATAATCATCAGCATATGTTAGGTACTTAATAAACGTGTATATATATTTAATATATACATATAATGTATATGTATTTTAAAAAATATATTTATTCATGAGAGACACAGGCAGAGAGGCAGAGACACAGGCAGGGGAAGAAGCAGGCTCCTTGCGGGGAGCCCAATGCAGGACTTGATCCTAGGACCCTGGGATTATGCCGAGTCGAAGGCAGATGCTAAACGATTGAGCCACCCAGGTGCCCTGGTACTTAGTAAATATTTGAACACCTCCTAATGTTGCTTGTCTCAGGAATGTTCCTCTGCAAATTAGGGTCCAAAGAAATAAGAGGAAAAAAAAAATTTCAAAAGAGATAGAAGGAAAAATGGATTTGTTTTTCTTACCTTTTGGGTTTGCTGTTGCATCTCCTTTTTCAGCTATGTTAGTTTTGGTGAATTAACATATGTGAATTAAATAATAGAATTATATAAACAGTTATACTCATTGAGAATACCTTTACAGTGATAAGTTTTAGGCATAAGCACAACATTTGGTTCTTTCTTTCTTTCTTTTTTTTTTTTTTTTTCCCCAAAGTTTAATAGATTTAGGGAAATAATTCTGGAAACTTGTCTTTTTGGATCTAGGGTGATATAGAATACATGATATTCTCCTCTATGTTTATGTAAGACATCTGAATTCAAAATTCAGATGTCTTTTTTGCTGCTGACTTTCATAATCAACACAATTTCTTTCTCTGTGTCTTTGTGGGGAATTCTTAATAAAAATGCAAAAGTATGCAAACACTATAGAAAACTTTTTTTTTTTTTTTTTAATAGAGAGTGTGTGTGCATGAGCTTGAGGGAGGGGCAGAGGAGGAGGGAGAGAGAGCATCCTAAGTGGGTTCCACACCCAGCATGGAGCCTGACCCTGAGCCTCATCTCATGATCCTAAGATCATGACCTGAGCTGAAATGAAGAGTTGGCTGCTGAAATGACTGAGCCACCCAGGTGTCCCTAGAGAGCTTTAAAAATAGGCTTTAGTCAGTGATTACAGGTAGGTTAGATTTTCCTTTTCCTTTTCCTTTTCCTTTTCCTTTTCCTTTTCCTTTTCCTTTTCCTTTCAACACTATATACATGAAACAATTATTTAAACACACACACAATGAATAACTTGCTATGGATGTCTTTATATATTTAAATATTGATAATGACCTAAGGTACCCATTGAAGGTGACCGATTTTATCAGTATTGCGGGATAGCCATATTCTCCTGATGCCGAAATCTACCTTAATGATTAGAAATACAAATACAAATGTAAAAGCCTATTTTTTTTCCCCTGTGAATCTAGAAAACTATTAGGAAAGGATGAGAGCTTCTAGGTGTAGATAGTAGTCAAATTGAGTGACAGAAAATTAACTATTTCAAATGTAAGTCTCAACTGGACTCCAGCTGACATGAATTTCACTCATTCACTTCCCCATTTGTGTTATCATTCCGTTTCTACTGATCCCTTTGGCAATATCTTTAAACATTCTCCACCTCATCTGCCTTCCTTTTTAAACCCACCAACCAAATAGACAACAGACAAATATACAAAGTATATTGAACTATGCCTCAGGGATGCCTGGGTGGCTCAGTGGTTGAGCATCTGCCTTCGGCCCAGGTTGTGACCTCGGGGTCCCGGGATTGAGTTCCACGTCGGGCTCCCTGCATGGAGCCTGCTTCTCCCTCTGCCTGTGTCTCTGCCTCTCTCTGTGTGTCTCTCATGAATAAATAAATAAAATCTTAAAAAAAAAAAAAAAAGAACTATGTCTCTAATGTAATCACTAAACTATATCTCTGTCTTCAGTTAGTTCCAAAACCCTGATCCTGAAGCCTATGTAAAGAGGTTCCAGTTTCAATCTGCTCTTTGGCTAAGCTCTATGCAGTGTGATTTCCACCACTAATAGTATTTTGGCAAATGCCATGGGAAAGGTCGCTAATTATAACACTAGAAGTTTGCTTCAAACATCTTTGTTGGTGGCAGCTCAACAACACTGAGCGTTCTAAGTGTCTAATTAATTAAACTTGATTTAAATCTTGGTTAATCTTCTGATCAGTGTCATCATCATTTAAATACTAAAAGGTTGCTTCCCGAGCAAGCATGATTATTATTATATAGATTGATTAATATCTTTATTAATAGGCTACCATATACATTCCTCAAATGTACCCTTGCCATTTATTTTCTGGGCTTAAGTTAAAAGAGCAGAAAGACTTCCACATTCATCTATTCAAAGATATTTTTTTGAGCACCTTCCATTGTTCTAGATGTGGGGCCAGTGGTGAGCAATACATAAAATGTCTCACATGGAGCTTGCGTTTTAATGGGATGTCACAGAAGGGAGATAGACAATTAACAGATAAAACTACACAAGCATGAGATTATATCAGTGGGTGATCAGTGTTAGGAAAATATAATAGGGTCATGGGTCAGAGAGGGATCTTTAGATAGGATTGTCAGGGTGGCCCTCTTAGAAGATGTGACACTTGACCTGAACCCTAAGTGATGGAAAGAAACCGGCAATGTGAAGCACGTAGGAAAAAGGGTCCCTGGCAGAGAAAATTGTAAGAGCTAAGACTCTGAAAGTTTTTGAGGGAGAAAAAGAATGTCAGGCAGTCTGGAATGTTGTGAACAAGGGCAAAAAAGCTATGAGATGATGAGGTGAAAGAGGAGCCAGTGGCCGGGTAATAGAGGTTTTTGCGGCCTTAGAAGTTTGAATTAGATCTTAAGTATAATGGGAAGTCATTAGAAGGTTTAAAAAGTAAGGCAGTGTCATGAGCTGATTAATGTTTTGAAAAGATCACTCTGGCTTTGTGTAGAGAAGAGAAGAAAAGGGGCAGTTTCCCCCCCCCCCCAAAGAAAGTTTGTCATATTTATAGTTTGAAATGTAACATGTAGAAAGCACAATGACCTGCTTTCATACGTTCCACTCATGGAGATTTAGCCCTCAGCACTTGGGCTATCACTTGTTAAGCATTCGATAAATATAACTAATGGTCTATAAATGTAGCATAAAATTAGCTTTTTTTTTTTTTTATCTTTAAAGGATACGTGCCCTGAACAAATGCATAACCAAATCACTTTTAAATGAATTTAAATGTGATGTCTCCCAGATTATAGACTCACCTTTGTAAAGAAGCACATGAAAATAAGTTTAAATGGTTATTATAATGGATTTTCATTCAATCCCCCAAGTGCTCGAGTGTTTAGCATGTGCTATATACCCTGCCAAAGTATATGAGACATGAACATTTCCTTCAAGAAGCTTATATTAAAGTTCAAAGGCTCTAAAAAAAAAAAAAGAAAAGAAAAGAAAAGAAAGAAAGAAAGCATGTTCTTCGGACCGTGACAAAATTTATTTTTATCAGTATTAATCTAATTACATAGTCACAAAAGAGATTTAAAGATTGAGAGAGAGAGTGTGTGAGAGTGAACTTGGGGGGGAGCAGAGAGAGAGAGACTCAATTATCCTCTTTTCTGAGCACAGAGCCCCACATAGGACTCGATCTCAGGACCCTGAGATCATGGCCTGCGCCCAAACCGAGTCCCACACTTCTTAACTGACTGTGCCACCCAGATACCCCATAAAAATTAGTTTTGAATTGTATTCAATGACACGACACATTTCCTGTTTCTGTGGTACGTCTTTGACGAGTTCTGTTCTAAGTGAGAGGAGCCTGCTTCTCCCTCTGCCTGTGTCTCTGCCTCTTTTTCTCTCTCTGTGCCTCTCATGAATAAATGAATAAAATCTTAAAAAAAAATAAAAATTAAAAAAAAATAAAACAAAAAGACCGTTCTAAGTGAGAACCCAGAGCAGTTCTATCTGTCCCTGAATTTACTTGGTCTCCTCTATTTTATTTTGTAACAAAATGTGATAATATTACTTCTTCTGCTCCTATTATTTCACTTCTTTACAGTCATTTTTCGACATAATTTTTATGTTTAAAATTATAAAGGACTTAAAGGGGTGATCTCAGGTGGAATTTTGCTATGTGCTGCCATCATTGTCATTTTCTTTGTTTTTCATGGTCATTTTCTGTATTGAATATATTATCTCCTATCTGAATAGATTATCCTTCCTTCCCTTCATTGTATCACTTTCAGTTTCATTCATGTAGTCTCTTTTTTTTTTTTCCTTAGAATTTATTTATTTAGTTGAGGTTGAGAGAGAGAGAGCAAGCAAGCAGAGGGAGAGGGAGAAAGAGTTTAAGCAGACTCCAGGCTAAGGGTAGAGCCTGGTGACAAGGGACTCGATCTCAGGCCTCTGAGATGATGACCTGAGCTGAAACCGAGAGCCAGGTGGTCGACCGACTGCACTACCCAGGTACCCCTCATTCATGTAGTCTTGATTGCTAAATTTGCTTTACTTTTTTGAATTCTTATTTTTTGTATTTACATCTGTTTTTTTTTTTTTTCCAAGACTAATTTTTGAGACTTACAAGGGCTTTTTTTAATAACTAAAAATAATCATTTACATTTTGTTCTGCTATTTCAACATCGAGCAGTTTATACTTTCATATCATGATGGCAATTTTATTTCATTATTTTATCTCCCATATGGTTACAGAATAATATTATTTATACTGAATAGAATGTGGTTAGCCTACCTTGCTTGCATTTACTACAAATATACTCTTTTGCCTTCTCATATAAATACTCTTGACTGGATAATAAATATTTTCCCCCAAAACCTTTGACGGCATTACTTAAGTGGTTTGTGGTTTTGAGTAACACGGAAGCAGGATTTGAGGTAAGTCTGCCTTTTGTTTCAAGCATAGACAATTTGAGGGGTTTTCCTTTTGTCTTGAAATTCATAAATTTGCAGTGATAGTTCTACTTTCCAATTGTTCAGCTGTTGGAGGGAACTTAGGCATTTGAATTTAGACACTTAGGTGTCTTTCTGAAATTTGGAGAGGGTTGATTTCAGATTTTTTTTCCTTTTTTATGGTTCTCCTGGAAGTAGGTGTGATCTTCCTACACCTTCCAGGAGTCTAATCGATTCTTTGCATCAGTGCTCTCTGTTGTTTTTCCTGTGAGTTCTGGGAGAATTTCTTGAGCTTGTCTTCTGGTGTACTTCTTTGATTTTCTGTAGTATTCAATGTGTTAATTAATCACTGTATCCATTACAGTTTTAAATTTGAAAAGGATCATTTTTATCCCAAACAGTTAATTATTTCTGGTCATATGTTGTTACATTTCTGTTACTGCTTGCTTTGCCTTCTCTGATACGATATCCTGTTAAATCTTACTTTAACCATGAACGGAAATTTATTTTTTAATCTCTTGATATAAATGCTTCATAGGCCTCTAGTAGCTCTGACTCTGCAGACTGTTCCTTTGCAGTTTCTTGCATTGCAGATTCTCCTCAAACATCTGACTTTGTCAATAAGTTTGGTCCACGATTGGAGTGTTATCTGCTCATATTGCATTTCATTATTTCCCAAACTATGGAAGAAAGGTACAGAGTGTGCAACTAGGAAATGGGAGTCTTTCTTCTAAATTGTCTCTCTGGACACCGACAGACTTCCTGTGTTCACAGCATGATAAATACCCCACACTACAGACAGGATGGTGCGGTGCCCAGTGTTCTTTACTAGAACTTTACATCGGCTCTTCACTGCACGTTGCCAACCCCATGCCAGTTTTTTGCTTGCTCTAACCACTGGCATTTCAAATGGTCTTTGGTAATTCGTGGAATAGATGCTTCCAAATGGAGCCAGTGAGCAACAGTGAAAACCAATCCATCAGTGTGGAGTCTGGTGGATTCAAGTTCAGTCTTTTCTCATCTCCAACCTCTTTGAGTGAAGAGATTTTTGCGGAAATCAACCAAAAACCTACTCCACTTATTTCTCAGGCAAAATAACTTTACTCAGAAGTGGCTCAGACAATTGACCCACGGTGTCTTCTTTAGCCTAGTTCCACTACTGTTGAAAAACTTTGATGTTTCTGGTTTAGGAATGGCACCGTTTCTTGGTTTGGGGCCCACGAGTAAGGTTTCTTTTATTCTTATATACTATTATTTTAATGGGATATGGAACGGTGGGGGGGGGGAGTAGACACCTGTGCACATATATAAACATCTGGAAGTCTCAATTTGAATTAATTTTAGCAATATAGACACTCATTTTCAAATTTAAAAATCTGGCAAGAGGCACAGTAATCTAATATGATATGTTTGCATTAAAACTACCATAGAATCCAATTAAGATATTGAAGTAATATGGTAGAGTCTAGGAAATACCATCTTTAATACTCAGAAATAGTTCCATGAAACCTAGCAGCATTACGCTATTTTTCTTTTCTGGACTGTCAGTATGCTAATACTTAAATGGTACCAAACGCAAAGCAAATGGTGATGTTTATGAATGTATTGACCGTATGTAACCTATTCTTCAAAGTGTAATTTCGGGCAATAGTCACTGCTGTTGAGGTCACAGTAATTGAGGACGTGCATTTACAGGGCTTGGTGGTGAGGGTCCTGCATTCAAAAGTTTAGGATCTTGGCTGATTTCATTTTGTCTATCAGGACTTTATATTATTGACTAAATAATTAAAAATTGTAATAGGAAGTTTTTTTTTTTTTCTTTAAAGATTTTATTTATTCATGAGAGACACAGAGACAGAGAGAGGCAGAGACACAGGCAGAGGGAGAACCAGGCTCCATGGAGGGAGCCCGATGTGGGACTCGATCCTGGCTCCCCAGGATCACACCCTGGGCCAAAGGTGGCACTAAACCGCTGAGCCACCCAGGGATCCCATTTTTTTTTTTTTTCATTCATGGATTATGATTATAAAGTATACTTTAGATCCTATTTCAGAGAACTGAGTTTGTTTTTTTGTGTTATTTTATTGTTAAATCAGCTCACTGGATTTAAATTTAAAAACGTATTATGGAGTAATATCAATCTGACTGACAGTTGAAGGGCCAGTTGAGGTTGGACAAAAACAAAGAAAAGATAGAATCAAAAAGTAGAAAGATAAAATAGGAAATCGTTCAATTACTATAGTGAAGTAGACTGCTGTTGTCAGTGAGTGCATCCGTCTTTAGTTCAAATAGCAGACTTTCACTTCATCTGTTGTTGATTTAACATATTCCCTCTTTGCTACCTACAGAGTTGTTTAGCTGTGGCTTTTACTCTAGCCAAAGTTGTCAATCTACAATTAAAAGAAAATAATTGACTTGCTTCTTTTAGAACGTGACCCTAAAAGAGAATCTGGCATTTGAAAAATCTGAATTAGTGACCCCAATCATTTGGGACTTTTTTTTTTTTTTTTTTTTTTTTTTTTTTATGGAGTTTACCAACCTTGCTCTGAACATTGGTATTCTGTGCTTCTGTTCTATTGTCTAGCAGTAACTAACATAAATATGTAATTATATGGTTTGTTTTATTGTAATAGATTTCAAAATACTCTATTATTATGGTGCTGTTTGAATTGTGTTTACTGTATCAAGATAAACATATAAATTGAGTCAAATTATTTGCTTGGTTAAATGCGAAACACAAGTTATTACAGTGTTGTCAGTTTCAAAATGTCGCATGACAATGAAAGCATTCGGTTCCCTTTGTTTAGACTTGAACCTCAAAAACTTTGTAATTATTCCCTATAGTATATTAGGCACAACTTTTGGAGAAGCAGCAGATTAATGCCGCAGCTCGATGCAAGGGCCTCACGTAACTAAGCATGCTTCCTAATTCCCACAGTGGCTTATTTGTAGTTGGTAACTTCTGTTAAATTCCAAAGTAGTTTTTTCCCGTTGCCTGAACCTCTCTGACTTGTCCAACCTTCACAAAAACAACTTTACAATTAGAAAATTTCGGGTATTTTTATTAAAAAAAAAAAAATAGCATTCCTCATGATGCTTCTTTGAGTTTTCATTAGGTAACCTAGTCGTACTTTAAACTGCTGTTAGTCTGTTAGGCATCAAAATTGCTTGTAAACCTTGCTATTTTATCATCTTCTTTTGACTGCTTCTCTTAGGGTTTTAAATAAAGACCAACTAAGGGATGTGGGGTTTTCCTAGCTTCCTGAGCCATCTGATTCCACCACTGGCATTTAGTTTCCTGCTCCTCCCCTGCTGACCACCATTGTCTGCCCTGTGCGTGCCTTTCTCTTCATTCCCCATCTTTGCTTCTCTGCCTCTAATGAATGAAAAGGGTACATTTAAATTCAGATCCAACATTCAGATCCAGAAGACACAGAACATCTCATCTTATAATGCATGCATTAAAAAAACATCACATTAATAATTGACAAGACATGACTGAATTACTTGCATTTCCATGAAAGAAGAAAAGAAGGCTCCCTGCAATTCAGTCGATTATTTTAATTTGTTGTTGTTTTCCTGATCTTACCGTTCTCTTCTTCTTGGACACCTGCACTTAACTAAGAACAACATCACGGTGATTATATGAGAAATCTCTGTCAAATGGGTAAGAGGACATTCTTCTTAATGCTAAAGCAACTGTGAAAGAAGTTTCTTTTCAGTTTATTGCAAATGCAAAAGCAAGTCTCTCTGTGGACCTGCAGCTCAGGTGTGAGCGTGGGATATTTTCCCCTTAATGTTCCTAAGAAGAACTCGATAGAGGGAAGTTCACTGTAGCATTCTCCATATGAGCCCCGGGCCATGACTTCACCCTGCATACCAGCTAGAGATTATGAATGTCCTTAAGCTGCTGTATCATGACTTTCTAGAACATGGTCTATAACAACTAGGACAATAGTCCTAACGTTCAATTGGAGCATAGTAAAACAGAAGGTAAATATAGGAGCAAAGAGAAATATTTTTTTTTCTTTTATACTAGACGTTCTGCAGTTGAAATTGTAATACATTGATAAATATGTGGGGTAGGGTAAATTTATAATGAAGAGTCTCATATATCACTCATTCATTGAGTAGTAGTAGTAGTTAATGAGCTCCTAGTACATGGCTCCAGGAGACACCAAAATAAATAGATGCTGTTATCATCCTAGATAAGTTCAAAATCTAGTGTCAGAGACATGTAATTAAAATTAGCATGAAAATGGCAATATTGGGACCCCTGGGTGGCTCAGCCTTTGAGCTTCTACCTTCAGCTCAGGGTGTGATCCCAGGATCCTGGAGCCTGCTTCTCCCTCTGCCTGTGTCTCTGCCTCTCTCTCTGTGTCTCTCATGAATAAATAAGTAAAATCCTTTAAAAAAAAAAAAAAGTAGCTATATGAAATTTGTATTTTCATTCGGGAAGCTGAAGAAGTAACTTGTAAGGTAGAACTTTAAAGATAAAAAGTGCAATTTTGCATAGAAAGAATGTTTCAGAATGAAGACACGGTGTGAATAAAAACAGAGAAGTGTGGAAGAGAACAGTGCTTAAGGGAATAATGAAACACCCAGTGTGGCTGGAGGTAATTTTCCTGGGAAGCAGTGACTTAGAAAAGACCTAACCCGAGTCACGAAGATCAAATTCTTAATATGCCACCAAATCCTTGCTAGAATATATATAATATCAGATAGTATTTGCACAGGTATCATTCAGCAGGTTAAAGTCGTTATATATTAACTCCTGCTTTATATGATTCTGTGAACAATAATTACAAAGTTAATATAAGAGAACCAAAGATTGATATCTTTAATATCTTTATATATAGACATCAACCACTTGGGGAATTCAGTTATTCAAAAGATATTTTCTTGCTCCTTCGACTCCCTGCTGGCTGTGCTCTGATACCAGCACCAAGCCAAGACGTGCCCCCTGGATCAGGCCACCGGCTTCCACGTGGGCATTTGCCATGAATACTCAAACAGGGGGGCCGTAGGAGCACCCCCAGCAAGGCGGAACTGAGGGCAATAATCCAGAGAAAGCCAACCAGTGGCCCAAAGCTCAGGATGTGGACGTTGCATACTTGATGGAAGATCTGGACTGGATGGGAGCAAGGACCAGGTGGTCAACTTCCAGGAATATGTCATCTTCCTGGGGGCCTTGGCTTTGATCTATGATGATGCTCTCAGGGCTGAAAATAAATCAGGAAAGTGGAGGCACCCACTATCGGGTTGCCTAAGTCAAATCCAGTGGTGGGTAATTGTTCAATAAATACCTTTTGGGGGGAATAAAAAAAAAAGGTATTTTCTGACTATTCCTTAATTAGTGCTATTAGCTCTTGGGGAGGTCAAAAAGAAGGAGATATTTTCTGACTATTCCTTAATTGATGCTATTAGCTCTTGGAGATACTATTTTTTCTATTAAATAAGAAAATATTTTTTTTTTCTGTTATCCTCAGAGAATATTTCTTTTAAATATTCAACTGCTAGGGCAATATCAGTAAATAAACTAGGAATATTGTAAATGAATTCTTTGATACCACCAGAGTTTTACCCAGAATACAAAGGTGGCTTCAATATAAATTAATCTTATATTGTAATATTTCACTCACTGGAATAAAAATTTAGTTATGTTAATGATCATTCCTGATATAATTGAGAATAGCAAAAATATTTTTGGCATATTAAAATACACTAAGACCTCAGGGAACATTAAAACTATAAAGATATATACAAAGGACAAGAAGTTAACTAGGATGCTTGTTATTAATAAGAAAAATTGCTTTTTAACTTTTATTAAGAAAATGAGATAAGAAAGACAAATAATATAGGAAGAGAAGAGATAAAAATATGATTATTTGTATGTAACCTAATTTTTTCCTAGTAAGTCCCAAGCCATATGCTTAAATTGCTCAAAAAAAAAAAAAAAAATCAACAGAATGAAAATTCAAAACCATTTCTATGTTCCTGTCATCTTTGTTAAAAAAATTCTAAAAACAACAACAAGGTTAACAACGTAAAAATGAAAGAAAAATATGTGTAGGTTCTTTAAGCAAAATTTAAAACACTAGTTTTATGTGTTTAATTTCAATCAAAAAGTCAAAAATCTGTTTAGAAGTTTCAGGGAAAACAAAACAAAACAAAACAAAACAAAAAAACATGAGATAGGACTATTAAAAAAAATACAAAAGGGAAAAAAAATGATGAAACTATAAAACTAGTTCAACCAGATATTAAAGCATTTACAAGGCACCAACAAAAATATATTATGTAACTGGCACAGGAATAGTCAAACTAGTAGAATTTAATAAACTATCCCAAATTAGATGCTATTATAGATCAAAAGGACAAAAGTAGAGTTGCAATATTGTTCTTTTTAGAATTGGGATTTTAACTCATAGTTCAGCAACATAATTTCAGATGCATTAAGTAATTATTTTTAAATCTACAATAAATAGAAACTAAAATAAAAATAAAATAGCATATTTGCCTCTCAAATTAGTAAATAAATACAACAAAGTACACCTGTGGTTGTTAGGAAAATGAGACAGTGCATATTTCTAGAAGAAATCTAAGTTCATATAAGCATTTTGGAGCATAATCTTGCAATGTACCTCAAAAATTTAAAAGTTTGCTGTGCCTGGCTGGCCCAGACTGTAGAATGTGTCTCTTGATCTCAAGGTTGCAAGTTCAAGCCCTACATTGGATTTAGAGATTCCTTAAAATCTTAAAAAAAACCCAAAAAACTAAAAACCTTAAAATTTCATGTTAACGTTAACCAATACTTCTGATCGTCTAACAAAAGATCTTAATTCAGAAATAAGTTTTTATGTACAGGGTAGGGTGGTGGTATTTTTATACCGTAGGATTATCTGTAATGTAATCTAAAATTTGTATACTCTATGCTTTCAAATAAATTAAAAATCATAAAAAATAATCAAAGGACATATGACAAAATTTTAACAGACTACATTTGTGATGGAGTCCATATAAATTGCATAACATTTTTGTATATGTGTGCAATTTTTTTTTTTTTTATAGTGACTGTATGCTACTTTTAAACTCAGGAAAAATTTTAGTAAACTGTAGAAAAATTAATAGAACAATTCCTAAGTATAGAAACTGTAAAAATTAATAGAACACTTAACAATAGAAATGGACATTGAATTTATGGAGGGGACGGGTGGATAAATAAATAACTTATTTATTTATTATTATTTTTTCAAAAGATTTTATTTATTTGACACAGAGAGAGAGGCAGAGACACAGGTGGAGGGAGGCGCCATGCAGGGAGCCAGATGCAAGACTCCATCCTGGAACTCCAGGGTCATGCCCTGAGCTCAAGGCAGGTGCTCAACCGCTGAGCCCCCCAGGCGTCTCAAGAAATACCTTCTAAAATCAGATATCATTATCAAAAGAAAAGCACTAGAAATAAATTTTGAAATCTGAGAATATAAAAAAGTAGATAACAAAATGAGTAAAAATTTTAAAATATAGAAGTTTCATATATATGACAGTAGTTTAATATATATATTAACCTTTTCTCCAAAATATGTGAGAAATGTAATAAATAGTCCAACCAATATATACACAAAGGGCATGAACAGACAATTTACAAAGGAGGAAATACAGGGACTAAAAAAAAAAGCGTATGGATGTTTTCAACCTGGTTGATAAACAAATGGAAATTACAATAGCAAGAAAGTCTCATTTCTCATATATCTTTTTTCTTTTATTTTTTAAAATTCCTGTATAAAAAAAAATAATAATAAAATAAAATTCCTGTAAACAGTGTTATATTAGTTTCAGGTGTATGATATCGTGATTCAACAGTTGAGCATGAGTACTCAATGCTCGTCATGATAAGTGCGCTCATGAATCCCCATCACTTACTTGGTCCACCACCCACCCACCCCCCTACCCCCACCCCACTCACCCACCCACCCCGCCTCCGTCACCATCAGTTTATTCTCCATAATTAAGCGTCTGTATCTTGGTTTGTCTGTCTCTGTCTTTCTTCCCTTTGTCTGTCTTGTTTCTTAAATTCTCATGTGAATTTTTATGGTATTTGTTTTTCTCTAACTTATGTCACTTAGCATTATATCCTCTAGTTCCATCCCTATTGTTGCAAAGGGCAAGATCTCATTCTTTTTGATGGCCGAATAATGCTGAATTCTGTGTATGTACACATATATATACACACACACCATATCTTTGCTCATCTGTCAGTGGACACTTGGGTTGCTTCCACAGTTTGGTTATTGCCAGCAATGCTGCTATAAGCATCGGGATGCATGTATCCCTTACGTTAATGTTTTTGTATTTGGGGGGATAAAAACCCAGTATTGCATAGTTATATGTTTAAAGGTTTTTTTTAAGATATTTAAAGATTTTTTTTAAAGATTTTATTTTTTAAGTAATCTCTATTTCCAACAAGGGGCTTGAACTCTCAACCCCAAGATCAAGAGTTTCGTGCTTTACCGACTGAGCCAGTCCGGTGCCAATATTTTTAACTTTTAGAGGAATCTCCGTACTGTTTTTCACATTGGTTGCATCAATTTGCACTCCTTTTTAGTTAAGATTTTATTTTATTTATTCATGAAGGACATGGAGAGAGAGAGAGGCGGAGACACAGGCAGAGGGAGAAGCAGGCTCCCTGCAGGGAGCCTGACGCAGGACTCGATCCCAGGACCCTCAGGATCTGAGCCAAAGGCAGATGCTCAACCACTGAGCCACCCAGGTGTCCCACAGTTTGTGCTCCTGCCAAGAGTACATGAGGATTCGTATTTCTCCACATCTTTTGCAACGCTTATGTGTTGTGTTTTTGACTTTAGCCCTCCTGACAGGTATGAAGTGATACCTCGTTGTTTTGATTCGCATTTCCCTGAGGGTGAGCGGTGGTGAGCATCTTCTCATGGGTCTGTTTCACTGTGCCTATGTCTTCTTTGGAGAATTGTCTCTTCATATCTTCTGCCCGTTTTTAAATTGAATTATTTCTTTGGGGGAAATGTTGAATTATAGAAGTTCTTTATATATTTTGGATACTAACCTTTATCAGAGGTGTCATTTGCAAGTATCTTCTCCCATTCAGTAGGTTGCCTTTTAGTTTTATCACTTGTTGCCTTCACTGTGGAGGAGCTTTTTATTTCGGTGAAGTACCACTAGTTTATTTTTGCTTTTGTTTCTGTGGCCTCAGGAAATCTGTCTAGAAAAAAAAAAAAATTTTTTTGCTATGGTCCATATTGGAGAAATTACTGCCTATGCTCTCTTCTGGGATTTTTAGAATTTTACGTCTCACGTCTAGGCCCTAAATCTGTTTTGAGTTTATCTTTGTGCACGGTGCAAGCCAGTGGTCCAGTTCCATTATTTTGCAGCAGCTGTCCAGTTCTCCCAACCCCATTTGTTGAAGAGACCGTCTTTCCCTGCGCACGTTCTTGCCTCTTTTGTCAAAGGTTAATTGACCATATAATTGAGGACTCACCTCTGGGCTTTCTTTTTTATTCCATTGATCTTATGTGCCTGTTTTTCTGCCAGTGCCATACTATTCTTTTTACTACAGCTTTGTAGTATAACTTGAAATATGGAATTCTGATACCCCCCCAGCTTTGTTTTTCTTTTTCAAGATGGTTTTGGCTATTCAGGGTCTTCTGTGGCTCCATACAAATTTTAGGATTGTTTGTTCTAGTTCTCTGAAAAATGTTTTGGTATTTTATTTTATTTGTTTTATTTTATTTTATTTTAATTTATTTTATTTTATTATATTTTATTTTATTTTATTTGTTTTATTTTATTTTATTATTTTATTTTATATTTTATTTTTTTATTTTTCTAAATTGTGTTTTGTTGTTGTTGTTGTTGATTTTTATTTATTTATTCATGGGACACAGAGAGAGAGGCAGAGACACAGGCAGAGGGAGAAGCAGCGACCCCGGGATCATGTCCTGGGCTGAGGGCAGACGCTTAACCGCTGAGCCTCCCACGCATCCCTGTTGTTGGTATTTTAACAGGAATTGCATTAAATCTCCAGAGTGCTTTGGGTAGTATGGTCATTTTAACATTTGTTTTTTTTGTTTTGTTTTGTTTTGTTTTTTCAGTTCACAAGCATGGAATATCTTTCTAATTGCTTATGCCACCTTCAATACGTTTAACCTGTTTTATGGTTTTCAGAGCACAGGTCTTTCATGTCCCAGGTTCCGTGTATTCCTCGGTGTATTATTATCTTTGGTGTGTTGGAAATGGGATTGGTTTCTTACTTTCTGTTGCTTCATTATTAATATATAAAAATGCAATGGATTTCTGTATATTGATTTTGTATCCTACAGACTTACTGAATTCATTTATGAGTTCTAGTAGTTTTTTTTTTTTTTTTTTTTTTTGGCAGAGTCTTTAGTGTTTTGTATATATAGTACCATGTCATCTGCAAATAGTGAAATGTTTACTTTTTTCCTTACCAATTTGAATGCCTTTTATTTCTTCCTCTGATCTGATAGCTATGGCTAGGACTTCTAGTACCATGTTAAATAATAGTGGTGAGAGTGGACATCTACTGTGTTAGGGGAAACACTAATTTTTTCACCATTGAATATGATGTTAGCTGTAGGTTTTTCATATATGGCCTTTATTGTGTTGAGGTAAATTTCATCTATTCCTAAATTATTGGGGATTTTTATGATGAATGAATGCTATACTTTCCAATTGCTTTTTTCTGCATCTACTCAAATGATTATATGGGTTTTGTTCCCTTTTTAAATTGATATGATGTAGCACATTGATTGACTTGAGAATATTGAATCCTTGCATCCCACAGATGAATCCCACTTGATCATGATGAATGATTTTTTTTTACTGTATTGTTGATCTCAGTTTGCTAGTATTTGTTGAGGATTTTTGCATCTATGTTCATCAGAGATACTGACCTGTAGTTTCTTTCTTTTTTTTTTTTTTTTTTTGTTAATGTCTTTATCTGGTTTTGGTATCAGTGTAATGCTGACTTTGTAGAATGAGTTAGGAAGGTTTTTTTTGTTTTTGTTTTTTTTTCCTTTTCTATATTTTGGAATAGTTGGAGAAGAGTAAGTATCAACTCTTAAATGTTTGCTGGAATTACTTGTGAAGCCATCTGGCCCTCAACTTTTGTTTGCTGAGAGGTTTTTTTTTTTTTTTTTTTTTTTTTTAACTGATTCAGTTTCATTGCTGGTAATCAGTCTGTTCTGATTTTCTATTTCTTCCTGATTCAGTTTTGGGAGGTTCTGCATTTCTAGGAATTTATCTATTTATTCTAGGTTGTCCAATTCATTTGCATATAATTTTTCATAATATTCTTTTGTAATCTTTTTATCTCTGTGGTGCCAGTTATTTCTCCACCTTCATTTCTGATTTTGAGTTGTCTCTTTTATTTTTATATGCATTTATTAATTGCTTGATGAATCTGGCTAAAAGTTTTTCAATTTTGTTGGTATTTCTAAAGAACCAGCTCCTGGTTTCATTGATCTATTCTACTGGATTTTTTTATTTGTTTTAGTTTCTATTTTGTTTATGTTTGCTCTAATCTTTATTATTTCCTTCCTTCTACTGGTTTTAGGTTTCATTTGTTGTAGTTTTTCTAGTTCCTTTAGACGTAAGGTTATGTCATTTATTTGTGTTTTTTCTTGCTTCTTGAAGTAGGCCTCCATGGTTGTAAACTTCCTGTTTATAACCGCTTTTGCAGCATGTCAAAGATTTTGGACTGTTGTGTTTTCATTTTTATATATCTCCTTGTATTTTTTAATTTCCTCTTTGCCCTCTTGGTTGATCCATTCATTTAGTAGCATGGTATTGAACCTCCATGTATTTGTGTATTTTCTAAATTTTTTGTTGTGGTTGATTTCTAGTTTCATAGCACTGTAGTCAGAAAAGATTCATAGTATGACTTCAATCTGTCTGAATTTGTTGAAACTTGTTTTGTGGCCTAGTATTTGAACTATTCTGGAAAATGTCCCATGTGCACTTGGAAAGAATGTGTTTTCTGCTGTTTTAGGATGAGGATGTTCTGATTATCTAGAACCATCTGGTCCAATGTGCCATTCAAAGCCACTGTCTTTTTGTTATTTTCTCTTTAATAACCCATCCATTGATGTAAATTGGGTGTTGACATCCCCTACTATTATTGTATTACTATTGATTAATTTCTTTATATTTGTTACTAACTGTTGTATGTATTTGGGTGCTCCCATGTTCAGTACAAAAATATTTACAATTGCTATATCTTGTTGAGTTGTACTGTTTATGATTGTATAGTGTATTTTTTTGGTCCCTTCCTTGGGACAACCTTTTTTTTTTTTTTTTAAGTCTATTTTGTCCCATATAAATATAGCTACTCCAGCCCCCCCCCATTTGCATGATAAATGTTTCTCCATCTCATTACTTTTAGTCTGTATGCATCTTTAGATCTGAAATGAGTCTTTTGTAGACAGCAGATAAATGGGTCTTGGTTTCTCCCCCCCAATTATTTCTGTCACTATATGTCCTTTGATTGGAGTGTTTAATCCATTTACATTCAAAGAAATTATTGATATCTGTGTATGTATTTGTTGCCATTTTTTTTACTTGTTTTATGCTGTTTTTGTAGTTCCCCCTATTTCTTCTCTTGCTCTCTTACGATTAGTTGATTTTCTTTAGCAAAATACTTGGATTCCTTACTCTTTATTTTTCACATATCTATTACTGCTTTTTGATTTGTCATTGCTGTTTGCTTTATTTATTTATTTATTTATTTATTTATTTATTTATTTTGCCGTTTGCTTTATATTTAACATTGTCTTCATATAGTAGCATATGTTATGTTGATGGCCATTTATTTGAACCCATTTTTTTACTCCTTTCCTTTCCATGTTTCACATATTTCATATCGTATCTCTTTTTTTATGCTTCTCTTGATTTTTTGTTTTGTTTTGTTTCTTTTGCAGATATACTGAATTGTCTTACTTTTGTATCTCCTTTTTTTCATACTCTCTTTTTTCCTGACACTCATATAGTATCCTTAACATTTATTGTAGGACTAGTTTTGTGGTCATGAGTTCTTTTAACTTTTGTCTGTCTGGGAAACTCTTTATCTCTCCTTCTATTCAGAATGGTAGCCTTGCTGGATAGAATAGTCTCAGCTGCAGATTTTTCCTATGCTTTGAAGATGTTGTTTCATACTCTTCTGGCCTGCAAAGTTTCTGCAGAAAAGTCAGCTGATATCCTAATGGGATTTCTTTTGTATGTAACTCTCTTTTGTTTCCTCTTGCAACCTTTAAAATTCTTTATTACTATGTATTTCCATTTTAATCACTGTGTGTCTTGATGTGGACCTCCTTTGATTGAATCTTTTGGGAGATCTCTGTGCATCCTAAAGCTGGATCTGTTTCCCTTCCAGGAAATTTTCAGCTATTACTTCTTCAAATGCATTTCTGCCTCCCACCACACCTTCTCTCTCTTTTCTTTTCAGTATCTCTATAATGCAAATGTTATTATGCTTAATGGTGTTGCTGTGTTCTCTAAGTCTTTTCTCATTATGCTGTTTTGGTTGTCATCTGTTCAACCTGTTTGCCTTCTATTATTCTGTCCTCCAGATCACACTGATATGGTCCTCTGCTTCCTTTACTCTACTATTTGTTCCATCTATTTTATTTTTTATTTCACTTATTGAGTTTTTCATCTCCAATGTTATTTTTTTATCTCTATGTTAAGAGTCTCACTGATGTCCTCCACTCTTTTTTTCAAATCCATTGAGTATCTTTATGAACATTACTTTAAATTCTTTACCAGGCATATAACTTATTTATGTTTTGCTTATATCTCTTGCTATGGTTTCGTGCTTTTTTTTTTTTTTTTCCATTTGTGATATATACCTCTTTCTCCTCATTTTGTCTATGCCTCGGTTTCTCTGTTGGGAAAGTCAGCTACATATTCTGCTCTTGAAAGTACTGTCTTTATGAAGAAGGGATCCTTAATGCCCTATTGTGCAGTATCCCCTGTTCACCAGAACCTGCAACTTCTGAGGAGTCTCCTATGTGTGTTCCTTGGACCCTGATGTTGTATCTGAATTGTTTTTCCTTTCTACCCAGTCTTTTGCAATATCTCTCTGCCTGCTGTGCCCTGTGCTTGCTGTCTGTAGTGTTCATGGGATCCAGAAAGGCCAACTCTGAAAGGGTTTGCCTCAGGGGAACTTGAGGACATGGCAGCAGTGTTAGCAAAATTTGTACTGAGTGGCTGGTTTTAAGCCAGATCTCCCAAAGTGGGAAAATGGCAGAGCTGGGGGTATGGTGCATTTGTGCTGAGTTCAGGGGCCAGGCCATCAAACTTGGAGAGAGTCCTTAGTAGAACATCTTGGCAGGGTGCAGTGCTAGCAGGTTAGGTAGCAAATGTCTGTGCAGCACTACCTCCCGTAGGTGGCCCTGTGTTTGTGCTGCAGGGCAGAGAAGGGAAATGGCCTCTTTCAACTTCTTAACTCCCAGAGAAGTCCCCCAAGTGTCCCAAAATCCATGTAAATAGATCTCTCTCCTGTTGCCTCAAGTATTGTGCAAACTGCCACTTTTATGTTATCTCACTGTGGGTTGCTCTCTCTTTAAGCGGGGAGGGGCAACTCAGCTATCTGTCACTTGCCCTCCAGGCTTGCTTAGAGCTGAATCAACTGACTTTTAAATCTCCAGGTTCCAAGTCCACCTGGTTATAAAAACTCATGGAATTCAGCCCCTCTGGTTTTCAAAGCTAAACATTATGGGAATTTGCTTTCCCCATGTGGGCTCCCTGGTGCTAGGGCCCATTTCTCT
The DNA here is from genome assembly GCF_011100685.1 of Canis lupus familiaris. Taxonomy (NCBI): domain Eukaryota; kingdom Metazoa; phylum Chordata; class Mammalia; order Carnivora; family Canidae; genus Canis; species Canis lupus. Next base: position 39,047,340 of record NC_049255.1, read on the forward strand.
CCCCTCCCTGTACCTGCAGCTTCCTCTCTACTGTTCCCCTCCACTGCCTTCCTGCTCTTCCTAACCTCCAATATAGTTTCTCCACATTTAGTTGTAGTTTCTTTTGCCGGTCTTCAGGTCACCCTCCAATTTATTTACAAAAATGTGAGCGATATCTAGCTGTAAATATGGGACATTGTGAGCTTAGGGTCCTCCTACTCTGTCATTTTCTCAAGCTCTTGCTTATTTATCATATTTTTTAAGAGACCAAAATATTATACAACCCAATAATGGCAAGAGTATGTGGGCTTATTTTGCTGATGAAGTATAACCAGAAAAATCTTTTCCTAGAAGTTTGTAAATCATAAACCTAAGTCATGTTGATGACTTAAAATTTTGTACCTTCTGTCTCAATAATTTCACTTCTGAGGATCTTACTATAATATTCCCAAGGTATTGTGAAACTTTATGAGTATATGCTCATTATTATGTCAAATATTAGAAAAAAAATAAATGTAATGGATAATTAGGTCAGAATTCATTCTCTCTTTACCTACTAGAATACTATTTAATTATTAAATCAGCCCGGTAATAGGAGTACCGGGTGGCTCAGTGTTTGAACATCTGCCTTTGGCTCAGGGTGCGATCCTGGGGTCCTGGGATCGAGTCCTGCATCGGACTCCCCGCAGGCAGCCTGCTTCTCCCTCTGCCTGTGTCTCTGCTGGTCTCTGTCTCTCATGAATAAATAAATAAAATCTTAAAGAAAAAAAAAAAAGCAATGGTATTCAGACTTTCCAATCATATGACAAATAATATCAGAGACTGTAATTTCAGGTAATTTGGAGAATTTTTCAACCACTCTCAAACTATATGTGTGATGAATTATCTGAGATATGCTGCTGGATGAGCTTCTCAGAAATATATGAGCCCTGTGTCTGTAGTACCCTAGTAGCATTGGGGAGAATGTGATTAGCAGCCTAAAACTCACCCTCTAACTAAAATACACAGATGTTACCAGCCATCAAGTGGGCTCTGGGGACATAAGTTTTATTAATGACTATGTTTCTAGTAATCTTTTTTCAAATACAGACACACTGTCTTCAGGCAAACTGTTCTGGAGACTATAGCTTTGATATAAAACCAAATGGCATCATCTATTCCAAGTTCAGTTTTAGGCTTTGGCATCTTTTGGGAAAGAAAATCTGAGTCTATCAAGTGGATCCTGAATGATTACCTGGCCAGATACAAAGTCCGAGTCCTCCCTGGCATATACAGTTCTAGGCAAGTCAGAAAGGCAAAAATGCTAGCGGATGTGGGTAATGAGATTGAGTGATTATATATACTTATAACTGTAATAATAATTATGGAATGGGCCAGTGATCCTGAGCAAGGGTGTGAATACAGACAGATCTAAGAGGATAAGACATTTTAGCACACATAAGCATGGACTTTACACCGTGACCTGTATACAACCATGTGTAAGCCAGAACAAACTAGAGACTGCTAAACTAGAGAACAAGGAGACTAGAAATGTTCACTCAAATGATCCTCTGTCATGGAAAGGAGGTGGATATCTGAGCAGATGGTGATGCAAGTTGTCTCCACGTCATGGCCTCTCAAACCACAGTATAGCCATGACTCACTTAGAATCTAGCGTAGGTGTGGATTCTCATTCAGTAGATCCTGGGATTCTGTGTAGGTGATGCTTTTAGCCTGTGGACCACTCTAGGTATAACATGGCTATAAGAGAAATGTCTAAACTTCTTTCGGACCCTATTTCAAATATCTTTAGGGAAAGTGAGTATTAGATATCAAGATATGTGTAGAATAATCCTATAACTGTGTCTTTTGATCTATATGCTTTAACTCATTGAGCTTCCCTTTAACCATCTTTAAAACAAGTGATAATTCTTGCCTTGTCTTGTTGTAGAGCAGGTTAGAGATAGTGTATCCATAAAATGCCCAGAACAGATCCTAGCTTGTTATAAGTGCTTTCCACCTAATAGTAGCTACTAGTGTAATTATTACATAAAAGAAGAGTTCAACCAAAGTAGGTTGGTACTGATCATTTGAATTTAGATTTAAAAATAACAAATTCTCCTGACTAAATATATACATAAAAGTAGCAGGATTTATGGGAATCAAATAAGTGAATAGAATATTAGGTTGCATCAATGCGTGTTAAATATTTATATTAAGGAAATACTAGAGAAACGTCGGGAATTTCCAAGGAGTCATCGTAAACTGAAAAGATACTTATCTGTTGGTTAATAAGTTAGATTTAGAAATACTGTGGTCAACTCCAAGTTTATTATTCTTATTCTGGTATGCTGACATACGGAATTGGTGGCAGTTCATCCAAAGACATTTCAAGTGAAAAATGGTAAACAAAACAAAAACACAAAACAAAAACTTGCATGTGTTATTCCAGAAATAAGAAAAGTTGGAGAGCAGGTGGTTGGGATAGAATGGAGAACCCTATCAGATGGGTGAAGAAATAGTCTTACCTCTGTCTTACTTCTGATGACAAAACAGAGACTAACAGAAATTGTAGGTTGGCAGGTTTATGCATAATTTAAAGAGCTCTATTTGCTCACGTTCCCCCAGAAAGGAATCGATTTACTCATAAGGTAAATCCCTATTGTAGAATGTGAAAGCAAGGGCAGCCCAGGTGGCTCAGTGGTTTAGAGCTGCCTTCAGCCCAGGGTGTGATCCTGGAGACCCGGGATCGAGTCCCACGTTGGGCTCCCTGCAGGGAGCCTGTTTCTCCCTCTGCCTGTGTCTCTGCCTCTCTCTCTCTCTCTCTGTGTCTCTCATGAATAAATAAAATTTAAAAAAATAGGGATCCCTGGGTGGCGCAGTGGTTTGGCGCCTGCCTTTGGCCCAGGGCACGATCCTGGAGACCCGGGATCGAATCCCACATCGGGCTCCTGGTGCATGGAGCCTGCTTCTCCCTCTGCCTGTATCTCTGCCCCTCTCTCTCTCTCTGTGACTATCATAAATAAAAAAATAAAAAAATAAAAAAAAATAAAAAAATATATGAAAGCAAATGCTTCATACCCTTTCTGCAGGCATTTTTTAGGCTAGTCTTCTACTAAAACTACACAGTTGGGTTAGATCCTTCACCCCTAAATTCTAACTCTAAATTCTAGTATTCTAATAATACAATAAATATTAGAAAAAAAATAGTCAAGAAATACTCCCTAATTGCTTTGATAGGCATCAACAAAAACAATTGTTTCCTTAAAATTCTTTAAGAATTTAATAGTAATAAGAACTCAATAATCTGTAGTGCTCTAAAGTTTTTTTTTTTACATTCTTGTTTCATATTATCTCAATCTACCTTTTGAAAATTCATTAATTTTAATTTTTATTTCCACACTTTCTATTTACTTCCAATTTATCTATTTACAACTTTACCAAAATCTGAGATGAAAATACACAATGTTCACATTTTGGCATTGATTTTAGAATCTTGCTGACATTTTGACTGATTTTTCTTTCCCTAAAATATAGTGGGAGCTGTTTTTATTCGATTCTTTCACTGCTGGCATTTGTTGATTTATTGAAAAAGTCATTTTAAGTGAGAAATCTTAAAAAATGATGCAAATATCCCATCTTCCTTGCATTAGTTACATTCAAATAATTTGCAGTATTGTTGATTACATAGTGAGGCATAACTCAAGAAAATTATGAAGCGATTGGAATGAAAACTGTTTCTGGATCCCCCTTCCCATCCTCCCTAACCACTATTGGGTGTCAGTTAGGAATACTTCAACTGCAAATAGCCAAACAAATCTTCCTATGGCTTATATGAATGAATGTCCTCCTTTTTCTTCCTTTCCTCTATTCATCTTTCCTTTCTTTCCTTCATTCATTCCTTCTTTCCTTTGTCTTCTTAAATAAGAAGTTTGGAGTTAAGTGATGGGTGACATTAGGATAATCACATTCTCTCTGAATTTCTCCTGGCCTTGCCCTTACAGGCAGTCACAAATGGGTGTCACAGGTCCCAACATTAGGATCATGTTCTGGAGACATCTACCCTCTTTATGAGTAACACAAATTTTTCTTGTCACCAATTAATGAATGTCCATGTCTCATTGGTGAGGATGGTGCCAGATGTCTACATCAATTTGCTATTATTTTAGCTGATGCCAACATTATGAAGTCTCAGAAAGGAGAACAATCTGGGAATGGGTTTAGGTTAGCAAAGCAGCATTATCTGTCAATCCTATCTTTTACTAACTTGTCTTTTCTGAGTTATTCTAAAGGTCTTGACCTAATTTTCAGAGATTCAACTACTTTTTGTACACATTTTTTATTAGTATTATATACAATGGCAAATGAGTGTTTTGAGAATAAATACAAATTGATTTTGACAAGCATACAACTCACTGATAAAATCAGGAGTGTGTGGATATATTGCAGGATCACTAGTAGCTGGAGGAGTACAGTGTTTCCTAAAAATCAGTTGAATATATTTTAGAAGGAAATTTATAGGTAATCCAGGAATGGGATTAAGTGGTGGCTGTCTAAACAAAAGTTACAATAATCATTGCTAGAGTAATTTTTCATCATCATCAACAGCATATAATTATATTTGTTTTTATATATAAATATATATGAATACATTTTGAATATATGGAGATATATGTGTATATATATGTATATATATGTGTATATATGTGTGTGTGTGTATATATATATAATTATATATAATTGTATAATTTAATTTGTTTAGAGAGAGGCCTGATACTCTTTTGGGCCTACAGGGAATATTATATATAACATTTTTTTTAAAGTGTACGTTCTACAATCCCTAATATAAATCCAGTTCTCTAGAGCAATACAAAATAGATAATTCCACTTATATCTCTAATAGGCAGCATGTATCCAATATATCAAGAAATCTCACTACAAGTTGCATTGAATAATGATTATGATGATGATGATGAAGCTGTTAGAATACCATATTGGGGGATATGGTTCCAATCTCAAATAATTTATTCTTATCAATATCATGTTTATAAGTTCTCTATGCATGAGTGAAGCAGTTGTCATTCTCATTTGTCAGATGGAAAGTCTACTTTGGTTTGGCATGCTAGGATTTGGTATTGTTTACTAGGTAACTAAATACAAAAATCCACCCATTTCCTGTATAATCAAACTTTCCTACACATTATTAACAATCCCAGATTGTTTGACTAATTGTAGAGAAGGACTACTAATATCAAAGACAGCACGAACTTTCACTACTTAATCAAATACCTAATAGTAAAAATAATAGACTGTAAATATTTAAATGGGAGAAAATGTTGCATACTTTTTTTGTTAGAGACCGGAAAATTTGTGCTATTTCCTTTTACAAATGAAAGAGCTTCCTATTTCTATTTGTTAACAGCTGGAGCTGTTTATTTTATTTTGTTCTTACCATACTCTTTATAGCTCGAGGCAATAATTCACTGAATTTATGTGAAATAGTTGCATCACCAGTTTTGCTGCTCTCCATATATACATGGGGTTTGGTGAAGTTGTTCTAATTATTAAATATTTTCCCCCTACCTTATGTGGAATAAAGGTAATTTTAATTTTAAATGTTTTAAATTCAGGATAGGTCATATATGTAACGTTAAAACTTTTGTCCATGTTCCTTGTGTGATTGCTGTGTGAACATTTTTAAAGTCGTCAAAATTAGTGTCATTCTGTAACAATTTTCTTATTTTGTAATGAAATCATTTTTAAGAAGGCTGGTGGTAAAATATTACATATCTAATACATAATAATAATAATAAATGTTCCAGATTTACTATAATGTTTTTACTTCTGGTTCTTTCAGGAAGCCATGTTAAGTTTTTCAAACCATAGAGCTTTATGTAGCTGACAACACCAGAACTGTTCAATGGTTATCCATATGCTCTGTCATTTAACTTAGTATTAAAATGCTGGTTGTTCTGGGCAGTAGTACGACTAATCTTTGTAAATTGCTTATCTTGGAGTAGAATTTTCTTAAAGATCATCACTTTTCTGGACATCACCATGCCTAAAAACATTATAGTTAATTAAGAATTTTGAGAAATTTGAGAATATGGTTTTAATAATTTTTGTATTTTCTATTGTGTATTCCTGAAGTTAATTGGTAGCAATATAGTGAGATGGTAACAGGTATTAAAGAGACTGTATTCATGAATAAACCTTTTCAGAGATACAAAAAAAAAAAAATGAGCATAATGACAAGTAAAACTTGAAAAACATGAAACAAATATAGAACTGTAATTTCTCATAATTTCTTTAATTCTGTTAATTAAAAGAGCAAAACATTTATCTCAGTCTTTTACATTCCAACTTTTTGGTTTGTCTTACATTGATTTGGGAATTTTCGCCAGCTTAACGAGAAAATCTACATATGAAAAAAGATAAGAAATTGACAGAAGTGTCGATACAGAGCCCGAATGGGTGTCCATTGTATTATATCCCAAGAATGTAGAAAGGGCAATTAATTGGATGAACTACATAAGGAAATGTTTCTTAAAATATGGTTTCTGCAGCTGATGCATCAGAATTTTCTGGGGTGTGTATCATAAAGCAAAAAATCTGTGCCCATCCTCTGGAGATTTAGTTTAGTATAACTGAGATAAAACTGGATATTTACCTTTGTGTGTGCATAATTTGATCTTAAGCATACTAAAGGTTTGAAAAACAGTGACATATTCTCCATTTCCTACCATATTCTTTAACGTATTAAATATCACTAGAAGTAGCACTAGATGTGTCCCTATTGAAATATCCTCATTCATAGTTTAAAATTATGATATGGTCATGAAGGATACCTCTAAACATTGTACAAAGCAACTATTCAGCATATTATGTATCACTCGATGCTCTTTGCATACAAACACATATAAAAAGTTATTTTAGAACTCCTGACATGAAGAGTTTTCATTAAGGATAAATAATTATCATTTTATCATGTAATAAGAACTGTGCAATCAGTATCTGTGTATCTTTTTGCTTTGACTCTACAGAACTGTTAGGCAGCTGCTAAAATGGTATCCAATGATCCCTCCCTCTTGGTATTCATGCTTTTTATAATAAATACCCCTCCCTCATAAGGGCTGGACTTAATGACTTGACTCTAATGATAGGATACAGAAGGAGTACTGGGATGCATTTCTGATATTAGGTTATAAAATGACTGTGGCTTTCATTCTCTCTCATTCTGAGCAAAGTCAAAAGCCACGTTGCAGTGTGCCCTATTGAAAAGCCAACATGGCAAGGAATTGGAAATTTCAGGCCAAAAGATCGTGAGAAACTGAGGTCCTTATCCACCTGCCCACAAAGAACTGGGTCTTGCCAGCAAGGATGTAAGTGGGCTTGGGAGCAGAACCTACTCCGGCCATGCTTCAGATAGGATCACACCCCTGAACGACACCCTGACTGCATCCTCTTGAAGAACCTTGAGCCAGAAGTGCCGGCTAAGCCATGCTCTGACTTTTAACCCACAGAAAGTATGAGACAATATATATTTGATGTTTTAAGTTCCTTAGTTCTTGGGTAATTTGTTTTACAATAATAGAAAACGATTTAGAAACCAAGAGCTTCATTAATCACCTCATTTCAGATTCTGGTATCATGATTTCTTTGCTTTCTATGTGATCTCTGATTTTTTATAAGTATTTTGTTATCAGAAATGAGTTTTTATTTTAAACTGCTTAGTCCTTTTTAAAAAATAAGAGCTTTATTAAGAGCAAAAACTAAAATTGCACAAGTAACTCTTAAGTCTTTGTGCCTAGCAAATACAGCCTTTATCCAATTTCTATTACTCAGTCTGAATCATAATTGCAAGTTCATTTATTTTTTTTTAAATATTTTATGTATTTATTTGAGAGATAGAGCATGAGCTGGGAAGATGGGCAGACCGAGGTGGGAAGCAGACTCCCACTGAGCGTGGGACCAACACAATGACCTGAGCTGTACGCAGACGTTTAACCAACTGAGCCACCCAGGCACCCCTCATTTATCTTTATTATTTGAGAATTCATATTTTTTGAAAGGAATTACCTTTCCAGCATTTAGGCCAAAAATCATAGTATTCTTCAAAGAACTCTAATAACACTAGAATATCCTTTAAATATCCTAGAAACCAGCATGTTTGTTTTATAAATGAATAATCTTGCATCTGTAAGGAAAAAAAAGAAAGATGAAGTGACTTACCCAAGATGAAACTACTACTTGAACTGAGATCTAATGACTCTTCTCTAGTGTTCCTTTGGTTCCCTGATCATAAATTTACTGGGTGGTAGAAGGCAATGTTCAGAATATTTTGGGGAGATGAGCAATATCTAGCCTGGACTTGAACCGTGTCATGGATAGCTTCTAAAGTGAAATAGCCTATTTTTACTAATACTTCAAAACTGTTCTCAAATTTCCATGGTTTTATATGATGCAGAGGTTCTGTGTACCCTTCCTTCCCACTCTCCCTCCTTCTGTTTCTTTCTCTCTCCCTCTGTGTGTGTGTATAGTTCTCATTGCTAAACATTTAACCACATTTCCAGCGTTTGCCTTTCTATGATGGCATCTATAAAGGTGTTGTGCTACTAGTCTTCAGGAACAACACATTAATAGTGTTACTTAGTAACATAAATAGGATTGCATTTTGGATCCATTATATAGAAAGTACTTTGGATTTATTTTTGGATAGACACAATGAAAGGAAGAGTGAATAAAATTCCCCGTATAAAGAGCCGCATTTTTAGTAGTTAACTAGGTTTAAGACTCTGAGGAAAACTATTTTCTATCATGTTGCTATGAATGGAATTTTAAAGATCTAATATGTAAGAATAATTTTATTTTTATTTAATTTTTTAAATATTTATTTATTTATTCATTCATTCATTCATTCATTCATTCATGAGAAACACACACAGAGAGAGGCAGAGACACAGGCAGAGAGAGAAGCAGGCTCCATGCAGGGAGCCCGATGTGAGACTCGATCCCAGGACTCCAGGATCATGCCCTGGGCCAAAGGCAGGTACTAGACTGCTGAGCCACCCAGGGATCCCTATTTTTAAAAGTATAAACTGCTTCTCCAGCACTAAGTAATATATATCTCATTTACATCAATTATCTCTGTTCAAAAGACAGAAGTTGGTTCTCTTTTGGCCTGGAATAGAATAATTTCCCCCATCTTCCTGTTTATTTTGCAAGCATTGGCCCCCGCCCCCTCTTGCTAGTTTTATGTAAATGCACAGAAGTTTCTGGACTATCTCTCTGGTTGTATGTGGCTGTGGAGTTATTATACAAATAAATGCCAGGGAGTCAGGGATTTGCTTCTCCATCACCATGCACCATGAAAAGCATTACTCTCATTTCTTGTTTAAATAAACTTTCCCCAAACTCCTAGGCCTAAATTAAATCAAAGTAGTTTTAGAGCTCAAGGACGGAATAAGTCACTACAGGAAAAGTGGGACAAAGGAATCAGGGACGCCAGATGGAAAGTTCAGACTGGCCAGTATCTTTAAAATGTCAGTGCTGTATAAAAAGGCTTTGTAAGCCATCAATCACCCATGGCTCTAGAAACAGGCGGGTGGCTATAGAAATTAGTCTTTTTTCTCACTAAGCCTTAGAAAATTATTTTCAAAGTCGGCTGTATTTGAGAACACTTATGCAGGTAAATTTAAGGAACTGAGAGAAAGATGGAGGAGGCATTTCTAGTCATGACGATCTTAGTAGTTAATGGAAAAGTGGGCCCCCTACTTTATTAATTAAAAATTAATATGTTTCTCTTCTGATCATGACAACCAATTCATAATCCTAGCAGTATCCATTCATTTCAAAATAAAAACATAAAACAAAACCGTGGGTTTTCAAGAAAAGAGGAATCTCAAAAAGAAATGGCTATAGGATCTTAATGGTATAGGAAGGACTTGCCGAGAAGCCTGCAGGAAATAGATTTTCTTAGAGTTGGAGGCATGTCCTTAGATCACACTTACTCAAAAAAAAAAAAAAAAAAAAAAAAAAAAAAAGCCTGCTTAGTCTTGTAGCCATTCCAGCTTCACTGAATTCCCACTAGCTAGCACGTATGTGGGCCAATATACCAATATTTGTTAGCATTTATAGAGCACTCTCCATGTACCAGACACTCATGCTGAGCCATGATCATATAGCTATTTAAATTTTAAAACAGTGCTTTAACAGCACATATTTGTATTATTCCTATGGAAAAAAAATGGATGTTAAGTTACTGGTATAAATCTCTCTTCAACTCTTCATTGTTGCCTCTTGGAAATGTTTAATATTGTGAAGCATGAAAACTAGTGTGTGATGATTCAGAACACAGACTGTGGGGTCACTTAGTTGTTTTCAAATACTGGTTCTATTAGTTTCTGGCTGTGAAGGCTTAGGTCATTTATCTGTTCCTACATTTTAGTTTCCTTGTGTATAAAGTGAAAGTTGTAAAAGGTTTAATTTCAAGGATTAAATGAGATAGAACATATAAAACTACCTGGCACATTGTATGAACTCAATAAATGGCTGCTATATTTATTATTTGAATCTCCTTCAAGATTCACAAGCGAGGAGGGCATAACTTTAGAAGTCATTTGGTTGATTATTTTAACTGAGCAAGTTAATTTTTAAAAGATTGAGAAAGAAAAACATTTTCTGCCTTCAAATATATAAATTATGTGGAAATAATCACATACAGAAGATACGATAATATTTGCAATATATTATGCAATACTATAATGCAAATAAGATAATGACATTTAAAAAATATATTTATTTGTTTAACAGGAGAGAGAGAGAGAGAGAGAGAGATTGTTGGGGGAGGGGGTGAAAATCCCAAGCCGACTCCATGCTGGGCCAGGAGCCTGAGGACATGGGGTTCCATCTCACAACCTGAGATCATGACCTGAGCCAAAAACCAAGATCTGATGCTCAACCGACTGAGCCACTCAGGTGCCCCAAGTAATGACATTTTATTAAATATGGCTAATCAGGGAAGATTTTCATCAAGAGATAGATGAGATAGTTTTTTTTTTTTTTTTTTTTAGCAGTTTTAGGAATAACTTTATATATAAAACAGGCTAATTGTCAAAAATTTTAGAAAATGCAAAAAATAAAAAGTATTAAGACCAAAGTGAAATTATCCATAACTTGGTAACCCAGATTTTTAAAATACCTATTGATATTGCCTTTTGGTGTTTGTGTATAGAACATATATTTAAAAATAATATTTCTATAAAAATCTTATAGAAAGATTTATCATTTTCCTCAGTCAACATTATTTTATAAAGAATTTTTGCAATGCCTGGGTGGCTCAGTGGTTAAGCATCTGCCTTTAGCTCAGGGCGTGATATTGGGGTCCCAGGATCGAGACCTGAATGGGGCTCCCCACGGGGAGCCTGCTTCTCCCTCCCTCCCTCTCTCTCTCTCTGTTATAAATAAATAAATAAAATATTAAAAAAAATACTTTTTCCAGTTTATTAAATATGGGTCTTATGAGTGGACCAAAGGTTTTGATGTGGGGACTGAAGGACAGGCAGTAAGATGAGAAAATAGCAAATAGCAGATGAGTTTTATTCAGTGCAGGATGGGGTCATTTATTTTGGTTTAAATTCCACATTTGAAGGTGGGAGCTATTTCCTAGCCCCGAAGTGCAGGCAGGACGACACTCTGGTGTAGTGAGAAGAGCAATGGAGAGTGTGAGAGGCCTCAGTTCACACCCCATGAATACTATTTGCCATTTCTGCAGTATCCGGTTTGCTGCTTAATAGTCACTTGGCTTGACACTCCCTTTGCCTTGTTTCTTCACCCAAAAGATGGGTCCGAGATCAATAATGTACCATCCTAAGCCAAATCTGTCCCAGAGCCACTGGGTACACGGAGGAGGGGGTTCCATGAATGCCTTCACAAAACTGGAAGAGCCTTGTGCAAAGGAAACACTCTAGAACGTGAGCTGTCCAGGCCCCGCTCACATCTTTCCATCTTGGTGTTCCCTGTGGCTCCATCAACAGACACACCGAATATGCTCTTGAAACACCTGATACAGTCCGCAGATAAGTTTGGAATGGAATTGGCATCCTCCCAAAAGTCTCTCTTTTTTTTTTTTTTAAAGATAAGAATATTTTCTGAACTGGATTGGTTGTTTTTTTTTTTTTTTTTTTCTTTTTTCTGAATCTGGCAATAGAACAAATAGATCTGCAGATTTATGACTCAGTTCTTGCTCATCACATTGTCCCCTTGGGTTGGACTCAGCGACTGTCCCTAAGTGAGAATAGGGTTCACGTGGAGGTAATTAATTCAGTATCTTTCTGAAACTACATGTTGTGGGGAGAGAGAAAACGATTTCTGCTTTGGGTAAGGGTTGAGCTGCAGGGAGTTGGAAGTACCTTCCTGCTTGAAACTAATTAAAAAAAAAAATGTACACCACATGTGAAGGGAGAGCACTCAAGACGTTGGACATCAGGCCGAAGGAAAGGGACCCCTGAGAAAGGGGACAAAAGAAGCGCCTCCTGAGATTGCCCAGCCACTGCCTAGAGAGAGTCCTGTGTGCTGTGCGGGGAGGGGACCCCCAAGGGCAGGGCCACCTCACACCTGAGGCCTTAGAGCCCCCGCCCAGTGTGGGGAAGTCCACATTGAAGAGTTATATTCCTTTTTATTGTTAAGCTACTTCAAATTGGATTTCAGCCATTTTAAGGAAAAGAGGACCTAATACACCTTCTTGTATTTCAATTTCCTATTTCCCTTATTTCTGAGTTCCTTTTTTTTTTTTTTTTTTTAAGGGTTAAAGCCAGTTCTGTCCACGGAGTTCCTTTTCAGAATCAGTCATACCTCAGGCATTGCTGAAGTCCCATGTTAAGATGTGACAACTGCCCTTTACTATGTGGCCTTCAGTATGTGAGGTGCAAGAACCACAGCCTTTAGAGTGCTTTTTCAAATTAAATTGTTAAAATATGTTTTTAACTTAGAATTTTCTGAAAAAAAATCTCTTCTTCTGCAGACAGGCGTGTAGCTATCTTCTATTAGTGCTGGAAATTGACTTTCTAGCTGCTGACACTTGATGGGATGCTTATTTTCCTGTTACAACAATTGCCAATTGTCCACCAATTTCTCTTCTCATAGAAATAACGAAGGCCAGCGGTGATGAACTACACTCTCCATAGCCTCTGTCTGACAATTTCTTTATATATATATATTTCATGTTGGTGATTCATTTCGCATAAAAGAAAAAAAATGAAGACAATCAGTGCAAAATGCTGTCAAGGGTGGGGCAGCGAGAAGATAAAGGTGTTTGCATGTTATTCTCAACCCATGAAAGCCATCACCCCACAAGGATGGAATGTTAGCACAGATGCATTTTTTTTTAATTTTTTAATTTCGAAAAAGCTCTGCAGCTTCAAGATAAAATGTAACCTTGCAGTTGCTAAGGTAACTAGGATTTTTTTTTTTTTTTTTCCTCCTCAGGAATAGCTGAACAAATTAGGTGAGGAAAACTTCTGTAAATTATCAATACATGGATGCCCTGAGGCTGCAATAGCTAAACAGTTCAGTGGAATCCTTGGTAACCAGTATGGGGGGAAGGTCACCTAAAAGATGTATTTGATGTTGATCCGATTAGTTTCTTGAGCAATTTAATGCAAAGGGATAAAATCACAGTTACCCTCCCTTTTTAGTTTTGATAACCTTACTTCCCCATGTTAATTTTGTGCAACTTAATGGCTATTTGTGGTCCTAAGACTGAGGTCTGGGATAGAAAGTTTTTAGATACATTAAAATATGACCAAGTTAATTGTTGGCAACGGTCTACTTTATAATCAGGACATATTTAGAATTCTGAATTGATATTTCCCTGTTGTTGCTATTCCCTGGAGCTTCCTTGTGGCATGGCATCATTAATCTCTCATCATTCTGCTGGCAGGATTATTTGTGAAAATATTTGGAATTAGAGACTAACGGTTTTTACATGAGAATCCACTTGTTATGTTTGCTTTCAAAGTATCCCAATATATTTTGACATTAAACACAATGATAGTGTCTATGATGTTTCATGGTTTCTAAGATGCACATTTTCCCACATTTTAGTATCCCTGAAATTGGATGCATGTTCCAATGGATGGTACCCGACAATTGCCATTAGCCTTTTTTTTTTTTTTTTTTGTTTTTACTTTTAAACTATCTTGTAGTTCATGTAATAATCAGTGATGTGATAGACTAGATGGGAGGTAGTATTGTGACTTTACTGGTTTGAAAAAGACTTGGTAAAAATTTGTCCCATAAACTGTTTTCACTTTGACTTACCAAGCAGTATATTAACAAAACATGATTTTCTAGGCTCATCTTTAATGTAAACAGCTATCACAGCAGTGTTGTTGGTATAAATATTTTTACCTGCAAGTGTTCTCTGGATTATTCAGGTGTCACATGATCATCTCTCACCATCTTTCTGTGTAAACAGTGCTTTAAAACAAGCCAGTTAACAAAAACTGATTCACTCTGAATATACTAAGGAGGAAAAGCTGTGCTGGCTAGTAATTTATGTTTCATTTCTATTGCCTCTTTCCTGTGGGGTTAAGTATCCGATTGACTAGTAATAGGCATTCACAGGATACTTGCCTGGGCTACAAACCCTGTCTTCTGATGGGCTTTGGAGGCAGTTCCTCCAAATCAGCTCGTTCAGTAGCTGTGTCACCTGGCAAGTCAGTGAATCTCCCTCAAACTTGGATTCTCATCCAAAGAAAGGGATAATTCCACAGCTTTGATTATTGTTCAGAGATTAAACCAAACACGTTATACCATAACAGGTACTCAGTAAAAGGTCATTTCCTTTTTCCTTTTCTTTTTCTCTAATATCTACCGATTAGTTTTTCTATTGTACCAAATTGATGAATGTTCTTAATATTTTATAACATGATAAAAAGTTATAACTTTTTAGCAAGTGTTAGTCTTCCCTAACTGGAAGTTTTGAAGAACTAAAGCAGTTGACTCGTGAAGCCCAAAATGAGAAAAGTAAAATTCTATAATTGGTCTTCAAAATAATTTTATAATCTCTGTAACCATGGTTTTATATATTTGTTATGCAGAGTCCACTTTCTCTGGTTTTACATTTTATCGCATTAAATATTACGTTAGAGAATAATAGTTGGCGCCATATGGGGTACAAAGGGAGTGGATTGGGTGGGTAGATGGATCTGAATCTATAGTATCAGTTTGGATGTATCTAAGCCATGAGACTTGTAGTAATTTACTAACTTTTTTGAGGCCCCGTTTCCTCTGGGTGTAATTAGACTAATGCTATTGTTGTTGGGAGAATAAGAGGTGTTAAACATAATCCACAAGTTAGAATAGGTAGTAAATAAGTGTACCTTCAACATCACAGAGATTTCCTTAGAATGGAAAATTTTCTAATATAGATAAAATTCAGTTATAATAAACTTCAGGTTTCACTTGTTTTTTGGAATGTTTGAGATGGGGAAAGATACAGGGAGTTAAGCTTAATTTCTACTTAATAGACTTAAGAAATAAAAATATCTCTGCTGTAGATTAACTCTATAAACTCTCAGTTGTAGACCGGTTCTGAGCATTCCAGAAAGTAAGACAATATTTGAAACAGGATACCTGATTGCCTACTTATTAAAATTGAAATACTTGTCAAATTTGAATAGTCTAGATATAAAGCTTAGAGAATTCTAAAGCAGTGAGTTGGATTATTTCATGTGAGTTAGTATATGTGCAGGGTGAGGGGGTTATATTTTGAGGGATGACAGTAGAGGAGGTGTAGTGTTGTCTTCTGTTTTGTCTTGGTGATAAAGCTCTTTCAGGTAACTTTTACGATTATCTCATAAAAGCATCAGGGCTAAGTGGTTAAGAGCCAGGCTCTGGAATCATACCGAGGTGGCTGTGTCATGTTTGTTAATTGACACAGTTTGACATAGGAATATTAGAAAGCTTTCTAAACATTAGTCTTCCCAATTTGAGAATAGGGACAACTTCGCGGAGCTGCTGTAAGTGGTAGAGTCTGGTTTTGAACCCAAGCAGTCTGGTTCCAGGACACATGGCCTTGGACTGTTAGGCCAGACATTCAAGGTGTAGTTTGTCTAAGAAGATTCCATTCAGATCATTCTATCAGGAGAATAGAAAGAAACACAAAAATAAGTCAATAATTTTAATTGATAAAAAATTAAATTGTATTATATAATACTTTAACAGTTTTAGAGGAAAAAAAAATGTGACCTAACTTTTAACCCAATCAGCTTTATGAGTTTATGGCTATAGTTTGTATTATGTCTTAGATGTTAAAACTCATTAAATCAGAGGAGCTGAAAATGCAAAATAATACCTACAGTCTGATACATAGGGCTTAGTATGTTTAACTCTATGCAATTTCTTTAGCACTATTTCTACCCGTTCATGATTCCTGGCTTATGTCTGGTGTGAAGTGTTTCAGGCAATAGTTCTCATTTGAAACTTTATTCGTTACATGCTGAGAGCTCTTTTCAAATTAAAAGTTTGATTTAATTTTGTTTCAGAAATTACTTCCTATTTTCCGAATGTAAATTAATATCAATCCATAAGTGGAGCAGAAAAAAAATTGAATTTTTACATGGCTTATTTTTTAAAAAGTTACTTTTGTATTCTTCAAATGATTCTCAGTTATTAACTGGTTATGAATTTAATCAAGAACCCAAGAAATTATTGATGAAAAGAAAAATAATACCAGTAATATTTATATTACACTTACTGTGTGAAAGCACCTTGGAGATTTAAAGGCAAAACGGTATATTTAACATGCTTGGTCACTTTCATTCAGTGACATTGAACAAAGATCTGAAACTGAATGTCAATATAGTAAAACTATAGGGTTTGGCTGTTTAAGATGTTCTTTACTTGTGGTAACATGTGGCCCCAAAAATATCCCGTGGGTTTTATTTCAGTCACACTGCTAAATACATTAGTTTATTTGAATACTTCCAGCACGACAGGACCTTGCTTAGAGAACCTGTCTTATCCAGTGCAAGTAGTTTATTAAGTACTTGGAGAGTCTTTTCTAAATCAAATGGGATTAACTATTTGGAACATGCACTTTATGGTTTAATTAAAAGAAAGTTGTAGTTCAGTCTTCCTTTCATTTGCTTTAGATGTACTCCTTTCTTTTTTGAACCATCAATTGTAGGGAATTAAAAATAAAGAAAAGCCTCAGTTGCAACCTGGCTCCAAAGATATTTGTATGTAACACTGTTGAAATAAAGATCCTATGGGGTCTTCATCATAATTTTCTTGGTCCAACTGATAATTTTATTTTGTATATTTTTAAATAGAAAATAAAATTGAGGGGCAGCCTGGGTGGCTCAGTGGTTTAGCGCTGCCTTCAGCCCAGGGCCTGATCCTGGAGACGAGTCCCATGTCGGGCTCCCTGCATGGAGCCTGCTTCTCCCTCTACCTGTGTCTCTGCCTCTCTCTCTCTCTCTCTGTGTGTCTCTCATGAATAAATAAATAAAATCTTAAAAAAAAAAAAGAAAATTGAGTGTCAGATGTCTTCAAGAATGTTTATATAATTGTATTTATACTGTAAAATCCATATTAAATACCTGTGATAAAAATAAAATATGCTACTTAACAAGTAAATAGGAAGAGGCATATTTTGAAAGCATTCATTGTGACACTTAATCATTGTTACTCTATAGCATACTTGATTTCACCTTAAAGAATGTGGTATGATTAGTATGATCATGAAAGTATGTGAAGTATAATAAATGTCCCTTTAATCAGAACAATATTTAGCATGTGCTTATTCCAAAGAGGTTAGTCTCCTGTAATCTGATCTAATAATTTTAGAAGTGAAGAATAGGGACAATACTTCTAGAAAGAATGAAAATGAGAACACATTAAACTTTGGAAGATAGTACTGCAAAATGGAAAACATTTTGGAGTCAGATGTGGGATTGTAATTCTGTACTTAATATTGGTGCAAACTTGCATAATTTACTTAACTTTTCTGTACCTGGTTTTCCTTTTGTGCACAATGGGAAAAAAATAACCATTGTATCAGGTGGCTATTGCTATGTAAGCAAGCACCGCAAACCTTTGTGACTTCGAATAGTAAGGAGATAGTCCTTACTGCTCACTGGGTTCAGCTCAGCCAGGTTCACTTTGCCTCTACAGTCACTTGTGTGGATCAGTAGGTGATTAATCTAGGGTCTGGTGGTTGACTGGTTGAAATTTGATCTAAGGTGGCTTCCTCTGGGACGAGTGACCTCTCTTTCACGTGAAGGCACCTCCTCCCAAGGTGTAGTTTGGGTTGCACTCTCAGCAGAGACGGGGTCCAGGAGAGTGAGAGGAAGCACACAAAATGCCTTGGAACCGGCGTACTGTCATTCTGCTGTGTTGGTCAAGACAAGTTACACAACTAGGCCAGATTCAAGGAGGATGGAACAGACTCCACGTTTTGATGGGAGTAGCTGCAGAGTTGCCTTGCTAAGCGTGTGGATCAAGGAGGGAGCAGAGAGTTATGGCCATTTTTGCAATATACCACTCCCTATCTAGCAATTTAATATTATCTTTGGAAGAGTACTTGGCAAAAAATGTGTATCCAATAAAGCTAACTAATTTAGTTTTTAGAATGAAGCCACTTAAATTCTTAAAATATTTTTCCTTTTTTTTCTATATAGGCCTGCAGGTGATTGATCATTTAATTTTTTGCAAATCCTACTTTGTTTTTTTTTTTTTTTTAATTTTTATTTATTTATGATAGTCACAGAGAGAGAGAGAGAGAGGCAGAGACATAGGCAGAGGGAGAAGCAGGCTCCATGCACCGGGAGCCCGATGTGGGATTCGATCCCGGGTCTCCAGGATCGCGCCCTGGGCCAAAGGCAGGCGCCAAACCGCTGCGCCACCCAGGGATCCCTGCAAATCCTACTTTGAAACTGCTTAAAATAACTCAAATATTTAAAAATTCAAATATAGCAAAATTTTATGAGAATTCATGGGATATGTTATTTTTTATAAATATGTTTTGGAATTTTAGAGGTCAAAACATACAGTTGGTAGGAAAATGCCTTCATTCAGAATGCTTGGGCATGGATAGAAGCTTTCCATTGCACTGTTTGTTTATTAGCATCTATTCCATCCTTTCCTTTTTGGTGAAAGTATATCATAAAGTATAAATAGTGTCACTAATAAGATCAATTATCTTTATTGTTTAAAAAGAAGTTTTCATTTTGAAATAATTTTAGGCTTGCTGAAAAGTGGCTAAAGTAGGACCTGATTCCCATTTATACTCTAACCCCACTCCCTACATCCCTTCATATTAGCAATAAATATGGCCACAGTGCATCTTTCAAGACTTTGAAATTAGCATTGGTGTAACACTATTAAGTAAACTATAAATCTTATTTGAATTGTTATAATTTTTTTCTCTAATGCTTTTTTTTTTTCCCCCTTCTGTTCCAGGATCCTGTCTAGAATCCCACATTGAGTTTAGTTGTTATTCCTCCCTAGCCTCTCCGCTTTGTAAAAGTTCCTCAGCTTTGTTTTTGTTTTTGTTTTCCTTTATGAAATTGACACTTCTGAAGAGTACTAATGAGTTATTTTGTAGAAAGTCCCTCGATTTGGATTTGATTTTTCTCATGGTTGGAATAAAGTGGTGCATTTTTAAAAATAATACTACTACTGAAATGATTCTATATTATCAACATACCAAATCGAGGATTTTATGGTGGTAGTAATGTCTTAGTGGTGATATTAATCTGATCACTTGGCAAGCAGATGTCTGCAAGGTTTCTCCACCATTAAGTTACTATCTTTCCCTTTCTGGAAATTATCTTGAGGGAAATACTTTGAGAGGTGCAAACCCCAGACCCTAGTTTCTAAATATTCTGCATTAAAGGAACAAGGATTCCTTGGAAAAGCCGTTGATTCCAGATGGGACAGGGTAAATATGAGACGAACCTGACACATCTTATGGTAAGAAAGTCTAAAAAGTGCTCGAAATAGATGGGGGTTGTTGAAAAATCATAGATGACTGGAGCTAAAACAATTTGAACAACAAAATAAATGATAATTTTGAATATTAACCCATAGAATCAAGTATATTTCCATGAGTCCATTCTGATATAAATATGTAATTAGGTAAATATTCGGGGTAGATGTCTTAGCTGGGCTGCCATAACAAAGTGCCATAGACTGGTTGGCTCAAGTAACAGATATGTATTTCTCATAGTTCTGAGGGCAGGAAAGTCCAAGGTCAGGGTGCCGGTGCGGTTGAGTTCTGACAAGAGCCCTCTTGGCTTGCAGATAAATTCCTTATTTCTATAACCTCACATGGTGGGAAGAGAGAGCCCATTTCTCCCTTCCTCTTCTTAATAACGTCTCTAATCCTAGCAGGAGGACACCAAACTCATGACCTCATTGAAACTTAACTGCCTTCTAAAGTTCCGACCTCCAAATATCTTCACGTTGGAGGTTAGGACTTCAAAAACATGAATTTTGGACAGATTCAAACATAAGATTCTTTGCAATGGAGAAGGGACAGGTAGTCCCTTTTTGATTAATAAAATTTTGATTAATAAAAGTAGAATGATGAGGAAAATAAACAATTATCATTAGGCAAACAACACAATAATGATTTTTATCCATCAGTGGATCTTAGAGTTAGCAAAAGTTGGAGGAGAAACAGAATTTGCATAGTAGCTTTCATTTTTGAAACTGATAATTTTCTAAAACATACTAGTGTTTCCTTCTCTATACAGTTTTCTTACCACATATCTAAGTGCCATCATTTTTCAATGCCCTATTCTTGAATAATGAGAGAAAATAATTCATTTTTTAAAAATGTAGCCTCTGGCCAGGCACAGATGTAGGAAGCAGCAACAACAAAAAGTCAGATTCCCTGGTGCTTTCGGCATCTTCCATAATTTTGTTAGCTTGGCATTGCAGGTGTAAAATACAAAACTTCAATTCCTGCTATCTTTTGGAAGTTCACCAGTTCAAAAAGGCCCATGCCCTGTCCTTTGGCAGAGTGATTATTAGAAGAACACAGGCTGTAAGGACATTCATAAGTCTAACCAGCTGTGCATGGAATTGAGGCGTGGGGTTAGATTTGTAAAAAAGCAGCATAAAATGGAGAAAAACACATAATGGTAGCTTAGTTGCTCCAGAATGCTCTATTCTTTGTTACATATTTTTTATAGAGGAGATAGAGATATTTGAAGATTTAACAGTAGACAGCCGTAGCCATCATTGTAATTTTCCATGTATTGTTTCCTTTATTGTTATAGGACTAAGGGGACGTAAATGCAATTGAAGAGGGAAAATTTGGAAATCTAAGTTAAATTTTGGAATCACAAAATGTAAGAACTTGAAGGATGCTAGAAGTCATTCAGTTCAGCATATTGAGCAGATGTAAAAATTATAAAACAAAGTTAAGGAAACTTTAAAGATTTGCTATGGTCTCACTCTGCTTTGAAGTTTGATCTAATCATGATTAAAGAAGTTGGACTTGCTTAGAAGAGGTGTGTAACTTTATTTTCAGAATTAGTTATTAGCAAACGGACATTGAAAGCAAACTAATGATAATTTTATAGCAGCCAGTTTTATTATTTAGCTCATCAAATTGTGAAGCATAGTTAAATTATAGTACTCATAGCTTAGCATAAAATTGTAATGACAGGGGATCCCCAGGTGGCTCAGTGGTTTAGCACCAGCCTTTGGCCCAGGGCGTGACCCCGTGGTCCTGGGATCGAATCCCACAATGGGCTCCCTGAATGGAGCCTGCTTCTCCCTCTGCCTGTGTCTCTGCCTCTCTCTCTTTGTTTCCCATGAGTCAATAAATAAATCTTAAAAAAATAAATAAATAAAACAAAATAAAATTGTAATGACATTAAAAGGCACTAGAAATAGGTAACTGTGAGAAAAAATACATATATATCTCACTGGTTAATACAGTAGTTCAGAATAATAATACTTAAATCCCAATATTATTGTCTTTGGATATTCCTTTATTCATGAATGATTCATTGATTAGTTCACATGTACAATGCAAAATAAAACTCAGAAGATCCCTAGTTCATATAGAACTTACAGTCAAGTGAAGAAAAATCAGTACATAGTAATTATTTAACTTTAATTTTTTTAAAAAAAGCTGTTGTAGGGGAGACATGCATCTTTTAGGAGATGACATTTAAGCTAAATTGACTAAAAAAATAAAGGAGCCGCGCAGGGGAACATGGAGGCATAGCCTTTCAAGGAGAGTGGTGGCTTGTACTGAGGCAATAAGGCTGAAAAAAAGGCCGTGTGTAGGACCATGGGGAGCAGAGGAGAATGTTTGTGGCAGGTCAAGCTAAAGAGTTTGGATTTTATTTCAGGTGTAATAGAAAATCATTGAAGGATTTTAGTGAGGGGAGTTTTATGATTTTAGGGAATTATTCTCACTGCCATATCAAGGAAATGATGAATGACACAGCTAGTAAAAGTGCCCCCATATGTTTTGCACCTCTTCACTTTTTTTTTTTTTAATCATTATTCTCTACCTCTTCCAAAAATTACATTACTATGCTTATAGAATTGTGGTTGAGGAATTGTTTGGCTTTACATAATCTTTTACAGTATTATGTATTTATATATGTATCTTTTATGTATATACACATACATAATACTATGGTGTATGAATATATATGATACATATTCTAAAATTAAAAGTAATTCTATTTTTGCTATGATTTGCTTGAGAAAATACCTTTGTTATATGTGTTTAAGGGTCCCTTCCAATTATTCTTTCACTTAACACCACTGGGCTATTGATAAGTGTGGAATTACTATCCTTGGATTGTTTTATTTTTCCTTGCTTTATAAAATATTTTCATATATGCAAATGAGCAGGCCAGTCCTTTTTTTTTAAGATTTTATTTATTTATTCATGAGAGACACAGAGAGAGAGAGGGAGAGAGGCAGAGACACAGGCAGAGGGAGAAGCAGGCTCCATGCAGGGAGCCCAACATGGGACTCGATTTCCGGTTTCCAGGATCACGCCTTGGGCCGTAGGCAGGTGCTCAACCGCTGAGCTATCCAGGGATCCCCGGCAGGCCAGTCTAAATTGTAGTCCTGTCCCTGTTTGCTTACTAGTTGTGTAACCTTGGTCAAGTTAATTAACATTTCTTTTTTTCCAGTTTCCTTAGTCTTTTCTTATAAAATGGTACCTACCTCAACAGATTCTTATAAAAAATAAATTACATAATAAATGTAGAGAATTAAACATTATGCCTTGCATAAATCACATCGTTAATATGTCTTGGAGATAGCCTTAAAGCTTTCGGTAGAACTTTCACCAAAATAGATAAAATATGCCATGGATAGCTTTGAAAAATTACACTCCGTCGTATACTTTATATACTAAACAGAATAATTATTTGAGGTTTCCTTTGAGTTGAATATTTTAAATGCTCCTTGCATATATTGCAGTTATGACCAAATTAAATAGAATCACTTTTAATCTAACAATACCTGACATCCTGTTGGGTTCTTAATGCAAATTCTTTCCTCACACTTTGAAGGGGACCCGGTTTTATACAAATGAAGTATGTAACTTCTGTTAAACAGGTATTTTGAGGACTCAACCAATCACAATACATTTGTTGACTATAAGTCTATGCCTGACCATGTAATGATCAACCAATCATCAGTGTCCAACCTAGAGTTTGAGAAGTAATATAGTTGGTAAAATTATAATTCATGTAAAATAATATTCAGTGCAATGTAGAATAGAGGTTAAAACCAAACTACCCGGGTTTGATTCCTGGTTCTGATAACTCAGGAGCTTTGTGATCCAAGGGAAGTCACACAGCATCTCCTTATCTCACGTTTCCATCCATAAAAAAAGGAAGGATACCATATCCTCAGGTTATTATGAGGATTAAACGAGTTGAAGTGTGTAGAGTGATGAGATTAGTTCCTGCTACTAGGGTGAAGGTCCTGTAGCATTTACTATTATTATGAAGGACTTATTGGTTTTTGTTAAATGAAAAGTGTAAAGAGTGGTTTATTATCAGAATTCGGTGGAAAGAAAGATATCACCATGGGGCAATCCTAATCCTAGCGCTTAGAATACTAATGGCCTCTTCAAGGGTAGATGAGATTAAAGTGTGCTGGGTCCTAACAAAGATGTGGTGGTGGGGAATTAGAAAGTATTCAAGACACAATGAGATTGTTGCTTTGAATAGAATAGAAGATTCTCGCAGGCGCGCAGGGAAAGAAGAGACACGATCACCTGGTTGACTTGACTCTACCTTGTGAGGAATTGAGGCCTGAACAAATCGCTAGCCTGTGAAATAAGGTGACTTCTATTCCTGATGATTTGTTACCTGTTTTCACCTTGACTTTTTGTAATTTGAAAGTTCAGCCTGTTTTATCATGTAGAAATGATTGAGTAAACTCAAATAACTTCAACACTTTTTATGTGTTTTTAATAGATGAGATCCATCCAGTGGTAGCAGAGTTGTGCGTTGAGATGAGTTTTTCTCCTGGTAGTATTTTAAACATGTTCTCCAATGTCAGAGATTCACAAGTTATTGGAAACCTTAAAGACATAAAAATATTTTTGTAATTTCAGCCCTTGATGGAGGCACGCAGTGCAGCTTACAGTGTCTCTCCTTCGCCAGAACTGCAGAGTAGAACGTTTCATTGCTTTCTCCCCGGGAGTAGCTGCATTACCAGTTAGGATACATCTCACAGCATATCATTAACCAGGCACCATCAGGTCATCAAAACAAAGAAACTGCTGAAGCTGAATTAGACACTCTCGCTCTAATAACGAATGTAGTGACACAATATAAAAGCCAGACAGTAGCAACAACACAGACAGCCCAGGCTAATTTCTTACATTTCCAAACATTATTAACTGTTGTGTTCATCCTGACTTAATTTTTCTGCATCGTTCCAAGTATCAGAACCACTGGCTGAGAAACATATGTGCGGAGGTGATTGGAATAGAAATGAAATCTACTAAAATTTAATGGTATCAAAGTGAACAGTCATTGGGCCTATTACTTCAGTACTGATTGGAGAATTATTGGGCTCTTCTTAGCTTCCCACCTACTTAGTAAACTCTGCTGGATACTGGAGTTTCTTCTATGCTCCATCGGCATGGTTTTTAAGCAACAGAACACCATACTGTTCTCTATTTTTGGTGAATTTTTGCGTGAACTTTAACACCGCTTCAACTTCAAGATTTAATTTCGTGGCTCTGACTTACAGTAATATAGTCAAGATGACCTTAAGTGTACTGTGTTATTTAGAAAGCATTACTTCCAAATTTATAATAGAAAAAATTACATGCCTGTTGGCTCTGCCGAACCTTGCTCATCTAATTGAGGGTGCCTCTGTTAAACAATAGTTTCTCTTTGAAAAAGGAATTATTTGGAACTTTAGTTTTCCAAAATCAGCTTTTTTCTCCCATGGTGTAGACACACTTTCCCTTCCAAATCCTTGATAATTGAGATGTATTTTCTCTACTTTGAGCTCCTCTTTCTTTCCTGAGTTCCTGTTACAAATAGGTCTTCCAGTTTCTTCTGGGAATCTCTTTATGATCTTATGAGCATTCAATTATTAAACTGTACCAGGTTTTTGAAAAGATGAATCATGTCTTCTCATTGTAGATCCTGACAGTTAATTTTTAGATGTTTTAGACCAACTATGCTATGCTTTTTCAAAGCTTCATCACAAAATGTCTTGTTTTCACATAAAATAATCTATATAGTGGAGCCTTAGTGTGTGTATATATATCCATTAGAATAGTTCAGCTAAATTTTTGATTGTTTTCTGTGTATCTTCCTGAATCGGCAATCATTTTATCCTAAGAGTTAGAATGATTGATGTTATTCAAAGATACTTGCTGCAGGGTCTCTAGACATATTTACCCTGGGGAATCTCTAATTTTTAAAGAGAAATGAACTCCCAAATTCTATGAATTTGTTTTCTTTCAATTGTAAATACTCCAAATTGATATAGTTCCCATATTCTGATCTATACTTTAGTACACAGCATTTGAGCTTGGGAACTAGATAGAATTGGATTATAGCATTTAAAAAGGTTTTTTTTTTGTTTTGTTTTGTTTTGTTTTTGTTTTTTTGGTTTTTTTAACTTTGGCCATATATTTAACCTCCTTACTTGTTTTATGGTATGCAACCTCAGGCAATTTTTTTTTCTTAATTTTTAAACTTTAATTCCAGTATAGTTAACACTTTTAGATTAGTTTCAGGTGTACAGTATAGTGATTCAAAATTCCATACATTTCTCAGTGCTCATCATGAGAAGTGCTGAGCCTATCACCTACTTCACTCATCCCTCCTGGTAACCATCAGTTTGTCCTCTATAGTTAAGAGTCTGTATCTTGATTTTTTTTTTTTAAAGATTTTATTTATTTATTCATGATAGTCACAGAGAGAGAGAGAGAGGCAGAGACACAGGCAGAGGGAGAAGCGGGCTCCACGCAGGGAGCCCGATGTGGGATTCGATCCCGGGTCTCCAGGATCGCGCCCTGGGCCAAAGGCAGGCGCCAAACCGCTGTGCCACCCAGGGATCCCTGTGTCTTGATTTGTATCTGTCTCCCCCACCCCCTTTGATTGTTTGGTTCCTTAAATTCCACATATGAGAGAAACCATATGGTATTTATTTATCTGAGTTCTCTAACTTAGCATTATATTCTCTCGTTTCATCAATTTTATTGCAAATTGCAACATTTCATTCTTTTTGATGGCTGAGTGATATTCCACTGTAACATATACCAGTTCTTTAGCCATTCATCTGTTGACCGGATACTTGGGCTGCTTCTGTAATTTAACTACTGTAAATAATGTTTCAATAAACAAGAGGTTGCATGTATTCATTTGAATTAGTGTTTTTGTATTTTAATCATCATGAGTCTTAGTCTCCTAATTTTTGAAATTATGATCAATGTGTGAAATTCTGAATAAACACGTGTTACAGATGAAACAGAGGTTGAGATATTATTTTAACTAAATATAAACTTCTGAGCATTGTGTCTGACACATAAACTTGGAACCGTCAATTTATCCACTCCATTCATTCCACAGATATTTAGTTGTACTAACTACTTGTGTTTCTAGCACTGGTACTACTGACAGCAAAAATAATCTGCCTCCTATTTTTAGCACCTACAGTAGGATTTCTCAGCCTCTTGTGTGCAATTGAATCCCCTGGGAGTTTGTTTCCTTGTTTTTTGTTTTTTTAAGAAAAAAAAAATGTATAAATTTAGAGAGAGACACGGGGGGGGGGAGTGAGGATGAGGACAAGTGAGTCAGAATGATTATGTGTAAAATAGGTAACTATTCATGTTTAACTATGAATCTAGACTGCTGTAAATTGGTGTCCCTCAAATCTCACGTTGGGAAACTATGAATCTAGAGTAATGAATGAATACTTAAATGCTCTCATTTTCTTATTTAATAACACCACCACAAAGCTTTAGGTATTATTTTAGTTGGCTTTAGAATATGTTAAGTTTAGTCATTCAAAAATATTGAATACCAACTGACGAGCATTGTGTTAGGCACTACAGGACTCTGGGTTTCGCCTACTATCTGAAAGGAGAGCTTGCCTACAAAAGCTTTTGCAAGCTGAAATGGCATAAAGCAAAGAATCAAGTGACCATTAACGTGTACGGAAACATTTTTGAGTGTTGCCACACCTAAAAGAATCAGTCGTTAGGCTTTTCTCATACTTTAGCATACATCTTAAGGTCCTAATGGAGACTGAAAAATCAAGAACAACATCTTAAGGTCCTAATGGAGGCTGAAAAATCGAGAACAAAGCACGGATGCTGACAGACACAGGTGCAAGCTATGGAGGCTTGATGCTGAGATGAGGAGTGCAGTTCCTGGGGAAGGAGCATGATGGGGCCCCTCTCTCTGCTGGGGGTACTCGCTGCTGCTGAATGGCTCTGCAAAACAAACGCCAGACCATTGTTTTTGCTTTTTGTTTTTTGTTTTCTTCATAAAAGCAAGACTCCTTTCCAGATTTCATTCCTGTAGTAAACGTAAATACTAATGTAGGTCTTTGGGAAAAGCAAAGTGGCTTTATGGGAACTTTTGAAAAGTGAGAGGGGATGCCTATAGTGCTTAACAAGAAAAACATCATACTTGTTCCAAAGAACACAACTAAAACATAATGAAAAATAAAATTCGAAGGATATTATGATAGGGAAGTGCAGGGTATTGTTTTACGATCTTCTTTTACCTGCCATCTCTTTTGCTAGAGCACCGATACCTTTATGAAGAAGCATGCCCACCTGAAGTCGTATAATCTATGCACTGTGCAAGAACACTAATATATACTTTTTAAATGAGCCCTGCAAATGCGCAGTCCTGCCTACCATAAGATTAAGGTCTTGCTTTTCCATTTCTAGGGTATTAACGTATTGAACTTCAGACATTTCTAAAACTGAAAAGATCCCCACATTCAGAGGGTTTTCTCCTAAGTCAATTTGGTATGATTGTTCATAAAGAACTTGGGAAATCAGTTCACTTTCATTTATAATATTGTTCTAGCTAAATAAGCATTTGTCTGCTGTTTGGCTCTAAAATGTTATTAATAAGGAACTATCTTGTGGTTACCAAGGTGTCCTTTATAAAAGTTGAAACCTATGGCAAATGTGTCAGATTTTCTCGTATTCATATAGAATGAAATTTTGGTTCATAATAAAAATTCTACTTCATGGATCTTTGACATGAACTGTTAGCAAGACTAAAAACAAAGGATGATATACCGATTATATATATCATCTTCTATGACATACTTTGATCTTTTACCTGTTTAGTACCCTGCTTCAAAGTATGAAATTGGTTAGTAGAGGTGGAGATGATACGGGGCAATAGGCTGGGACAGTTTTACCCTTCACAATATATACACACAAAGTCACGCACATGCACACATGCATTAAATTTGTGACTTGAAGACTTTTGAGTAATAGTGAATATAGACTTTCCAGTTGTCCACCTTTGGATATGTTATTCTGTTCTTTTAAGCTTTCTTCTCTAAAGTGTACCACCCTATAGAATATATTTCTTCTGATGTACAAACTTGTTAATGGGAACTCCTGCTGGACTGTAGATTAGGGAATGGTGATCCACTTGAATCTCAACTTTTTCTTTTTTTTAATTTATTTATGATAGTCACAGAGAGAGAGAGAGAGAGAGAGAGAGGCAGAGACACAGGCAGAGGGAGAAGCAGGCTCCATGCACCGGGAGCCCGATGTGGGATTCGATCCCGGGTCTCCAGGATCGCGCCCTGGGCCAAAGGCAGGCGCCAAACCGCTGCGCCACCCAGGGATCCCGAATCTCAACTTTTATAATCACTTCTAACATGTATTTTTCTTAAAAGTAAAGATTAATAGGGATCTGGGATGTACAATGACTCTAACAAACTTTAAAGATTAGAGGATATTTTGGGTCATTTCCATGCTATTTCTGCTTTTTATTTTCTATTTTTCCATAGTGATGGCAGGGCCATGGTAGTGGTTTTTCATCTGGTAAAAACAATATATAGAAAAGCGATGCTGTATAACCTGATGTTGTGGTTAATGAATTATATTCTGAGGAAAACAGTGCTCTAGTGCTTGAAAAGCTAATTAACACTTTGGTATCTCAGATTTCCTTTAAAACTAAGGGTGAGTGTTCACTATTCATAATGTCAGAATATTTGATAGACCTGTTCCTTCTATAACTATCGTGATCTGTTTTAGAGTCCAAAATACCTGCCCTTGGACACTGACTATTTTGTTATAAAATGCCCATGACTTGTTATCTTTATGTAAAGTCATATATTTAATGTACCTAATTTTTAAATTAAAGTAAAAAAAAAAGTAGATAAATGAATTTGACAGTCAATCATAATAAGACGTGCTTACATGCTATTATTACTAAAGATCACTTGATAAAGTTAAAATCAAACAAAGATTCTGAAGCAAAGGCCATCTCAAAACAAAAGATAAACAGCTATTAGGATTGTTTTGGCAACACTCTAAGTAGGTTCCACAGGATCTGAGTACCAAAAATCCAGTGGTTTTTGTTTCTTACTCTCTGTTTTTAATTCTCTTAACAGTGCTTTTCAGTCAATGGAATGATCCTCCAGAGGAGGGGTCAGCAAACTGCAGCCCATAGGCCAGATGTATGCTGATGTCTGGTTTTATAAATTAATTTTTATTGAGACACAGTGTCCCATCCAGTTGCTATTTTATTGTCATGGAGCTCGAGAGGGGGGTGACTTGTAAAGGGGGCACAAGGAAACTTATGGGGGTAACAGAAGTGTTTATCTTAATTGTGATGGTGATTTCATGGGTGCATGAATATGTCAAAACTGATGAGACTGTTAATATGAAACATATGCTGTCTTGTGTCCTTCACTTGACCCCCAAAACTTGAATCTTTAAAAAAGAAGAGATATGGATCCAGTTTAAAAACAAAACAAAACGTACAAAATGCACATCCACACATCTTATCATTAAGTTCAACAGACATAAAATTAATCAAACTGCCATAAAAATTTGTAATAATCTCAATATCAATACCCGTTTTCCTGGGAATTAGTAACAACCCTTTGTTTGTTACTAATTGGCATCCCACAATTAGCATCCCACAAACCACTCCAGGAAATTCAAAAGAAACCCGATGGCATCCCTACTCCTCATGGATATTAAAATTCGTATAAAAAAATCAGTTACATAACTATAAGACAGGCTGTGGTATAGTTCCAAAGACAGTGATTTAGGACTCATCGATAGACGACAGAATGAAAAATAACAAGGTCTTTGTAAGCTATCAGGCTGGGATTCAAAAATTTCTTTCATTTTCCTAGTCTTAGGATGTACGTGAGTTATGAAACTGTTTAGTGTCATTTTGTCATAGGAGGAAATGATAAAAATAATACTGTTCATCAGGTTGTTTGTATCCCTCCTTGGCAACATACATGTAGTAGGTATTCAATAAATATTTGTTAGCTGAATAAAGAGCCTAAAAAATTGCAGTTTCAGAGTTGCTTAGCAACTTGCCAGCATCTAGTAGTTACTGACTATTGCTTATCTCCTGCTGGTTTGTGATTCTTGTCTGAAGGCTGGATTTAAAACATTTTCTTATATGTCAGTCATTTAATTAAAAAAAAAAAAAACTCAGTATTTTAGGCAATACTGCAAAATTTAGAGGTAATTTCTATCTATGACTATTTTAATTTTCAGGTTACCTGTATGCTGGAGAGAAATATTTGTCTTTGTAGATATATATCCTTTCTGTAGAATGTAGAATTATTTCTTTAAAAATGTATATATATATATATATATATATATATATATATATATATATATATTTATATATATATTTCTTTATATAATTAACTGCTATATTAGGTTTGCTGAGTATGTATGAAGTGTATTTCATGTTAATATATTGTGTAAAGTAAAAACATGCCTAGTTTTTTGGAGTTTTGCATTTCTGTAAAACAGAGATCTAAAAAGAAAAAAAAAATCATGGGACGCTTACCAATATCAGGTGTAAATGTCTCAATTTCTTCACTTGTAAACCTGCTTTAGTGGGAATTCTTCTTATACTAGGCTCTGGGTCCAGCACCTTTTCTGTCATGATGTCATTTCTTCCTCATAACTACCCTACAAGGCTAACACTGCTATGGCCATAATACAGAAAACGAAACCGGGTTACCAAGGATATCCTGCACGGGGTGGGGTAAACGGAGACGCAGAGGTTTCCACTCAGGTCTGTTTGCCACATTTTCTGTTTTCCCATATTCCAGTGCCTGTTATCTGGGGTTCTTCGCGTATTCCCATTTGTCTCCCAAATCTCAGAGACAAAAATGTGATAGAAGGAGTTACAACACCTTTTTAAAGCAAGAGTCTGAGCTGCCCCAACTCCCTGTCTCCACTGAGATATTCTTTAATAGAATTCTCAAGCCTTTGGAGCACAGTGTCCCTAGACATTTAAGACTGAAGAAATGGGAATTGAACATGACTCAGTTCTGTAAGGTAAAATTCCTGAAATGTGTGGCCAGTGAGGATTTTTTGATTTGTTAGAAGAATGGCGTTGGAGAAGCCCCATGAGGACGTCATCCTTACTCTCCTAATATTCTTTAGAATGGGATAGGACAAACAAGTTGCAATCCCACAGATAATTTCTGGAACAGTTCTACCTGCATTTCTTGGATTCTTTTCCAAGTTTCCAGAGACTTGCAATAATTTGAGCCCCTCGGTACCTCCTTTTGTATTTTAATGTTTATCAGTTGAATACCATTTAATAAAAATTAGTTAATTGCTCTATGTTTGGCCTAGTGTGAACAGAATCTTTCACAAAAATTCCATAACAGAACCTGTGGTAGAGAACAGGTTTTGAAGTCCCACTGCCTAGATTTGGATCCTGTTTTTCTGATCCCTGTCTGTGTAACTTTGGGCAGGTTAACTTTCCAATGCCTTCTTTTTCTTGTCTGCTAAATAGATACAATGCTGACACCAGTCTTACAGGGTTGTTCTGAGGATTAATGAAGCAATATTTTTAAAAGACTCAGGACAGTGCTTGGTATAGTATATAGTAAGTTCTGAATATATTTAATTTTTTCTTAGGATGTTATTTATTTGACACAGAGAGGGGGAGAACATAGAGGGAGGGACAGAGGGAGAAAGAGATGCAGACTCCCTGCAGAGCAGGGAGCCCGACACAGGGCTCGATCCCAGGATCCTGAGATTTTGACCTGAGCTGAAGGCAAACACTTAACCGATTGAGCCACCCAGGCGCCCCCAAATGTATTTACTTTTATTAATTAATTTCACTTATCCAGGTTTGGGACATTTTTGTGATTCTTTTTCACCTTTGTTGAACAAAAGAATTTTAAAAATAATGAAGAAAATAAGAAGACGTGTATTAGGCAAGGGAGGGAGAAGCAGAGGAAGATGGAAGTGGGAAGGGAGAGATAGGTGGGAAATTGGTCAATTAGGAGCAAAGGGAAATCTCTTCTAAGCTAACATGCTTTGACATTCAATGAAAACTGTATATTCTTGCAATTTTATATCCATTCATATGTGAATATGTAGATATTTCTTAGGCAAGTTGATTTGCCACAGAATCTTGCGAACTTAATAAAGGAATCTGCAACTTACTAATCAAAATAAACATTTAAAAGTGGTGAAGCTAGGACTGTCACATAACCCTTTACGTTGGTTCACAACCATATAAAATCCTTGATATATAAATGTGCTTAAATAGGGTAATTGCTTTGTGCACAGTTAGAGCATCATAACTTATCCGCAGTACATTTATCTCCAGAAGGGTCAAATGTATAATTTCTCTACCACATGATGCTGATTTTTCTATATTATAGTTATTTTGGCCGGGTTGTA
This sequence comes from Canis lupus familiaris, assembly GCF_011100685.1. Classification (NCBI taxonomy): domain Eukaryota; kingdom Metazoa; phylum Chordata; class Mammalia; order Carnivora; family Canidae; genus Canis; species Canis lupus. The sequence continues at coordinate 39,080,716 of NC_049255.1, forward strand.
GGTTAAAAGCAACCCTGAACATTTTCTTCTTTCAAATGCAACACAAATGCTTTCTTAGCACATGATTACATGTTAAGTTAGCACAACCCTTGTAGGGAAAATTTATAAGGCTTCCCGGAAAAGCAGAGTTGAAGACTGCTATTTTATGATTTCACTTTGATCAAATTTATAGGCATAATCTGAATATGACCTTTTTCTAAGATTAACAATTCCTTCCTTAAATGCTGACCATGGTAAGGAATGGTAGTGTTATAATTTAAATTTTTTAAAAAATTTCCTGGCTAATGCCATTTTTTTCAAGGGCAGATACAAGCAGAATGTGGAATGGGATAGAATGAAAAGGGAATTTGGGAAAAGGATTTCAGGAATGGTGCTAATGGTTCTTCTCTACAATTTTACTGTTCTCATAAAGAAGTCCTAGTCCTATATCAGATACACTACTGTGTCTGCATGTGTATCTGTTATCAGGTATTTCAGTCATTATCGTAAAGATTTATGCTGAACTTCATTTTCTAATAACAACTTAATTATGGTAAGTTGTCGTTTTTGTAACTAATATTCCGTTTTCTTATATGTCTATAATGTGTAAAATATCTACATTTTATATATATTTGTATTTAAAAAGCCATTTGACATATTGGACTTGACATATTAATTTTTACCCACTAAACCATCAACTAAATATAATTCTCTAAAAAACAAAATACAGATTATTTTAGGGTCTCCTAAAGTACCATTGAAGTATGTACATGCACACATCCATGTTCATGGATGCTCATGTAGAATTCTAATTTTTTTTTTTAAATGACAGTTAAATTTATTAAACTTACCGGGAATTAATTAATTAATTGATTGATTATTAACATTTATTTCCTTTGCTTTTCTAGTTACTATTACTGTTTAACAAATTATCGCCAAACTGAGTGCCTTAAAACACAAAAGATAATTTTATTACTTCTCATGGTTTCTGTAGGTTAGGAATTTGGACAGGGAAACTATGGAAGTGACTTTTCTTCCATGAGGTCAGAGACTTCAGCTGGGAAGATATTATGGCTACAGCGACTGAGTAGCTGGAGCGAGGATCAGCTAGAGGCATCTTCACGGGTATGTTTGGCAGTTGATGCTGACGCTATGTTAAGTCCTGACCCGGCCTATCAATTGGAATATGTGCCCATGGCCTCTACATTGGGCCTCCTCACAGCCAGCAGCAGGGTTCCAGAAGCAGGTGTCCCCAGAGAGCCAGTGGAAGCTTTATTGCCTTCGATGACACAGCTTGGAAGTCCTACAATGCCACGTCTGCCATCGTTACAAGCCTACCCAGTTTCATTGACACAACCTCTCAATAGGAGGAGGGTCAGAATCACATCGTAAGAAAAACCTGTGCAGTGGAGGATACCGTTGTACCCATCATGGGAAAATGCATATATATTGGTATCAAAGAGAACAAAGTCCATAATCAGCCATCATTAGCTCTTCTTAATGTATTTTTGCAGTTCACTGACTTTAATTCCATCAGTAATCTCAGAATTTGGACCAGGACCCACATCTTAATTAAACCGTAGTGTCAACATGTAACGTGATCGCACCGTGTCTTTTACAATGCGTGTTAATGTGACCTTACACTTCGTTATAGACAATGAAGTGTTCTGTCCTTTAGCACTTGGCCAGAGAAAACAAACAAAACCACCCTTGGCTACGGTAGCTAAACCTCCAACAGAAGAATACGCCTTATTTCTATCCAGAAGGAGAAGTGTGAAGCAACAGTAATATTAATTCACACCAAACAATAGCTTATTGAGGTAACCACACCAGTCATAGGGCTCTTGGGCCCCTCCTTGTGTGCTGGTCTTGAGCGGCAATTCTCAAATTATGATCCCCTCATCACTTGCACCAAAACTGAGAGCAGAGGTTAGCAAACTACAGCCAACAGGCTAAACCTGGCCTGGAGCATGTATGGCTCAGTTTGTGAAGAATGTCTTTTATGTTTTTTAAAGACACAAATAAAAACAAACAAAAAAAATGATATAAGACAAAAAGAAAAATACGTGGTAGAGACCCCCCAAAGCATAAAATATCACTATCTGGGCCTTTAAGGAGAGTTTGCTGGCCCACTCTTCTAGCTTACTTGGAGAAAAGGCAGATTCCTCAAGTTCACCACTGACTTAACTAAATCTGAATTAGGGACAGGAGGTCAATTTTGAGAATCTGCATCTTTGAAAACTTCCCCAAATGATTTTTTATGTCTGCTAGATTTTGAGAACCACTAATTGTGGTTGTCTACAGGTGTTTGGCAACATGCTTGGGTTGGCTAATATGACCAACTAACTGGTTTTTATTATTAGATGTTGCTGTGTAAAATACAGACATGATTTGTGCACAGCACAGTGGAAATTGTAGCATAGCCAGGACACATTGAATTTAAAATTAGGTGAGCACGCTTTCCTGAAAGCAAAGTGGTTTTGTTTCTGTTTTTTGGTTTTTTTTTTTGTTTTTTTTTTTTTAAGTTTGGAACTTGATTTTTTTTTTTCTTTATTTGAGAGAGAAAGAGCACTGGGAGAGGCAGAGGGACGGCAGAATCTTAAGCAGACGCACCTCCTCCCCCCACATACACACATTGAGTACAGAGCTTGACCTGGGATTCGATCTCACGCCCTGAGATCATGACCTGAGCTGAAATCAAGAGACAGGTGCTTAACTGACTGAGCCGTCCAGCCTCCTCTGTACCTTGCCTTTTTTTTTTTTTTTTTTTTTTTACACTTAAGTATTTGTAGTGTTCTTGAAGACTCTACAAAGACTTTTATTAGTTGACTGTAAATTGTAGAAAGCATTTCCCTAAAATATTAAGGTACACGACTTTGTTGATTTTAAAAATGAGATAATGTTAATATGCCATTATAAAAGATGAGTTAAATTATAGTTTCCTTATAGTATGGCATATTTAGCAGTCATTAGTGTCGTGGAAAAATCATTAATGAAACTGAAGGTTGGGTATAGTGAAAGTAAAAGTTAAGTGATCTATAAAAACAACATGTGACATAAATAGCTGAATACATCTGCATGTCTGTATATCTTTATCATCTGTGTATATTGATTCATCTACCTATTTATCTACTTTCCTCTCTACCTGTCTATTTTTGAGGAAATATAGAAGGATAGAGAAAAGAATATTAAGAGGAAGGATAGGGGCACCAGGGTGGCTCAGCGGTTGAACGTCTGCCTTCAGCTCAGGCCGTGACCCTGGGGTCCCGGGATCGAGTCCCACACCGGGCTCCCTGCAAGGAGCCTGCTTCTCCCTCTGCCTGTGTCTCTGCCTCTCTCTCTCTCTCCATGTCCTTCATGAATAAATAAATAAAATCTTAAAAAGAGAGAGAGAAAGGAAAAAGGCTATACCAAAATGTTAATAGCAAATTTTCTACTTTGTACTTTCTCATTTTTCTACTCTGTGATAAGAATGTTCTATACAAAAGAAAACAGTGCTTAAAATTTCAAATTACATAATTTCCTGAATTGGCCTATAAGCCCTCTACTTTAGGTGGAAAGTATTGACAAGGTGTAAGAATTATTTGCATGAATCGCTTGCAGTCGAGGAGGAGGCAAGACCTAACTAGATTGAAGTCGTAATGATTACCTTTCTGGTTAGAACAGGAGACGAGGGACAGCCTTCTCGATGGCATCATAAGAATCGACCTCCCAGCTCACGTTAGGGACAGTTGTAGTGGCAGTAGGCCCAACAGGGCTGACTCACACAAAACCACAAGACAAAAGGCTAATTGAGTTTATAACCTCAAAGGACGGGGAGGGAGATCGTGTTTTAAAAGGTTATTTCATTCTGAGAATAAGGTACCTGTGTTCTCCTTACCTTTCTTTCCCCTCTAATTTCTTTCTCTTTTTTTTTTTTTTTTAATTTCTTTTTCTTACAGTTGATGGCAAGACTAAAATATCTTTAGATAAAATGTATATAAAAGTCCAGGTAATGAAACAAAAGTTGCACTTAAGTAGTTTTTATTTTCCTTTTATTGTACTTTTTGGTACAGACTATCTTCAACTTTAAATGCCATAATCAAGCTTGCGATACAACGTTCTGGCCTCAAAGGACTTTTATTTATTTATTTATTTTATTTTTTTAAATTTTTTATTCTTTTTTTTTTTTTTTCAAAAGACTTTTATAAATGCCTGTTGGTTAGGTATCTTACTGTTCTCACATTCCTTCTTTTACTGCCAGTTTCTTCTTTCTTCAGAACCACTGGTGATTTCAAGTGTCGTCCAAGTCTGATGCGCAGCCTTATCTTTTATGATTCCCTGATTCAAGCCTTCTGTCCCAGGCATATGGAACTATTTTAAGTCTTTTTTTTTTTTTTAATCTAAGATGGCTTTTATGATTTTTAATTTATAAAATGAATTCATACTTTTATGCCTTTCACCGTGCTTTTTCTTTCGAATGCCCTTCCCCTACCTGATTCATTTGCCAAAGTCACATTCATTCTTCCAGCTAAGGAGACACCTCTTCTGTATAATTTTCTTTTTTGAGTCTCCAAATGCTACTTTTTTTCTTTTCTTTCTTCTTTGTCTTTTCTTTCTTGTCCTCTTCCTTTCCTTCCTTCCTTCCTCCCCTCCCCTTCCCTTCTCTTTTATTTCTTTTTCTCTCTCTCCCTCTTTCCTGTGTCATGAATCCTCTAGATCCTACTTGGTCTGATAGCCCAATCCTCTCTCTCCAACTGCTACTTTTTTTACCTTTTCTTTCTTCTTTGTCTTTTCTTTCTTGTCCTCTTCCTTTCTTCCTTTCCTTCCTTCTTTCCTTTCTTTTTTCCTTTCCTGTCTTTCTTTCCTTTCCTTCTTCTGCTTTCTTTTTTGTGTCATGAATCCTCCAGACCCTACTTGGTCTGATAGCCTGATCCTCTCTCTCCAAATGCTACTTTTTTTTTTTCTTTTCTTTCTTCTTTGTCTTTTCTTTCTTGTCCTCTTCCTTTCTTCCTTTCCTTCCTTCCTTCTTTCCTTCCTCTCCTCCCCTCCCCTTCCCTTCTCTTTTATTTCTTTTTCTCTCTCTCCCTCTTTCTTTTTTGTGTCACGAATCCTCCAGACCCTACTTGATCTGATAGCCCGATTCTCTTTCTAACGTGGTACTTACCACATTGCATTGTCCTAATTTTCACTACATTTGATGACGGTTCTTGTCTTCTTTACATTTGAGTCTCCAGCACTCAGAACCTACTAAGCACACAATAACTGTTTGTCTCAGAAAGGAATCAATATTCCCCTTCATAACTTTTTTTAACATTAAACATTCTGACCTGATTACACAATTCTCAGACAGTATACGGCTCAATCCAATTGCTTTCCCTACACATTTTACACAGACACTGCGTGTGACAGCAATTTCCCTATCATCTCAGAGATAGTTGAAGAAAGAATAAGGCCAGACGTCTTTGTTCCTGCATATTGAGCTCAGTGTGCTCATCCGTGGTGACTGGTTTTACTGTGAACCACACATTTCTAGAAATGATGAGCCCAGCCCTCAGTGTAGTGAGGAAGGCGGACATGCAGAGGTACTAGATGGGACTTTTTGATGGAAACATGGTCATGGGAAGATACTTAAGGAAGTTGCTTAAGTGGTTGTATATGTAACCCACTGGATTCAACATTCTAAATTGGAGCCTATATGGTATTGTCTGTAAAAATGGTAACAGCGTAGTCTGTGCTAATTTATCTAGGTCTAGCCCTAAGGATTTCAGATTTGGCCAGTCCGTAGAGGAACCATATGTTACCGATTGCTTGGTGCTAAGTTTACACTTAGAGGTCAACTGATTATTTTTAATTATTTTAGTGTCTTTCCGTTTCGCTTTCAAAAGTGTCCCAGTGAGAATGATAAATAATATGTCATACTTGAGATGCGCCATCTCCTTAATGGGTGGTTAATAATAAAAGATCATAATATTAGGAGGTAATATTCATTTGGGGTCTATGTTTTCACATTTAATCCTTACAACAGCCCTGTGGGGAGTTGTTATTGTTATAATGACCCCAGTTTTATAGAAGAGGAACTTGAGGCACAGAAGAGTTCAGAAATGTGCCCATGTCCTATCGCAAATAAGAAGAAAGATTTAAATGGGGTCTGTTTTCAGAATTTATAATCTCAAACGTTATACCACATGGCCTTTTGATTAAAACCATTTTATTTAGGGGCTCCTGGGGGGCTCAGTTGGTGAAGCATCTGACTCTTGGTTTCAGCTCAGGTCATGATCTCCTGGGTCCTGGATTGAGTCTGAGCTTGGCTCCATGCTCAGCAGGGTGTCTGCTGGAGATTCTTTTCCTCTGCTTCTCCCCTAGCTCTTCTGTGTGTGTGTGAGCATGCATGCTGTCTCTCTCGGTCTCAAATAAATAGTTTTTTAAAAAGATTTATTTAAGTAGCATCATGTATAGAGAACCAGATTTTAGGAACCAGATCATTCATATATGCATGTATTCATCCATTCATACAGTAATTGTTTATTGACCATCTGCCTGTGCCAGGCAGCGTCCTAGGCACTAGAAACACATGAGCAAATCAAATCTCCACTCTGATGCAGTTTGCACAGATTTCAGGACTTGAAGTATTTACACTATATTTTCATGGCATCACCTTGCAGGTATTTTGATGCAAGTCAATGTTGCCTCCCAGCAAAAATGATTTTTTCTGGGTGAATAGGATGAGAGGATGCAGCCGTGAATATAGCACATACGGATGCTGAGTAGGGTCCATTCCCCTGGCCTTTGGCACTGGATAGTCACTTAATTCAAGAAACATTTATCAAGTGTAACAAACACCATGTGCCAGACCCTGTGATGAGCCTTCCTGTACAGGGACACCTTTGCTCAGTATTTCTACTATTTGTAGGTGGAATTAATCACCTTTTAATGACCCTTTTAAAAATAAACACCGAATGCACACACAGACACACATACTATGTCCCCAGTGGCTAGGTTTCGGGGAAATTAAGATACTTCAATGATTTACCAAGACTTGTACCCTCTTACTGTGTTTAGAGAAAAGCTCTCAGGTAGATTTTAATGACACTGTTCCCCGGAGTCCATTTAGATATGGCCTTGGCATATCCTATCAGGGGTTTTGACCCTGTTAGCTGTGGTCCATTTGACAGAAGCCTTCTTTGCAGTGCTCTCCTCCTGGCACAGGAACTGAAGGGGCTCAAGCCCGCTGTCGAGTAAGTACTGACAAATAAGGACGCTGGAGGATTCTGCTAAGCCCCACAGGTGATGTTTGGGGCATTTTAATTACCAAAAAAAATTAGTTGTTTTCCACTCTCACTACTTTTAAACCATTTGGGAAATGTTATGCAGATGTAACTTGAATGCAACTGTTTGTAGCACCATTAAAGGTTAAATTTGCATAAAAATTAATTCATTAAATGAAAACTGCACTATTTTGAGGGCGCTTTACGCTGTGATTGAGTAAAACTCCATTTTATAGATTGACAACGAAGCACTTGCATTTAGGTAAGACTGGCAAATAAGTACCAGGAGAGCCCTATTCAAAAGAATAAAAATGCTGAGGAGGTCAAGCCATCTGGATACTAACCTCGCGGTTAAGTTAGGCGAAGACGCTGTGTATTGCATGTGTCTAAAGTGAAACATTAATTGTTGGTGTATTTGTTCTTTTAGTTCAGTGAAATGTTATTTAGTATATTCAGTAAATAATTCTCTGGACCAAACTAAAGACAATAAAACATGAAGATCAGAACACTAGAGAGAGCGTTGAAATGGTACGAACACAGAGACCAGCAAAATGTGAACTGGAAAACTCAGGGGCTTGAGTGGGTTCTGTTTCTCTCCTGTCACCAGAACCTGCTGGCTTAAAAGACAGTGCAAGAGAAGTTCATAAAAGGTTTATGTATGTTATTAAATGCTCTCTAACTTAAAAGCTACGATGTATGTCTTCTGGGTAATGTCATTGAATTTGCAGATTTGATTGTGCTTAGTGTAGAACTTTCTATATCCATTAACGATAACATTCTGTTTACCTTTTTTAAAAGGCTCCTTATAAAAATGCCTCCTGAATCTAAATGTAATTCAAAGGGTAAAATTCATTGCTGTTACAAAATGAAATTAGAACCTTTTTTTTTTTTTTTTCTTACTCTTGGCAAAGATTGAAATGGTACAGTGAGAAACTACGGCCTCCCTAGAGCATCAGTTGCCGTTGTCTTGTGTTTGTGCAGGATCTTTTTTTTTTTTTTTTTGAAATAAAACTACAAATATAATTGAATGCAGATTTTAAAAGTTGGCCAGTGAACCATATCAGGAGATTCTACTGATTTCCACAGTTACTAAAAACAACAACAACAACAACAACAACAACAACAAAAACCACTCTCTTTCTTGTTCAGTGCCAAGTAAAAGGAGTTTGGAGGTGGTCGCCAGACCGAGTTGCTCATGGAAGCCCCTGAAGTCCCCTGGGGTCTCTCACTGTTCTAAAGCCACAGGCCTTTTGGATATTCTCTTCAAGTGTGTCCTTAAATTTTGGGATGCAGGGAAGGATTCGAGGGTCTGGTAAGGGGAATTTACCTAGAGTCCGATTCTGTATCTTAAGTTCTTGCTGAGAACAAATGATGATCCCCCTGAAACAGGGACGCCGGCCGAACAGAGCTTATCTGCTCGTCACATACGTGTGGACAAGCGTGGAAGAAGCCAGAGGTAGCAGAGCTCTGGGGCCAGCGGGTCCTGAGACAGGCTTCCCTCCTGGGTAGCAGCCGATGCGTTTCATGCTGCGTCTCCCGCCCTAGCGAGGACCCTTCCTGGGCCGAGGTCCTTCTCGGTGGGGCTGCTGACAGGTGGGAAGAGGAGAGGAGCATCTGCAGACATGGGTTTATAGCCAAGGAGGATTCAAATGACAATTTCTCAAGTGAAACAGGGTAATATTTGGTAGCAATTCTCCGGAACCAAGGAACAGGATACAAGATCATTTATATCTCTTCTCAACATAAGCCGTGTCTCCTTTTAAGGATTTCAGCTCCATCAGCAGTCACCACTTCTGCTCTTTCCTCCTTTCTGTAGCTTCAGTCACTCTGCTGTGGCTTTCTCTTTTATATAAAGAATGTTTCACAGATTTTTTGGTTTTGGGGTTTTTTTGTTTGTTTGTTTTGGTCTCCGGCCTCCTCTCTGGTGGCAACGGTTTAGGCCAACGACCTGTCAACAGCATCCTTGCCTCTTCCTAGAGAATGGTGTTCGTCTCTGCAATCAAGCCAAGTAAGGAAGGGATAAAGCGACTCAGACTCAGCCCAGTGGGTGGATGATGTTGACAGCTCTGCGTGCTGCAAGAGCAGGAGACCACACAATGAGTCCGGGGGAGGTGAGGAGGAAGGACAAAGAGAGGAAAAGAACAGATCAAGCCCCTCTTCTGCCCCACTGGCAACTAAGACAAGGCTGAGCCTGAGCTCAGGGAAGGCAAGAAGCTTATTATTTGTGAGATAGATGTTTTGAATTTGATTAGAGTGTGCTTTTTAATTCCTAAAATACACAGTTAAGCAATTCTAAAGTGACCCAAGCTATGCATTATGCCCAAGATAGCATCTAGAGGCTGGGGAGGGAGACCCCATAGGAAATTTTCAACTGTGATTAGGAGAAAAAGAAAGTTATTACTTGACTATACCTGTTGAATCCATCCTGAGAAATAGGCCAATGCCCAGGGTAAGATTCAGTTCTTTGATTTATTTTTAGGGTTGCTTTGGAATCTTAAAATGAATAGCATATTATCTTTTAAGAGGTGAGAAATTAATAGTGTCATTCTACTAGCTATTTCGAAGGGGGGAAGATGACTAAGGACGTTCAAGGAATTGAATAAAGGAGGCTTTGAAGATCAGTGTGTCTAAATTAGATCAATAGGGGAGAATGAGTAAGGTGGAAGGGCCGGGATTCTGTTTCAGTCTAATTAATTCATGCGCCAACTTGCAAAGTCTCCATCAACCTTGACAAAGTAATTTCTTCTTCTTTGCCGATGGAGTTTGCTAATGGATCCTTTCTCTGGGACATCCTTTACCTCGCTAACATATGCAAAGCACCTACTCATCCAGTGCATCACATCTTCCATGAAACCTTTTATCATACCATAGTCCTCTCCTCTAACCCTCCGTGGAAATAACTGCTTTTTGTTTCAACATTGAACAAGATCCAAACTTCTTTCAGAATTCCTTTATTGCTTTACTGTGACTATTTATCTATAAGGTGGTCTTTGTCTGATTACTGCATGAGCCCCTTGAGGGCAAGGACCACACCGTATTTCTATTGTATCCCTAAAATTTAATACCATGCTTAGAAAATACTGGACACTCAACAGCTATTTGTTGAATAAAAGAAAGGATATATTCATAGGATGACTTTGTCCTCAACTTGAGAGGACACCAGGTAGGGGATCCAAAGCATCAGGAATACCAAGCAAGGAGAAGACTCCGATATTATTGCTCAAGAGGCTCCAACACATGTTAATTACCTTTATTTCCCAGTTCCCTAGAGGTGAGGGATATATTACTTCTTTAGTTACTGAAATTTAAATTTAAAAGGAGTGATTCAGTTACTCATTGCACGTGCCTCCAAACCTATCTTGAGTTTGCTTTTCCTCAGCGAACCTTTCATGTGAAACAGATCCTAGCATGAATTATGTAGTTGAAATAACAAAACTGCTGTGTTTGTGTATTTCTTTCGTTCATTGTTTTCCTTTCTTCTTCCTGCATTACAAATAGGGTAATGTGTTTGTTGAAATCGGGATAAATTTTAATTCTTGATGAGTTCCTTCAATATTTAGACAACTTACTTTCAATCAGTGTGGAGTTGGTAAAGACTATCTTGTATAGTCATAGTGAACGTAATTATATCAGTTGTTGCTTGTAGATGATATGATTGCTTGTATTCAGTTTGTTATATGAGGCGTTTATAAGCACTTAGCAGTGCAATCAATTGTTTATGTAATAACTATCTTTCAAAAAGTAATTATTTTCAAAGTGTTGGTGTGTTCTCTTGAAATATAACACACGGTCTCCTTCTATGTGTGCTTGATGCTGAAAGAAAAAGTGTCATTCAGGAAATCGTGAAATTAATTTGGTGGACATCTGTCTTGAGAGGAACTGTGACAATAGTTCCCTAAAAACTATTTCACGACAGCGTAGTTAGTGACACTGCAATATGGCAAGTTTTAGTTTGTGGAAACCAGACCAATTTTCAACTGCTTTTGCAGTAGCATATGTGTTTGTTTGGGACTTCTAGAGACCCAGCTGGCGTGCTGTTATTGGTAAACTGTTTAGAGCTATTCACAGGGCCATCTAGGAGCATAAACTACCTGGAAATAGGTATTGCAAATGCCTTGAAATCAAGTAAAAATAGATCCTAATCTTGGAGCTTATTATTTTGTAGGTAAAGCAGATTCTGTCTGTGCATTGTGCTGCCTGGGACATGCAGGTCTTAGAAATGCACAAGTGCCAGTTGTTCTGAGGAGTCACACCACAGAGGGGCATTAATGCAGCAATTCCCCAAACTTTAACGAGGTGGTCGGGCAGGAAGCATTGGAGAATTCCCCTGCCAGAGGATTCACTGTGGTCCCCGGTGAGGTGTACAAACAGGGTATATTCATTAAATGGTGGCCTGAAAAGATGAAAGCACAGAAATTGTAAAAGTTTAACATGTTTTTGTGGAAGCATAACTGTTCCTTCCTTCCTTCTTACCTACCTACCTACCTACTAAGTGGTGATTTTTTATTTCCAGACAAGGTGACATATAAGCATCGAGAACAAAGATCCTAAATTTCAGTGATCAGAATCACTGAAATCAGGCCCAAAGTAATGGCTTTATCCCAATGATTTATTTGAATAGGGGGCTTAAGCTCTCATCCTTTAGTCGGATTATGTCATCTTACAAGCCAAACCAATCACTTAGATATGTTGGAAGTATCTTGTGCTATTTTACGAGTTGATACTCATTGCTTTTGACAAGATTTGCCCCCTTTGCATCCAATTCTTAAGATGAATTATCCCTCTAAGGGCCTGCTCATGCTAAGTGAGTTTCCTAGCCCATCCATTCTGAGGTTTAGGCCTGTTGATATGATGCTGGGCACATTGGGTCGGGGTAGGGCTACTAACGTGATGCAGCCTCTGTAGGGTATCGTAGGGAGTAGCTGGAGTTACCTCCACAAGTTCTGTTTTAAGGTGGGACGAAATGGACATACTCTCAGGCAGTGAGTGGTAATGTCCATATTCTATGTTAACCGTATTGCTTACTTTTGGTAAACTACATAATTGTTCCAGTTTTCAGGGCCCTCACCCACAAAATAGGTGGTTGGAAGATTATAAAGTCCCTTTTAGCTCTATTCTTCTGTGACTTGGAATCAGCATAGATAGCTACCATAGTTGATGAGCAACTCTGACTCCTCCTTTTTCTAGAACTCTATCATTTCTAGTTTTCTTAGGTTAAGTTGTGTGTCTGAGCTCCAGTGAAGAAATGTGATCAGAAGTGTGATGTATGTTAGGGTGCCTGGGTGGCTCAATCAGTTAAGCGACTGCTTTTGGCTCAGGTCATGATCTCGGGGTCGCGGGGAGGACACCTGAGTAGGATTCCCTTGCTCAGCATGGAGTCTGCTTTTCCCCCTCCCTCTGCTCTTCCTACTCCCCTCCATGCCCTGCTCCTGTTTTCTGTCTCTCTGTTTTTCTCACAAATAAATAAAGAAAATCTTAAAAAAATAAAATAAAAAAAATATATAATGTATGTCACTCCTGGTCAGGGGTGGCGTTAAGAACCTAGTATACCTTTCATACCTTTTGGCCTGGCCCTCTTTGTGTTCCTGTTGGTGACCACACTGCCAAGAAAATGACAAGTTCACAGGAGAGAGGTAACCTAGATCCCTTAAGTACCATTTGGGGAAGGAGTTACCCTTTGATCAAGAATACCCGTTTGAACTCAATATGAATAAGAAGTAGTTGAGATTTGCGTGTTTATCTGTGTCAAATTATTACTCTAATAATTTGGGACTATATAATTGTAAGAAAATGTGCCAGCTGGGAGTCTTTTCTGTTTTATCTGTCCATTTAGGAAATCCTAAACACTACCACAAAACTACTAGAACTAATAAATTCAGTAAGGCTAGAGGATACAGGAAACAGTTGTGTTTCTATATGCAATTATAACAGCAAAACATCTGAAAAAGAAATAAAGAAAACCATCTAGATATTAATAGCCTTTATGGGAAAACATTACAGCTGGTAAAGAGACAAGAGTTTTAGAGACATAATCTTTGATGGTATTAAGGAAACCAATGCTATTTGTTTTTTGTTCTTTCCCTAAAAGCCATCTTCTCTAACATATTTAACAGATTCCCTAAAAACTACCCAGAATGCAGGGTATATCTAGCTAACCTGGATGACAGGCTTGCCTTTTAGAAGAATAAAGTAGAATTCTGTAGGTGACGACCGTGTTTTTCAGTCTTTTAGGTACACATTTTAATTAATTCAGCCATGCTCTGTTAGTATCGTAAACTACAGGAAAGATGCACTGCCATCTTGGTAGAAATCTTATTTACTATGCAGCAGAGCTTAACTGAAAGTGGGAGGAAGTATTTAAAAGATGTTGAATCCGATAACATCTACAGTGACTATCAAAAGGGCTGAAGATTATATGCGACCTTATCGAGGGGAGAAGAGACCTGAAGATTACGATAAAGGTGCATGGGATATTTGTGGATGACACGGAGGACAAGCCTAAATGATGGGGATAAGCAAATAATCCTGAAGAAGTAAGGAAGTTATCATGGAAATTGTTTTCCGTAATGAAAACGGGAAGGTCTCTTACATAAATACCTAACTTAAAGTATATTTTTTGTCTGTAAAATTGAGAAAGAGCCTGTGGATTCCTTGTAATGTCACTTAAAAAGCAATTGTGAAATAGGAATTCCAAGAGAACCCTGGAAATGATAACAGCTTGATTAAAAATATGGAGTGGGTTGAGGAGAAAAAAATGTTTTTCCTATATTCCTGAAACATTAAACAGGGGAAAGAAAAAAAATGACAGAATTATTGGTTAATTGAATTAAAGGCAATAGCATAGGTTTTGTTTTAATTCTAGTATCGGGATGCCTGGGTGGATCAGTGGTTGAGCATCTGCCTTTGGACCAGGATGTGACCCCGGGGTCCTGAGATCGAGTCCCACATCAGGCTCCTCATAGGGAGCCTGCTTCTCCCTCTGCCTGTGTCTCTGCCTCTCTCTCTCTGCCTCTCATGAATAAATAAATACAATTTTAAAAGAATTAAAAATAAATAGTATTGGATATGTTCAGTATTTTGATGGTGGTGATGGTTTCACAAATATTTTTTTTAAAAAATAGTAATTCTTGCCTCCTATCTTCAAGATGAGAAAATGAAGTGCATATTAAATGCCAAACTTGTGTCCTATAATTAGTGGCAATACTAGGATTATATTTCTGTGCATTAGTGAACATTTGGGGCGTGAGAGGATACCTTTCAGGGTTTCGCCCCATCTCACAGAGAATTACCTCCAAACTTTACCTCTGATGATGATGTTGATGATGATATAATTTTCATGACCTTTATTATGAGCCAGACATGGCTTTGCACATGTTGCACGTATTACTTATCTCGTTCTCACAACATGCCTGGACCCACAGGTCTCGCCTTTCAGTACTGAGGTCCTATATGTCGCCCTACAACAGCGTAACAGGGTGGTCCGTGTGGTGTATGATGTACGTCGCTTCTGACACGAGGTCATGAAAGACGCTGGGACTTTGTCTCAGGTGCATGCACTACCTCTCTGCCTCGGTCTCTCCCGGATTGTTCACTCTTGGGGAAGCCAGCTGCCGTGTCCTCAGCAGCTCGATGGAGAAGGCCCTATGGTTTAGAAGCGACACTTCTCGCCAGCGGACGTGAGAGTAAGTTTAGAAGAGGATCCCGGGGCCTCAGCCGAACCTTCCCCTGATGGCAGCTTCAACCAATAGCTTGACTAAAACTTCTTGAGGTATCAGGAGCCAGACCCACCTAGCTAAGCTGCTCAGAAATTCTTGCATTGTGTTTAGGACACTCTTCCCAGCTGTTTTAACACCAGATTATTGTTTGCGGCCTTCACTGTTTGTAGTTTCCATGGCATGTCGTTTCTGAAAGCTCCCCTTAAACAGTTTGCCCAAGTATGGAAGAAGCTTCGCCTGTAAAGACCACAGAGCATAGGAGGCAGAAGACAGTTGTGATGTAAGTTACGGATGCACAGAAGCTAAAGAAAGGTGAAGGCGCCGGAAGCATTAGTTGAGAAGGGGGCTGAGGCTGGACCCTTACCTGAGTCAGATAATTGCCTTTTGTCTGTTAAACTGGGAGCTGAAACCCGTTTCCTTAGTTACAGGGGACTTGATGCTCAATAGTCAAAAGTAAAATGATTTCAGGAGTGTTTGTTTCATAGTCGAGTGGGCTAAGAGAAAGTGTTAGCTTTCCTTGGCCTAATATATTCTCTTTATATGACTCTGGTGATGTCAAGCTTAGCATATTATCTGGCTTAAATCACCGATACTCAGCAACTGGAGATATTGGAAAGTGTGTGTTTCATGTGACCTAGATATAAAAAAGGAAAATCAAAGCAGTGACTTTAAGGAATAACTCATGGGGAACATTTATGGGATTAATATAAATACTGTAGTCACATGACACTAGTGATAGTTTCAAAAAAGAACTAGGAATTTGTTTCAAGGATATTGGCATGAATACATGAGAACTTTATAGCTGGGCTGAGAGTTTTATTTAAATAGAAAAAAGACATTAGAAAACATCGAAAGATTGTCAGATTGGATGCATTTTTAATTCTTTTGAACCTTCTAACAACCTGGTGGTTACTATACCCTGTGAGGTGCAGTGTAACTCTGGGAAGCCTTGCCAGACTGATTTGGCGTAGTTAGTTGACCTGTCACCATTATCCCCAAAATATGGCCTTAGACATTGCTTTCACATCTGTCTCTGATTATGTCCGTCATGGTGGTGTTAGCCAGCGAGAACTCAGCATTTTTTATCTTTCTATCACATGATGTATGTGTTGCTTGGCACATATTAAGAGCTCAGCAAAATGTTAGACGATCAAAAGATAAAAAAATAGTATTTAGAAAAAATAGAAATTTCATAGTTTTTTAAAAACAATTTTTAAGTAATCTCTACATCCAGTGTGGGGCTTAAATTTACAACCCTGAGATAGAGAGCTGCTTGCTGCACTGACTGAGAGAGTGAGAGAAAGCATGCAAGCAAGCAGGGAAAGGGTAGAGGAGGATGGAGAGGAGAGAGAAAGAATTTTTTTAAAGATTTTATTTATTTATTCATGAGAAACACAGAGAGAGAGGCAGAGACACAGGCAGAGGGAGAAACGGGCTCCGTGCAGGTAGCCCGATGCAGGACTCGATCCCAGGACCCCGGGGTCACGCCCTGAGCCGAAGGCAGATGCTCAACCACTGAGCCACCCAAGTGCCCCTGTATAGGATTTTATACGTTGTTTCAATCTTCCCCAAAACAAAAACAAAAAAACCCAAAAACCCTATCTTTATGAGATTTTTAACTAGAATTCTAACTTATTTAAAAGGTAAAGTTTATAGTTATTTATTTACATTTTTCAGAACGTTTAAAAAGATCCGACCCATTCTTTCTCATATATGGTGAAATATTTATTCATTTATATAAATTCCTACTGTGCCTGCCATGTGCCTGGCACTATTGTAAGCACAGATTCTTCAGAACCTAGTGCCTAGGATGAAAAACTTCCTGAATTCATAGAGCTTACAGTTGAGTGGTGGGAGACACAAGATAAAAGTGTGCAGAAATGACTACAAATAACTAATTGGATTGGGGTGAAAAAGAATTGGGTATTTTTGCTAAGATAATAATAATAAAAAATTCCAAGTCCCAGTGGCTTAAAAACAGCAACCGTTTATTATCTCATCATTCCTATGAACTGGAAATTCAGACATATTTAGTTGGTGAGTTCTGGCTCAGGGTCTCATGAATGAGCAGTTAGGACCTTTTTTTTTTTTTTTTTTTTTTTTTTTTAGGACTTTGGATGGGGCTGCAGTAGGCCCGAAAGATAGCTCGGTTACAAGGCTCCTGGTGGGCGGTCTCAGTTCCTCGCTGGCTGTTGGCAGCAGGCTTCGTGTCCTTGCACTCAAGCCTTTCCACAGGGCTGGTCCCAATATGGTAGCAGGTTTTCCCACCGAGCAGGAGATCAAAAGGAGAGACAGCAAATGTGATACCTGTGAGGACTTATTCTCAGAAATTAGGTAGTATCACTTTTGCTGTTTTCTGTTCGTTAGATGTGCATCGAAACAGGGATTCCTAAGGAAGTTTATGTTCCACCTTTCGAAACAAATGTCAAAGAATCTGCAAACATACTTTAGCCCAGCACCTCAGTGGTAAGAGGGTGATTTCAGTTGTATGTAATTGGGTTGAGAGTTTTCTCTTGAGAAGGGTAGCAAAGAGAGGATATAATAACTGAAATGCGATGTGGACTGAAGGTGGATTTTCTTTATTTAAGGGCAATGTTAAGACCTCATTTGTGTTTATGGGAACAGGAAATCAACAGAAAGGTGAAAAAGAGGATACTTCCCGGAGGTCTTAATTAGGCTCGTTGTGGGGAGGGGAGGGATTCCTACAAGAAGGAAGGAGCGGGGACGCTGCCTTCGCAGAAATCAGAGGGAGGGTAGAGCATGGCAGGTGCAGGGACAGGTGGAGGAGAAAGGTTTATGGAAGGAAAACGGGGTAATTCTTATATAATCTATTTTCTGATATGACTATTTTGGGGAAGAAGCAGTAGGTGAGTATAGCAGTAAAGAATGAAAGGTAAGGAGGAAGGTACTGGGATGTAAGATGTATGTTAGGTTGGAAAGTAGGATGATGAATTTACTCTGGAAGGTTTAGTAGGCCCGCCTGGCTTTGCTGAGTACCCATCTGAGATCCGGGGTCATAAATACAAGTGAGTCCAGTCAGCAGATCTGTGGGATCATGACAGTTTTAGGCCAGACCATTGTTACCATGTGCCTGAGTTATGACAGTAGTCACCCAACTGGTCTTCCTCCCCCTAGGTTTTCCTGCCACTGCCACATCAGTCTTCTCAAAAGACTTTTTGTAAATTAAAGTCCTAGGCCAGCCAAACACTTTCCTCTTGATCTTGAAGGCCAAATGCTTAGATTTTAATCCCGGGGCCTGTCGTAATATGGCCTTAAACTGTGTCTCCAACCACAACAAGTAATGAAATATTTTCCACTGGGCAGTATGTTTTGTATTTTAATGATCTGTTTTGTATTTTAGAATGGATCTTCCAGCGGTTGTATGGAGGTCGTTTAAAATAGGGCATATCCAGATAGACTCAGGGACACCAGCAAGGAAGCCGTGGTTGTGAGACACGATGATGGTCTCAGTTAAAGCATTAGCAGTGGGAAAAAGGTGATATAAGGAGGATGATGGCCATTAAGAAAGGAAAAATATCTTGACTGGAATATAGAGACAAAGGGGTAGGGAGGTACCTAGAATGACAAATGGGATTTTTACATCATTTTTACATGATGGTGGTAACATTCAATGAGAAACTGGATAGAAAAGGGACAAACCATGAGGGGAAAGATTAGTTTGGCTTAATACACACACAATTTGTGGTACCTGAGTAACATGTATTTGTAGGTGCCCTGTAGGCACCAAGAATGTCTAAGTCTAAAGTTCAGAGTCAGTTAAAAAATGGAGATCATATGAAGTCCTACAAAGTAGAGGGGCACCTGGCTGCCTTATTTGGTAGAGCATGTCACTCTTCATCTTGGGGTTGTGAGTTTGAGGCCCTCATTGGATATAGAGACTACTTAAAAATAAAATCTTAAAAAAAGAATGGAAGTCATAGTCTGGGCATCACTAGCCCTGAAGTCATGGATTGGGGGTGTCATCATACACTCAGTGTGTGTGTGTGTAGGATTAAAGAAGCAACCATATACATATGAATCATTCCTATAAAGAATGAGAAATGATAATCCAAAGGGATCAGAGAAATAAAATAATAGTAATATTTTGGAAGTAAGGAAAGGAGCTCATGAAGTACACTAATATTTATATTTAAAAAGAATTGGAACACATTAGATGCAGTGGTTCTCAATCATGACCCTTTGTTAGGATCAACAAGAAAATTTCTAAAAGACACGAAAGAGCAATATCTAGGCCATATGCCTGGTGTGTTACATCAGAATACGGAGGCAGTGGAAGGTAGAGATCCCTTTTCTGAAGCTCCCTGATGATCCTGGTGAAGAGTAATGGATGAGATCCATTGAGATAGTGGTTGGACTGTCTACAGAGAACAAACATGAATGGAGTAAGGTCAAGTCTCCGGGACATCAAACCTTGGGTAGTGCCATAAACATGAGAGGGTAGCAGATACTAGCTGGCTCTGTGCGGCACCATGGGGAAGAAATTTCCTCGTAGAAATTTCTCTTAAGCCTGTATGTACTCTCTTTTAGTGTGTCTTTCCTGCCCCTCTCCCAAGAATACAGTCCATTTCATTGCCCCCCCTAGTTCAGGTTGGCCTCGTAATTCACTCTGAGCGACAGAATGTGGTAGTGACGATAGTTCAGAAGCTCTGAGCTGAGGCCTCAAGAGACCTTGAAGCTTTTGTTCTCATTTTCTGGCCTTTCTGAGACCACATGTGATGAAGCCTCAGCTCCTCTCCCAAGGAGGAGAGACTCTTGGAGAGAGATCTTGCTGATAGCTGCTACCATCTTCCAGACATGCGAGGGGACCATTTTGGGCAATCCAGCCCCAGGTGAACCAACTGATGACTGAAAGTCATCTGTGACCCCAGGCGAGACCAGCAGAGGAAACTCCCTTCTTACCACAGACCAGCTAACCTGCAGGATTATGGATACATCAAACGGGTTGGTTAAGGCACCAAACTTTGAGGTAGTTGTTATGTAGCAACAGATGACACGTACCCTATGTAATAATCAGTTACCTATCTTTAGATGTCACCGATCAGCCGGTCAGTCGTAAGTCTTTTCATGAATAGATTTTTTTTTAAGATTTTATTTATTTATCTATGAGAGACACAGAGAGAGAGAGAGAGAGAGAGAGAGAGAGGCAGAGACATAGGCAGATGGAGCAGCAGGCTCCATGCAGGGAGCCCGACATGGGACTCAATCCCCGGTCTCCAGGATCATGTCCTGAGCTGAAGGTGGTGCTAAACTGCTGAGCCACCCAGGTTGCCCATGAAATATATTTTTGATACTTTCTCCCAAATCTACTTTTCAATTTCCCCTGACCATCCAATAGTGTATCTGAACCACTGGAGTGTTTTTACACTACCATTTGGAATGCTTAATTCTTTAATTTTGATGCCCTTTTCTCATGATTTTTTCTCCCAACCTTATTTCCCACCTCCTACTTTGTATATATAAATAATATGGCCAGAGAGGATTACTCTGCTGCTGTTATTGCCATTACCGCTACAGTAATACAAACAGTGGACTTTACTGAGCTTTTCACTATTGGTTGGAGACACTCCCATGAGTTTGGCCTTCCTATCTTATTCCATTCTAGTGCTGTGACTTTGCACTATTTTTAAATTATTCATTTATTATTAATTTTTTTAATTTGAGTATAGTCACACACAACATCATTGTAGTTTTAGGTGTACAGCGTAGTGAGCCAGCTTATATGATATGGTGTGCTCACCACAAGTGTGGCTACCATCTGTCACCATGAAGCTATTACAGTGTCATTGACTATATCCCTTATGCTCGACCTTTTATTCCTGTGATTTGTTCATTCTCTAACTGGACATCTATATCTCCCATTCTCCTTTACCCATTCTTACCCACTCATCCATTCACCCTCTCTCTGGCGCTATAGTAGCCTGTCTCACAGATGAGGAAACCGAAGCTCAAAGCGGATAAAGTAACCTGCCAAGGCTATACAACTAATGAATGGCTGGAGAGTGAACTGACATAGGTTTGAGTGAATCCACAGCCTATTTCTCTAACTCATTTTGGAAGTCATTTAGTTTCACATCAAAAGCACTTCCATGACATGCTCCCCATATTTCCTTTTGTGAATTGATGAACACAGAATTTTGGGTCACTGTATAATATTAACATTCTTTGAGGGCCTGCTATTGTGTCAGGCATATATAAATATATATGGCCTCCTAAAATCCTGACAGCCATCCTATGTGGTGTGTTTCATTTCCACTTTTGTGACACATAAAACAGGGAGACACATAATTACCCAAAGCTTATACAACGTAGGACCTGGTAAAGGTAGACCCTAACATTGGTCTGTGGGGTTCCTAAGCTCCAAGTCTTCCCATTATGTTGCATAGCTTTTTTCTTTGAATTTATATCCAGTGATAAACTTCATTTTGGTTCCCAGGGTCCTAGCTCTTCCTTATAGGATATACTAAACTACTATCAACAGTTCTATCCACTAGGCTCTCCTCCTAAGTGTCATTTTCTCAGAGATGCCTTTCCTGATTTCCTGTATTAGGTTTCCTTGCTACATACAAGCAAGGCACTTGCTTGTTCCTTTATGTAACACTCTTCATTCTTATAACTCTTTACTCTGTCTCTCCCATTAATCTCAAAATCTCCATGAAGAGGAGGACATTTTGTCTTGTGTGTATTTTGTGAGTTAATTTAAGAGTTTTTATATGATTGACAGGCCTGGGGAGATAACATCAGTGTATTTAAATTGATTGATTATAACTTAAGATCACATAATACAGTATGAAACTCTTGATAATAACAGAGTAAATACAACTTTGAGATGGGACGGCGTTTTCAGGACTTAAAGGCCACGTTAACGTAACTTTTCTGTGCATCATTAAAAGTCCTTAAGTTCACAGAAAAATTACTCGATGGCTTTTTGCTCATTTTATGAGCATGTATTATATGTCAAAGTATACATCCTAGGCCACTGTGCTCCAAGAGTCTAGCGTTGACTATGGGTTTGTTTACATGGACACCTATCAGTAGCCAATGATAGAAAATAATTTAGACCAAAACATAAGGCATTGATACCATATTGCAGCCTTAATAAAGTTAGAATTAAGGGAAAGTACTTAAAAACCGTCACCTGTTCTACTCAAAAAAGGCAGTCAGATATTGAGCTGATTAAAATAAATTTTTTCTATCGTGTCTTTTTATCACTTGAAATTTTTTTTGTAAAGTAGCAATATTTAAATAAGTTAATCACTGAGATTTATGCCTCTTAATGTCTTAATTATTAATTCTGATGACTACAAAGATGGATAATTTCTCTTTTGGAGGAAATAACCCTGAAACAAATGACTTGTAACCAGGTAGAGAGAGAAAAAAATATATGGCTGGTTTTATTACTCAGTTTCATACTGGAGCATTAACACTGCTTAAGCCAAGCCATAAGACGCATTTTAATATACTCAGAAATAATTATTTCAAATAAATACGTAAATGTTAAAATATAATCTATGTAAATCTATGTAAATGGATGTTTATAGTGAATTAGTATATAACATTGCTGAGTGGATTGCTAAGGATTTCATTACATAAAAAAGACTAAAGACCTGGGTTAGCAAGAAAAAGCTCTTTTGCTCTATTTCAGTTGCCGTAGGTTGTTAATCTGGTCCAAGATGATCAACTTCTCATTAATCATAATAATTAGAGGTAGATTTACTGAGCATTAGTGTAATTTTCAATCATGCTAATAGTTGTGCAATCCTCCATTCATTAATATAAATGAGGTAAATTAGAATCATGACATTATAAAGAAGAGGCAAAAGCTGTGGGAACTTTCATGGATCCTCCCTAAACCCCATTAATTTAATTGTAATATGTTGTTCCTCAATACTTATTTCCACTCTCTTTATTTTCCATTGCTAATGGTTCTTCAGATTGGTTAATGAGCATGCTAACCTCTTAATTTAAGTGACTGCTATGGCGTGGTCTGAATCATACATAGTTATCTTGTCTCATTACCTTTAACCCTTTCTCACATGTTCAGTCAACAGGCATTTTCAGAGTAGTCACTCGGGCAATTTAGAATTAGATCTATCAGCACATCTTCCAGGAGATCACAGTCCAGAAGACATTGGGGGTTAGATTGATATTATTATTAAAAAATATAAAGGCAATTCCAGCGTAAACATTTCTCTCTTCATGGTGATCTTAAAATTCTCATTTATATTCCAAAGACGGTGAAATGTATTCCCTTCTTCATTTTCTTATATTTATTGACACAGCCCCAGGGAGGATTTTCCTGAAAACATTGCCTAAAATTAGGTCCGCATCTTACGGTATCTGTTGCAGCTTTCTTCCCCCCCCCCCGCCTTTATGGTACTTATCACATTTTTAGAGTCAGCATTTCCTTTTGTGATTAATTATTTTCTCTTCTCAAGGTAGCGGCAAACTGAGGGCAGGAATTGTAACTTTCTCTAAGTTAAATCACTTTGGCACATTGTGATGCTCAAAGAATATTTATTAATAAATGAATGAGTGCTCTACTGTGTTTGGGCTGCTTACTTCAGAGGACAGATCACACTGGTAGGCTTGGTCTGAGAATGTGGAGTATAGCTATGTTGTCCTTTGCATGATAGCATCTTGAACTGGACCTTAGAATATCCATCTAGTTGGTAGATACAGTCATCCTCACTAGGACAGTTTAGTTTTTCAAATCCGTTTCTTGGAGAGAGAACCTCACGAGTGGAGTAGGGGGTGGACATCTATGGATCAGGGACCTCTCAGCTCCAACTGTACTAGGTCTGTGGAGGTGCAGTGACTGATCTTCTCATTCATTCATTGGGCAAACATTTTTGCCATCTTTGTGCAGGGCACCAGGAATGACCCTGGGCATATCATACAGGGCGAGATTTCTTTTCTGAAAGAACTTAATCTGATTGGAGAAACAGTTGAGTTCTCAAACAACTATCACATGGCTGAACTGGAACCTGAACTTACTGCCAATGACTCAAGTCTGTGCTCTTTCCCACCGAGGCATACAGCCATTTCAGAGGAGTTTGGACTTCACTACAAACAACAGTGTTATGGTCTAGTGAAGTTTAAGTACAAGAGGCTTATATTCAGCATTTTTGTTTGTTTAGGGCAGCAAGAAAATGGAATACAGGTTTGGAAGGTGGCAGGAGAGAGAATAAATGAATACCAGAAGACTAATTAGGAAGCCATTGCTTAACCTGGCCAAAGGTAATGCAGTAGCAGTGGAAATGAAGGGGAAGGGGAGTGAATGAATTCCAGAAAGAAACTCAATAGGTTTCTTTCTTTCTTTCTTTTTCTTTCTTTCTTTTTTTTTTTTTTTTTTTTTTTTTTTTTTTTAGATTTTATGTATTTATTCATGAGAGACACAGGCAGAGGGAGAAGCAGGCTCCATGCAGGGAGCCCTATGCGGGACTCAATCCCAGGGCCCTGGGACTACGACCTGAGCCAAAGGCAGACGCTCAACCACTGAGATACCCGAGTGACCCTCAGTAGATTTCAATGACAGACTAATGTGTGGGGGTAAGGAGAGACGTGGGTGAGAGGAAGGATGGGGCTAAATAAGTCCTCCTGTTTGCAGCTTAGTCACCTTCGTCACCTGGGGGGCCATGTTGCCATTCACCAAAGTAGGGGATATATGCTGAGAAGCAGATTGAGGAAAGAGGAAATTTCAGATTTTGATTTCTTCTTAATAGTATGGGTACAGATTGAGAGGCGCTCTGAATATTTCCTGAGATGTGATAGACACGTTTCTACCTGCATCATTGGTGCTGTTTCCTGCCATGACCATTGCTGCTGCTAGGCTTCCCGGTTTTGATTATTCTTCTTAGCTAAGCTTTGAGAGAGGTTGTTCTATGTGCGTTTTCTCACAGTCCTTCCAACAAACCTATGAGACGCATGTTCATCTTTATTTTATACCGAATAAACAAAGGCTCAGCAAGGGTAAGCGTTGCTGAATGGTTTTCGTAAAAGTCATGAAATTAGTGAATGTCAGAGCAGAGACTAACTCCAGTGCCAGTGCTCTTTCGAGAGCCTTCCACATACTCAATCTCAAGCCATTTGTGTTTGAAGAACCTGGGTCATCCAGGTTTACTAATTTGTAAAGCGGGGATAATAACTGCTTCAATGAATCAGAAACTATGAAACCGAGGTCTGCTATCAAGGGTAGCATGTTATTATTGAAAAGCTCCTGATTTTTTTTTCATGCCATTCAATATTAATTAATTTCAAGAGTTAATTAATTTCTAGAAAATAATTTGATTAAACTGTGGATTATAAGTGGTTTGTAATACCAGTCTACGATTTTCTTGGGAATGCTTAATTTGTCCTCTATTTGCAGACTTTTAAAAAGCTGAAGATGGAAGGGACTTTAGAGATTATTTAGTAGAGGGTTTACAGGAGGAAGCAGATCTAGGCATTTGCAGTTGACAAGCGCTGAGTTCATATCTAGACAGACTAGGTAATATTTTAAGTTGAGTAGCATCAGCATCTTTGTCCTAGTGATGAAGTCCCCAGTTGTCAACAGTCCCCATCACTCCCTATTTTATTAATCCCACTTTTTCCCTCATTTATCTTCCTAGCCCCCTAGTGCTTATGCTTATGACACCTAATCTAGAGACTTGTTCAGAACTGTGAATTAATCCTACAGGGGAAAATATAATCTGTGGCTCAAGATTTATTGTCTTTTGGTCTATTCAATTTAGCTACTATTTTTTTTTTCCTATGAGGCAGAGCATATCAGTTGGCAAGAACTGTCATAACAAAACAACACGGAATGGGTGGTTTAAGCTACTTGAATTTATTTTCTTAGAATCTGGAAGACCAAGATCAAGGTGCCAGTAGGGCTGGTTTCTTCTGAGGCCTCTCTCCTTAGTTTGCAAATGGCTGTCTTCTCAGCCTGTCCTCCTCCAGCCTTTTCTCTCTGCACATGTGTTGCTGATGTCCCTTCCTCCTCTTACAAGGATGCCAGTCATATTGGATTAAGGCCCACCCATGTGACCTCATTTGCGCTTCATTGCCTCTTGAAAGCTCCTATCTCCAAACACAGTTATTTATGTTCATAAATTCTGGGTGTTAGGACTTTAACATAGGAATTTGGGGGAGGACACCATACCATTACCAAACAAGAGTTTTTTTTTTTGTTGAATGAATAAGAGGATGTTATTTTGAACTGGTGGGGAACTGCACTTACCCTGAGAAAGCCCATTGCATTGTTTTTCAACCTCCCTCATAGCACTGTTTTGTATTACAGTCATTTACATACTTGTTTTATCTTCATTACAAAGTTGTAAATATCTTGAGGGCAAAAATTATAGTTCTATGCCAATTATAGAATACATCTTCAAGAGGGAATTACTTGATTTAAAAAAAAAAAGCAACACTTTGAGTCTCAATTTAACACTCTGGTCAATTTTACTTGGACTTCATGAAAGAAGAGTAAATTAAACAGTTGTTTTAGAAGAATTATTCTTTTAAAATATTGAGATAAAATTGACCATAAGATTTAGTCAATCTTACTAAAATTGAAGACAGTATCTGATTTCAATGAGCTGCTTGTGTTTATATCAAGTTTTTTTATAGATAGCTATTTTTATATAAGATTAATGTTATAGCTCTAATTGGTATTTGTTATAAAGACATGTACATCTTAAAAATTCATGCAATTATGTTTGTAGGAAAAAATGTTATTGAGTACATATATCTTTTGCCTGGTTGAAGAGCTCATTTAAGGTTTAATTTTGTATTTCCAAAGCCTAAGTAGGAATGGTAGGACCTGTATCCAAGTAAATTTGACCTCTGGTGGATTTATCTGTAGTGACACATGGGGGCGGGGGGGCGGGTATCACAGGTTTATAAGTATTAAGATGCATTTAGTTTGCCATAGACCTAACTTTGCCATGAAGGTTTTCACCGGTTTTGTCTAATTAATTGAATAACAAAGAAGAAAATGAAACATATGAAAACATTTTTTTTTAATCTTTTTTATTTATTTATGATAGTCACAGAGAGACAGAGAGGCAGAGACATAGGCAGAGGGAGAAGCAGGCTCCATGCACCGGGAGCCCGACGTGGGATTCGATCCCGGGTCTCCAGGATTGTGCCCTGGGCCAAAGGCAGGCGCTAAACCGCTGCGCCACCAGGGATCCCTGAAAACATTTTTATTGCGTATTTGCTGGAGCATTGTTTTAAAGACAGAGCAATGCTTATGTCAGCCCATTCCATACCCCTGCCTTACTGGTGTTTCACAGGGTTATTTATAAAATCACTTCACTGAAATGGCTTGAAATACCAGCTTTTTACTATCCAGTTAACTGTATAGCATGTGAAGGATGAGTGTTCTCTGAATTTTGGCTCGCCATTGTTTATTTGTTTATTCATTTGTTAATTTAGTCATTGGTTAATTAAACTTTTATCAGGGGCCTTTCAGGTATAATGTTCTTACCAGCTGTTCAATCAAGGTAAATCGCTGAACCCTCAATGTGCCTTGGTTTTCTTACCTGTTAAATAAGGATGGTAATGCTTCCTTTGGCTAGTGAGGATGTTAAATAAGCTAGTATTGTGATAGTTCCTGGACAGGGCTGGACAAATAGTAGGGATCACCCCAATTGTTATTTTTTTCTTACTTTCAATCTGCTTCCAGGGCCTACTGTTTTACTTGTGATTGTCTAGATTTTAATTATAATAGAATTTCGGAACTAAATTGGAGAATACTTTAGCAATAATATTGTTCATCTTCCCCATTTTTAGAGAACTTGAAAATGGAGCTGACCTATTCAGAAAGCACCATGTTCAACTGGAGAACAGTTATTTAGTCTATCCATGTATTTCCCTTGATCATTATAGCATTTGGTGTAGGGTAGGGGGAGTAGAAGGGAAAGAGAAGAAGGCCAAATGTGTAAGGTATGTTGCCATTGTGGTGTGTCTAGTTACTCGAGTTTTGTGTTTTGTTTTGTAGGGTTTTTGGGTTTTTCTTTTTTTTAGTGAGTGTTTGTTTTAATCTCTTTCTGATTTTAAAAAAGGAGATTCATTTCAATTTTCAAAATTAACATCATTTTTGAAATTTTGCTAATTTGGGAAATTATTGAAACTTGCTTTATAGTGAATTTGGTTTTAATACATTAATTACCATTTGAAAGAAAATTATTTGCCAGTTTCCTTCATAGCTGGTACAGTAGCATCAGGTTGCCATCTGCCTTTACTTAATATAGGAATTGTGCCACAGTACAGAGCTAGGGAAACAGCATGTTTCGTGTACAGCATACTGGATTCTGTTCTCACTGCCTTCCCTGAGTGATTTTAAGCTCTCTGACGCTGATTTGAGATCTTTATGCTTCTGCCATCTTCTTCACTCATTGGGGATAATAATGAGTTTTGATTATGACAGTAATACTGTTATTAGGATAAATAATAATTTCACTAGTCCTTATTGGAAGAAGTTTTAAAGGGCAGCTGTACAGACTATACTAATTTCCAATCATATTACACAGAAAAATTCCAAGATGGTCTCCCAGATTCCTGCCTCCTGGTGTATGTAGCTTGAATAATCTTTTCCCCTTGAGTATGGGCAGAGCCCTCAAATAGGATGAGCTAGTCAACCCCTTGATTAGGTAACCTTATATAACAAATGGTGATATAGCAGTCCCAACTGTGATGATACTGTGCTATCTGGATGGGAAATTGTCATCGGGGAAAGGCTTTCCTGATGTCCTAGAAGCTAGCAGACAACCATGTGGGGTTGCCCATGGGGGGCTATGTGGTAAGGAAGTGTGGGCCGCTTCTAGTTGCTGAGATCCAGCTCTGGTTGACCGCTAACAAAAAATCAGGGATCTCAGTCCTACAGCTACAAGGAGCTAAATTCTGCCCACAAGGTGACTAAACTTGAAAGAGAACTTCTAACTGTAAATGAGAACTTCAGCGTGTCTAACACCCTAACTGCAGATGTGTGAGACCCTGTGGAGGAGAGTCAACCTAAGGAAAACTCAGACTCTCAGCCCAAGGAAACAGATAAGAAATGTGTGGTGTTTGCTATTGTGTTTTTTAAAGATTTTATTTATTTGAGAGAGAGTGAGGGGATGAAAATATGAGCATGGATGATGGGAGAGGCAGAGGAGGACGATGAGGGAGAGAATCGCAAGCAGACTCTGTGTTGAGCCCAGAGCTGGACACAGGGCTCGATCCCACGACCCTGAGATCAGGGCCTGAACTGAAAACCAGAGTCAGTCACTTAACCGACTAAGTCGTCTGGGCACCCAGAAATGTGTGTTCTTTTCAGCTCAGCTGTGGTAAGGTGTTATGCAGTAATAGAAAACTAATACAATTGTGTAGTATAAATACGATAGACATAGGTAATCCTATATTTCTATATTTAATTTGATCCATTTTTTGTAATTAGAATTCTATAAAGCACAATAAGGGCAGCTTTTCTTTGATGAAGGATTTGAAAGGAATTTTGAAAAATAGTCATAATGAGACATAATTTCTTAAAACTACCTTATGGCTTTTGCTCATAATTTCTAGCAGGACATTCTTCTTTCAGTTTATAAAGTACTAGGAACAATTGAGCCTATACATTATATTTTAGTCATAGTCACAATTATTTGTTTTAATGCAAGCCCAATTTGTCTCATGTGTCTTCTTATAAGTATTGTATTGTCTTGTGTTTCCAAAAGAGCGCTCTGACAACTACCATTTCTTATGTGTTTGCCTTGAGTCAGTGACTAAACTGTTGATTGTAAAAGCAACCACTTCAGCTGAAAATGACTATTTATCTTAACTTATATGAATGCGATACAGATAAGACCAAGTCCCTGTCTGTGCGCCAGTTAGATCTGCCGTTCCCTGTAGGATGCCATTGCTTCGTTATCTATACTCGAATTCCACTCTCTGTCTGAGGCAAATCACCAACAGTGTGCACTCAGCAAATGGTGTATCATGGCCTAGTCCTAAGTGAAATATAGCAAATCCTTGTTAGAAACCTACAGAAATTCACTATGGTATACTGAAATGTTTAAATTCCTTCCTCTGTCCCAATGAGGATATAAAAACAAATAGATATTAAGAACAAGGTTATGTGTTTCTCACTTTAGGTGAACTCTAGGGTATGGCATGAGTCTTTGGAGGGTCCATCAGGTGTTGTTTTCATTTATTTAGGGATTTATTCTGGTTCCCAGCTGCAGAAGTTAGCAAAATCTTAAGGCAGCTGCCTAGAAAATGTCCAAACTGACAAGCCTATTCTGGAGGTCGAGTACGCATGTGTGCGATTGTAGGCAATTTTGTAGACAGCACATTGGACTATCAGGCCAAAGAGGATTAAAAAAAAAAAAAAAAAAAAAAGCAACCAACAACAACAATAACAAATTGAAGTTTTAATCAGACTAGGATAAGCTTCTGAGTAGACAAGGGGTTTTTATTGTTCTGGATTTTTTCTCCCCGCTATTATCAAACTGTGACTAAAAAGGTAGAGTAAAGACTTTGAGTTCCATGTGGACAGGGACCAGGCCAGTTGTTTTCATCTTTGCATTCCCGGGGCTGAGGATAGTCCTGTAATCTACAGGTGTTCAATAAATATTTATTGAGGGATCCCTGGGTGGCGCAGCGGTTTAGCGCCTGCCTTGGCCCAGGGCGCGATCCTGGAGACCCAGGATCGAATCCCACGTCGGGCTCCCGGTGCATGGAGCCTGCTTCTCCCTCTGCCTGTGTCTCTGCCTCTCTCTCTCTCTCTCTCTGTGTGTGACTATCATAAATAAAAATAAATAAATAAATAAATAAATAAATAATAAATACATAAATAAATAAATAAATACATAAATAAATATTTATCTATTGAACAAAACAACTGAATTGTACGAATGATGGCTTCTCTTCAGAGGAGATCCAGGATAACACACAATGGGAAGCAGCTTGCCTAATGATTGCACTGTGACAGTTCTTCTGTATTGGGGTTTAATTTTGCCTGACATGCATATTCACGTCTGACTTATAAAAGCCCTTTAGTAGTTTTGAATTGCGATGGAAGATTATAGAAACGAAGCAGATACTATCCTTTTCCCCTAAAAAGCCGAAGTTTCACATTGTTCCCAGTTAAACCCTTTATTCTTCCCAATGGTCCCATCTCCAACTGTGTGTGTGTATCCTCCTCCTCCAAATCCCGTCTCTGCCTCTGTTTGCATCATGAAGGATGTAGAATCAGGCTGAGAAGCAAATAGTACAGGCTCTCCAGTAGCAGTTCTAGACTCTTGAGGAGAGATTTGCGTACGTGCTAGGATATATCAGTGGTTCCTGCCGTCATTTAAAAAAAAAATGATTTTAAAAAAATTAAAAAAATTAAAAAAAAATAAAATAAATGATTTAAAGTCCCCCATAATCTAAAAAAATCTGTTACTTTTTAAATTGCTGAATGCAAAAAAATATATATATTAAAGATAACTACATTGCTGAACGATACAATTTTTAGAGAAATGATTGATTTTTCTCTGGCAGTTAGCTAGCCCTGTCATTTGCAGACTTAAGTCAGCCACTACACCAACACTTGTATGAACTAGAACAAAACAAACTGTTAATACCCGTGGTGACACTTTTTCCGGTGGCTATTTGAGAAATCTTAAGAGGACACCAAATGATTTGAACTGTGCTTCTTTAGTATTGCTAGACATATGGATAAATTATTTTTCCAGAGATATATATAACATAAATCTATATACAGATAAAGATGGCCAACAAAATCAGTTGCTTTATACAATTGTAATCCTAAAAATCCCATTAATCCGCATTCATGGATAATTGTTGGTAGCATTAAAGCGTAGGGAGGTGGGGCGCCTAGGTAGCTCAGTGGGTGAAGTGTCTGACTCTTGATTTTGGCCCAGGTCATGACCTCATGTCGTGAGATTGAGCCCCGTGTTGGGCTCCATGCTGAGCCTGGAGTCTGTTTAAGATTCTCTCTCCCTCTGGTCCTCCCTCCCCCACTCTCTCACACACATACTCTCTCTTTCTCTCTCTCAAAAACAAAAATCTGGTGATGGAAGAGCCTATTTGCACCTATAGCTGCTCCCTAATAGAACATGCAATGAAGATATAAAGCCTATTTTTTTTTTAAGATTTTATTTATCTATCCACGAGACACACACACACACACACACACACACACACAGAAGTAGAGACACAGGCAGAGGGAGAAGCAGGCTCCATGCAGGGAGCCCGACGCGGGACCTGATCCTGGAATTCCAGGATCAGGGCCTGGGCCGAAGGCAGGCGCTCAACCACTGAGCCACCCAGGGATCCCCTAAAGCCTAATTCATATAGTGTTTGCCCATAGCTTTTTTTGTTTTTTTGCTCGTGGGCTTCCATACCCTGCATTTCTTGTTTTTCTTCTCTCTCTCGCTCACCCACACCCCCCCACTCGCATACCCACACATACACCCCTACTCTTTAATCTACACTTCTCTGTTTTCTGAAATGATGCTTTGCTCTGTGGCTATCATAGAGAAGCAGCTGTGATTTGAGATGTCAGTGTCTCTGTTAACATCACCTGCCTCAATAACAACTCTGATTCATGTTTTAAATAAATGTGTCATGACTCTGATTGCATTATTATCGGGTGTGAATGGATAAGAGTCTCAGGGAAAGCGGTAACGGTTTTAAAGGCTTCTGAGTGTAGCCACGAAACTTTGATCCTCTTCCCTTTTCTTTTCTGAGTTGGAAATATTAGGTATAAAATACTTTTCTCTTCCTCTATGCCTTTTTTCATTCTTTTCTCTCCTGCCCTTTTTGTCTTCCCTCTTTAGTTTCCTCTCTGTGATAGTATGGATTTGGGGAAATACTAGTAAGATTGAGGTAAAAAAAAAAAGTCTTCTTTCTTCCACTGTCATCACTTAAGTCTCTTCTTTTGCTTCTGGGTATAACCAGTCAGGGTGTGGATATGCTGGACATTTGGTGAACAAGAAGTGAAAGCAAAGAAAATGGGAAAGATGGGGGAGCATCTGTATGAGGAGGGAGTGGGCAAGTCCTCTGTGAGGCACAGCGGCCGAGCTCGAGTGGGGATGCCAAAGTGTGACAGGTTAAAGTGTGGATCCTTGATGGTGGGTTGGAGTGAATTTAACAATTAGCTCTAAAAATTCTAAAACCTGAGTATGTTTACAGATAGGTCATTTTCCCTTAGGTGCGGGTGTAGGGGAAATTCTATCCTGAGTCTCTCCTTGATTCCATGTTACCACCACACTCACAGCACCTCTGACACCAGATCTGTGGGGTTTTCCCCATCTCAAGCAGTTCTCCGTGACTCCAGCTGGGTGTCCTATGATTTAATTTGGTTCTGACATTACCTACCTGGAGCCTACCCCCTGGCCCCCACTTCCGGTGCCAGTCCAGGTCCAGGGTATCACCTGTGTTTCTCACCCATGGCTGTAAATCAGAGGTTCCCACCACCCCTCCTCAGGTTTGATTAACTTGCTAGAGCAGCTCGCAGAACTTGGGAAAACAGTCCACACACTATTTACCAGTTTAGTGTAAAGGAGATGGTGAGGGATACAGCTGGGCGTCCGGACGGGAAAGGTGCACTGGGCCAGGAGCCCGGAGCTTCTGTGCTTCCTCGGGCCACGCTGCTCTCCTGGCTCCTCCAGGTGCTCACCAAGCCCAAAGCCATCCAAACGCCACACCCTTGGAATTGTTGTGTCAGGAAGGCCTGATCAGTTAATTGCTCTGTTTCTAGGCCTTCACTGCTCTCTGGAGAATGAGGGGTTGGAGGAGCTGAAATTCTAAGCTTCTCGTCAGGGCTTAGTCTTTCCAGTGACCAGCTCCCCATCCAGGAGCTATTCAGACTCCCAGCAAGAATCTCCCCATAGAATAAAAACTTACTGCTATTACCCAAGACTTTCCAAGGGGTTTAGGAACTTGAGTGTCAGGAACCAGCGCTAAAGACCAAATCTCAGAAAAAAAAACAAAAAAAAAAAAACAAAAAAACAACGATATTCTTGTGCTATATTATCACTTAACAAAATTACAAGTTTTAGGAGCTCTATGCCAGGAACCAAGAGTAGAAACCAATATATATATATATATATTTTCTTCTTTCTGTTATCCTACAGCAGAGTTTGGTTGTATTTTTATATTATCAAATTTTAGATCCTTTCAAATTTTACATACATCTCTAATATGAAGTATTTTAAAATATGTGAGCATTTGTATATCCATTAAGTTTGAATAAATGGATCTGTTCTTTATGCTTTAATAAGGATTATGAATTAATAACATTGATATGTGAAAAGAGAATGCAATTTTCTTTAATATAAAATTTCGGCTCCATTAAAAAAAATTGTGTTATATAGTATTGAGGAATATTCATGAAAGAGCCAAAGGTGGAATAAAAATTACTTACACATATTTGTGACAAGAATAGGATTTTTCAAAAAAATAACTTTTTCTCTAATTATAAAAGTAACATACGCTCATTAAGGAAATTTGAAAATGGTAAACATATAAGGAATAAGTAATCTCATCATCTAGTTTTAGCCACTATTAACATTTGTATGTTTTCATATATATGTGATTACACATATGAATATATACTTACATATTTTCTTAATCTTTCTTGGTATAACCATCCAGCTTTTTCTTCACATTATTTATATTCGCTTAATTTTGTATTCATGTGTATTACTTATCACACTATGTACACAGAGCATTTGTGTGTGTCTGTGCATTTCTTTTATTATAATCTATGTCAGGGGAGGAGTTGGGAGCAGGAACAAGTAAGAAAAAACATATGGCAAATGAATGTTCAATAGGATTTGGATCCCAGGTGAACTCTTCTTAAATCTGTGGCCATCAGATTACTCCATTCACTTTTTTGTTGCTTAAATGTCTTCATCTGTAAAGTAGTATGGTGTAGAGATTAAACGAAGGGGTAAATTTTAAGGATGCAATGCTTGACACATTTTACATAATCATTTAAAGCTACTTTTCGTTGATAGCAGTGGAATGATGGGTATAATGATCAAATCATCCTCTTGGGGCACCTGGCTGGCTCAGTCAGTGGAGAATGTGACTCTTGATCTCAGTGTTTTGAGTTTGAGCCCCACAGTGGGCGTAGAGCTTACTTTAAAGAAAAAAGAAAAAAAAAAAAAAAAAAAAAAGAATCATCCTCTTTTAAGAAGAAACAAGGTATAGATACTTTGCTTTAAAGACAATTTTAAGTGAGATTATTTAACAGAAACTTCTCTTGTAAATATGCCAACTTGCCAGAAAAAGAGAAAATAATTTATGGAATTATTAGAAGATGATTACCTTTATCTCCCCAAGATTCAAGTTTTGGGTCTTAGTTTATGTTTTCCTCAGTGGAGGAGGGATAAGTTATGAATTCACAGCTCATAAGAGCTTGGATATCTCATTTAAGTGATCACGGAGGCCTTTTCGCTCTGCCTTATTAGTGTCTTTGGGAGTCCTCCCTCCAGCTCTCTCCGTGGAAGACAGAGGAGCAAGCTGGAAGCCTGCCTGCCTCAAATCCTAGTGGTACAACCTTGGGACACCTATTCACCTTCTTAGCTAAAGCCTCAGCTTTCTCTGTTGAATCGACAATACCCTAAAAGTTCATTGAAAAAAGTCAATGAAATATTGTAGTAAAAAATAATACACCATCACTCACGAAGCTCCTTACTACCAACTTGCCAGGCATCCCAAACATCAGTTTTGGTCTGAATCACTGTTCAGCTGACAGTGGTTTTTCATATATATATATATATATATATGAAGTTTTTAATATATATATGAAATTATCTTTAGAGCAAAATTTTATAGATAGTATGGTAGTCTTATGGTAGAAAAATCTCAGATCTAAGGCCAAGGAATTAGAATTTGGTCTTATCAGAACATAAGGGCAGTGGGGTATTTAAAGAAACTGCTGTACTTGAAAAATTTTCTACAAAATATATCTTCAAAACAACCTCCGGTGGAGTGAATTTCAGCTTAATTTAAGCCCATGAGAACCTTTTTTTTTTTTTTTTTTTTTTTTAAGGTGAAGTCATTTATTTAACTCCAGTGTATAAAATAAAGACCTGAGACCCACTCCGGCTTTCTTCTCTCCCCACCCTCATCCTATACCAGGATAAAACCCCAGGGGATCTATAGAACTTAGGTAAGAAATACTGGTCCAGGATGATCCAGTTTTATTTGGAAGATAGTTACCCCCTATAACCAAGGATAATAGTCAAAATATTTAACCACTAATAGGGCATGAGACCTGACTACTCACAATGTATGCCAGCTGTATACATCATGTAAGGCCCTACTGGTGCATAGGGACTGGAATTCAAGGGATTTTATTCTTGTAATATTAAAATGATTTGATTATATGTTATCAAAATGTTAGATTTTATGAAGTGTTGAGACCAGGCAAAGCGTATTTAAAACTTACACAGTTTTAGTAGACACCAAGCCCTGTTTTACACGTATTAATTCACATAATCTTCAGAACCATCCTGCGAGGTGTGGGTACTATTATTATGGCCATTCTAGAGATGAGGAAACTGAGGCACAGAGAAAGCTGAAATACAGAAAGGTGAATAAACTCATGGAAGGACATACTAGTAGGGGGAGGAGTCAGAACTTAAACCAAGAAGTTTGCTTTAGAATTAGGGCTCTTAACACTATCCTATACTATGTTTTATCATTAACCATGCCAGTCTGTTTAGAAAATATGGTGGAGTTAAAAATTTTAAGTTGAAAATTTCTTTCCTATCTTTTGTGCTTATAGATTATTTAAAACCATTTTGTCAATTTTGGGGCTCCTGGCTGGCTCAGTCATTGGTAGAGCATGTACTCTTGATCTCAGGGTCATGAGTTCAAATCTCATGTTAAGTAAGATACGGAGCCTACTTAAAAAAAGTATTTACTCAATTTTAATATCAGTTTTTAATTATTCGTGGTTGCAGGACTTGAAGATAGGCCTAGATGCTAGTGGATGAAGATCCCAGCATAAGCAAAATTATTTTTTTCAAAGCTTAATCTCTGTTTTCTATAATACTAAAAGGAATGTCCATACATGAGAATGGATAGGGAAAATTTATTAATTTTGATTAACCATCCTCCCTTGATACTTATTGTAAAATACATATTTTCCCAAATAGTAGCAAAAATCATTGTCATGAATAAACTTTGGAAGGTGAATTTATTTTTCCTAATATGGCTAAGATAAAAGCTTCAAAAAACATCATGGAAGGTGAATTTATTTTTCCTAATATGGCTAAGATAAAAGCTTTAAAAAACATCACTAGCATTTAGGTATAATTAAGCATTTAATTATTAATTATCCTAGAATATTATGAAATCCCATTATGCTAATAATTCAGAAAAGGAACCGGTTACCTTTTAGAATCGAAAAGGCTTGAGAAGACCCAAAAAATGATACAGTAGTTTCCCTGGAGGTGCATATCTTTGATAAGTTTATTTGTAGGCAAATGATTTTCTTAAAAAGAAATATTAACCAGAGAATATCTGATGATAAATAATTTCACTATCTGTGTAAGTCAGGAAATGATTCACATGGGTGATTGGAATGTTTTTTTTTTTTTATTCCTTTTGTGTGAAAGGAGACAAAAGGGAGGATTATGATCTCTCAAAAAAGAAGTTGCCTATTTAATTCATAAAAGAAAAAGTATATCTTAAGACATTTCTAAGACATTCTTCAGAATTTCCTAACAAACTGGTTTTGGTTCCCTTGACCTTCTCTCGTAGCTCTCATTTTCTTCAAAGAATTTTTGTCCTCTCCTCTGGAGTCCTCTGCATTCTACTTTATTCAAATCTGTATACTCTGCAGCAGATCATGGTATTGTAATAAAAGACCAGTACCTACTATGATTGACATTTTGTTTTTGTCTTCTATAAGCATTTCGTCCACTCTATAATACAAATATATAAACTACATAATGACATTGTAATTTATTTTAGCCAATTTAAATATATTTCTTAAAAACAAAACATATTGCAAATTTAATGGAGGGAATGTTATAGAACATTATAATATAATAATATAACTAATATAAATTTCATATTATAAATATATGTCTTTCCTAGAAAAACTGCCTAAGCTAGGATTGAATTGATGTTTGCTGGCTTTTGGGATCCTATATATCTTAAGTAATTCTCTGCCTCTAACATTCAACAGTACCCATCATTGTGCATTCCTGATGAAGATCTTCATGGGGCTTCACATTTTCTTCAAGGTGATGTCTAAACTCTCCACAGCCCAAGAACTTTGTGATTTCACTTCCTGTGACCAATTTGGCTGGATGTAGGATCACCATTCCACTTCCCGAGGCCAGGCTTACTGTCGCTCACCTCTGAGTTTACAGAGGTAAACTTTTCGCCTGTCACTCACCTTAGTTGGGGCCATCCTTTGGAAGCCCCCCTCCCCCGTCTCCCCAGGCTGTCCTAGAATGTCCTTATCATAGTACAGACCACTGTGTATTTTAACTCCTTTCTAGTAATCTGTCCCTTCAGCAGGTCCATAAAATTCTCAAGGGCAAAGACTTTTTGTTTCATTTGTGGTTGTATTTCCAGAAACTTGCATATGATATATG
The DNA here is from genome assembly GCF_011100685.1 of Canis lupus familiaris. Classification (NCBI taxonomy): domain Eukaryota; kingdom Metazoa; phylum Chordata; class Mammalia; order Carnivora; family Canidae; genus Canis; species Canis lupus. The sequence goes on from NC_049255.1 coordinate 39,119,272, forward strand.
CCCTATCAGAGGCGTTTGCTGATTGGATGCAGGAGTTTAAAAATGATGATTATCAAAACACTGAGAGAGCATGAAATATTCCAAATCAAAAAGGAAAGGTAAAATTGTTATAAGCAGTTTTAATAAGGATGCATTTCTTTATTTATAAATAGGCTTACTAATATTTAGAATAAAGGTAACTTTTATTAGGGTATTTGATGAATGAAAGAAAATTTTTCTAGCTACAGTATTTAAGGCTAACAAAAACTTGTGTTTATGAGGATACCTATTTATGCATATTAGGCTTGTTCTTATGGTATAAATAATTCCTTTTCACCTAGTTTTGGTTTTAATATATGTCATATATGACATAAATATATGTCTTATATTTTCAAATACTTATTTACACAATTTTAATCATATCCATTATATCTTCAAAACCCCATTGAAAAATATGCAGCTCTCACAAGACCGTGTAAAACATACTGATATTAAATTGTACTTAAAACTGAAGCTTTATTTGAAATTTGTATCCATTAGTTCATAAAAGATGAAAATGAAGTCCTAGAGTAAATTCCAGATTCTGTAAATAAGCCTTAAATTATGACAGCAAAACCTTACTTTTTCTCTTTAAAATAGAAACAGAATGTTAACTTGGTTTTCCCCCATGCTCGTAGAGATGTTTATAGGGAGGAAACATCTTGTTCCTGATAGCCTCCTAAGTTCAAGGGCTACAGCCCTCAAATCAAACTGATATAGATCAGTTAACAAGAGAAAAAAAATCTGGTTTAATTATGTATTTGTGGGATTTATATAATGAATTGAGACCCCAGAAGGGATTCAGGCTTATATACTATCTTAGGCTGAGCAGAGGGAAAGGTACTTCTGTGGGAAGGGAGGCAGGAAAGGTATAGAAAAGAAGAGTTGTCCTGTTACACAGGTGAGAGCCCCCGGGTGATGACTTGTCTCTAGTAGTAATTCCCTTTCCAGTTTGAACATATCTTTACAAATTGATTTTTTTTTTTTTGTAAGTGTGAATTACATCACCTGTAGAGTGTAGACAGGGGCTACTCATTATTTAAGAATGCATTATTTAAGGGATCCCTGGGTGGCTCAGCGGTTCAGCTCCTGCCTTCAGCCCCGGGTGTGATCCTGGGGACCCGGGATTGAGTCCCACATCGAACTCCCTGCATGGAGCCTGCTTCTCCCTCTGCCTGTGTCTCTGCCTCTCCCTCCCTCTCTCTCTGTCTCTCTCTCTCTCTGTGTCTCTCATGAACAAATAAATAAAATTAAAAAAGATTCATTAAGATATTTTGTCACGATGAGATAGGGGAACAGTAACTATTAAATGATAAAAACATTCTTCAGTGAACTGATTACATATAATGCCTGCTTAAATATCCCCCTCCTGCCACCCCCAATCTAACACAAATCTCTGCGTTCTCATGTAGCAATGTCGGTCTTGTCAGGTCATCTGATAAGATCATCCAACAAGGTCACCTAAGGAGATCAAGCCTGGTCAGCCCCTCCTATCTAATATTGTTCACATCTGACTTTACATAAGCAAATTGGAAAGTGTAAAACCTAAACCTGCCGTAAGTGCAAGATTTCATGAAGTCCATGTGTGTGCTGTTGGCAGAGAGATCAAATGATGTGCATGGCCATTGGTGAGCGGTGACCTGGCACAGAGTGCTCCCACGTTGTGTGATCGTCCCTGGGATTTAATTTATAGAGGCGAGTGAGTGACAACACGGGAGAGGCCAATGCCATTGAAAGTTTTGTTACTTACAGTTTCCAGGAGAAGGAGGCATGCCACACCGTGTGGGGCCGTGGGAGGAAGTGACAGGTTTGGTCAGAAGGCAGAGCGAGTGAGCGGGCACCGTGGCCCAGATTCTTTCCCGTAGTTTCAAGAGGAAGGCAAAGCAGGACAAGGTAAATAGTATAGGTTTGGTTGGTTTGAATACTTTGGGGAGCTCTGGGCCGTAGGAATAATCTCTAGGCGTTTGCCACCTAGTCCTGGGGTGATTAGGACACAGGGGACATTGGTGTGGCGTGTGAGCTGGAGAGAAGGTAGCTGGGATTGGGGTTTGGGATTGTTGGTTGGCCTATCAAGGTCATGCAAGCAAGCAAGTTGTTCTCAGGCTCTGGGAATGAGCTGCCTGGGGTGGATTAGCGAGGCTCCAGGATGGTAAAGCATCATAAAATACAGAAAATAAAACATTAATGTTCACTACCATGTCACACGGTCTTCACTGTTTCTCTTCCCACTTCACTCCCCAACATTTAGTCTCCTCATGCGTGCTTGTGACCTGTACATTTTGTAAATTTTGGTTTTTCTCTGTGGTAATTATAAAACGTGCCCGTAAGAGGGACTTAAGATGATAGCAGGATGAAGTTTGATAAGTCTGAAGACTGCCATGTATTCTCGTTAAAGAATTAAGAGAAGAGGAAAAGAAAAAAAGGATGGAGGGAATAAAATATGAGAGTTTTGAATATTATTGATAAGACTTTCTGTTAATTATATAAAAGTCAGACATTAAGAAGCGTGTGTCATGCTGTCAAAATTTTATCCAAAAGAATTTTTAACTCTTTAATGACGTGATTCATTATTCATTGTAAAGATTTAGGCTGCAATTATAGCCTAATTTTTTTTAACATAAAATAAACGTCAGTAACGTTTCAAGATGAAGTCCTATTCAAACTCCTTTCCTTGGGATCCCTGGGTGGCGCAGCGGTTTAGCGCCTGCCTTTGGCCCAGGGCGCGATCCTGGAGACCCGGGATCGAATCCCACGTTGGGCTCCCGGTGCATGGAGCCTGCTTCTCCCTCTGCCTGTGTCTCTGCCTCTCTCTCTCTCTCTCACTGTGTGCCTATCATAAATAAATAAATAAATACTTTAAAAAAAAAAAAAAAAAAAAAAAACACAAACTCCTTTCCTGGAAGTGTAATTTAAATTTTGGTGATTCACTTAAAGTAGTGGCTTTTCACTAGACTTGGATAATCACATTCTTTAGTATAGAATACAGATAAAACTAGAACTCTTCTGAATGCAGCCAGGCTGATAGAGGAGAGAAAAAGTCAAGGAGAAGTAGTTCAGCGTACCCCACCCCAATGCCACAATTTTCTGGAAACTTTTCGGTCTCTGCAAAATATCATTAGAAAACTATAGGTTTGGGTCAGTGTTCCAAAAGTTTTCTACTGACTTTTATGGTCATATAAGTTTGCATAACACTTTGCATAAGCAAAGTTAATAGTTTTTGTTGGTTTGTTTTTTTGTTTTGTTTTGTTTTGTTTTGCTTTCTGCTGTAGGTCTTGGAACTGTTAAAATGATAACATGCATTATGGATCTCTCCAAGCAGAGATATAGAATTGCCCACAGAACCTTTTATTCATTCATCCATGTATCCTTCCAAATATCTCTTAGGTCTAGTGTGCTGCTAAATATGCTGTGGGAAACTTTGATCTGGAGAATGGAATGAAAGGAAAGTCATATAACGTCTTTGCTCTTCAGCTGGTTCATTTATCAAATTGAAACAAAAAAGCAGCTCAATTAATTCTCAAGTTGTTTTGAAGATCAGGTTATATTGTTTTGGGAAATAGGTTTTGAAACTACATTGCAGTGTCTGTTATTAATATTATAGCACTCATCACTTTGTATTGGAGCTTTTTACTTACATGTAGAACTTCTCTACTATGTTATAATCTTAAGTGCAAGATTTTATCTTCGTTATGTATTCCCAACATCAAATGTAATACCTTACATAACAATAAATTCTCCCAAAAATAAATTCTCCCAATTTAGGTTAGTAAATTGTGAATAGACTAATGACATCTGGACAGTGAAGTATCATTAGAGAATAGTCCAATGGAACTAGGTTCAAGGTTCATGGGAATCTGTTCCCCATCACTTACTTAGTTATGTCATGCTGGGCAAGTTACTTATAAAGAGGATGTTCCATAATGATTAGGATAGGCAAAATGTTAGAGAAGAGCTTGAGATTAAAAAAAAAAAAAAAAAAAAAAAAGCATTAGTCATTCTGCCCTTTGGAAACTTAATGCAAATATATCATCAAAATATAAAATGGAGGTTGGTTTAAAAAAAACTATCATTTATTAATTGTCATATATTACTATATACTGGATTTAACTCTAACACTTCTTTTGTGCAGATCAAATGACAGAGAGGACTGCTTGAGTGTGTGTGTGTGTGTGTGTGTGTGCATAGATAGATAGATATGTATATATATGGTCAATTTTCCAGTTGTACCCAAAAATGGGTTTCTAGTCTACCAAATTTGGACTGACTTGAGAATAACTTGCTTGAATTTTTAATTTTTTTTTATTTTTTTAAATTTAATATAACTTAATTTTTGCCACAATAGACTGTAGTTCTCAGAATGTGGTAGGAACAGCGGCAGCAACATCACCTGGTAACTTGTTGAAAATGCAAATTATCAGGCCTCCCCTCAGATTTAATGAATAAGAAACTCTGTTGCTGGGGCCTAGCACTCTGTTTTTAAAAACTTTCAGCACTTCTGATGAATGTCAAAGTATGAAAGTGACTGAAACAGAGAAAAAGAAACAAAAATTAATACTCAGTTTTTTATAATGAGCAATTAGTAACGAGCTATAAGTTCTTGAATACCTGTCTATAAGGTATTTGAGAAACGTGAACACGGAAATGTTGTATGTACTCACCAGAGGTTAAGCCTTTAGAATTGAAGAAAGATTGTTCATGAACACAATGAAGTCTGATATGTCCAGATGCCATGCATTATTTCTCTGCAGAGTTTACAAGATGTAGTATAATGGAAGAAATCTTTCTGAATGAACCGTTAGATATCTACATTTGGTGAATATTTGTGAAATATTTGGGGATGTGGCTTACTTTAACTCAGCCATTGGGTAAAATATCAGAAACTTCCAGAAGGTCTGTATAAGCTAGCTCTTCCTCAGATCATTGACTTTTTTGAATTGAGTGTTTTGAGAAACCCAGTTAGTCTAATATTAGTGGTTCAGAAGGTCGTATTTCCATAGGGCACTGTCATGACATCAGAGCACATTAAACTTGGAACTTAAGGGAAAAATAAATAAATGAAAAGACAGTGTTTAGTATTCAGTCTCAGACTGAAAATGCTAATTAATCTAATGAAGATTAAAGACTGTGTTCAAAAAAATAAAAAAATAAAGGCTGTGTTCATTGATAATCAGATATAAACCAAACAGAATCATAGATTTTGACAAATTATAGCACTATTAAGTGGAAATGATGTGATGATATTGTGATATTTAGAAGCAATTCACATATGTTGATGAATATGAATCATTTAAGTGTCTCTGGCCATCTTTGAATGCAAATATAAAAATATATTAGAATTGTCCCATTTTCTATCATTGTGGCCTATTTCAAGAAAAACTTTTTGAGGTAAATGTCAAATTTGACCACAGTCTCCCTGGAGTCTTGGACACACCATGTGACCTCAAAATTTCTAGCTATATGGTTAAACATGGCTGCATAAACATAAGCCCTCTTTTTGAATACTGCTGCAATAAAAGCAGAAGGGCCGCCATTAGTGATATGACCTAGGATCAGATTTGAAATGTAGTAAACTCTCAAAGTTTTGGGGGAGTGTAGTGTGTTAAATATCAGTATTCTTAGTGAATTGCTGATAATTGATTAGTGACTATGACAGCCATAATTTTTTTTGTCCATGCGAAATTAATTTAAGTCCTTTTTAGATAATAAAAATTCATATTTAATACTTAGAAGGTTATATATCAACATTATTAGTAATAAAATTATACCCTTTGCATATATATGAATTTCTGATTATATGGATTACTATTAAAAAATGGTACAGACATTTTCTGTTCAACATGTGGATGTACTTGTTCATGTGATGAAAAATCTACAAAAGGAATGCACTGCCTATTGACCCTTGGGCATTGTCGTTCGAGTATTATGACAATACCAACACATTCATCAGTGATTTTTCACTCCAACAGTGTAAGTGCAGAAGTATAGGGCTTAAAGAATATTGGCCAAGTATGACAAAATAAATACAATAATAATAAAAATATGCACATTCTTAATTTAAAAAATGGATAGTAAATCTGCCTTTTAGATTTATATAAAATATCTGGGTTTTTGGTACCATAAAAACTAATGATCATCAGAGAGCACTATTAGGATTTTTTAGACTGTAAAACCGTACTTGGTAAACTTTAAGGTGAGTTGAATCTTAGAATGTGAAGAACAAAAACTGTTAATGTTAGTCACGGTTAAAGTTATATTATCACTGAGGAATAAACTATCAGAGGAGATAAGCCATTAAGACAATATCAAGAATATGAATTCTGGTCATAAATCATAGACCTTTGAGTTAGAAGGAAGAATGAGAAACTCTCTGATATAGATTGCTGTTAGGTAAAGTATTTTTATGATTCTACCTTTGAAGCAACTAAGATCCAGAGAAGTTTTAATCTTCCCAGGGACCTGTAGTTCATATAAATTAGAAGCAGTGAGGAATAAAGAGGAAGGGAAATGGCTTCTAAAGTCAAGCCATGTATTAGTTTACAAACAGTGACTCATTATCTTGAGGACAGTCACGTGATGAGAAAGTTATAATCCCCATTTTTTTTAAATGGGAAAAATAATTGAGCTAAAAATGTAAAATAATCAGTCAATATTGTAATTTCCTAAGGCTGATGCAGCAAAGTGCCACAAACTAGTTGGCTTAGGCAACACAAATTTATTGTCGCACAGTTGTGGAGGCCAGTAGTCCAGGATCAGGGTATCGACAGGACCACGTTCCCTAAAGGTACCAGGGAAGGTTCTATTCCAGGACTTTCTCTGTTAGCTCCTGGTAGTTTCTTGGCTTGTGGCAGCATAATTCCAGTCTCCACATGGCATTGTGTGTGTGTGTGTCCGTGTTGAAATGTCTCCTTTTTATAAGGACAGTCAGCCAGTGTGACTCATCTTAATTAACTACATCTGCAATGAACCTATTTCCAAATAAGGTCATGCTCTGAGGTATCGGGAGTTAGGATTTCAACAAATGAACCCTTTTTTTGGGAAGAGAGGGGCACATCCAGTAAATTGGTAGTGCAGTTCACATTTAATTGCAAATTTTTCTGGCTTTATATTTTTCCATTATTTGATGGCAGAAACAAATTTATACTTTGCTCCATAGAAGATGATTTGGTATGTTTTTTTTTTCTATTTTTAATAAATTGGAAAAGAGAATGAAGAAAAAGGTGTGATAAACAATTTGTGGGGAACAGAATCATCCGAAGTTTGTGATGTCAAATGATGGATTTGGGCTTTTATGTTGTTAGTAGGTAGGAAAAATTTCAGCAGGACAAGGTGCTAATAGTGGGACTTTTAAAAATATGAATCTGTCAGTAATACACAAGATGGGTGGTAGGAAGGAAAAACTAATCACCAGAAAACAAGTCTAGGGTCTCTAACCAAAATCAAAGCTTGAAAATATAAAGCCCCAAAGAGGTGGTGCAGTGAGAATGTAAGCCTGGGATAGATAAAACCATTTTGGGAAATATATTTTATGATATTGATTGTTAATTACATGTGGGAATAGAGAAATCAGCAACAGTAGAGCTTCATGACTAGAAACCAAAGAACTTGGTAACCTCCACAGATAATAAGGACATTTCATCTTGTGTTTTAATTTTTGAATTTTAATTATATTTCTGGATTTCTCCCCATTGTCTTAATAATACATTTCTTTGGTGATCCACTTGGTATCCTTAAATAACAATGGTCATAAATTCCTCGTGGAAACCACAAAAGAAGATTTCCTATTGAAAAACCATAGTGTAATATACAAATGAATCAATTTCTGTAAGTATAGAACAGAGCATTATCTAAATGATGGATCGTGGTGTTTGTGTAGGAGAATTGAGTGTCTGTGAGTCCAGCACTGTGTCCTATTGATAAACACCACCATCTGCCACCCATACCGGCTTTGGTCCTAAACTGAAACTATTGATCTAATATTTCTTGAGTTATTGGCAACTTAGAATATCTTTGCTGTCTCATCTGATCATAATGGCGCAATGGTGGGCTCCTTTGCTGTCGCATTGCCACATCTGAAATATATTTTATCAGTTCTGTTATCCAGTGTGCAATTTACATGGTATCCACTGTCAATCCTGAGCCAATGAGAAGGAATGAAAAATGAAACTGTGTGTCTCACAGGAAATAATTAGCACATTCTAAACGATTTAAAAGATTATAGTTCCAAAAATATTAGATTTAGTTGGAAGGTTTTTATTTGAACTTTGTAAAACAAAATAGCTGAGGGGCGCCTGGGTGGCTCAGTTGGTTAAGCATCTGCCTTCAGCTCAGGTCATGATCCCAGGGTCCTGGGGTCAAGCCCCACATCAGGCTCCCTGCTCAATGAGGAGTCTGCTTCCCTCTCTCCCCTCTGCCCCTCCCTCTGTTCATGCTCTCTTTCTCTGTCTCTCTCAAATAAAAAAAAAATAAAAATTTAAAATACAAAAACCAAAACGAGAGATTGATTTTTTCAAGATAGTTTTAAGTAAGGATAGTTTTTGTTTTTGTTTTTGTTTTTGTTTTTAAGATTGTACGTATGGAAACCCGAGAGGAACTTTTCAAAGCTGATAAAACAGGGAAAAGTTGGGTTGTGTAAAAACAGGATACATTTAATAAGCTAAAGATTGATATAAGGATCATGTTCTACATAGACAAATGGATTTTCAGTGCTGTCCTCCTGAATCAGTGGCTCTCAGAGCACATTTGAATCATTTGGGAGCTTTTTAAGTCACTACAAATGGTCGGCCCTCTTCCCAGCAGATTCTGATTTGATTGGCCTGGTTACATGGGACCTGAGCATCATATTGTTTAAATCTCTGCAAGTGATTCTATTTGCAGTCAGAAGTGAAAGCCACTGCTGTAGGGCTTTTGTCAACTAGGAAATTTTATTGTTAAACATTATTCAACAGGAACATTAAAACAATATGACAACAATAGCATTATAGGATCCTACTTACTATCAGTAATTAATGCATCACACTGAACAAAATACAAGCAAACACTAGCTACTATCATAATTTGCAAGAACTTATTGGGGGGAAAAAAAAAGAAACTTGGTGCTTAAGAAATTAGCTTTGTGGAGCAGAGGAGCACAAACCTGATTAATATTTTCATTTACCGTGCACTGTATTTATTATTCATTTATTCAATACATTTTTTCGAGTAATGACTACATACCAGATACTGTTAAGTGCTTGAGGGAGTGCAGACAAAAGTCCTCGCCTTCATGGAGTTTAAATTCTAATTGTGGGGATTTAAAATTCACTTGAAATCCAATACCATTGTTTTATTTTCTTTATATTTCTTCTGAGGCTACTTACAGATTTCTATTTTTCTGTAATGACGTAGAAGTCCTTTTCAAGATAAGCATTTAGTTTTAAAATTGAGTCTAATTAAGATATATTAAATTATTAATACAGGCAATATCTTGATACGTCATAATTGTGAAAATATTACATGAATAACAAATCCTCGGCAAATTCTTGGCATCCTTATATGGACCCTAAAATAGTTTAGTTGCTCAAAAATGTAGGAGAAAATGAGTTGGAAGCTTTCCTTATATTTATGGAAGTATATTGTTTAGGGTCATTTTAATTTTCTTCATTCAGCATATGTTTTATTTAAACTTCCCATAAGAACATTAGCTGCCATTCAGTACAATCAGAGATGCCCCGTATCCTATTCTGAAACTCATCACCCTATATGCAAAACAACAAAAAGCTGGAAGACAGATGAAGGAGAAAGAAACCAGAAGAGAATAAGCAATTAAAATAGGCTCCTGTATGGAGATAGAAGTGATAAAGGCTGTCCTTGAAATATGTTGATTTGAAACAGTGGAGCACTAGCCTTAGTGTTCACTTGAGAGAACAGGCACATAATGAGCTTTACCATGAGTCAGTATTACGTTTAGAAACCTTAGCCTTCACAGTAAGTCCATGTATAGGTTACTATGTGTTTCTACACGTGACTAAATAAAACCTACAGGAAAGGCAGCATCTGAATCAATGAGCCCTTCTCGTCTTGTTTTTCTGTAAGTCTGTACCTAGCAGTACAGCTGAGTTACTGAAAAGCAATTAATATTAAATTGACCTGAATAAGTGCAAATTATAAAATAAATCGTAGTTTACTATTTTACGGAGCGATCCCATGGCGTAAGTGGCATACTTTTTTCTAGAATGATCTGTTAGAACAAATAATTTTGATATCTAGTGACCTATTAAAATTCAGTTCAAGGTTTAACAAACTACATCTATGACTCTAAGGATATGACAATGAATATGATGAAGATTCAGAACAATTAAGGGTTTACAGTCTTATCATTTCTATATTTAGTGCACTGATAATCACCTTCAAACTTGTTAAGTTTGACCTACAACTCTTCATAGGCTTGAAGATTGAATTTTCTATTACTGGAATAAGAACTGGAAAAAGTGAGGATCAGTTGCGATAAGATCATTGTTGATTTGAAGCAATGTAATTTCTTGGGTTTGCTAACAATGAACCACTCGAGAAAGTTTTCTTGTCTGTTTCAAAGTCCAAAAAATATTTCAAACTCTCAAAGAAATCTTCTTGGTACAGATAATATCATTGGGTATAATGTTATTTGTGTGCATTTTTATTTACTGCATGTTCAATCATAGTAAATCAATGTATTTCTAACCTTATTTTAACAAAAATAGTAATTTATTTTGGAGACTTGATATGATAATTCCTGCTTCACTTATTTTAGATTATTCCTCAAATCTGTAAACATATTCTTTAATTTTTTAATAGCCTTAAATAATAATCACCTTCTTAAAATTTTTCTTAGGAAAAAAATGATATTCAAAGTATGGAAATTTATGATAATTTAGAAACTGAATAAAATCTACTCATTGAAGAGCAAGCTGGTCCATTTTGGAATGACCGTTAAAAGAAATATAACGTAGTCATGCGTGTCTCTAAGTATCCCATTACAGAGAAACATGTTCATAAATATATATTTGTGTGAATCAGAACGTTCATTTAGATAGATGTGTAGAGAAGCAGTGAGTGAAATATTCTGTCTAATTTTGACTAGAAAGCGTAAGGGTTCTGGGGCTCATATTGTCATCTTGTCCCCTCCGCACAGAGAATTGGGGCATGTATAGAACGTGGAGGAGTTTTAAGAACAAAAAACTTCTACCCATCTGTAGTTGCTTCCTGCAGGAGAAGCTAACTGGGACAGGAGAAGAGGAAGTTAGGCATTTTATTTTATTTTTTATTTTTTTATTTTTTTTAGACAAACACACAAAGCTTCCTGAACCATTCTTGTTAAGAATCCCTATGATGTGGAATAAAAAGCACTGGACAAAGTAAATAAATTGGGAGAAGTTCTAAGATTTATGAGGATTCAAAGGGAAAAATGAAGGTTTATGATTGGAGACATTAGGAGGTGTTAACATTCATTCACCATATTTTTACCTACTTTGAAGCAGGAAATGCGCTACGTGCTGAGCAGAAACAGCCCAAGTATCTATCCCCCCAAGGAGCTTCTCTTCAAGTGAGGGAGCCAGACTCAAAAAAATATGATTGCCATTGTAACAAATATAACGAAGGGGAGATGCACGTGATGTGAGAGACTAGGGTAGAGGTCATGGAGATCCGGGGGCAGGTCTCAGAGGAGGCGATTCAAGTGGCCTCTATGGGGAAACCTCCCCTCCTGCGAAGGATATTTGTGTGGGTTAAGTATTAGAATATAGCCTATGTGGAAGAGTGTGTCGGGCCCCCGGGTGGCTCAGTCAGCTAAGCGTCCAACTCTTGGTTTCTGCTGAGCTCATGACCTCAGGGCTCTGGGATTGAGCCCTGTGTCTGCTCCATGCTCAGGGGGGAGGCTGCTTGTGGATTCTCTCTCCTCCCTCTGCCCCTCTCCCTTCTCCCATTCTCTTTCTCTCTCTCCATCTCTCTCTCAAATAAATAAATCTTTAAAATAATGTGTAAGTCATGGCTATTAAAAAATAAGAAAAATAATTTTTAAAAATAATATGAGTATTAGTTTCCCGAGGCTGCTGAAACAAAGTACCACACACTGGATGGCTTAAAACAACAGAGATTCATCCTATTACAGTTCTGGAGGCTAGGAGTCTGAAACCAAGGTGTCAGCAGGGCCGTATCCTGAAAACTCAATAGGAAACTCTTCCACACTTTTTAGCTTCCAGATGTTGCTGGTAATCCTTAGCATTCTGTGTCTTGTAGAGACACAATCTAATAATTGTAGAGACACCTCTAATCTCTGCCTTTGTCATCCTATGTCCCAGCGCATCTCTCTCTGCGTGTAACTCTCTCTTTTAACATGGGACATTACACTTCCTGGAATACAGATTTATTACCATACTCTAGAGTGACTTCATTTTAAATTGCCTACATCTACAAAGACTATTTCCAAATAAGGACATATCCCCAGGCACCAGGTGGATGTGAATTCTGGGGCATGTGGGGTGGGGGAGAGAGAGAGAGAGAGATACTGCTCACATTCTTCAGTATAGCGTGAAACTCAGAACATGTCTAAAAATAGGTCCACTTCCAGATCTTTTACCTGGGTGTTATTATAACTGGATATAATAGTGTTTGGTTGAATGTCTGTGAATACTTGATGTAGGTCATGTACAGGAGTCCCTCATCATCTGCAGGGAGTATCCTCCAAGACCCCTAGTGGATGCCCCAAACCACAGAGAGTACCGAGCCCTATATACACTATGTTTTTTTTTCCTATGCATACATACCTATGATAAAGTTTAATTTATAAATTAGGCACAGTTAAGAGATTAACAGCAATAACTAATAATAAAATAGAACAATTATAACAATTTCCTGTAATAAAAGTTATGTGAATGTGGTCTCACTCGCTCGCTCTCAATATATATTGTTGTACTGGACTCACCCTTCTTGTGATGGTGTGAGATAAGAAAATGCCTATGTGATGAGATGAAGTGACTGGAATGAGGCATTGTGAGGTAGCATTAAGGTACTATTGACCTTCTGACCTTAGATCAGAAGGAGGATATTCTTCTAGACCACAGTTGGCCTTGGGTAACTGACAACGCAGAAGGAGAAACCATGTGTGAGGCAGGACCACTGTATACATTAAAGATTAGCAAAGCGATGGGAATATCCTCAGGAGAAGAAGAGAAAATAATGCTCTGGGCATAAAATCAAAACAGTGTACTCAGTGTTTATCTGCCCATGGCATTCAATATCTTTAAATATTCTTAATACTAAAAAATATAACAACCCAAAAGCCAAATAAACTATTTTTATAGGTAATAAAGTTTAGATAGATAGATAGATAGATAGATACACACACACACACACACATCACATTTTGCTTAGCACTTACATCTTTGATTTTTTATTAACATTCTATGTTTTACTTCAACAAATTAAACTCTTCTTTTAGGGATCAACAAAACATTGTATAATAAATTCAAATGGCACAGACCAACATATAAAAATGTAAAGCAAGAAATGAATGGTAATAGGACTCTGTTAACTAGAATTTCTTCCATGAAGGGGGTAAAAAAAAAATCCTATAGCTGTGGATCTGCTGATGTAAAATTATAGAATTTCATCTGCAGAGAGATTATCCAGCTGTTCTCTGGTTAATAAAAATGAACGTAATATGGATGTCCTTAACCAGATCCAACCTGATTTCATTAACCTGAGTCAATTTCAGTTTAGAAATTGTCAAAATTTCAATTTGGCTTAAGGATCTCATATTTAACATACTTCATCTTTCTAAGGATTATAATCTAAATAAATTACAACGTGTTTGCATTATTACCTGCTTAAGCGGAGCAGCTACTCTTTTTACAGTTTGCTCATAATGTCTTCCGCTCGACAATGGCAAGCTCTGTTTAACAGTTACTCTTGTACTAAGCCTGTCACAAGTGGAGAGGCCAGGCTAACTGGTGATTCTTTGCCTACTTATGCTCAGAGTTTACAAGGCTTTGTTTACGCTCTCCCATGACATTAGCTGATTCTAGCAGTTTAGAGACAAAATGTAAAGACAGAGGAGAGGAAAAAAACAAAGGATAAAAAGAAACATAGAAATACGTAGTGAGAAAACATGATTCTGGACACTACCTAATTTTGTTTTTTGTGTTTTTTTTTTCAAAGATTTTATTTGAGAGAGAGCAAAAGCAAGGGGAGCGGCAAAGGGGGAGGGAGAAGCAGGCTCCCCATTGAGGAGGGAACCTCACGTAGGGCTGGACCCCAAGACCCCGAGATCGTGACCTGAGCTGAAGGCAGACCCTTAACTTAGCCACCCAGCCATCCTCTAGTTTTGTTTTTAGTTAATTCCTAGATAAATGATTTTAGATGAATTTATATAGCTTACACAATTGTTTCAAAAGTGAAAACATCAGTCAGATAATCATTTTTTCTCTCTAATGCAGTAATGGGAATAATCTCCTTGACTCCACAGACACATTTCATTTTATTTAGAAAATTAAAAAATTGGGGCATGAAAATCAAGCTTATAACTTCAATGAATTTAGCTTTTTTTTTTTTTTTTTTCCTCTCAAAATAGGAAATTTCTGCCAACCTTTTTTTCCTAATAAACAAGTACATCATTCACTTAGGGGAAGTTGTTTGTGTTGGATTCTCTGTTCTTTTCTTTTGATGAATTGCAGGTTTTTAAGACCCCATGCTCATCACATAATTTTCTGACCTCAATTATACTTCTCAGAAAAGAACAGGTAATGAGTAATGGAATTGTTCATAGGGCTTTTAAAGTTGCACTTAAAGAATGAGATAAAAACATATAAAATTTTCTACTAGAACACGTATTCAGCAAGTTTGTATAATCAATTGGATTTTTTTTTTTTAATCTGTGCTTTAAATCTTAACCTTCAAATTGCTCATACACTATGGCTTAAAAGAATAGTGAAAAAATAATGTTGCAAAAAAATAGTGATGCAGTGATTTATTTCAAAATCTGATAATAAACCTATTTGGATCAGGTGTATAATCCAGACAAGAGGCAGTACTACATGATTATTAATAACATGTAAAAAAACTGAACTGGAGGCATTTTTCAGCTCACTACTTGTTCTGAGGAAGGAAGAGTCACGAGAATTAGGAGGAGAAGCCATGGAAGATACAGTTGCCCATTGCACTTAAGCACATAGCTTAAAAAAAAAAAAAAAAAAAAAAAAAAAGTCTTTTTAATTAAGGCCACTGAATTGTAAGAAAAATGTAAGTATATTAGTTTTTATTGCAGTTTTAATGCCATATAAGTTCTGTTGACCGACCTTTCTGTAATCAAATTGCTTGCTTTACCTATATATTCCCAGTCTTCTTTTTAAAACAATCCTGAATTAAGGATGGGGTGCATTGAATCTTTTTAGAGTTGCCTATCTGGGCACTGCTGTTTGCTTCTCTCAAGTTACCTGCCTACCAATTACCTGCCTTATTGAAAACCAGCAGAGCCTTGATAATTAAGAGAGCTTATTCTGAAGCCTGTTTTATTCATTGGTTTTGATTTGTGCCTTTAAGCAATTACCTGAAATAATGGCAGACAGGGAAAGACCACTAATCCTTAAAGACAGCAAATGGATAAAAAAAGATAGCAAAAAGAAAGTAATAAATTGAAAGAAGAGAAAAAGGCAAAAGAAGGAGATACAAGCATCAAAGAAGAAGGAATCTTCTTCTTTGTCATACTTTTTACTTTGGCATCATTAAAGTTCCAGTCAACGTAAGTCACATTATCTGAAAACTTCCTTTATTTTTATTTCTAATCTTCTCCAACAGTAAATAGGCATTTGGGAAATTACTTGATTCATTTTCTATAAAAATAGCTAACATTTATATAGCTCTAACTCTACATGCCAGGCACTATACTTTGTGCATGACATACATTCATCTGACCCTCACAACAACATTCAAGGATGCTCTGTTATTATCCCATTTGAGAACCGAAGAAACAAAAGCAGCCAAACTTTGGGATGTGTTTATTGAAAATCCATACCCCCATCCCATGAAACACACAAACATCAGGTTCATAGTCTTCTGTAACAAGTAGACTTGCAAAAAGTGAATCCTGGGACTTTATTTAGATCTTTGGATTTATAGTTTAGTTGCTCATCACTGAATTTTGGTACAGAGAACAGAATCTTAAGCAAAATGTTAATACATTTTAACTTCATATCAACAAAACCATTGTACATTTTCAGATTATAAAGTTTCATATGAATCCTGTAAGTAATCTGCATGTTGGACCAGAGTCTGCCAAAATGTGTAGAAGTAAACCAACATTTCAACACATGGGAGACTCCTCTTGCCAGAAATTTTCCTACGTCTGAGAAAACACAAATATTTTTTAAAGAATCATTTTGCCACTCTAGGCAAAGCCTGTATTTTAACCTACTGATATTTTTTTTTTCGACTTTCAAGTTTTATTAGATTTATTAAAGTCTACCCCAAACCCAAACTCGAAAAGTTTTCTCTTTAGCTGAAGTAACATGTTAATCTTGAAATTTAGATTGGATCAGATCTCCAGGTTTGGCTTTTTTTTTTTTTTTTTAATGCATTGTATCAGTTTCTGAAATCTTAAACTCTACAAATTAAGTATACAGGAAATGGAATTTAGCTCAACAATGAAGGGAAATGATACATAACTCTTGAGAAACTCTATAACAGGCTAACACATCCAATCCACTTTAAGAAAGAGCATAAACACAATTGTTGATAAACTCACTTCTAGTTTCCCAACATTTAGGAAGTACAGTCCATATTTCCTTTTTAATTGGAGCAAAATAATACAGCTAATAAGACAATTACTCTATTTTGTATCTAGGAATTTAATAAAGATATAAATTTTTTTTCTCTCATCTACTGGTCTGACATTTTAAAGGTCTTCCAAAATTAAGTTTACTTTATTAACATTGAAAAGAAGGCTAATGACAGTAGCTAATAGGGAGAACATTATATATTTAAAAAGGTTAATATTTCTCAATTTCTACTACAAAGATTGATTTGTAGAATTGTCTTTTTATACTGCACATGCATTTCTTAAGGAATCTTGGTCTAGGCAGTAGTTATATTTGAAGTGTATTTGATTTTGTCCACTCGTTTATTGAAGAAAGCATATTTCATGCAGCGCATCAGTTATTCATAGAATAACCCATTAATTAGTGCCACTGGCCATATGATCCTCTGATATTAAAACAGTATGGTAGCTTTATCAAAATAGCAAGGAGTTTGTGGCAAAGTCTTATTTGTGGAAGTCAGGCTTCTGAATTGTACTTGATAAGTATTTAGAGTACCATTGGCTAGTAACTGAAAATGCATATGTAATGTTAAGTAAGGCAGTTCCAGCCTTTGGACACAGAGAGTTTTCAATGTTAAAGTTTTTACCAAACTGTTATTCTTGTATATCCCTTTTTTTTTTTTCTTTATCGGCTTCATTGGATTTTGCAGGAAGACACAATACTTGTTCATTCCAAATGGAGAACTTGTTTTAGACTTAATTTACTTTCATTAACATGCCAGATAGGTATTTTTGACAAACGTCAAAATAGCACATTAGCTGTTAACTCAGACGTCACGTTTCACAAGAGGAGCTATTACCTATGAAAAGAGAAACAAGTTACCCTTTCAGTTCACAGACCTACTCTTCATCTAAATACGTGATGTACCCAAACTTCAGCCTATAGTTCAGTTCAGTCCTACATCCATTTGTTGACTATCCTTTATGGATCAGGTTTCCTTGTTAGGGTTTTGGGACTCAAAAAGTAAGACCTGGTTCCTGTGTTTGAGGAATATTCAGTTCATCAAGGGAAGACAGATCAATAAGGACACAATGTCAGGGCCGTGATGTGCTACAGAAGTATATGCAAGACTGCGCCCAGCCTGAATAGGCCATGTGAGGTTTTTCTAAGATTCTGTAGATCAGGGCTTCTCAAACCTTTTCTATGGAGGGCCAGATAATGAATGTTTTCAGCTTTTCCGGATATGTGACCTCTGTCGCAACTACTCAACTCTCCCATGGTAGCTCAAAACTGGGCACGTACAATAGAAAGGAATTAGCATGAGCCGCCTCTAAGCCTCCAGTGTAAATAATCACGCTAGAGCAGCACCTGCTGCCAGAGTAGTATCTTCACCTGTTTGCCCTTTACATCACACACACTTTGTTCTTTTTCCTCTACTTCATTCCTTGTTTTCCTTTCCAGTGCTTAGCTGGAGCCAGAATCCATGATCATAATCAGCCATGCTCATAGCACTGAAACCGAGATTTCAGTCCCTACTTCCAGATAAGACCTATTGATAATAATAGCTAACATTTTAGGGGCACCTGGGTGGCTCAGGCACTTAGCGTCCTATTCTTGATTTTGGTTCAGGTTGTGGTCTCAAGGTTGTGAAATCAATTCTCACATTGAGCTCCGTGCTCAGTGTGGAGAGTGCTTGCGGTTCTCTTTCCTCCTCTCCCTTCGCCCCTCCCCGCTGTTGGTGCTGGCCTGTTCTTGGGCTCTCTCTCTCTCTCTCTCTCTCTCAATTAGATCTTTAAAGAAAAAAAAAAAAAAAAAGCTAACATTTTAAAATTTCTGTGAATACAAAGCATGCTCCATTACATTATAACTCATTTAATCCTTAAAACTACCTTGTGAGGTAGATATGATTTTCATTTTACATAAAAATAGTCCTTGGAGAGGGGAAGTGATTTGCTAAGGATTGTGCAGTTGGCCAAAGATGGAAAACAGTATGCTAATTGTACTGTACCGTCTATGACCTTTAAAATACTGTAGCATGCACTGAAAACTCCAGTCCGGTCTATGGGATCAATAGCTAGGGTGGCCATATATTTTGTCCTATTTGTCTGGGACTGAGGGGTTGGAGACTTCCAGTGCTAAAACCAAGAAAGTTCTGGGCCACGTATGACAATTTGGCCACATCTTCATGCCAGTGCTTCCTAAGCTCAAATGTGCGTAGGATTCACTTGGAGATCTTGCTAACCAGATTCTGATTTAGATTCTGTGAGTAGGTTTGGATATGGCCTGAAGATCTGTATTTCCACCCAGCTCTCAGAGGATGCAGATGCCTCTCATCTGTTTCTACCGAATAACAGAGCATCCTTGCACACTCGCAGGGCTCACCCAGATCTCAACAGTCAGAACCTGCATGCTAACAGATGCCCCAGGTGGTTCAAGATTCAAGTTTGAGGAGCTCTGTTCTGGTCCACATCTGATCAGTGGGAGGTAATCTTTACCTTTGCATATTTTTCCTGGTTTTGGTGAGCTTTCCTGAATGCTGGCAAACCACGCAACACCTTTTACCTGTCTGCCTGCCTCACCTTTGTGGGAGTCCAGACGTTTCTTTCTTGCACATTTACCTATTGGCTCATTCCTTTTTCTCCCTGATACCTTGTAACTTTCTTGAACCCAATTATGTAAGCTCAGTGTCGGATGTTTGTTTCCATGTCTATTATTCTATGAAAGAAAATTACTCGAAGAAATCAAACGGTCAGCAATAAAGGAGGCCTTAGAGTCATTACTTTCGACTGTAAAACTGTCCATCACAATATAGTATATGGCATCGTGATGACAATAAATTACTGTCTCAAAATTATTCCCTTATGGCACCAGAAAACAAAAACAAAAAACAAAACAAAAAGAATAAAATGCGGTTTATTTGTACTCAGTGCTCTCCCTCTGACCAAGACATTGCTTGAGTGTAATGAAAAGGTTGTAGAAATTATATTTTCAGTTATTATTTCTATGTTTTTTTCATGTTAGCCACTGTTCTAAGTGATTTACCTTTTATCATTTAATATTCATGATGGTTCTATGAGGTAGATACCATTATTATCCCAAATTATCAGATGAAGCAACTGAGCAGGAAAGCACTAATAAGTTGTCCAAGGTCAAAGAGCTAGAGAGCGGTCAAGTCAGGATGACACATCCAGGCAGTTGAGGTCGCGAGCAAATGTTCTTAACTGCTATACCGTGTGTTGACTGTACTTCAGCCGGACGTTTCTTTAAAGTATTGAACACGATTTATAATTATTTTTATTTCCATTCTGTCTTCTCTCAGATTTAACCTCCTTATGAAAAGGGATCGTATTCCCCTGGCTCTGTGTTACATTTCCAGTGCCTGGCACGTACTAGGCACTCAGTAAATAGTTGCTAAACAAGTAAATATATAAGAAATTCTCAACGGCCTGTAGTCTGTAACATGCAAAGTATGAGGGGCTGCAGAAGAGAGAAAGAATAAGTTAGCCCAGGGGAATTGGGGTACCCTGAAACACTCCTACCTACAAAATATTGGGACTTTGGAAGCGGGGTTGACGCTTTGAGAGTGTCTATTAGGCTTCCATCTGAGACCGCTACAAGGCTCCTGTCAGCAGTTAAGTTGGAAAGGGCTTTTCAAGAAGCCATATGTGTGTATAAATACATTATAATTAGATATAAATGTATCATAGCTATAATTATATGTGAATAACATATATAAACAATTTGGTATGTGTATTTCACTGTATTTTAGGTTTAAGAAATCAAAATGTTTCTGCTTTGGTTTGGATGAAATCTTGGAGCTCTTGGAAATAATAGTGCTGTCATAAAGCATGTTCGGAACATTTTAAAAATCATGCTTCCTAAATTAATTTATAAGATGCTGCAACTGCATTTAGCCAAAAACAGTAACCTGAGTGTGCAGTACAGCTTGAAATATTTGCTGTGGTTAAGACGGGCAGGATAATAGCCTTAAACACGGCCTACCGCTCCGCGCTCCTAGCTTGCTGGGCCCCTTGCTCATTATCACCTCGTCCTCTTTGTTCCCCTACAATGCCTTTCCCTTGGATTGGGCCTACTTGAGACCCTGAAGCTTTTTAAGGCCTATCCGGAATCCACTTCCCCTCCGAGAGCCATGGAGCTTTCCAAGGAGACACAGGGGCCCTGCCCTCTCTCCCCTCTGGTACTTTCACCTTCGCCACAGCCTGTGAGGCCTTATTTTGGAGAGTGAGCGGCCTTTCTTTATCCCTTTGCTTGTTAGGAGTAATTCTTGTCTTCGTAACTCGACCATACTTTGCTGAATGCAACACATACTTTGTGCTGTACGTTTCTGAGTATTACCAACCCCAGAACGGGACACGTGTCCACCTATCAGATGGGCGGGAAATGGTTGAGTCATTGATTTGGACATTATCTAAATTCACACATGTGTCATTTGTGTCAGTTTATGTAGAATGTTGTTTGCTCCAGGTCTTCTTGGAGCTCCTTAAACTTGCTTTTAAAACCCGAATTTAGTTGATGGGAAGGTTTTTTGTTTTTCGCTTTATCTTCATAGAACATAGTTCTTTGTGATTGGAAGTCTGAGGTAGAAGGAAAGCAGAGAAAAACCATTTCATCTTCCTTCTAAGTGTATAGGGCCCTTGGGGCTTTTAACAGCCACCTCCAAATCAACTGAACGGATATTTTTACTAAAGGATGGGATGTAATTTCCGATATAATGAAAAGTTCTTTTGTCAAATTGTTATTACTGTTTCTATTTTGATATTTAACAAAACCCAAAACATGTTTGGATATGTTTTTATTAAGTCTTTTCTTTTCGGATGCTGTGAGTACAGGACTTATGCATTCTTATGCGTGCGTAGCTTTTGTAAGGATGAATATGCCAGTTTCTTATAGATGTGTTTTTTTTTTTTTAAATTAGGCACAATTTCATCTCTGTAAAATTTCTATTTTCATTTAATCATAATTATTGGAAAGATGATCAATTTTATACATAGTCCATTATCGTAAATAGAAAATTAGATTCTAAAGGTAAATCTGTGAATACAAATGAAGCATTCTGGGATGCCTGTTCATCCCTAAGTCCTACACATGCCTCATTAATTTCTTTTTTAGGGTGAGAAATGTCACTTTGGGGGCCAGAAAAAAAAGATAGTGATATGTGTATAAAAATGTATTGCACTGCTAGAACATTTGGGATCAAGTTACAAGTTGACAAATAAGAGCCTGATAATCTAGGATTAAGTGGGCTGTTTTAGGTCAACATAACTGGGAAAAGTGGAGTTCAAAAAAATATATATAGATATTTGCCTACCAGGCTTGCAGAGAACATGTGAGGCTAACCCGATGGTAGAAAAATCTTGGAAGAATAACCAACCTCACAAGCTGCCTTCAGGCAGCTGAATAGAGCTAAGGAGATGGCAATGAAGGTATCAGGTGCATAATACCCTGGTCTGCGCCTTGATGGGGCCAAGAAATAGTATCCAGCTGATGGCCATGAAGACTGGCCCCAGATTTAGGAGGTCTGGGATGAGAGTTGAGAAACACTCCCCCAAGAGGTTCAGATCATCAGGAAGCTAGAGCAGCATCGATTTTTCTCAGACTTCAGGAGGCCTGGCCCCGGGTGAATTTTGGAAACAAGAATTCAAGTAGAAGTTTCCTAGACTGACTAAAGAAAAGTCAGGTGAGCTCCCCGTCTACCAGTGGCCCAGTCAAACCAGACCCTGTGGTGGTGGTAGCTTTGGTTCCGTTTTGAGGATATTGAGGTTCATGCTGTAGGGGAAGGGAAGTCCCAGTTTAGCCTGAGGTTTTACACATCCAACCTGCTAGGAATCTTTCTAGTTTCATATCTGGTCAAATTATTAGAAAATAGTGCTCATATTAATCAAATTGAGTAATCTTGATTCAG
The DNA here is from genome assembly GCF_011100685.1 of Canis lupus familiaris. Taxonomy (NCBI): domain Eukaryota; kingdom Metazoa; phylum Chordata; class Mammalia; order Carnivora; family Canidae; genus Canis; species Canis lupus. The sequence goes on from NC_049255.1 coordinate 39,141,976, forward strand.
TAAAAACTGGTATAAAGGAAAGTTTTAATAGCTTCTATGTGTTTATTTTATCTTTAAATAACAGTTTTTGGTGAAAATAAGCCCAGATGCAGCACTTTTGTCATATACTTCTGATATGAAAAACATCACTCTGATGATGACCTGATGCTAAATGCTAAATCTCATCTTTCTGGAACAGTAGTTTCCAAAGTTAGCTGCTTCAGAACTATCTAGAAAGCTTATTTAAACACAACTAGTTGGGTCTCACTCTCAGAGTTTCTGATTCAGACTGGGATCAGCATAGGATTTGCATTTCTGAGAAATTCTCAGGTGCTGCTGGTATGCAGGTCCTAAGAGAACAGCTGTGCTGGAGGGGAGAATGAGAACAGAGGAAGCAGTTTGTATTGGTGTTTATCAAATTTAGTAAATACAGTATTTGATTTTTGTACTGCCCAAGCGATGATATTTACCTCTGGAGTGATGGTCAGTAACATGGGTTAATATTACATTAAAAAAAAAAATCATTATGGGCGCCTGACTGTCTCAGTTGATAGACCATGTGACTCTTGATCTCAGGGTTGTTAAGTTTGAGCTTCACACTGTAGGTAGAGATTAGTTTAAAAAAATTACTTGAAACTAAAAGAAAGAAAATCATCACAATTTTATAAAAGAAGACCAAGCATTATATATGCATGTGTGTGACTCAGGATTGTCATACATAGTTACAACGATTTTTTTCTTGTGATGAGGACTTTTTAGAAGTATTTTCATAGAAACTTTGTAGTATATAGTGCTGTATTATTAACTATAGTCCCCATAATGTCACTTATGATGACCCCATGATTTACTTATTTTATAACTGGAAGTGTGTGCCTTTTGACCCTCTCTAGTTATCCCCTCTCCTTGGCATCTACCAATCCACTGTCTGCATCCATGAGCTTGAATATTTTTGTTTTGTTTTGTTTTGATTGGACATATAAGTGAGATCATATGATACTTGTTTTTCTTTGACTTATTTAACTTCACATAATAACATCAAGGTCAATTGATATTGTCACAAAAGGCAAGACTTCATTTATTTTATGGCTGAATAATATTCAGCTGAATATATATGCACATTTCTTTACCCACTCCATTGATGGGCACTTGGGTTGTTTCATATCTTGGCCATTATAAATAATGCTGCAATGAATATGTTGGTGCATGCATTTTTTTTCAAATTATTTATTTTTAATTTTCTTATACACATCTAGAAGTATAATTGTGGATCGTATGCTAGTTCTATTTTTAATTTCTGAAGAATTTCTGTACTGTTTTCTGTAGTGGCTATACCAATGTATATTCCCATCAATAGTATCCAAGGATTCCTTTTTCCTCCATGTGCTCACCAACACTTAACCATTTCTTGTCTTTTTGGTAAGTCATTCTGATGGGTTTGAGATGATACCTCATTGTGGTTTGGAAAAAATGTTCAGATCTTCTGTCCTTTTCTTACATTGCTTTTGTGTGTGTGTTTTGTTTGCTAATGAGTTGTGTGAGTTCTTTATATACTTTGGATACTAGCTTTTTTAAAGATATGTGATTTATGAATATTTTCTCTCAGTAGGTTATCTTTTCATTTCACTGATAGTTTTCCCTGGTGTGCAGAATCTCTTAATTTTGATGTAGACTCCCTTGTTTGTTTTTGCTTTTGTTATCTTTGCTTTTAAGTCCAATCTTAAATATCGTTACCAAACCAATGTCAAGGAACTCGCCAACTGTGTTTTCTTCTAGGAGTTTATGGTTTCAGGTTTTACATTCAAGTCTTCAATTCATTTCGAGTTAATTTTTATGTTGGTGTAAGATGATCCAGTTTCTTTTGCAAATAGCTGTCTAGTTTTCCCAATGCCACTTATTGAAGAGACTTTCCTTTTCTCATTGTATATTCTTGGGTCTTTTGTTGTAGATTAATAGACCATACATGCATTGATTTGTTTCTGAGCTCTCTGTTCTGTTCTAATGATCAATGTGTCTGTTTTTATGCCAATACCATACTGTTTTGATCACTATAGCTTTGTTATATGGCCTGAAATCAGGGAGTATGATGCCTCCACTTTTTTTTTTTTTTTCTTTCTCAGGATTTCTTTGGCTATTCAGTCTTTTGTGGTTCCATACAAATTTAGGGATTGCTTTTATTTTCTGCAAAAAAAATTAATTGAAATGGAGATTGGGGATCCCTGGGTGGCGCAGCGGGTTGGCACCTACCTTTGGCCCAGGGCGCTATCCTGGAGACCTGGGATCGAATCCCACGTCGGGCTCCCGGTGCATGGAGCCTGCTTCTTCCTCTGCCTATGTCTTTGCCTCTCTCTCTCTCTCTCTCTCTCTCTCTCTCTCTCTCTGTGACTATCATAAATAAATAAAAATTAAAAAAAAAAAAGAAAGAAATGGAGATTGCACTGAATTGATAGGTTGCTTTGGGTAGTATAAACATTTCAACAGTGTTAATTTTTCCAGTCCATAAGCACAGAATATTTTTTTATTTATATGTCAGTTTCTTTGATCAATATCTTATTATATGACATATTATATGTCATTTGCAAATGCTGACAGTTTTATCATTTCCATTTCAATTCAGATGTCTTTTCTTTTTCTTGTCTAATCACTCTGGCGAGGACTTCCAACACAGTCATACCTTGTTTTATTGAATGTTGCTTTATTGTACTTCACAGATACTGTCTTTACAAACTGAAGTTTTGTGGCAACCCTGCACTAAGCAAATCTATTGGTGCCATTTTTCCAACAGCATTTGCTTACTTCATATCCCTATCATGTTTTAGTAATTCTTGCAGTGTTTCAGATTTTTCTCATTATATTTATGTTGATCTTTGATCATTGCTTACAACTCACTGAAAGCTCAAATAATGGTGAGCAATTTTTTAGCAGTAAAGCCCTTTTTTTAATAAGATTTTATTTATTTTTGAGAGACAGAGAGGGAGCAGGAGAGAGGGTCGGGGAAGAATCTCAAGCCACCTCCTTTCGGGGGCTGTATCCCAAGATCCTGAGATCATGACCTGAGCTAAAACCAAGAGTTGAACGGATGCTTAACCAACTCAGCCATCCAGGTGTCCCGGGCATAAAGTTTGTTTTTGTTTTTGTTTTTGTTTTTAATTTTTTAAAAGTATTTTTTTAAAGAAAGGTGTTGTGCTATATCTTGGCAAGTTGAAATTAAATTGAAAAAAATAGGGATCCCTGGGTGGTGCAGCGGTTTAGCGCCTGCCTTTGGCCCAGGGCGTGATCCTGGAGACCCAGGATCGAATCCCACATCGGGATCCCTGCATGGAGCCTGCTTCCCCCTCTACCTGTGTCTCTGCCTCTCTCTCTCTCTGTATGACTATCATAAAAAATAAATAAATAAATAAATAAATAAATAAATAAATAAATAAATAAATAAATAAATTGAAAAAAATATTTAAAGATAATAATAAATTAAGGTATATATAGTGTTTTGTTGATGTTGTTGTTTGTTTTTAGACCTAATGCTATTGTACACTTATTGGACAAGAGTTTACTTGATTGCCTTTATTGCATTTTTCACTTTATTACAGTGTTCTCTATAGAAGTGAATCCACAGTACCTCCAATCTGTGCCTGTACTATGATGAATAAAAGTGCAGAAAGTGGGTATCCCTGTATCATTCCTAATCTTAAAGGGAACATTTTCAGCTTTTCACTGTTGAGTGTGAGTTAGCTATGGACTTCTTATATATAGCCTTTATTGTGTTGAGGTATATTCTCTTTATACCCATTCTGTTGATAGTTTTTATCATGAATGTGTGTTGAATTTTGTTAAATATTTTTTTCCTGAATCTATTGAGATGATCATATGATCTTTATGCTTCATCTTGTTAATGTGATGTATCATTTTGATTTCTGCAGATGTTAAACCATCCTATATCCCTGAAATAAATTCCACTAATCATGCTATATGATCCTTTTAATGTATTGTCGAATTTGGTGATAATATTTTGTTGAGGATTTTTGCATCTGTGTTCATCAGGGATATTAATCTGTAATCTTCTTTTGTGGTATCCTTGTCTGGTTTTCATAGTAGGGTAATACAGGCCTCATTAAATGAGTTTGGAAATATTCCCTTATTTTCTATTTTTGAGGGAGTTTGAGGAGGATTAGTATTAAATCTTTGAATGGTAAAATTTACCAGTGAAGCTACCTGGTTTTGGTTTGTTTGCTAGGAGGATTTGATTACTGATTCAATCTCCTTTCTAGTAATCGGTCTGTTCAGATTTTCTCTTTCTTTATGCTTCAGACTTGGAAGGTTGTATGTTTCTAAGAATTTATCCATTTTTTCTAGGTTGTCTAATTTGTTGGTGCTTAATTGTTCACAGTTGTATTTCTGTAGTATCAGTATTAATGTCTCTACTTCTGTTTCTGAGTTCATTTGAGTCCTTTTCCCTCCTCCCTTTTGGTGATTCTAGCTAAAGATTTGTTATTTTTATCTTTTCAAATAACTAGCTCTTAGTTTTTGTTTTGTTTTTGTTTTTTTAGCCTCTAATTCATCCATTTCCACTCTGATCTTTGTTATTTCCTTCCTTACACTAGGTGGGTTTTATTCTTTTTCTACCTGCTTGAGTTATAAAGTTAATTATTTTGAGATTTTTCTGGATTTGAGATAGGCATTTATTGCTATGAACTCCTTGTTAGAACTGCTATTGCTGCATCAAATAAATTTTATCATTTCATTTATCTCAAGAATTTTTTTTATAAAATTTATCTAGATTTCTTTGACCCATTGGTTTTTTACTAGCACATTGTTTCTTCTCTATATATTTGTGAAACTTCCAGTTTTCCTCTTGTAACTGATTTCTGGTTTTGTACCTTTATGGTGAGAAGAGATGTTTGATAGGATTTCAGTCTTCTTAAATTTATTAAGACTTGCTTTGTGGCCTAACATGTGACCTGTCCTAGAATATATTCCATGTGCACTTGAAAAGAATGTGTATCTTCTGCTTTTGGATGGAATATTCTGTGTATATCTGTGAAGTCTACTTGGTCTAACACATTGTTTAAAGCAGATATTTTCTTCTTCTCTGCCTCAGTGTTTTATCCATTGATGCAAGTGAGGTATTAAAGTCCTCTACTGTTTTTATATTGCTGTCTATTTATCCCTTTAGGTATGTTAATACTTGTTTTATATGTCAGGTGCATAAATATTTACAAGTGTTATATCCTCTTATTAGACTGACCTCTTTATCATTATGTAATGCCTTGCTTTATTTCTTTTTAGTCTTTTTTTTTTTTTTTTGGTCCATTTTGTCTAATTATAACATATTACTTTAAGTTTCCTCAATGATATATGAAGGAACTGGGCTATCACTAGGTAGTCTCAAAATACTTAATTCATTGATGTCAGAATTCAACAGCAATAATAATGAGCTAGTCTTTTCTTCTGAAAGTTAAATCTAGAATTTTTTTAACAAAAAATAATATTTCTGGAATTTTGTGTTTATGCCAATTTTACTTATTGGTTTTGTATCCAGATAATATGTTTACATATATTTTTTTTCTTTTGGTTACACAGTAAAATGATAAGACAGTGTTTAAGAAATTGATGTGCTAAAAGGAAAAAAAAAAAAAAAAGAGAGAGAAACAAATCAAGAAACAGACCTAGTGATAGAGAACAAACTAAGGGTTGCCAGAGAGAGGAGATGCATGGGGAAACGGGTTAAATAGGTGATGGGGCTTAAGGAGCGCACTTGTCATGATGAGCACAGGACAATGCATGGAAGTGTTGAGTTACTGTACTGTACCCCTGAAGGTAATAGAGCACTCTATGTTAACTAACTGGAATTAAAATAACATGAAAAAAATAAAATCAGAAAATCTAAAACAATGTGATTTAGTCATGAATAAGCACTGTTTCCACTTCAATATCAAATTTTTTCAGAAGTTTTACTATGCAAATGTAATTATATTTAAAAACAAAGTAATATTTTACTTACAGCTTTAAAAACTTGATTTGCTAACATGTTTTCTGGCTGCCTTTGAGTTTAATCATACAGGGTGAGAAGGTTTATGGATGGTAGTTTAAACCCCCCACAGCTATAGGGCAGCAATTAAAATTGGTGCATTTACAGTTGAGGGATGGATGTTGATTAACCCCATACTGAATATTATTGTAAACTAATGTTATGTAACACCTGGTTTTAACTTGGCCAATAATGTTGCTGTTAATCTTTATTCCCTACAGAAAAACTAACGGAGTGATGGAGGGATACCATTGGCTATCTGTAGTCCAAATAAGTAAAACATTAGACAACAGCCATATGGTCTAAAACTCTTTAGCTTTATTTTTATTTACTCAAAGTCAATTATGCCACATCTTCCACAGGGATAAGTGCACACTGGGGAATATTTTGCTGAGAGAACATTACTTTCTAAGAGCCTTAAAGCACTTAACCTTCATTCAGCATCTCCAGTCTGTTCTCATAGCTTGTTCTGATATCACCATCTTGCTTCTGTGTTATTGCTTCAAAACGTTTGTTTTGGCAGAAAAATTCTCCTAACACAGCATTAAGTAGTGCCATTTTCTCTCTGAACTAAAGGCATGCTTATCTCAAAGGATAGAAATGGAGAAATGGCTTTTCCTGTGTGAAGTCATTAATTGACTAGCTTTCACCAAATAGTTTTTGACCAGCTAAAGGGAAAAGCAAAACACGTTTTGCTGATGAGATCTTATTGCCCAGTGGCTTTTAGTGGAATGTTTTGGTGCTGCAGCCTTTATCCTAGATGTCTTTTCTAGTCGTAGCAGCCCTTGTCCACTGATAGTGTCTAGCATCATAAGATGAGGATGTTCTTTTAGTGCAGGATGATTCAGCACCTTCAGATGCCACTAGATTGTGCATCTTCCAGTGCATTTCAACGCATAACCTACACCCACTTTGCAATTTATGCACAATTACTTTATGTGCAGTTACTATAAATGTCAGACATTATATAATCTAATAGAGGTTACTGTCTTTTAAAATTACCAGACTTTAACTTCCTACCAAAATGTCTTAGCTTTTGAGATTTGTAGCACTTTTTGATTTACTGTATAACACACTCTTATTCTCCCCAGAACTGATTCTTTTTTTCCCTTTTGGACTCCCAGAACTCCACTGAGGGATGTCTTATTTGTACATGGCCTATTCTCTTGGCCATAGTTTATGGGCCCAAAGGCGAGCTTCTAACATAATCTTATAGATTCACCCATTGAAGAAAGACTAATTCTGATTTTCCCAGGTTTCACAGCCTGAAAGATTAGCTCACTGGCCCAGTTTATTGGTCTAGAAATTGCTTCCCATATAAAAATTCAGTCACCATCAGCAAGTTTGTTTTCCATGGACTGCAGAGAAATGCAATGTGTAGAGAAAGAAAATAATAAAACCAATGTTCAAGTAAGTAGAGAAGAGAGAGCAGCCTGATGATACTCAAATTTGTAGCTTCAGTTGTCCCTGAAGCCTCAGTCTACTCTGGCCTCCTCTTCATCTTGGGTGGTCATTAAATACATTTATATTCTTCTAAAAGTCTTTCCATTTTGCTTTATGAAATCTGAGTTGGCTTGCTGCTAGTAATAGACAAGAAATTCCTAACACTGGTGCAGCCAAGGTCCTGAGGTCTGACATGTGCCAACAGAAATTGGTCTTATCCCACTGGAGGGCAACACCAAGTTGTCTCCTTCAGCGTTCTCTCAACCGACTACACTATTCGGATAGTCTGAGACTTCGTGAACCAGCATCTTCATTAAGGATTGTTTTATTTATTTATTTATTTATTTGTTTATTTATTTATTTATTTATTCATTCATTCATTCATTCATTCATTTTTTAAGGATTGTTTTAATGAAATTAACATTATAACTCAGGTTAAAAACATGGAAAACCAATAAAAGGCTGTTAATGTTACAATCGATGTGAAGGTAATCAGCTACCTTGTGAGACTACTCCTTAAAAAAGGTAGGAACAAGAATGTAGGACAATGCCAGTAAGATTAATGAGGGTGCTATGTCTAGTATACAGTGAGTGTGTCCAAGCAAAAATCTCTATATAAGAGACAATGGATGGAGAATGTGGCTAATATCCTTTGAAATGCTGTGAGTTAATTGAGAAATAATCTATTTCTGAATAATCATTTTATACAGTCCCTATTTCAGGAAACTATTTAAAATTATTTATTTTATTCTTTATAATTGATGCGTTATGGCTGTTATCTTTTCATCCTCCTAGAAAAAGATCAGAAAACTATAGCCCTCCTGTCAAATTTAGCTCACTGTCTACTTTTGTGAATAAAGTTTTTTGGAGCAAAGGCATGCCCATTCATTTAGTCTTGTCTGTGGCTGCTTTCACACTGTGATGATGAAGCTGAGTAGTTTGACAGAGAACACGTGCCCTGAAAAGCCTCAAATATATTACATGGTTGTTTATAGACAAAGTTTTCTGACCTAGATTCTAAAAATTATTTTTCTTTTTTATGTAAGAAAATTCATTTGGATGTAAATGTATTTTGGAAATAAATTCAGCTTTTCAGGGGAAAAAAACACACCGTATAAACTTAGAAACAGATGTGTACATTTTATATTTCTTTTGCCTACTACATCCTGTGTGTACAAATTTGGATCAATTAATAAGTTGCCTGGACAGCCCAGGTGGCTCAGCGGTTTATCGCCACCTCCAGCCCAGGGCGTGATCCTAGAGACCCGGGATCGGGTCCCACGTCCGGCTCCCTGCATGGAGCCTGCTTCTCCCTCTGCCTGTGTCTCTGCCTCTCTCTCAGTCTCTGTGTCTCTCATGAATAAATAAATACAATCTTAAAAAGTAAAATAAGTCATACAAATATATATTTTTAAAAAATTAATAAGTTGCCTAATTCTTGTGATAGCTCTCCTGATTCAGTCTTCCATTTTTGGAAAAAAAAATAGAATTTGAACCACATTCTTGAATGTTTCATGACTTTGTAATCCCTCCAGGAGTGGTCCTTCTGATATACAGCTCCCCCTGTTGTGTACAGCTCCCTGGGGTGCACAGAGGTTTCTCTAAATTCCTTCCTCTCACATAGGCAGATTTCCACTCTTATGCTCTGTTCGGTCTTGAGAAGCATGGTGAGATTAAGGATTTCCCAGAGGTTTGAGACATAGCAGGGTGTAGGCCTTAATCCCACGGTGCTAAACTTCTAGGCATCGTATCTCTAGCCAGGACTCTCTAAGAAAACTAGATCAGAAATTGAGATCTAAGTTAAAATCATTGTCATTTACTCCCGGATGCTATTACGTAAGTTACTTTTTACAGTGGCTCATAGATCTTTAGGTGATCAGAAACACACGCACACACCCCTGCATAGTGGTGCAAGCCCGTATTCCATGGTTCTGACCTCGTCTCCTAGGGTCTGTCCCTCCTTTTCCTCTCATTGGCTAGGTGCTCTCTCACCTTTTGGTCTTTGCCCATGATGTCTCTTGTGTCTGGGACACGTTCTCCGTGATGTTTGTGTGGCTTATACTCTCATGTCCTTCATGCCTTCCCTGGCAGCTGTATTGAAAATTATGCAGCTTCTTGCAATGCACGTATATCCCTGTTCAGTGTTCCTATTTTTTCTTTAGTATTTATCATCATCTGACATAAAATATGTTTTACTGCTATATTTTGTCTCTTTGAGAAGGAGACAGTGGCCTTTTTTGAGCTCAGAAGTTTTTTCTGTTGTTGTTGTTGTTGTTTAACTTTTTGTTTCATACTGTATTGCTGGTATCCAGAATGGAAGGTTCTCGTAAAATAAAGGTTGAAGAAATGAATAAATGAACCATTTGGAAATGAAAGAATGAGACATATGATTTGTAAAGGACGTAGATGGGAGACATTAAATGTTTGCAAATTGTGAAATAGATTTCTCACTTTTATTGACAACGTTTTACAGTTGCTTGCTTTTTCCATAATTAGAAAACTTTTTGTTTTGGTTTTCTTTTGTTTTGTTTTGTTTTGTTTTTGGTGCAATTATAGTGGCTTACCAGAATAGAACTGGCCAACTATTATTCCTTAATATAGAGTTTAAATGCTGACTCTGTGTTCTCAGGGCACAGCAATGGGAATGTAAAACTCATTTTGCCCATTTATTCTCCTTTTCTCCTTCCTATTTTGCTTGCCTTCCCTCCGTTCCTCTTCAATTTCATAAAGGCCCTGGATCTCTTACGTTCTACATGTAGTTTAGCAATGCTACCTTCAGATTTCAGAGTAATTTTTGTGCTTGTTCATACAGTCATGTGCTTATTCAATTTTTCAATAAAAATGAGAAACAGTATATAATTTCAAATAAATCAATTGCATATCATCTCATGGAAGCACAGACTTATAAAGGTCGTCATTTGGCCCAAAGAACTGAATTTAAAAATCCTATTATACTTTGACACTAGGCTTAAAAGCACACCAGTTGGGGATCTTCACACTTGAGTATCACGTTCAGCTTCAGTGTTTACTGTGAACTGAAACCATGACAACAACATTTGAAGGCATTTTTCCAGATTTTTCTATTAATCAATGTATATGTGTGCATGCATTTGTGAAAAGCTCTTAAGGGAACATGAGAAAAATATTCCAAATAAAACTACTTAAACATTAGGGAAGAGCCTCTCCTGCCATTAGAGCAGGGCATTAAGTAGTCACTGCTTGAGTGGTCACTTTCATGTCACACGTTAGTGCTGATTTTTGTTATAGTCTTGGAGACCTGCCTGATAGAGCATATAAAGATGCTTAATTTTAGGGAACACTTATGGTGATATCTATTCATCACAGCTCAGGCACTAAGACATGGTTGTGCCTTTTCCTGCCTTAGTGAGTATATTAAATAGGGTATGTTTCAGAAATAAAGAATGATAAGTCATTTAGCTTCATGGTGGCTACTAAAGTCAATTTAGATATAAATTTGCAATTTTTTTGTTAACATGTGCTTACCTCTCATTTTATAAGTTATTATTTTTTAACTATTTTGTTTATTTATTCATGAAAGACACAGAGAGACAGAGACACAGGCAGAGGGAAAGGCAAGCTCCATGCAGGGAGCCCGATGTGGGACTCGATCCCAGGACCCCGGTGTCACGTCTTGAGCTGAAGGCAGACGCTCAACCACCCTGGTGTCCCTCATTTTATAAATTAAATAGAATGATTAACTCCTTCTGAAGAACAGCCTATTTATATTGCTGCAATAAAAGTCATACTTTATCAAACATTTTGGTGGTAAAAACTTACCAAACATGTTTTATAAAGGTTAAAGGCTTTAAAATTTATCCCAATACTGTACATAAAATGATGACATTTTAAAGATTTATAATAAATCATATATTCAAATTTAGTTTTCAGTTTTATTGATACAAATCTCATAACTTGTCTTTTTTTGAGGACGGGGGGTTACATCATACATGGCTCCTTACCAAGACCTCATCAACAGTTTTTGAGGAAAAACTGCTATTATGAATAGTATAATATTTACCAGAAACTCCTTTAAGATTTCCTAGGTAAGCTGAAGCAAATGATTATAACCTGTGTCATACACTGTAATAAAAAAACAAATTATACTATTTTCTGTTATTCATTAAATATGTAGTGAGTGCCTATATGCAGATTTAATTTAGAAATAGCTCTGTGTCGTATTTCAGGAATTTTTAAGGGGAAAAAAATGAAAACTTGTTTCTGCTTTATACTTTTTTTCCCAAAATTTTATCAAGAAGACTTTATAAAGTTATTATGTCAGTTACAATGAACTGAAATTATGAACAGATGCCAGTGATAGTAAGATATTAAGTATTATATTTTTTCAAAGAAAATATAGAAAGAATATAGTTTTTTTGTTGTTGTTGAAAGAATATAGTTTTAACTTGATGTTTTGCAGACAATCCGACTTTAGCTGTATTTCACATGCGCTTGGGAATGACTATAAGGAATGCAAAATATTAGGAGATCATAAAATATTTTTAAAGATAGTGAGGTTTACATGGTTGATTTACATTCCCCCTAAGGGGGGGGGGGAAGAATACATTGAAATCATAATCCCCAGTACCTATGAATACAGCCTGTTTTGAGAAAAGGGTCTTTGCAGATGTAATCAAAGTGAAGTCCTAATGGATTAGCACGCTCCCTAAATTCAATGACTGGTGTCCTTGTAAGAGAGCCTTATGAACACTGAGAAACACACGGAGAATGTCATGTCGTGTCAGAAACAGACATTGGAGCAATGGATTTTTAAGCCAAGGGAAGTCCAGTATTTCTGGCCACCCTCCGAACCTTGGAAAGAGGCACAGAAGAGGTTCCCCCTCAGAAGCCTCAGAAGGATTCAGTCCTGCCAACACAGTGATTTTGGACTTCCTGTCTCCAGAACTGTGAGATAATACAGTTTTGTTGTTTTAAGATACCCAGTTTGTGGTAATTTGTTACAGCAGCCTAGGAAATTAATATAGCCTCTCTAATTTATCAAAGAAATCCCCTTTTGGCCAATTAAAGAAGAATCTCACTAACTTATATTGAAAATCACAAAAGATACAAACAAAGACCTCTCTCATTTCAGGAAATTTATCTACAAGTTTATAAAATTAGCAAACCCAAAGCATAATGCATAATGCATAAGACAGGAAACCAAACAGCAGCAACTTCAACCCAATAGAAATTTCCCTATTATTAGAAGAATTCTAGGGGTAGGCCTGAGGGAAGGCAAGGGTTAACATAATGTTCCATCGCTCCAGTCCTACGTATTCATTGCATAGTTCCCACTCTAGATGGAGATGGAGATCATTGCTTGAGTTCTAGCCATCCCTCTATGTCAGTAGGAGGAAGGGAGATAAAGATCACATCCCCTCCCTCTAAGGATATTTCTGGGTAGCTACACATTGCTCCTTTGTTCCAATCTTTTAGGCTAGAAGTAAGTCACTGTGACCTCAGTTGCTCCAAGGTAGGCTGGGAGCTGTAGCTTCTCTTCCTGCGGGACGTGTACCTAACTAAAAATCAAAGATTCTATTAGTAATAAAGGAGAAGAGAATGGATATGGGGACAACCAGTAGCCTCTGCTATATGCAGAAAAATCCAAAAGCAAAGCCTATTATTTGGTAGCACACACTTTAATAAAAATAATCTTTCTTATTTATTTATTTATTTATTTATTTATTTATTTATTTATTTATTTAATTTTTATATTTATTTATTTATTTATTTATTTATTTATTTATTTATTTATTTATTTTTTTACTTTGAGATAGCAGTTGAAATGACAGTAAGCCACAAAGTGGCTGCCCACAACCAGAACTCCCAGTTCTGTTGTGAGTCCCTTAGGGATCTTGCTCTTTCCTTCCATCTCCGTTAACTACCACATCTTTCACTTAGATCACTGTAATAGTATTTACCTAATTAATCTTCCTGTCTCTCTCACCTTGCACCTTGCAATGTATCTTTACCCTTCATTGGTTTCCAATATTCAAAGGATAAATTCTGAGATTTAAGCATTGCTTACAAGTCCTCTGTGAGTTTCTCACCTTCCACCCTCATTCTACCACTGTTCATTGTGTTCCCTGTCCAGGTTTTCCCTTGCTCCCTTCATTATTTAATGTCTTCATCGTTGTACCCCTTTTTTCCACCATCCGATTGTCCATATCTACCATCTTTGCCTAGACAACGTCTAATCATTCTTTAAATCTCGGCTTACAGTTTGTGTTCTTAGAGCCCTACTTCAACTCATTTTGTGTAAGTTCAATCAAGGTCCCTCTACTATCTCCTTGCTACTTTTTTTTAAACTGCTGATCACCCTTAGAATTTCTTATTTAATACTCTCTTCCCCTCCTTGCTAGAAAAGGGCCTCTTTAGTTCTGTGTGCTTCTTTATCTCCAATGCTAGTATAGGCTGTGGGGTATATTAATAGTAAAAGCTCACTAATTGTTTATTAGATTAAAGTATTCTTCAATTTTATGAGAAAACCAGTTATAAATAAACATTTAAAATCTTTTAGTGAATATTCTGTAACTCATCAATCCATTATCATTGTGCATTGCTTTTCAAGACCTCTAGCCTGAGTTCTCTTTTATGAATATTTTCTGAATGAATAGAATACAAAGGTTTGCGTGTTTGTGTGTTTTGTTGTTTTTTTACCAACAATATTTGCTGCTTTTTTTTTTTTAGAGATTTTATTTAAAATCTCTCAGAGAGAGAGAGACAGAGAGGCAGAGACTCAGGCAGAGGGAGAAGCAGGCTCCCTGTGGGGAGCCCGATGCGGGACTCGATCCCAGGACCCCAGGATCACGCCCGGAGCCAAAGGCAGACGCTCAACCGCTGAGCCACCCGGGCATCCTAATATTTGCTTCTTCTGTGTGGTAGGCGTGGTACAAGGATCTAGACACACAATACCGGATAAGACAGGCATCGATCTCCTCCTCATGGAAGTATCAGTCTCAGATAAATTATACATTTAATAATTTGAGGATTTTTGTGATAATAGAATATGGTACATCTGTATTATAGAATGTTACGTGGCCCATTAAAACAATGCGATAAACATCTATTGACAAGTAAGATGCGTTGCTAATTGTTACAGGTCACAAAACACATGTGCCGTAAGGTTCTAGTTGTGTATAAGAGTCGACCTGAATATATATCTGAAAGGATTAAGCCCACAACACTAAAGGGTTTTTCTGAGCTCTCGTTGCAAGTAGTCATCTCTGAGGTTTCCTTTTGTCTTCCCAAGATGTGTTTGTTTCTTAAAATATATAAAATTACAGAAACCTCATTAAATAAGAGAAATATCATTTTTTTTAGTATTAGACTCTTGTCTTTCAATAATTAGATGTGCATTTGACCTAGAAAAGTCAAACAGCAATTTTGAATGAATGGTCCTGTGAGTCAGAATTATGTTCCTTGCACGGAGTGTTTTAGTAAAAGAGGCAGCATCACTGCCCCACAGAATGGTTGTGGCAGAAATGACTTCGTTGAATTGATTTAAATAATCTGCTCACCTCACTTTACACAGACACATAACTTACTCCGTATGTCCTGCGGCACCGATTTGTGCCATGATGGTGGCATGGAACCAAGAGAAATAGCTGCCGTTTCCTGCGTACCTGTTGTGTTGTAAGCATCAAACTAACTACTGTGTCCAGTTGCTAGTTCTCGCCACCATCCTGCAAGGTGGATGCAGGTAACTTGCCCAGGGTTACTCACTAAGTGGCAGACTCGGGATTTTGAATCTGTCCAACTAATTCCAGTGCCGTGTGGATGTCAGCACGGAGCGCGGAGAGGTCATGAGATTTTGTGCGTGCAAGGAATCCTCCCTCCTGGAACCTTATTGTGGTGACAGTGTGCCCTGCTTTATCCTCCAAAGTTCTCAGGAGTCAGCAGGCTTATTTTAATGTGGGTCGTAGTCTACATTTTCCTGAAAATACTCTCACCTAAAAAAAAAAAAAAAAAAAAAAAAAATTCAGAGTTCTTCAGGCTTCATTCATAGAGACTCAAAGCAAGAGTAGAAATACACCATTCTTTTCCCAGAATAATTTTCATTTAAGGTCCTTTTTCTTCTACCCTGGGTGATGTCCACTTACCACTAAATAACATTTCCAGTCGCTATTCTTTCTTGGCACTGAGGCAGCTTTCTCTTCTACTCTCTGCTTCAGAATAAAAAAAAACAGGTTTGAGCATTCGCCAGGCCCTCTGTCTACTTGAGGCAGTTTTTGAGACACATGTGCATTTCTTAGGTTTCATGGCTTTTGCTACTAAGCAGAGCCCCTGAAGTTCATTACTGCAGGAAATCAGAGTGACAAGTATATGAAAGGTGGTCCTGCAAAACCATCCCTCACTTGTTTAGGGTCTCATAAAAACTGTCAAAAATGATATCAGCATCCAGCGCAGTCATGCCACCTCCTGGATAAGAGGTCTCCATGTTTGTATTCAAAATTATCAATCATTCTAAATACTGACTCAAGCTTGTCTTTAGTAGCGATATTTCCATTTGCAGTAAAGATGTACGGGGAGGACTCCTCCATGTTCACGGCTCTTATATCAATGTCAAAATTAGTATATAAAACATCCATCAAATACACTCACAAGGTGAACTGGGCATGCCTTTTACAAAGTCTTGTCGATTTGGGATTTTACTAGGCTTTTTCAGACACCTCTGGAAGCAGGCAAATTGACAGGTGCCAAGCCATTTTTTCAGGAAAAAAAAAAAATACGAAAAGTAATAGAATGTGGCCTCAGAATTCTATTAGTGTATCTGTTCAGAGATTTGAGTTCCTCATTTTTGAATGATACTGGAAATGTTTGTAAGTGGAAGAAATACTCTGATTTTGTTTTCAGACGTGGTAAGCGTAGCAGGCTGTTCCTAAAGCGATGTGAACGACTTAGTGGTTGATGACTTGTTGGAAACGGGGAGTTAAATAGGCTTAATCCTGTCTACCCTTAGCTCACTAAGGACACAGATACTTTAATGGTTATGAAAGTAAGTTACCAACGGGTGTATTTTTCCTACCATAGATTACATAGGATTCAACTTCTTAAAAGTGACAGGTGTGATCTTGTACATAAGAAAATGATTCCTCCCATTTAGGAGCCACAACACTCCAGCAGGGTATCAGTTTACCCCGCGCCTCCACTGCAAATAACGTATCAATATTTTACACCCATCGGTATAATCGGCCTTGCACGGGCGCACGACTACAGAAAGGCTGGGCGCTGCAACTTGAGACTCTTCATGGAGGTTTAATCTCTTTTGACAGGTGTTCACACCAAAGCATTTAACATTTCTCTGCTGGTTTATCCTCTTGAAGGAGGCATTCTCCCGATTTCCTCTGCATTTCTGAAATATCATAGTTTAACTAACGTACTGCTGTACTCTCTCAGTCGTCTGGTGATTACCGTATGGCATAATATTGCACCACTTCTGCTACTGTGATCTCTAAACTAACGTCCACATGCATTATATGGCCTACACTGCCAATTTTTGAAATGTGGTATCTCACGGGCTCTCCAGCATATTCATGTGAACCCCCCGCTACCGGTCATCTTTGGTTCAATCATTCATTCACCTGCCTTGCATGTGGCGTGCGGTGGATGGATGCCTAACACAGCTACCAACTCAGGAAAATAGTACTTGAGGTACTTGAGGAAATCATTCTGTGTCCTAATTTTGTTGTATCTATTTTTATTGTCAACAACGGTGTATTTATTCATCTACTCATCACGGAACAACAGCACATATATTTTTGGGTCTCATTGCTCATAAGCTTCACTTAGACATGGCTTTGGCACTTTCTAATCACTGATATGATACAGAACATTGAACATGCACTTATCCTTGTTCCCAGGAAACTAATTGAATCATTAAGTTATGGCCATTAGAAAACTGACCAAATGGTATGAACCTAAGTTATGAGCTTACCAATGATCTAATTGTACTTCACGTACCATTTTCAGCCCTTCTTTCCTTTTTCCCCATGGAACCATGTAAAGCCGTTGCAGAGCATAACTATATCCTGCTTAATAATGACATTAATCTGGGCTCCCTGAACCTGTGGTTGCAAGAATTGAGTCTGTTCCGCAGCATCAAATTTTGCTCCGCACGTTTGTGTCTTTCTCTTCTGCGATTTCAACTAATGGCCTCCAAAATTTACACGCCTGATACACTTTCTCAATGTTGACCTGGGATATCTGGAGATAGAACCTTTAGGCGTATACTTTTGAAGAGAAGGAGCCTGTTTTTCAGTCTAGGAAACGTGTGACCTGAATAAGAGCAGATGACCGATCTCTCCTATTTCTCAGCTGAATCCCGGACCCCATCACAGTGTATCACACATAATAAGCCCTCAGTTGGCAGAGATGCGTGGATAGAGGGATGGTCAGATGAATGAATGAATGTTAGAAATTCACAGTTCTGTTAGGGCCTGCACGGTGCATAGCATTCGGGGGCCTCTTGGCGTTAATCTTAGCAGGTGCCTTAAGTCATGAGTTCTATTACTGCAGCAGCGCATGAAGGATTGGTAGGTTGTGGTTCTTGCTGGTTTCAAGCAAAAGCCAGAAGTTACTTTTCAACTATTCAACACCAGTGTTAACTATTAACGAGATCTGTGAGGAATTTCCTTAACATGAAAAGAATGTTTACTCCACATCCGTACATTTCCAACTGATTTTCAGAGCCTCACTCACAGGGCTTCACCCAAGTGCAATTAATTATGCCGGAAAATAGGTTATTCTCTAGTTTCCCTTATTCTCTCTTAAGTCTAAGAAGGTGTCTGTTTTTGTCTGGGTTTGGTTTTTTTCTTCCCTGACGGACTTGATGATCCTGTTTGTGGTAACACCACTGCCCGCGTCTCCAGGCTGAAACCCTCTGCTACATTTCTGGTACCTTTGGCACCACCATTGTTGAGACCATTAAAAGTCCATCCCTGAACTATTCGGGTCATCTCCTTACAGGCCCTCCTTGTTTGAAGTGTACCTCTGTAACGACAAAGACCGTGTCTGATTGCTGGTTATCATCTCAAAATATCACTTGGACTGTGCCCCTCCCGGGTCACAGTTCTCCAAGGGCTCTTCAGCCCTTTCGGGGTGGCTCGCCCAAATACCTGCATTTATGGTCCCGTGAAGGGGCCCTGGTTTCTCTCACCTGCCTGCCTGCCCATCTCCTTCTCCACGTCTCCTGTGTCTCTAGGGCTCCTGACCAGGGCTGCCTACCTCAGCAGATAAATGAGCATCTCCAGGCGGTGTGGTTTGTAAAAGCGTCTTCAGGGCGGTAATGCACTTTGTCTTTTGGAGGAGACACGATCATTTTCAGAATACTGACTACAGAACATAAAACTTGACAAAATTTTCTTGACTGGTAGGGATAAACAGGAGAGCAGGAGATAAACTCTTCCGCACTTGCGTAATTATCAGCGGGAGGACCATGTACCAGCATTTCCTGCAAGTGAAAGAGATTTATCAGGAGAGAGCGTTGACAAGCAGTTGCTGTGTTCATCCATTTACTCCTCTGTCCCTGCCTTCCTTCATCTGTTTGTTCCTGATTCACAAGACTGTGGACTCCATACAGGTGGGGGCCACGTGTCTTCCATTAAGCTGTGTTGTCAGGGCCTGACGCAAGGTGTGTGTGTTCAATAAATACCCGAACGCCTATTTCATGAGCTACACAATACACAGTTTGGTGTACACAGACAAAAAGGATATAACTCTGATCCTCAAGGTACCAGGGACAGCACGCACGGTGACGATCATTAAAAATGAATGTAGGGGGGATCCCTGGGTGGCGCAGCGGTTTGGCGCCTGCCTTTGGCCCAGGGCGCGATCCTGGAGACCCGGGATCGAATCCCACGTCGGGCTCCCGGTGCATGGAGCCTGTTTCTCCCTCTGCCTGTGTCTCTGCCTCTCTCTCTCTCTCTCTCTGTGACTATCATGAATAAATAAATAAAATCTTAAAAAAAAAAAAAAAAAAAAGAATTGAAAGCAGGGACCTTGGGACAGCTGGGTGGCTCTGGTCATGATCCCAGGTCCTGGGATTGAATCCCACATGGGGCTCCCTACAGAGAGTCTGCTTCTCCTTCAGCCTGTATTTCTGCCTTTCTCTGTGTCTCTCGCAAATAAATAAATAAAATCTTTAAAAAAAAAAAAAAAAAAATGAAGGTAGGGGCTGTAATAAAGGTACATACGGGCTCCGTGAGCTCAGTCTTTCCCCTGACGTGTTTCATGTTGAACGTGAGGACAAATAAAACTGCCAAGTCTCTTTTGCTTAGTCTTACTTTCATTTGCAAGCTTCAGAGTTTAGCCCTTCTCATCTGCTAAAATGCCTTCCGTGCCTCCTTTTATGTCTCATTGCTCTTTGATAGCAATTATATTTCTATATGCACATCTCCCTTTTTTTTTTAAGATTGTATTTATTTATTTATTCATGAGAGAGGCGGAGACACAGGCAGAGGGAGAAGTAGGCTCCCTGCAGGGAGCCTGACATGGGACTCGATCCAGGCCTCCAGGATCACGTCCTGGGCGGAAGGTAGACGCTCAACCTCTGAGCCACCCGGGTGTTCCAGTACATCTCCTAAATAAAGTTAAGTTGTAAATTCCTTGAAAGCCACAAATATTTGTCATAATTTGGATCCCTGGGGACATGTGGAAGGGAACTTTGCTCATACTAGGTATTTGATGGTTGTTTGCTCATCGACAGGTTGACAATGTTGCATTTGAAGAACTTGAATATTTTAAGGGTTCTCATAAATGCCTTGTAACTATGGATAGAATGTTCCTGTGTTGGGATCTAGAGGTTTTAATAGAGAAATATTAAGGTCCTTAACTTGACTTCAGAGAATAGAGCATTGAGTAATCATCTGAAAAATGGGATCTGATTTTGGCTCGGATTACAAACGTACAATGTTAGCATACACAGTGCGGTTAATGCCTTCTCAAATGTGCGTCTCATCCAAGTCCGTAATATTTGGATGGTTAGGGTGATGCAATTAAAGGACATGGATGTTGCTTTTTCTGCAGCCATGGAGGGTTAACTCAGGTAAAGCAGAGAGTTGGTAGGGCCAGGGTCAAGAGATTAGTTCCCTTTGCAGGCTAGATTTACACCTTTTATTCTACTTCTGGCCAGAGACTAAGCACCAAATCCTCATCTGTTGTTCTCAAAGGCATGCTTTAGCTGAGCGACAGTGGACGGGAACATACTGATGGATCAGCAGAAATCAATCTTTCTAGGGAAAAGCAGCTCAGAGCACATATTTGACTAGCATCATTTTAAATGATCCGTTTATGCATCCGTTCAAAATTTGTGGAGCGCCTACCTTGGGTCCGACTCTCTACTAGACCCTGGAGATATAAAGATGAGTGCAACGCTCTATCTGCGCTGGAAGAGCTCCTAGATTTTTCTTTTAAGGACCTTGCTCAGACCCTCCGGGCTGCTCTAACAGAATGCCACAGTTTCAATAGCTTATAAACAGAAGGCTTGTATTTATCTCAGTTCTGGAAGCTAGAAGTCTGAGATCAGAGTGCCAGGATGGTCGAGAGAGGGTGAGAGAGAGAGAGAGAAACACACTGGATTTTAGTTTGCAGGTTTCTTGTATCCTCACATCCTGGAAGGGGCTAGGGAGCTCTGTGGAGTTTTCTTTTCTTTTTTTTTTTTTTTAAATAAAAGCACTAATCGCATTCACAAGGGCAGCATTTCATGACCTAATCACTTCCCAAAGCCCCCACATTCTAACACCACCACATTAGGCATTACGATTTCACATACGAATTTGGGAGGGACACAAACATATAGATCATAGCAAATCCCAAATCTCCTAGAATTGGTTGTTTTGATTGATAAAAAAAGATTGTGAGATTTTTTTTCTTTGGTTGGTTGGTTAGGAGATATTTGGACTCAAGCCATTATTTTTATCTAAAAGTCTTCCAACATGATCTTTAGCCTATCAAAATATTTTCCAGAACTAAAAAAATGAATAACATTTAATTCTTTAGGTAAATATCCTTTAGGATCTTAGTAGATTTCATGAAACATTTGAGAAGGTTGATGAGAATATAGTAAATTTGCTACTGTTTAGAAACAAATAGAATATTTTATTACACCCTCACAAATGGGTCTTTTAAAAAGAACAATGCAAAAAAATCAACAGATGTGTTCTTTTGAATTGTTTCCATGTACCAGATACTAATCCAGGCATTTGGGAGATAATACAATGCAAATATAATTTCCCAACTTTAAGAAGCACACAAATCAGCACTCAAATTATAAAGTTGCATCTATTCAGAATAATACATATGAATATATTTATAATATATATATACCTATATATTATATCTGCACACACACATACAAATATACAAAAGATTTTGAAGTTTCAAACATACTAGACTTTCCATAATTATAGGGTAATTTTTTGTATTAAAATTCATGCCTCATTGTTCCTGAAAATTATTTGGAGTGTCTAATAAGTGGCATCCATCTCATATGAGGGAAGAGTAGTAGGGAAGGAATAAAGTATGCCTATCATAAAGTTAATATTTTTGTAATTGAGAAACTAATTGGGCTTGGAGCTTCCTGTTGGCCGTAAGAAAATAAGAAACCTCATTGGCTACAGAACTTTCATTATCAGAAAGTAGAAGGCTTACCAATTTCTTACTTTTTTCTGGCACGAAACTTAAGAAATACTTGGCCCTCATTGTGCAGACATGTGGAATAATGTGACAGTTACCATACACTAAAATAAGTTCATAACAAACGTGCTTGCTTCCTGACACCAGTGATAAGAATGAAGAGTTTTGTGGAGAATGTGTGACCGTGTGGCCCAGCAAGAGACCAAGGGACTGGACAGAATATGATATTTTTGATATTATAGTTTTAGTGAAGGACAGAACTCAGATTTCTTAGATGTGAGTTTGGGTTCATATCCCTTTCTATTTTTCCTATTAGTTATTGTAGCCAGTTCATTGATAGGGGTTTGTAATAAAATATTAGGTATATGAAACTCACCTGGTAAAGGTAACACCATTTGGAGGATCTAAAATCTGTGGGACTGTGAGGCAGCAGTAAAAAGATTCCTTAATGTCAGAAAACACTTCTGCCATTTGGGGTTATTATTTTATTATTATTGGTTATTATTATAAGCTACTATATTATTTTCCATTAGTTTTGTTCACCCTATGCCAGCATGAGGATAATAATTGCTCTCTGTCACATATTCTTATGAAATTGAAGATAATGTGATTTTTACAAACCACATACTACATAGAATATGTATTTAGGGATCCCTGGGTGGCGCAGCGGTTTGGCGCCTGCCTTTGGCCCAGGGCGCGATCCTGGAGACCCGGGATCGAATCCCACGTTGGGCTCCCGGTGCATGGAGCCTGCTTCTCCCTCTGCCTGTGTCTCTGCCTCTCTCTCTCTCTCTCTCTCTCTCTGTGACTATCATAAATAAATAAATAAATAAAAATTTAAAAAAAAGATTTTAATATGTATTTATAAATTAGACATAAATATATATATGTATTTATATAATAAAATATTAAACTGGACCGATTAGTGTCAACATTCTGACTCTAACTTCTCTATGATGATTGTCCATGTGAGGTCGTAAAAATCACTGCTTTGTAGAGTGTCAAAAGCTCAAGTAATAGGAAAAAAAAAAAAAAGAAAAAGGGAAACAACCAAATGGCATCAAGGAGTGGACTATGAAATTGCAAAAAGGTCAAAGTGGATGCTTTTTGTCTATTAACCTGAAATAGGAAGTGCCTGATACTAGTTGAGTGCTTTTTTTTTTTTTTTAAGATTTTTAAATAATCTCTATCCCCAATGTGGGGCTTGAACTTACAACCCCGAGATCAAGAGTCGCATGCTCTATCCACTGAGCCAGCCAGACAACCCTAGTGATGTTTTTAAAGGGAAAATAAAAAATTTGTTTTTCTTTATAGTGATTAAATTTTATTAGAAGTCATAGATAAGAGGGACAAGAAACACTAAATAGCTTATGGGTAAATTTTTTAATTTTCTCAGCACATTATTGGGTATATTGCAGTGAAAAAGACAAACATAAAAAAATCGAAGACTTTTTTAGTCGTGTAAGAGAACAAGATAGTAGAGGGAAAAAGAACAGTAACCTTATTTTTTTGCGGTTTTACTTTTTAATAAGCTGAAGACAAGTTGACAAAATTGCATACACTCTAGCAGAGGGTAGCAGCTTTCAGTTGTCAGAGCAACATATACATTTCAGAGAATCGGGTGATCTAATGGCGTTGCTGAGTTTCTAAGTGATACACAACAATAAGGGAGATGAGTCTGAGCCTGGTATTGCCACCCACGCCAGGCACACAAATAGCATTTCGTCTATAAAAATGTTTATTAGGTACAAAAATGAGAGAAAATGAGGGTGTCTAAAAGCATCTGTTACCTTTTGAGATGATTTAAGTTAGATAACTAAAATGCCACATTTCAGAAAGAAAAAAAAAAGAATTTGAATCGAATTCTCACTTTTTCACTTTGGTTGGTAGTAATGATTACTATTTATTCTAAATACTCAAAACTATAATCCGGTGCCTTGCTTTTAAAATGGGGTTAGAGTGTCTCCGATGGAGGGTGGCAAAATGTGTGCACTCCAGTCTAGGCTGTGATGAAGGTTTTAATGTCCAGAGTTGAGCAGCAGAGAGGAGAGATGTTTCCACGTGTACGTATTTTATCCCGTGTCGGTGATGGGTAAGACCCGACCACACTACCCACTGAAAAGCTACCAAGTGATGAGACAGCGTAACGGGTGGCTGAGAGAATCACATTTAAAATCAGACATGCAGAGATCTCAGCTCTGCCACATGGTAACCATACGACCTTCGTCAAGTTACAGGATCGGGTTCTATTTCCTCCTCAATCAGAGGCAGAGAGCGTGTACCCCAAGGGTCGCTCTGGGGATTAGCGAAGTGCAGTATTTAAACTGCACAGTTTGGGCAACTGCTGTTGTAATTGCAAAAACCTTCCAAAAGCTTTGTTTGTACAAGTTAAACCTTGAACGGCACAGGTTTGAACTTCATTGGTCCACTTATCTGTGTTTTGTGGTTTTTTCTTAGTACTACAGTGCTGTAAATTCACTTATGATTTTGGTAATGTTTTCTTTTCTCTAGTTTCCTTCGTTTTAAGAATACAGTATATCATACATATAGCATACAAAATATGTGTTAATTGACTGCTAATGGCTATTAGTTACGTTTTGGGGGAGTCGAAAGTATGTGTGGATTTTCAGCTGCACAGGGTGAGCACCTCTAATCCCCATGTTTTTCATGAGAACATCAAACATATAATGTTTGATTATATGTTTATATATATAATATACATAATAATACATAATATAATATACATAATCAAACATTATATGTTTGATGTTCTCATGAAAAACATGGGACTATATAAACATATAACATATAAATGAATCATAAATGTTGAGTGCATAAGATTAAGAAAAAAGAAAGTACTAAAAATATTTCTTTTAATGAGGAAAAATACAGAATCTGAAAAGTCTGAGGAAAATTTGAGTCCGTAAGCCGTCTCCCCATCTTGATTTTTATCTCCCTTTATCCATTCTAACAAATTAATTTTTAAATAAACAATGGGAAAAAAAATCTACAGTGAAAAAAGACTTGATTCTGCAACTTATATGGGCTTATAAAGTTCCGGGGAATATTGATGAGAAAATGTATACTTGTAGACATACTCAGTTACAACCTCATGTACTTTGGAGAGGCCAGTGCAATTCTTGAAGAATAGATAAGAGTTAGAAGTATGTGGCCACAAGTGGATAGGAGGTCAGAACGTTCAAACTGCTGACTCACTGGGAAGCAGTATTTTCCTGTTAAAATATCTGTGATTGGGACACCTGTGTGACTGAGTCAGTTAAACATCTGCCTTTGGCTCAGGTCATGATCCCGGGATCCTGGGATGGAGCCCCATATCGGGCTCCCCGCTCAGTGGAGAGCCTGCTTCTCCCTCTGCCTCTGCCCCTCCCTCTGCCCGTTCTCTCTCATATAAAATCTTTTTTTTTTTTTTTTTTTAATATATCTGTGGTTTAAAGTAAGGGAAAAGGCTGCCTACTAGCAAAAGTACCAAATTCCAGTATCCTCAGGCTCAAGGCCGATCAAGTAATGAATTGGGCTAGGTGTGCAGCAAGGAGTGCAGTCAATCCTGGGGCGCTGGGGAACCCACCTAAAGAGATTCCAGTGGGTCAGGAGCTCGTGAGCTCTCCTAACATGTCTGTGGGCTGAGTTCAGCCTTCAGTGTTGCCTCTGCCCCTAGGTGAACGGATCTTCCGTGTATGCCAGTGATGCATGGGGACCTCCACACTCTAGCATCATCTCTGCCGTTTGCTTCAGTGGAGGAGAAGTGCATGGATTTGGAGGGTTTGGATTTGTGTATTATTGTGTATTATTTCCTCATGCGCCACCTGTCGAAAGACAGTTAACATTTTGCCCCATTCACACCCATGTTCACATGCATGTACACACACACCTCCTGCTCCTCCATGACACAAAGTCTTTGTTGATTTAATGTGTGATGCCTTTGAGTATAGCAGGTACAGATATACCTAATAAAAAATTACAATTATTGCCAATGGAGTACTCACATGAAAAGTGAAGTTGCACCCCACTAAGTACATAAATGTCCCCAGATCTGAAGCAATATTAGTGGAGAAATAGTGTATGGATTCCATTATTGCATCCCAGTTTCAACTACAAAAACATCTCCCACAGATTCCATAACAAATTAGAAATGTAAAAAACAAAACAAACACAAAAACCCATATACATATGTATATATATATACACACACACACACACATATATATGGTTTTATTATATAATTAGTTCACTTGAAAAGGCCCATGTGACTAGATGCTTAAATGATAATAAAAATTCAGCTCTGATAACCTTGATGAGACCATGTACATTCCTGATGAGAATAACAAGTATATAAAATGCTTCTCCCAAAATCCTTTGTCCTCACAACATATCTTTATTCCAACAATAGGAGATATATGCTGTTGAAAGTTATCTTAATGGTCTTAATGGTCTTAATACAGTGAACTTTCTAACCTTCCCTCCCTGGAAAAAGAGAGAGACATAACACTGGTGAAGAGTAATTTGCTTGCCCTCACGTAGAATTTTGTATTTTTGGCGGTGACCCGGGCTCGTGTGCAATACCTCGAAATGGCAAATGGTCAATTTTTACGTTTTCAGGTCAGAGCAGGTGGTTATTTTGAACACCCACAGAAAAGTGGCTTCCCCTTGTTTATTTTTAAAGCCTTTTTTCTTGTATCTAGATGGAACTGACCTAAAATTGTGTGTGGAATTATTCGCCTGTGGGAAGGCAACGTGAGTCAATACAAAGTAATGCCTTTTAGCTGGAAGCTGAAATTAACCTTCAGAAACTTTGCAATCCAGATGTGAGCTGCTGTCACTTCGCTGAGTAAAAGGATTCCCGTGCCGATCACAAGCAAACAAGGCGAGGTGATCCTCAGCCTCTTTTTTGATATGTTTGAGTCTCTGATTCCTTCTGCTTCAATAACCAAAATGCTTTTTTTTTTTTAACTAAAATGCTTTTAAAAGCATCTTTTTATGCTGAGAGGAAGTTGGTCTGAAACACGTGTCACATGGTAGAAACACTGATACCAAAAACAGCAAGTCTAAAAAAAAATAATAATGAAAAAAATAAAAAATTAAAAAATAAAAAATTAAATAAAACAAAACAAAACAAAACAAAACAAAAAAACAGCAAGTCTACTGCCACGATTATGTTTCTACTCCAGGGGATGGAAATCTCTGACTACATACCTGAGTATGATTCCTGCACATTTGACATGGAATCAGAATAAGGATTGAGATTCCTAATGTGTCCTCCATAGAACCAAATTTAGAAGCTAATTTTGCATGACTTAATTCTCGGAAGTAATTACTTGAGGTACATTAATACAGCCACCGTTTCAGGCGTTTTAAATGAGTTTATAAGTAAACAGCAGTAAAGATTTTTATGAAAATTCTACCCTGGGACCCCAGTGTTTCTGCTACCATCTAAACATTTTTATACATTTGAAACAATTAGGATGTCATCTAAATGGCTAAAGGGTATGTTGATGGTATCCCCTAAGCAGAGACTCATAAGAAAAATCATCAAAAAATAACGCAAACATATTTAGAATGTCGATGACTATAATACTTAACTATTCCAACTCAGGGGATCCCTGGGTGGCTCAGCGGTTTAGCGCCTGCCTTGGGCCCAGGGCGTGATCCTGGGGTCCAGGGATCGAGTCCCGTGTCGGGCTCCCGGCGTGGAGCCTGCTTCTCCCTCCTCCTGTGTCTCTGCCTCTCTCTCTCTCTCTGTCTATCATAAATAAATAAATCTAAAACAAAACAAAACAAACGAACAAAAAAAAAAAAAACACCTATTCCAACTCAGCACTTCTTTCTCACACAAAATTTGGCAAATAAAAATATTCTGTTACTTGTAAGTTAAAACTTAGCTGAATCTTAAATGGATCTTTCACTTCAGTGTGTTTCTGTGTGTCCCGTCTATATATGGATATTTTGGGAAATGAGTTCCATAGAATATTTTAATGGTTTAAAATCTGGGTGTTATAGATTCCTTTAAGAAGTACATAGATATGTTATACTGTCTCCTGGAAAAAAGAAAATGGATGGATGGACACACAATCGAAATTTGTATGCAATTTCAAGCTGTCTAGTGGAAGACCTGTGCTGACCTACGTCATTAAAACTTTTTACTTTATTTTATTTTTGTAGTTCATCCTTCCTGGAGTATAAGTCATGGGTCTGTCTCATTCTCCCACGTCTCTGTTTTGCTGAACTGCTTCCCTTACAAACTCCCTCCTGGTAAAGCTGAAATCCGCTCCAGAATTTAATCTCTTAGACGTAGTATTGTGATTTTAAAAGTTGGCATCCTAAGCTTGATCATGAGTGCCACTTCTGGTTTCATGTCAAAGGTCGCACCACGCAAGGTTTACCCAAAACATGCTTTGACATCTGAGTGGCTCTTTGTGGTCCAGTGGGGAGGTTTACAAGTAAAAGAAAAACTAGCAACAGTAGGTGTGGACAGAGCTAGCACATCAACCGCAAACATATGAAAAGAAACTGAAAAATGTCTGAGTAAAAATTAGGAGAAATATGGAACCTGGTGAAATGACACCATGCCTATAAGTAAAAATTTCTATTTTAATAGGATTATATGATTATATTGAAAAATGAATTAGATCTAACTTGAAATAACCTGTGGTAAAATGTCACTATAGCCAAGGAGCATGGACTCCAGGCCCATTGAAGTGCCCCGAGGTTTCCTTGTGCCATCAGCGAATGCCACAAAAGTGATCCTCATTATAAGGAAAATGTATTTTTTTCTTCCCCCAAGACGAAAAACGCCCACAGAATCTTTGTGTGAGCCTTCCTAGGATCTCTTTGGCATTTTGCAATAGGTCCTTTAAACACTTACTTTTATAAAGTACTTTTTGTCAGGCAATATATATATGTTAGAAATTAGTGGTTCCTCCAGTTGTAAAACCTTGACATTGACTATAATTGAGGAGGTTAGTGTCGGCGTGTTCATAAGTATTACCTGTCATTTGAAATATGACAGTGCTGTAACTGCAAGACCTTGGGGAGGCTGGTGTGTTGGCATTGCCATCTGACTGCCTTAGAAGCTGCCAGACAGGCTTCTTAATGCCTTCGACCCTGAGATAATTAACATGGCCCCAGAGGCTTCTGCCTCTCGCATTGGCACACTTGTTGTTTAATAAGATGTTTGCTGCTTAACTGTGCTTCCTTCTGATTTAAAAATGTACCTTTAAGGAGGATGGCACTTCAGTCCATTAAGTCTTCTGTTACAGGTATTACCTTTATGCAGAAGTTGCTTATACGCACATTTTGTTGCTTTTCCCCCAAATTAAAATTCAGCCTAATGTTATGTTTTTAATCTTGGGTTTGGTTCCTCCAAATGCATCGCACAGTGAGGCAGATGACCCACCTGAAATGTGGGCTCAGACTTCGACAGTTGTGTCCTGTATCTGGTCGATTAGCAAATGATAAAATGGGAGCTAAAAATAAAAGCAAGTTTAAAAGCCTCCAGGGCAGGTTTGATGGGATTTTGGTTTCCACGTTCCCCAGGGCAAAACAAAGAGTTAAAATGAGCTGCTTCTACTGCCTTTAAGATAAGAGTTAACTGATTTACCCTTAGTACCACGTAGAATTTGCAAAATGAGTTTGTACTTTGTAAATCTAGTTGGAGAAACTTAGAGGGAAACCTCTAGGAGTACACATCTTCAGGAAAGCATAGTTGCTGAGTGTACTGTTATTAGCAAGTTGCTGTATTATTGAACGTATTTAGCTTTGCCAAAGAATTAAATGATTGTGTGTAAATAGTTAATGGAATTGGAATAGTTAATAGAATTTACATATGTTTGCTTATTGCGCCTCCCCCATTATAGAAGTGGTACAAATTCACTGTAGTATGTTTGAAAAGTATTGAACTGTATGAAGTAAAAAATACAGAATGTCCTTGGTTCCCAGACACTAGAGGTAATGAATGTTAATATTTTTATATTCTCTTTTCTTATATTTTTATGTCCTCATTTTTCTTTTTTTTAAAAGATTTTATTTATTTATTCATGAGAGGCAGAGAGAGAGAGAGGAAGAGACACAGGCTTAGGGAAAAACAGGCTCCATGCACAGCACCTGGGATCACGCGCAGACACTCAACCGCTGAGCCACCCAGGCATCCCATGTCCTCATTTTTATATTTTCCATATCAATATTATTCAAATATGTGAGTTTATATTCATATTTAAAATTTATATTTATATAAATATTTATTTATATTTATATAATTCATATTTTCCATATCAATATTATTCAAATATATTTATATTTTCCAGATCAATATTATTTATATTTATATTTTATAGATATATTTATATTTTATATTATATTTATATAATTATTTATATTTATATAAATTTATATTTATATTTTAATAAAATGATTTTAATGACCTCAAAATATTCCATTAAATTCATATAATTTTAAATAGTTAAAAATCATCTATAGGATGAATACATTAGAACAAAATCCATCGGCACTTTAAATGAAATGTCATTTTATGTCAATATTAATTTATCTCTATGATTCTTTGCTATATCCTACAAACATTAATGATTTCTCACAAGGAGATGTACCAGCATACTATGCATAGGCTGAGCACTCAAAATTTGAGAAAGTTTGGTATTTTGATTCTTATATCAAGAATTTTATTGCTCATTGGTTGCGAATATCTACAGTGTACCAAGTGTTTACTAAACAAACCATTTCCACATTATGCTGTCAAGACACCAGCCTACCTGCATGGAACTTCTGTTGCACATACCAATAGAATATAATCCAATCAGCCATCTAACCAAGAGCCAGATTTTTTTTTTTTTTTTTTAGATTCTGGGCCTTTGCCTTTTTCTAGGAATGTTCCTTTCCTTTTCCAGATACTTATTGGACATCACCACTTGGCCGTCTAATAGTATCTCACACTTAAAGTTCCCAAACGAAACTTAGAAAGCTTTACCCACCTCACCATCTACAGCTATACCTCTTCCTCCTGTGTTGTTTTTTTTTTTTTTTCCACTTGAGAATATTCTGTTGTTTTTGGTAATATGGGAGAGCTCGGTTCTTGTCTCACGGAGTCTCGTGGACGCAGGAGAGTGAGTAAGGATAGAAGTTCATGAAGTAAAGATTCATAGAGAGCCCTCAGGAGTGAGAGGAGTCCTGACACAGTTGCCACTGAGCCCTTGTAGGGCTGGTCTTTTACTGGAAGCCAGCCAGGGAACCCAAATCCTTCTAATGTATCTATTGATATCACCATTGAGTTGACAGGACTAGTG
This sequence comes from Canis lupus familiaris, assembly GCF_011100685.1. Taxonomy (NCBI): domain Eukaryota; kingdom Metazoa; phylum Chordata; class Mammalia; order Carnivora; family Canidae; genus Canis; species Canis lupus. Next base: position 39,173,383 of record NC_049255.1, read on the forward strand.
ATAACCTCTTTGATGGCTGACCTCCTTTTTAGGGTCAGGTAATTCTTTGTTGGTCACAAGTAGCCAATATAACAAGACACCCTCTCTGCCCACACCTTGGGCAGGATGATCTGGTGGTCTGACTTGTTCCCTTATCTCTGGTGTCCTACCTCAGCGTTTTGGGGATTTCTGTCAACCTGTGTGTCCCTAACTCATTGGTTCTCTGTGTGAACTGTGAACTATCTTTAATACTTTTTTTTTTTTTTTCCCTATACCACATCTAACCCATAAGCAAAGCCCTTTGGTTTCCCTTTCCAAATTGATTTAGGGTCTGATTCCATCTTAATTCTACTTTTACCACCCTAATAACCTCTCGTCAGCTAGTGAAATGATCTGATTTGTCTCCTGCTGTTATTCTTGCTGTTCTAAGTCTATTTTTCCCCCGGAGAAATGAAGACTTTCCTCTTTAAAATTATTTATTCATTCCTTCATTTATTTTTAAGTAGGCTTCCCACCCAACGTACAGCCCAATGCAGGGCTTGAACTCAAGGACCCTGAGATCAAGGGTCAGTCGCTTAATGGAGGGAGCCACTCAGGCACCCCTGAACATTTTCCTTTTAAAACCAAAATAAGTTCCTGTCATTCCTCTGCTGCTTCTCAGACTTGGACTTGGTCTTCCCCCACGTACCCCTTCATTCTTTGTACTTGAACCACACTAGCTGTTTCATGTACAACACATGTGTGCACTCATTGTTGCAGCTGGATGTAAATTACGTGTGGAGTCAAATGTAGCTCAGTCCTTTTTTACTGAAGTTGAAATGAAACCTAATTTGGTAAGTGGCCATGATGCCAAACCTAAGTCCACTTCAGAAATTTCACCCTTGTGATCCTCTCTACTTACAATTGTCTGTCCCCATGCCCAGTACCTCATCAGAGACACCTCCCCAAACACCTTTATCCATTACTTTCCCTCTTACTGTACTTTATTCTTCATAGCATATATTTTTATTACTGATGGCAAGGCCTGGTGAAGACCTCAGAAGGTGAATGCTAGAGCCAGATGTCTAGGATTAAATCTTTGTCTCCTGCTGCTTGCTTCATGAACCTGTCTCTTCCTGGGTTCCTTACCTATAAAACAGGAATAATAATATCTACCTCTGAAATTGTTGTGAGTTAACTTAAGGCTCATAGAACAATACCTGGCATCAGTAAGCATTCAATAAGTGTTAGTTATACTATGCATTATTACTGTATTTTAGAATTAGAATATAAGCTACTTGGGTGTTTTGTTTACTGCTATGTTCTCAGCACCTAAAAACGTTTCTGGTGCTTTGTAGACGTTTAAGAGATCATTGTGAAATAGTTGAATGACTAAATAAAGAAATAATGATAAATGAAGTGTACGAGGGATATGTAAGTTTCTCATGACCAACCCCTTCCACAGCTCCCCACATGCAACCCTACCCATGCAACCCATATCTGTTTGAGCACATACATTCTGCATGACCTATGCATGTGTCAGAAGTTGTTGCTAAACGCGGAAGAGTTCAGCTGTAGGAGAAATAGGTGTGAGTTGGTCGATAGGCAACTTTTAAGAAGAAAGTGGACCTGAAAATAGCTTTAAGTTGGGATAAGCTCTGATATATCTGTGGGGAAGAGAAGGAAAATTCAAAATTGAGAAATAAGTGGTCATATGTACTCCAAGGTCAACCAGTCAGCCAAGATAGAATGTCTTCTGGAAGGAAGTAAAGTTAAGACCAGATTTGGAGGGACTGGGATTGGGGGTTAAGGAGATCTGAATTTATTAACACAGCCTTTTTTCCTGCCTCAACACTCAAGAGAGTTTCAGCAGTGTCCTCTTCGTAAAAGTAGCTCAAAAAGCATCAAGGAGAGGAGTGCATGTGGTTTTCAAAAATCCCAAGGCTGTTATTTCCCTTTAGTAAGAAATAATATTTTAAAATGGGGTTGTTTCTACATGAATATGGCAATGAATATGTCAGAGTATGAAGAAACTAGTATAGACACTGGTTAGAAGTATATGGCTTCAAGAAATTTAGGCATTTGGTTAAACAAAAGATGTAGAATTATATATATTTATATTTAGGGTTTTTCTGTTCATTCAAAAATCTTTCAAAGTGTGTTTCCCAGATCTCCAGTATCAGAATCATTTGGGAAACTTACTAAAAATGCAGATTCCTAGGTCCCACCACAGACTGACCATAATGGAGTTCCTAGGGTACAGCTCAAGCATCTACATTTTAAGAAGCTCCTTTATCTCTTCCATCATATGCTTTGCTTGCCAACATTCAAGAGGAAATGCCTTTTACTTGCTTCGATAGGGCAGGTAAAGCAGGTGGTCCTATATAAAGACGAAGCTAATTAAAAGATGAAGGGATATTCAACAATTTCACTAGGTCAGTAATTTGGAAAGCATATAAATTCTTTCAATTTATTTCTCACTTCATTTATGATAAAATGCACCTGTGTAAGTAAACGTTAAAAATCTTAATTAGAATCAACGTGCCTCTAAATTGCCTTTCAATATTTTGTCTAAACATTACCTTGTTTATGTTTCTCTTACTTTAGTGTTATCTTCTGACCATTTTAATACCCTTTTACACTTAATCCATTTTATTTTTATCTCTTTTCTAATTATAAATGTAATTATGCTCATTTTTGACAGTATAAACTATTAAAACAAAAACAAAAACAAAAACCTGACTTCCAGTCTATGCTTTTGTTTGCTTTGATAGAAAATCAGGACCACATAGGGCATATGCTTATGTAACCTGTGTGTGTTTTGTGTGTGTGCATGTGTGTTTAATACTTTTAAATGTATTTTTTCATATTATAGCAAGTATTTCCCTAGTGGTCCTGCTGGGCAATATTCTATTTTACAGTCCATTGTTTTTCAGCCTTCCTTTACTTGCTGCCCAACACCACCACCACCAACCTCAAATAACTTTTTGCTTTTTCCTGGCCTTATGTTGTGCTGTCTCCTCAACTCTCCTTCTGAATGGGACCCACACACAGTCACTCCTTTGTACCGGCTTGCACTCATTCATTCTGGGCTGCCATCTTCAAGTACTCCTGGCTGGCAGGCAGTTCTTCCTGAGACCTCACACCAGTGGCCCCACACCAGGACCCCGCTCCACCTTCCCCTAGCCACGCTGCTCTTGCCATGGACTCAACAGGGCTGAAAGAGACAACCAGGAAGGAACCAGCAAGCTCTTGTAGATTCAGACAGTTTATTACTTATGTAACAAAAGCAAGATGAACCTAGATGCTGTCTCCCCATGTGACTTGCCCCCCCAGGACAACACTGCAACCGAAAGGAATGGGTGATGTGATGAAGCAGTATAAGGGGGGGGGGGCACCGTGTCACTGAGGTGCTCCTTCTGTGCTGCAACTAAGCAGTTTATAGGCCGCGGCTATACCTGCAATGTAGGGGCTCGGGGGAGAGAAAGATTCTCCCTCAGCAGAGCCCAGAAAGTGATAAGAGGTCATCTTATGACAGCATCCCTGGAAGATAGAAAGATGGAAGGAAATGGCTTGGTAATCTCTCCTCAGAAGGCACCTATACTTTTTTTTTTTTTTTTTTCTTTTCCAAGAATCATAGGGCTTCTTATAAAGACTTAGATCAGCCAGGGTTAAGCCTTGCCTGCATGGCCTATGTGAAGATGTTCAAGGTTACCCAGGGCACCTTGGCTAAGTGATTCCCCTAAAATTAGGCCCATCTGGATCCCCCAGAGCTCCTACCCCAAGACCAAGCTCTGTGGGTACCTGAACCTGGAGTTCCTTGCCCAAGGAACCTCCTGCCTTCTTCTGCATCCTGTTGGAGCCTCTATCCTGAGCCCTCCCTCCCAAGGTGGGCTGTAAGGTGGTATGCATGCCCTAATCCTGAGGGATCACCAAGCAGTGGTGTTTGGGTCCACAAAGAGCGTGGTTAAGCCTGCTGGGGTATCTGTAGGTATGCCTGCAAGGCCCTTTGGGGAGCTGGACGGAGCTACCAAGCCAGAATTGGACTGTACAAATGAGAGAAGCTTCTGCTGCTTGCAAGGAAAAACCTAAGGAAGACCAGGCGAGTGAAAAGTCAAAGTAAAGTCTTTCTGGGCTTCCTCTGGTAACCCTGAAACACTGATGAGCCATTGATAACCGTGGATTCTCCTTATGGGAAAGGGGCTGCTCTCAGATGAGGAGAAAGCAGGCAAGGGGTTTTGATTATCATTCTTGTTTAGAGCCAAAGCCAATAAATATTAGGGATAGTATCTTTAAACAAAAACATAAGGTGAAATATTTAGTTTAAAAAAAAAAAGAAAAAAAAGATTTATTGAGGAGGATACTCAATAAAACTTGCATATTTACATTCTTGGAAAACTTATTACAAAACAAAGAATAAAAAGAAAGATCATTTACCTGGAATTATTTTAATTATCTCTATATCAAGAAAATAAGGAAACATAAGTTGGCTGACATTTCAGGTAGGACACACCTAAGACGTACATGTACTGTTTGAACCATGTTACTGTGTCCAGTGCACCACGCATCTAGTCGTACCTGGCCCAGTATTCACAAGTCCAGAGTAGATATTTGATAACGTAAAGTCCCCTTTGTATACTCAAAGCTAAACATTCATGAAAATATAAAAATTATGATTTCAGACTAGCCATCTCGTTGTCTTTATGGCCACTGCAAATTCGATCTTTGAGCATCTGCCACCAAGTGCTTTCTAACTGGTACACATCAGAGACACTTGTGGAGCTTTCAAAATAAACAGATCGTTGGTCTCGAGTGATCAATGACTCACAATATCCAGATTTAGGAAAGGAAAGCTTTTTTTTTTTTTTTTTTTAAGTTATTTATTTATTTTAAAGAGAGAGTGAGAGTGAGAGTGAAAGCTAGAGGGAGCAGGCTGGAAGTACAGAAGGAAGGGAGAGAGTCCCCAGTAGACTGAGAGAGGCAGGGAGCCCAACCCTGGGGCTCGGTGCCATGACCCAGAGGTCAGGACCTAAGCCGAAACCAAGAGTAAGTCACTTTACTGACCAAGCCACCAGATGCCTTGAAGACTTCTTTTTTTTTTTTTCTTTCTTTCTTCTTTCTTTCTTTCTTTTCTTTCTTTCTTTCTTTCTTTCTTTCTTTCTTTCTTTCTTCTTTCTGTTCTTTTCTTTTTCTTTCTTTCTTTCTTTCTTTCTTTCTTTCTTTCTTTCTTTCTTTCTCTTTCTTTTTTTCTTTTCTTCTTTCTTTTTCTTTCTTTTCTTCTTTCTTTTTTTTTTTTTTTCAGTTTTGTGTGTATGATGACTACTTTATCATGTAAACATGGACACTTCTGGGGATCCCTGGGTGGCTCAGAGGTTTGGCACCTGCGTTTGGTCCAGGGCGCAATCCTGGAGTCCCAGGAGTCCCATGTCGGGTTCCTGGCATGGAGCCTGCTTCTCCCTCTGCCTGTGTCTCTGCCTTTCTCTCTCTTTCTCTATCATAAATAAATAAATAAATAAATAAATAAATAAATAAATAAATAAATAAATAAATAAATAAATAAACAAACAAACAAACTTAAAAAAAAAAACATGGACACTTCTGAAAGTGAACATGTGGTAGTGGTATTAACAGTTGTGCTGGGACAAGACGTGTAAATTGGGACTGTCGAAATCAGACGTATGGGCTTCTATCTATGGGTGATTGCAGTGTGCTACTGAGTCAAAGTAAACCACTTCCCATTAGTTGAATTAATCACATGGTTGGATCACATGCAATTATTAGGTAGGAACAGTCTTTTCTCTCAGCCAAGGAAAACACCGATCGTTCTTTTCAAAGAGAGAAAAAAAATTGCTCTGTTGTGCACAGATGTCTTCTATTATTTATAATTTTTTGAAAGGAATTATGTAGAGCTCTTAGGTTTTTCATTTTAAATGTAGCATATTTTTCACGGGGACTTTTATACTTGAATATCGTGAATCATAAAAAAAAAAAATAGGTAACATGCTGTTCCGCTTTGTATTCTTTGTGCTGGAGTATTTTGACCATTTACTGTTACCTTGCTAGTTTTCAACTCATTGGAGAGGGGAAGCAGAAGAGAGTTCACGGTGCTCTATCGGCAGTTCTATTGGTGAAGTGTTTACTGAGTACCTAGAGTTTACTGGAGAGCAGGAAAGCCACATTCCGTACTCCCATTGCACTTACATTTGAATAAACCTGGCTTTGGTATGTCTGTCTGTCTGTCTGTATATGCCTTCTTTTCCTTTCATTTATTCATGCATTCGGTTAATGTCTTTAATTTAGAGTTGAATAAATTTTGTGCAAGATTATACCTAACATTCTGTACTGACAATACAGGCTTCTTAATTTTGCTTTACAAAGTTAAATAGAAAACAAAAACAAAAAAAAAAAACAAAAAAAAAAACAAAAAAAACAAAGTTAAATAGATCTTACATTTATAAAAAGATGCCTACATGTGGGTGTCTGCACGCGCACACACACAGTCTCCTAGCCTAGATCTCTCTCCTGAAGTCTTAACCTGTGCCAATTTGCCTATTTAACGTCTCTATTTGGATGTTTCAAAGACGCCTACATTAACATGTCCACGTCTAAATTTACAATCATTTCTTTCCTCTTCCCCCAGGGTATCGTTTGTTGAAGAACAGTCCCAGTGTCCATCCAAACACTGAAACAAGACCATGTTTGTTGTTGTTGTTGTTGTTTGGTTTGTCTGTTCCTTTGTTGTTTTTTTTTCCTTGTATTTCCAGCATTTAGCAGAGTGCTTAGTATAAAATGAGCACTCCATATTTGTGGGTTTAAAAAAGAAAAAGCTAGACATGTAATTGCACCTATCCTAAAATATTACTTTTTTTTTTTTTTTTTTAAGATTTATTTATTTATTCATGAGAGACCCAGAGAGAGAGGCAGAGACACAGGCAGAAGGAGAAGCAGGCTCCCTGCAGGGAGCCTGATGCGGGACTCATCCCAGGATGGGGACCCCAGGGTCATGCCCTGAGCCCAAGGCAGACACTCAACCGCTGAGCCCCCCAGGCGCCCCTATCCTGAAGTACTTCTAGTTGCGGCATCACACTTGTGAGTGTTGATTCCTCAGAGCGTCAGTGTGATGTGAAGACGAACGCTAGAATCAGGAGACCTGCCTTTCTCTTTCTACCCGCCCTAATATATCACTTCAAGGGCCAATGGAGATAATACATTTGGAACTGTTGTGTAAATGGTGAAGTTCTATATAAAAGAGCTACTTGCTTATAAAGTCCTTTATCATACTTTTATAGGCATGTCCACAATCTAGTACTCAGTCTCCATGAAAAGTGTTCATTTTTCTGTCCCCCCCCAAGATATGCAATATTAATTCTACACTAAGATATGCAGAATCCCATATTAAAAAACATGTATCAACTCAGGGCCCAGAAAGCGTTGATGCCTGGGCATACGCCGAGTAACCGTAGACACAGTGTCTGCATGCCACTGCATATTTACAATACATTTTTATTGTCTTTCCTGCTTTAATTTTTCTGTCAGCCTGAAAAGTCCCTTTTTATTCATGCCATGGCCTTATTTTTTGCGACCACCTCTTGGAATACATTATTATCGATATTTTGCATATCGTGGAGATAGCACTTTTTGGTCTGAGAATTCACGTTTCGTGCTGATGCTATGTTTTCTAGGTCTAGTGTCTGGAATACATTATTGACATTTTGGAGTCCACTGGTTTTCATTGGACACTTCTTATTCTCAAGATTTTTTAAAATATATCCAGGGTACTTAACACTCCTGGCATCTCTAAGATGTTGATTTGTAAGGAAATGCACATTCTCTAACTGGCGGTTGAGGAAACCATGTTTGATGTTCGCTGTTTTTAGGAATATGTGTTCACAAAATGACTTAAAGGTTTCTTCAGAGCAGCCTTCCCCGTCTTCTCAAAACAGTCTCTAAATAGTCATCAACTACACCAAACCTTGAGGTCTTTGGAATTTCATTAAGATTATCGGAAGCTGGTATGAGGGTCAGAGTGGTGGCTCATTTCCTTTGTGAGCTCCAGTAACCTTTGGTCACAGGTGACGCTCAGGCAAGCATCCTTTTAAAATACAAAGAGATGAGGGTCCTTAGAAGTGTGGTTTCCATGCATTTCCGTGGCATGTTTACCCAATGACATCATAGCTTTGGTCAGATGGCCCCTTTCATTTCTTCCAAGTTTTATGCACACATTAGGCTTTCAAAGTACGTATGAAATCCTGGCAAATAATACAGTATATTTTTAGAGTTGCTCCAAGGAGGATTTTGATGTTTTTCTATCTGTTTTAAGTTTAACATTGGATCTTGAACAGGAATCAAATGTTCGAGATGAGAAGAATGAGTAGAATGTAATCTCTCCCTCCTTCCTCTCCAGTCGGGGACCATCCTGCTGTTTTGATGTCTGTGTTGCGTCTCTTGTCACCTCATATTTGTCGGGATATTCAGGCCATAAATGCAGTTCTTATCTATTCCGTGTTTTGCAAGGAGACGCTGTGACTGTCATCTCCGTGGTAACCCCTTAATCATGAGAGTTTTGAGCTGCCACCAAAGACTCAACTTAAATGTTCATGGATGTCCATATAATATGAAGCCTACAAAGTAAACTGCATGTGTTTGTCACTTGTAGCTTTTAGAACATAAAATCTGATATCTTTGAGCATTCAGGAAGGGATGAAATTTTAGGTTCGATTGCTGACAGTGTTCCAAGTGACAAGTAGATTGTTGGCAGTTTTAAAGGAACTTTTAAAGGAACTGCAAGATAGCTTTAGATATTTTTGGTTTCTAGGAATGCACTGATGTAAAATTAGAAGGTACCATGCCTCCATCATTTTAGATATTTTTATAGGTGCAATTGGATCCGTGTGTTCAGCTCTTGAAAACTTGTGAAGAGATATTATGATACTGTGTTTATATAAATACTGTTTTCTATAGGACCATGTAGGTTGATTGGATGCATAAAAGAATGTTGATAACGAATGTTAAATGTCTCAAAGTCTAGAAAGTTTTAATTTCTTTCTAGCATCATTTACTTTTGGGTCTTACTTAATTGTTAACTGCTTCTTATAGACCAAATTCTTCTCTTTGTTAAAGTTTATTTTGGTGGATTTTTTCCTTGAGTGATTCTAGTCACATAAGATCTACTTATCTATTTATTTTTGATGTTTGAAGATTATTTTATTTTTTCCTTTATAATACGCTGATGGTTTAGATATTTATTGATTTCTCAGTTTATATTTTATTTCCTCATTTTACTCTAACCCTGAAGACATTCTGTTCTAACATAAAACTTTGCTAAGACCTCTGATATTTGTTTGGTTTGGGTTCCTTTGAAGAAAATTGTGTTTGCTATAAAAGCCTTTAGAATGTTCTCTTATCCTCTGTACTTCTGAAATTTTCCAGCCATATGAGTCTTATTTTAATGCTGCCTAGCCCTTCCCTTGCATACTCCATCTGAAGACATGGATGCCCTTTTCAAGAAGTTCATGTTTTCTCTTCTTCATTGTTCTTGTTATTTTCTAATATTCGTATCAAATTTTGGGGGTCTTTTGACTTTCTTTGATATGGTATTTCCATTATCATCTTTTTCTAAGTTATGGGGCTATCTCCTTGTTTATTTGTCTTACTAATTTGGTCTCTACCACTGTCCATTTAATTATTGTCAAAAATTGAACGGTCTGAGATTTATACCTACTTGAGGACTAACAAGGTAGCCTGCCTCAATTTCATAGGTACTGATGGAATACATGGCATATTAGTGTTAGAGACAAAGACATGTATTACCCACAGCCTAGCAGGTAGCATGGGCATCAATATATCTTTGTCAGTTCCATTGCTTACAAGTACCATGAGGTGACTGTTGAGACATTGTAAGAGAGAAATTCTGAGCTTCAAGAAGTGGAATCTTTTAAAGTGGTCATGGTGCATGCCTGCCCTTTGCTCCAGAGGCAAATACCATCCCTCTCTTCCAAGACCGTAAGCAAACCTGCCTTTTAGTCTGGAGGGAAACACTATAACTGTTTTTCCAAGGCTTCTAACTTTTCACATATCCTTGAAATGCTAGTCCAAAACAAACTGCAGTCAGTGCGTTGCTTCACAAGATGTGCAGATATAGGGAAACTCTATCTCCCATCCACTGATTTTTAGTTTTCAGAATCTAATGTTTGTTTCTCTGTCTGATTTTTTTTTTTTTTTTTTACAATCGTGCTCTTTTGAGAGGTGAGGGTATACAATATCATTTCAAAAAACATTTTAAGGTAATTTCTAAGAGTTATCTTTTATTCTCTAGATCAGTGCATCTGTCATGTGCATATATTACCTGGGGAATTTATTTAAATGCAGTCTCTGATTTAATAGGTTTGAAGCAGGACTTGAGATTCTAAATTCCTAAGAAAATCCAGGCAATGCCATGCTGTTGGTCCTTGGATAGCAATTTGACTAGCAGAGATCTATTATCCTTGTTTCCTCGGGAGCCAGTTCTTACCTTAGCTTTTTATACTTTTAACTTTCATCATAAATCTGAGGTTCATATTTATGAGTGGAGGTCTCAGATGAGTAGCAGTTGATCTAAGCACCTGTGAAAGTCTTTTCCCCAAATCCCTGTCTGTGGGAGAACTGATTTTAGATTCCTTCTCAGAAAAAGTAAGCTTCCTAGAGAGTAACAATGGAGTATGGACCTCCAGAAATTTGTTTCTCCATAAAAACAATAAGAACAATGTCATTAAATGTCAAAATCAACTTTTTTCAGAAGTCCATAAATATCTAAAGACTTGCAACAATCCAGGGAACATTATTCAAGAAAAACAGATGAATTTCAGTTAATAGTAAGTTTTGTGACATTTTAACCTTTTTCATCCTTTAGCTATTTTCATCCCTCTCTTTCCAGCACTGTGATAGCCTTGAAAACTGTCAGCCCTGTGAACACAATGAAAGCCAGCAGCCCAGAAATCACTGAAGGAGAAAAACATGTCTTGGAGAAAAACAACATTCTCAGAGAATTGTTATTTGGCCTTTCTGGCCATCCTAGAAACCTGCATTACAAGGGCCTTTTTTTTTTTAACTGCATTTAGAGCTTGCTCAGTGCTCAGTGCAAACAACCTTTTCTCTCAGGGTATTGCTCAGAAACAAGCAGTGGCAACTCTTTAATGTGAAAGCTACCAAGGAGATGGTAAGGGCTAGAGAAAGAGGAAGCTGACTGAAAGAAGTAAAAGAAAAATCTGGGGAATAACTCGAGATATTTACTGGGGGCTTGGGGAAGCTCTACTATATTTCTGGAAATCCAGAAGGCCACACACATGTGTAAGACTATGTAAATGTCCAGGAAAGGTCTACGAAGGACCAAACTCTCACTTCTGGTGGACTGTGAGTCTCTATATAAGCAAGAAGTTAAGGTTAAGCCAATACTGTAAACCACCTGTCTGAGTGTTAAAGATATAACCAGACATCCACATATATCCCCTTGGCTAAGTCTGGAGAACATTAGTTCCAGGCCTTTAGGAAAACTTCATCATGATCATTAGATGACCACTAATCTAACCAAGCGGAAACTTTAGTGGCTACATATGATGAAGAATATGGACTATAAATTCAGGAATGTCACTAATAAAACAACAACAAACCCAGTTTTCCAAAGTTGCCACATTATATGATTTAAAAACTCTATTTTCAGTAAAAGATTATAAAGAAAAAAGGTTTAGATCATTTGAAGGTATAGGATATTAGAAAAAGAATCATATAGCTATACTGTTATTCTCTAAAACATACTTTCCTAACAATAAATTTCTTAATTTTTGACCTTTTTTTTTTTTTTTTTTTTTTTTTGCAAGCAGAACAGGTTGAGAATTTCCCAAATAATCGTGGCCCATGTATTTTTTTGTTTAACATTCCTTTCTATCCTCTTGTATTTTACTATAAGCAGCAAGTAGAAGCCAGAGCATATCTCCATCATCTACAAGTTAACTTTAGTCACCCCTACACAGTCCGTTTTATCATGTAAGGAAATATGGCAAAGATTGAAGGTGATTTGGATATCTTTGAAGGGTTGTTACTCCACTTAACAAATTCATTATCACAAAGAAATTAAAAATGGGAGAACAAAAGAACAAAAAGACATAGAACATATAGAAAACAAATAGAAAGATAGAAAAATACCAGACTTTAGGAATCTTATCAGTAAATTTGAGGTTATATTAAGTGTAATAACACTCTAATCAAAAAGCAGGGATTGACAAAATAAGGTTTTAAAAAAATACACCAAATGTAAGCTGTCTAAAAGAGACACTTTAGGTTCAAAGATACAGAGGCACAAGGTGGATATAAAGGGTGTAAAATATATCCCGTATAAACCGTAACCAAGAAAGAGTTGTATATAGATTAACATATAAACACATTAAAATAAAAAGCTGTTGCTACTGGCTAAAGATATTTTATAATTATAAAAGTGTTAATCTATGAAGACATAACATTTGTAAATATGTATACCTAACAAAATGTGTGACGTAAAGTGACAGAAGGGGAAAATACATAGAAATAATAGTTGGAAACATCAATACTCTACGTTCGATAATGCATGCAACTAGCCAGATGATCAACAAGGAAAATGAAGACTTGGAATGCAGTCAGTTAGACTTACAGGGCATCAAAAAGCACTGTACCAGACACCAGCAGAATATATGTTCTTCTCAAAGGCACATGAAACATTTTTTTTTTTTTTAAATAGAGCATGTTAGGCAAATGAGAAGAAAAAGTCACAATGAATTTAAAAGGACTGAAATCACACAAAATATGCTGACTAATGGGATAAAATATAAATTAGTGGCCAGCCTGGGTGGCTCAGCAGTTTAGCGCCTCCTTCAGCCCAGGGCGTGATCCTGGAGACCTGGGATTGAGTCCCACATCGGGCTCCCTGCATGGGGCCTGCTTCTCCCTCGGCCTGTGTCTCTGCCTCTCTCTCTCTCTCTCATGAATAAATTAAAAAAATCTTAAAAAAAATATAAATTGGTAACAGAAGGCCTTTGGGGAAATATACAAATATGTGAAAATAGATAACCAGTAGATCAATGAAGTAATCACAGGCAAGTTAGAAAATACTTTGAGATGAATGAAAATACAACACACCAAATTGTATGAGATGCAGCGAATACAGTGCTCAGAGGGAAATGTATAGCTGTAAATGCCTACTTGAAACAAGGCAATCTCAAATCAAAAGCTTCTCACACTTTAAGAAACTAGAAAAACAAAAGAGCAAACTAAACCCAAGCAAGCAGGATGGAAACAATAAAGACTTAAGATTGAAAATAAATGAAATAGAGATTAGAAAAACAGTAAGTAAAATCAATGAAACAAAAGGTTGATTATTTGAAAAGATCAGCAAAATTGATAAACCTTTGGCTAGACTGACCAAGAAAAGAGGGAAAATATCAAACTACTAAATCAGGAATGAAAGAGGGGACATTACCACAGGCATTATGAAATGAAATAGATTATTAGGTAATATGACACTCATTTATTAATTTATTCTAAAGATTTTATTTATTTGAGATCCCTGGGTGGTGCAGCAGTTTAGTGCCTGCCTTTGGCCTAGGGCGCAATCCTGGAGACCCGGGATCGAATCCCATGTCGGGCTCCTGGTACATGGAGCCTGCTTCTCCCTCTGCCTGTGTCTCTGCCTCTCTCTCTCTCTGTGTGACTATCATAAATAAATAAAAATTAAAAAAAAAAAAAGACAATCATTAAAAAAAAAAAAAGATTTTATTTATTTATTCATGAGAGACACACAGAGGCAGAGACACAGGCAGAGGGAGAAGCAGGCTCCCCACAGGGAACCCAATGTGGGACTCGATCTTGGATCCTGGGATCACGATCTGAGCTGAAGGTAGGTGCCCAACCGCTGAGCCACCCAGGTGGCCCAACATCCATATATTTAAAACTTAGATAGATTCTTAGACAACTATTTGAACTAACTCAAGAACTTGAAAATTGAAGGAGACCTATAAAGAATAAAGAGATTGAGGGGCACCGGGTGGCTTAGTTGGTTAAGCTCCTGCCTTTGGCTCAGGTCATGATCTTGGGGTCCTGGGATCAAACCCCACATTAGGCTCTCTGGTCATCAGGGAGTCTGTTTCTCCCCCTCAACCTCCCTTTGTATGTACACATTCACTCTTTCAAATAAATAAAATCTTTAAAAAAATAAAAAGATGGAATTAATAAAACTTCCCACGAAGAAAAGTCAAACCCTGATGACTTCACTGGTGAATTCTAACAAACATTTAAATTCGAAATCTAAAAAAAAACAAAAAACAAAAACAAAAAAAAACAAAAAAACAAAAAATTCTAACAAACATTTAACATCAATCCTTTACAAACTCTTCCACAGAGTACTAAGGAGAGGAAGTAATTCTCCATTGATTCCATGATTTTAAAATCAGTCTAAAACATTAAAAGAAAAAAAAACAATATTTTTTATGAATATAGATGCAAAAATCCTCAACAAAATGCCAGCAAACCAAATCCAGTGACGTAAAACGAGGATTAAACTCCATGACCCAAGTGGGATTTTTCTAAGCAATGTAAAGTTGGTTCAACATTGGAAAATGAATGCATGTAATATACCACATTGATAGAATAAAAGATGACACACGATCATTTCAAGAGATGCACAAAAATCATTTGACAAAATGCTACACTTCTTCATGATAACAACATTCAACAAATTAGGAATAAGAGCGAACTCCCTCCACCTTATAAAAAATATCTACGAGAAACCCACAGCTAACATATTTAGTGGTGACAGACTGAATGCTCTTCCCCTAAGATCCAGACAGAGACCGCCACGTTCACTCTCAGTACTTCAGTTTACCATGGTACTGGAGGTTTTAGCTAGAAGGATTAGACATGACAAAAACAAAACAAAACAACAACAAAAACAAAAAACAAACAACAAAAAACAAAAACAAAAACAAAAAAACAACCATCTCATTTTCTAAGGAAATAGCAACTGTGTTCACAGATGACACCGTCCTTATAAACATTAGAGTTGAAAAAGAAGTCGATGGGGAATAACTGCTAATGGGTGAGGCGTTTCTTTTGGGGTTGACAAAAATGCTTTGAGGGGGGCGCCTGGTGGCGCAGTCGATGGAGCCACCAACTTGGTTTTGGCTTAGGTCATGATCTTCGGGTTGTAAGACTGAACCCCACGTAGAGTTCTCGGGTCAGTGTAGAGTCTGCTTAAGACTTCAGGCTCTACTTCCTCCTGCACGCATGCTGGCGCGCGCTCTCTCTTTCAAATACATCCAGACATCTTTTAAAAACTACTCTGAGATGATTGCACAACTTTGTGAATATCCTAAAAATCTCTGAATTAGACATTTGAACAAGTGAATGTCAAGGTATGTGAATTTACATCTAAAAAAATGTAGAAGTGTAATGGGAAGATGAATGAATTGAAGTGTAAAGTGTCTGTAAAAGAGAGCATATCATTTAAAGTGGATGACAGTGGCCATCAAATTCCTGCGGTATTTAGATTTCATTTAAAATAGAGTGTTTTACGCCAATATATACAATTGATTGGAAATTGTATCTCTGTAATTATTGAAATTTGCAATAAAAGTTGTCAAAATCAAAACGCGTGAAAAAGAAAAACACGCTTCTCAAGTGTTCCAGAGATAGAGAAGTGAACAGAATCTCTTAATTTCTAGGTTATGGAGAATGTTAGGATGTAACTGGGAAAAAAAAAAATTTACCTCGCTAATGGAAGTTCTAAGTTCAGCAGTTTGGGGTTCCCCTGGGAGCGTGTTTGCCGTGCAGACACTCAGGCCCCACCTGGACCTGCTGAGTTCGATTCCACACTTAAAAAGATGCTGGGAGGTTCTCAGGTAAAGTCTGCGAAGCAAGGCCTTGATCCGTTCGCCTTCTTAGTGACTTCGCGGCCTAGCCTGCTTTCTGCTTCCCTCCACCTCTGCCCTGGGAGGGCAGGGCTACCTTAGGTTCAGTTCTGCTTCTGAGGCCCACGTACTCCCCACCAGCAGCCCCTCCCGGATAGAAGCCCTTCCTTCCATGGTACATATCTGACGTCAGCAGAAGACAGATTGCCAGTTGCTCTGCTTCCTCCCAGGGGAAGAGGAGAGACCCCAGTTGTCTCAGCTGTTTCAAGTTATATTTTTAAATTTGAGTGAATTCCAATGGAGACTTTAAGTGTAGCAAGTTTATATTCATATTGGTTCTTAGTTTTTGTTCATTCTCAGCTTGGGGATGCTTTCCTTACGTCTCTTTGGAAGGCTCCATGCTTGTTTGCCCCCTGGGATTTGGGGACCTCATTTCCTCATTTTTTTTTCCCCTCTGTCCATCGAATTGTATCTGAATTTCTCCAAGATTTCAGATCCACAAGTGCTCTTATTTCTTACTTCCCATTGCTGTCGCAGTGCCTTTCTATTATTATTGTTAGCTCGTTTTTATTTTCGGTGATTCAACTGGGATTTTACCAAAGGATATAGAAGCACATTTCACTCAGCCATCTTTACCTGTAAGTCTTCTATGATTTTTTAAAATGATGTTTGATAAAGCAAAGCAAAATTGGGAAATATATGGAATTAGTAGTGAGATTGAATACTTTTCCATATGTAGGTTTTCTAATTGTATTTGTGAATTGTCTGTTTGAATGAATTGTCCATTGTACTGGTTTCTTGTGTTTCTTAGGATTTTTTTTTTTTTTTTGAAAGTTTTTAACATAAGGTGGTAACCTCTTATTTGTTGACTTTGCTGTACATATTTTATCTAATCTGCTTGCTTTTTAATTTTGGTTACCATTTTCGGTTAGAACATTTAAGTTTTGAATTACCAAATCTATCCTTTTATTTTTTTTTTTAAGATTTTATTTATTTATTTGAGAGAGAGAGACAGAGAGCATGAGCAGAGGGAAGGATGGAGGGAGGGAAAGAAGCAGATGTTGAGCGTGGAGCCCGCCTTGAGGCTCGATCCCAGGACCCTGAGATCAAGACCTGAGCCAAAGTCATACACTTAACTGCCTGAGCCACCCAGGCGTCCCACATCTGTCCATTTGTAAAGTACTTCTATTCTCTTCTATATTATGTATCTTCTCTTCTATACATATATAAGCTATATATTTTTCTTCTACATTTTGTTCTCCTTATTCTGAGACATTAATTTGTAAGTATAATTTTCTATAATATTACATATAAACTTTTAATCCATCTGGGATTTATGTTTATGATTATTGTAAATTAAGTATTTAAGATAACTATTTTCTGTCTCTATTGTTATTAACCCGTTTTCCAGCTTTTACTTATTAAGTAGGCCTATTTTTTGAGTCTTAAAATAATGTCTTTACCATATTAGTGCCATAAACTTTTCTTTGGACATACTTCTGCAGCTTCATTCTATAAAATTAAAGACACTCTGAATTGATTATTTTAACTTTTAATCTACCCATGCTAAGTGAACTTTGTGAAAATGAAAAAAGAAAATACGTGTATTTTCTTTAGCAGTGTGGCAGTGGCTGTTGTTCAGTCAGGAACTTTGATGAGTAGTTTCTGGGTTTTTCTTTTTTTCTTTCTTTCCTTTTTTCTTTTTCTTTTCTTTTCTTTTCTTTTTTTTTTTTTTTTTTTCGGTCTGTTTGTTTGCTTTTATTTTTTTCCCCATCTGGTTGACAAGCCTGCAATAATTTCATTCTTTAAAAATTTATCATGAGTGTACTTTAATGAGAAATATCACACGGTGGGTTGGCAGTTCTCATAGTGAGAACCCATTTTCTAAAAGAACCATGTCTTTTAAAGGTGAGACATATATAAACATGCAACTTCCCCTTGAAAAATGTAAAATAAAACAAATGTTAGATGAACTTCGTCAACTTACCCAAACCCACTTTTAAAGTTGAGTGAGTCAGAGGTTTTAGATAAAATGGTATTCAAATCTTTAGCATAATTTTTCCTTTAATATTTTCACAAAGTGATATAGATCAAAGAATGGAATTACTTGACACAATTTTATATGATTAAAGCATAGGTGAAAAGCTCTGGCATTTTACAAATAGTCTGTGCCAACTCCTGTATCTGATATTCACTTTCATATATTCACGACTGGCAAATGCCTAGTTTTAAACAACACATTTGTGTGTGACCTTTTAAGAAAATTACCAATGTCTTTGTTTAGAGTGCAGAGGGCATGGATTTCACAGAGCATTTCCCACTAAATGGAGTAGATTACTCCAATATCACGGCCGTGTTGTCAGGAAGTGGCACTTCATTAAGATAATGTGACCTTTAGAACATTCTCCCAACCTTTTACTATGCCTTTGGTTGTGGGATTTGTACTTTAATCTCTCTGGCTTTTTGAGAAGTTGAAAATAAAAAGCAATTGAAGGCTATATTCTTTATTTCCTTTCAGTTATACATTGTGTGTGTTTCCAAAAATGACAAAAAAAAAATCAGGGAAAGGACTTTATTCGAACTGGGGATTGTCTATTAGGAAAACATCTTTTTAGAGTTAGATCAAACTTAACTCCCTCTGGTGAGTTTATGCCTATCGTGGAAAGAAAAAAAGAGAAAATGACTATGTAGAAGAAAGCAAAAGGTGTTCTTTTCTCTACTACATTTTTTAAAAAGGTTGGGAAGGGTCCCAAAAGCCTTTTTCTTGTTCCATAATGACAACGAGATGATATTTTTTTTCAGTGCACTTGCTGCGGTAACTTAAAAGTGTTCATTTAGAGCCATCATGAAAGTAGAAATTCAACTTATAGAACTACTTTTATGGAGGAGTCAAAGTAGGCAATTTAATGGAAAGATGTGAAGAGATGACTGCTCTGGTTAGGCCAGAAGTAGCACTTCTCAGGAACCATTTATGTGTCATTTGGTTAATTTATAGGATTGAATCGTATGGTCAAAATTGAATATTTCACTTGAGTGTCTTGAAATATATCTATGGCCAAGTGTTATTTCTATTTTAATTTGTAGACACCCTTATGTGCCAGAGCATGCATTTCTTAATCACAGCTCTGACAATTGTAACATTGAGATTATCTTTGGGTTATATTTAAATTGGAGAATTTATGCTATACCCTGTACATTGAGAGTATTATATAAAAGTGCAGAACCAAATAATGGCAAGAAATCTGAATAGGAAGTTTTTGTTTTTTCTACCAGAAAACGGACTTTTGACAAACAATTTAGCTTCCTAAGCTTCAGTTTTCTATTATTAAAAAAAAAAAAAAAAAAAAAAGGAAGTAACAGAAAACCTAACTAAAGGAGTTGTAAAAACAGGAGTTTCTTTATAACCAGAAGATAGAAAGTGGATGGTCCAGGGTCATGTAACTGTCATCAGAGGCTTCATCATTTCTGCCTGTCTTCTGTTTATGGTTGTTGCCCCATTGTTGCAAGACAGCTGCTTAAGTTTCACCCTTCACGTCTGCCTTCCAGGTGGGAAGAAAGGAAAGACAGCATTTTTCCTGATGAAGTTTTCCCTGTTCTTTGAATAAGGAGATTCATCCCTGGCAGACTTTTCTCTATACCTCATTAGTCAGAATTATTATCGTTTAATATCTTCTAACTGCAACAAAGGCTGGGAAATCAAGCATTCAGCTTTCCAGGCTCTATAATAGAGGAAGATAAAGGAAAAAGGTTGTTTGAGAAGGGATGTCGATTAAGCTAATCTATAATATTGGCCACAATTAAATACTATATATGTAAAGTCTCTTTAATGTACGGAAGGTCTGAGGTTCTAGAAATACTATGAGTTCAGTTGAAAGGGGTTAATATTGCCATTATAGTTTATTCTGGCCACATGTAATTGAGAGTGTTGTCTTTAGTTCCAAGTGCAAATAAGAGCTAATGTACCTTCCAAAATATGTGGAGAGGATGTGAGTTGTGAAATTGTCATACAAGGAAGTGCTAAAGGAAGTAGGATTGTTTTACTTGGAGAAAATAAGGTTTAGTAGAGACCTAAGAGCTATCCAAATGTCTGAAAGGGGAAATATGTTTATTATGGGTTAATGAAAGTAGCAGTCATGAGGAAGACAGATTTTGGGTCAGTATAAAAGAACTTTCTAAGACTCGGGGCTATAAAATGTACTCCTGTTGAATTAGAGATGGCCTCACTATTGACTCCTGTAGATTCAGAATAGGAGATTCTTGTAAATGTTTGCAGTCCTCTCCAACCCTAAGATTTGATTATTTTTTCCCCCATTTTTTATTATGGCCTGTATTTGAGTTCTTCTGAGAAACAAAACACAGAGAGAGGGACTATTACAAAATCTGTCCCCTGCAAAGGCCATGAGGCAGAAAGAATTCTCTCTTATCTGGAGGAAGTCCAGGCAACCTGCTTTACTCATTCTACCCACTTAAATGTTAGTCGCATCCAAAAACATCCTCACAGAAACCTTACCCAGAGTAAGTGTTGACTGGGCACCTTGCATCTCAGTCAATTATACGCATAATATTAACCATTCTAGCCGAAAACAGATAATTCGTCAATGGTGTGTTAGTTTTATACCGCCGCGTAACAAGTTCCCGCAAACTTAAAATAAACATATTATCTAATCCCACAGGTCAGGATGGTGATGGCTCAGCAGAGTCCACTGCTCTGGGCTTCACAAGGCAGCAAACAAAGTGAACCAGGCTGCATTTGTTTCTGGAGCTTGTGGTCCTCTAGAGGTGGTGGTTGGAAGAATCCAGTTCTTTGTGTTTATAGACTGACACCCTGAGCTCCTAGAGGTCACCTGTAGTTCTCTGCTCTGTGCCCTCTTATCAGACAGTTAATATCTTAGCGACTTGCGTCTTCAAGGAAAGACTTCCTCCAGCCAGCCAGACAGCCTTATATGACATAAGCTAGTCACAGGAGTGACATCCTTTGTCACATTCTATTATTTACAAGCTAGTCACACTAATGGAAGCGAAAGTGCACAAAGGTATAGACACCAGGAAGTGAAAGTTATTGGGGTCACCCAAGAATCTGTCTACCACAGATGGTTCTTAGAATTTACTTTTTGAAGTAAAGTGAAGGTTAAACTCGACTGTGGCTTTCATATATCCATTTGGCCCCGACGCTTAATTAAGGACCAAACAGAGGAATATTGATAGAAGGGAAGAGGTGTTTTCACTCCTAATTGTAGCTAATAGATGTTGCTTTGACACTAGCTACTTTGGAGTAGTGAGGACATGACTTTAAGGTCACGGGAAATTATTCCTCATCAAGCTATTGCTCATTCAAAAATAACCTAATTAGGAAAGAGCTCTCATGCTCTAGATTCCATCCATTAGGAAAAACAAAACAGCAGAAAGTAATAAATACAGACTATAAACATGGTAGGCCTTTACTGATGTTATTTTATTTTATTTTTTTTAGATTTGAACTATTTATTTATTATTTATTTATTTATGAACACATGCATGAATGTGCAGGAGCTGGGGGACGGGCAGTGAGAGAGAGACAGAGAGAGAGACTGAGGGGAGGGGAGAGAATCCCAGAGAATCCCAAGCAGACTCCACGCTGGGCATGGAGCCTGACGTGGGGCTCTGTCTCACAACCCTGAAATTATAACCTGAACCAGAATCAAGAGACATTTAATCGACTGAACCGCCCAGCTGCCCTGATATTATTTTTTATAGTCCTTATCATCAAACAAAAATGCCTGAAATAACCATCCCAATATTAAATTTATAGAGACTGAGTTATGTCCGTTTGAAAAGCCAAAGCGATTTTCGATGTATCCTACAGTTCAAGTAAATGGAATATGCTAGTACTTCTTCTACCCAAGCCCCTGCTGCCAAATCTCCAAATATTTTTGTGTTGGAGCTAGTAAATCAGAAAGTTCCAGTTACGTAGGAGTCTTTCTGTATTTTCCCTGCCTCCGTTCACTATTCATACCCTATTGACAATTTATAACCCCTGCACCATCTGGGGAACAGACTGTTGGCTGCCAAGTAGACTCATTAACATTCCCCTCCAGGAACTCTTGCTGTTTAATTAGGCTGTCTGCTGGATTCAGGCAGTGAGAGCCTTAGGTGGCTGTGTAACAAATCCATGACTCCATGCATTCAGATGTCAAGGTCACTAAGATTCCTGCTTATCCTTAATCTGAGAAAGGGAATCTAGATCATTGGCTGCTAAATTGAAATCATCAATGATTTCACCTTCAAGGGGACTTTCCATCGTTAATTGAGACACCGAGTCATCCCCCACTGAATTCGCAGTTGTCACTACTGTGTTTGACAATGTTCTAACCCTTAGACCATCAGGTCTGGCCTTCAGGCCAACCTTCTTGTCCAAACTAGTCAATAGTGTTTGTAGAGTACTGTCTAAACCCAATACTGAAATTTCTATGTGCCATAAGTAAATGCATCTGATTAATTAAATTCTCTGAGGACAGATTGTTGAAAGTGTTCGCATTCCAGATGCATTTGATTTAAGTAGAATAAATGGTCTCCTTCTCAAATGTCAAATTGCTAAAGTTCTATTGCAAGAAAAATGCCTCTCAATTCAAGGGTTCTGTTCATTTGAATAAACATTTTCTAATCATCACTAGCTTAAAGAAAAAAAAAAAGAAAACAGTCATTATACAAATTATGTCAGCTTAGGGTTTTCCAAAGGGACAGAACCATCATAAGTATGTATCAGCCAACTCTAGTATTTCTTGGTACAGTTAAGTACCCATCCATCTATCCATCCATCTACTGATTCATTCATCAGGGATTTATTAATCATTTCCCTTGACTAGGCCCTGGGCTTGGTGCTATGGATTATAATGGTGACTCAAAATAGGCAAAGAACAAGTCTCTATTCTAGTGGGGGAGGCAATTATTATTTTTTTTAAGATTTTATTTATTCATGAGAGACATACAGAGAGAGGCAGGGACACAGTCAGAGGGAGAAGGGGAGCCCAGCGCAGAACTTGATCCCAGAACCCCGGGATCATGCCCTGAGCCAAAGACAGAAGCTCAACTGCTGAGCCACCCAGGCATCCTGGGTGGATATTTGATTTATTAATCAAATATTTGATTAATCATATAATAAAACCAAATATAGTCACAACAGTGAGAAGTAAACATATCTACCTTCCATGAGATCTCATAATCAGTGTTACTTAGTCTGGTGAACAAGCAGTTATTACCTGAGGAATATGTTTGAAATGATGACATAGGATTGATAAGATGAGGCAACATTTAGGGGAGGGAGATAGAGGGAGGTTTCTGAAAAGAGAAAGAGCACATGCAGATGCCCTGTGGTCAGTGGAGCAAGGCACAGCTGAACCCAAGCAGGTAAAGTCAGTTTTCAGAGAGGGAAGGGAAGGATAACGTGTGAAGTTTAAGGGAAGTCTTCCCGCATCTACCTAGACTGCTGGTCTTAAACTGTTTTATCTATTGGAGCTAGACAGTCACCTTCTGTGAAGGACTTTCCTTAACATCAGGACCTATGGTGTTTTCCTCAGGCTGCCTAAGCCTAACCCTGTCTCTTTCTAAAAGAAAAAGGGTGAAGAGCCTAATGGCTCAGTATTGCGTCTTTCTACACCTAACAGTCTTGACTAGTAAAGAGTTTTATGAATCTTCATAATCCCGATAGTGACCTTGGAGTTGTTAGCACCATTGCTCTAAAATTGGTCGTTTCTAGTAATCTATCAAAATGTTTGGGCCAAGAAATAGTTTTTGCTATTAAGCTTTAATTAAAATAACTATGCCTTATGTGAAGACAAAACTTTTCAAAGCTATTTACCTGTTTTTGTATTTTTTTTTCTTGATTCTTTCTTAAGCTCTCCCCCCCATTCTACAAATGAAATATTCTATTTTCCCTTTTTAATAATAATAATAGTACATTGAGCATCTGTCTTTGGCTCAGGTCATGACACCAGGGTCCTGAGATTGAGTCCCACATCAGGCTCCCTGTATGGAGCCTGCTTCTTGCTCTGCCTGTGTCTGCCTCTCTTTCTCTCGTGTCTCTCATGAATAAATAAATGAATTTTTTTTTTTTTTTTAAAGAGAGAGATGGAAGCTCATAAGCTACCAGGGAAATCATAGGGTTGAATACATATAACTCCCTTTCCCTCTAATTTTTTCAGTTATAAAGATATTTTGTAGGGGGAAAAAGGAAGAAAACTTGTTTGGTACAAATAGAATTTCATCTACTTGTTCCCAAATGCTATGATATGATTTCTGTTTTTTAGGCTTCACTTATTTAAAAAAAAAAATTACAAAGTATCTGTCAGCTAGAAAATGCTAGATCTTTTTTTTCTTTTAACTTTTTTTTAAAATTTATTTATGATAGTCACAGAGAGAGAGAGAGAGAGAGAGAGAGAGAGAGAGAGAGAGAGAGAGAAAGAGGCAGAGACACAGGCAAAGGGAGAAGCAGGCTCCATGCACCAGGAGCCCGACATGGGATTCGATCCCTGGTCTCCAGGATCGCGCCCTGGGCCAAAGGCAAGTGCCAAACCGCTGCGCCACCCAGGGATCCCGAAAATGCTAGATCTTACATATGGCATGATTTTAAAGATGATCAATTAATGCTTTTACTCTGGAAATTTCTTGATTTAGTGTTAATTATATTAATAATGCTACGGTAATATTTAATATTGCTGACATTTATGCAATATAACTGGAAAAATACAACTCAAAATCATCTTTAGAATGTGGGTATTATAGTTAATCGCTGTATTACACTGGCAGTTACATTACATAGAACATGGTCCTAAAACAAGATCTGGGACCAGACTGGACCACAAGCTGTCTGGGAGTTTTATAAAGAAATCTTTTAAAAAGTCATAATAGTTTTGGAGTTTTTTACATAGTCATGCAGTCATAATCCATTTTTTTTTTCTTTTTCAATTTGGGAATATGAAGTATTTAAGAAATGAGCAGAGCAGGGCAATAGCACTCATTAAAATGCTGGAAAATATTACCAACGGGAAAAGCCTAAATGAATTGGAATTAGTTCATGTGCAGATGAAAAAGCTAATGGTCTTTTCATAAGTCAATAATAATTTTAAGCAGCAGGGGAAGTGTTTTATGAGCAGGATTGTGATCAGCTGGTTTTATTATTCAGTGATAATCAAGTATGAGAAAATAAATCTAAATCGGAATTTTAAACAGGGAAATATCCTGTGTATTGCAGACGTCCGTTGCTGTTAGAGAGGTTTTCCTGTTTCGAGTCCTTGTTCACAAACCCCTTACGTAGGCTGGATGGTCTCCCCGCGGGACCGGTGCTGAGGGGGGACCCAGCTCCTCCAGCCTGTCTCCTACATGGGCAGAGGATGCAGGAGAGAAGAGGAGGAGTGCCCGTCTGGGGATCAGGAGACATCTGACCTTTAGACCTCTTTTTCGGCCTCAGGATATTTAGATGATGGCACTGATCTCCCACAGGTGGGCCACGACATCAGTGATTCAACGGAGTCTAGCCAATTGTGTGAAAACCTCTCTCTCTATTTAAAACCACAGAATGACATGTTGTTGCAAACCCAGGAGCCAGTGCTCATGGATTCTACTTGTTTTGACCATCCCAGGAGTTGTTCTAATGAAGGCTTCGCATCAAGGAGCTAGAGACCTGCACTTGGGTAGTGAGCCCAGAACTCTCCAGCCTGGTGAGACGGCGGGACGCCCAGCACCTGGCTGCCCCTCATGCTGGTGGGGATGCTGGTGCCCCCCGTGTGAGACACCTGGGAGATGTGCTGGTGGATTTAAGGAAAGTAGTAAGGGACTCTTTATTTTCTGCTATTTAACATTAAAAAAAATAATAATAATCACTGTGAAAACAGAAAAAGTGTTAACTTTTTATTTATTTATTTATTTATTTATTTATTTATTTATTTATTTATTTATTTATTTTTTGGCGAGTGTTGACTTTGAATGAAGAGAGGATCAACATCTAGTGCCTGGAATCTTCTGTAATTTAGCCCACCCTTTAGGAGGTAATAGGAACAGCGACTTCACCTAGAAGGAAGGCTGCCGAGCTTGTTTTGGTTACGGAATCTACTTTGCCATCCTGACAGGATTATTGATAGAGAAGGAAACTCAAGGTCATAGGCCTTGATGTTTTGCTCATTCTATGGTAATCTTATTTCTGGAGACTGTTGGCTCAGCTAGTTCTTAGCTAGATGCTGGGAAGATAAATTGGAACTTGGGCTTGTGACACCACTTAACTCGTAATAATGATTGTTATCAGTGTCTCTCTATCCTGTTTGGAGGGCAGGACGTTTGGCTGCGCTTGTGTGTGTTTTTTTCCCCAACTGTGAATGGCATTTGAAATGCCCGGCTATTTCTCCCAAAATGGTGGCTAATGGCTAAGAATTACTACTATCAGAAAACTCTAAGTGCATTTTTATCATTTAAAACCAGAAAATGCGCCTGAACTATTTTTTTCTAGCTACAATGGGCTACTTCGAAAATTTGATTCCATAGGCTTAATCTTTACTAATCATTTGGTGAAATCTCTTTAACTGTGACATCATTTTTAATCTAGGAAACTTGCTTTATTTACCAAATATATATATATATAATATATTACATATATTATTTATTATCATATATATTATATATTATATATATTATACAGTACTCGGTAAATAAATATATAATAAATTTAAATTTATTGTAAATAATATATAATATATAATAAATATAAATATAATAAATAAATAATAAATAATACATAAATAATATATATCATATATATTATATATGATATATATTATACAGTATTCGGTAAATAAATATATAATAAATTTAAATTTATTGTAAATAATATATAATATATAATAAATAAATAATAAATAATACATAAATAATAAGTATATAATAAATACATTAATATATTATAATAAATATATAATAAATATATAATAAATATAAATACATATATACATAAATATATAATATATAAATAAAATATATATAAATATATATATATATAATATTATTTTGTGTTTAAAAATATACGCATTTAAAATCAACTTATCCTTCCTATATTTTTGGGAAAAGGAGCAGGGCATGTTTTTTGTTGTTGTTTTTTGAGGTAATATAAATACAGCCTTGATAGATTCAAGCTACTATTAGATGAGTTCAGGGAAAGGAGATGATGGAATAATAAAGCAAAATAACAATTTGTTTTTAAAGTGTTTGTTCCTTAAGCTTCTCAGAGTTTAAAACAAACAGCTCTAGAATAAGATTATCTATATTAAGCAATTACAACAAAATTTATCCAAATTAGTAAAATGGTAAATTAGCACCATTTTTCAACAACTACCTTTAAGAATGATCCAAATATTTTTATAATCCCCGGGCCTGCTGGGTTACTCTGTCTCACCTCAATAGCCCAGCTGTCATTTAAAGTTCCTGGACCAATAAAGCAATAGAAGTGTCAGAAATCCTATTCACTTAGGAACCATGATCACCCCCAGACCCCGTCTCAGCTCTCTTTACCGTGAAGTTGCCTGAATCTTACATGGACTTTCTCTAAAGACAGGAATAAATACCAAATCAGGTTATGAAGTCCTGTTGTGGAGACGGCATTGTTGGTAGAGCTAAGGAAGAGATCTGTCAGGAGGAAAATTGTCAAACTTGGGAAAAGAACACAGAAAAGGCTCAGAACAACAACAACAACAAAAAGTTCTGGATCCACAAATATATTAGGAAATCAAGTGATGATACGAGTCACATTTATTTCCCTCAGGCCCAGGCCATAATGCCATTTATCGTCAACTGTATCAGTTGGCAAACCTGGGGATACGCAGATGGGGTGAATATGTAGGGTGTAGGGCCACTGTCGCAGGTCTCGCAGTAAAGGAGCCTTTACTACCCTTTGCCTCGGTGGCCAGGGAGGATGGAGCAGCGGTGGGGAAGGAGAGAACCGTGCAGAAGACGGTCCTGGAGCAGCGATGGCCTTCCCCAGAGGGACGGGGGCAGCCTGCTGTGGCCAGGCAGAGAGGCAGCTGAGGAAGGACACTCGGATCTCACTCTCTGCTCAGTGGTCTCCTATCGTTGCCTTTCAGTTGGCCAAACCCAACTAGAATCAAGGGCGGCGGGCCTTGTTGATGTCGCCTGCACAGGTCAGCTTCCCTGGGCACAGAGCGGGGGACGAGGGATGGAGTGACCATCTGGAGGGCCGGTGAAAATTCTGTATATGCCTCATTCCTGCTGTAGCCGCGATTATAGGATTGACACTAACCTGACTCAGCTTCACATGTGCAGAAGCCTTTTGTGCCGTTAAGAATATGATTCAATAATAGGTGGTGTGAACAAGTACTTCATTCAGCTCATCAGTTGTGGATTTAAAGACTCCTGTTCAACGGTCATTATATACGGACAACGCACGTCGGAGTCGGACGTCAGGATGAAGTTGGAAGCCTTCTGAAGAGATTTAATAGGAAGGCAAAGTCCTGATGAGGGCGGTGAGGACACTGAGAAGAGTGAGTGACGTCGAGGTCAGAGCTGAGTTTGAATTCTGATGGGGGCACTAGTCCCACCGAGACTGTATGCGATTCGGTTAAGCAGTAGGCGCCGTGCTGCCTGAGGGACACCTGGGTGGTCGCGGACACCCGAGTGCTAGGACTGTTCCCAGGGCTCCCTTGTTGAAGGTTCATCGCTGGGAACACAAATAATGACCATTTAGTGTACCGCTGAACCTCGTGAGTGTGCGTTAAAAACACTAATGCCCATTATTACACTCAGTTCCGAATCAAGGACTTGGTGGATCTACATGGAATTTACCGGAGGATATACTTTTTGTTAGACATTTATGTTCAGATTCACTGATACTCATTAAAACATTCAAAAATGGCCTGAGCCATGGGTGATCCCAGTTTAAATGGCTGATTCCCCGCCAGACCCATCCCTGTCACCAGGGATGAGAGTGAAGGCTGTGCAACTCAAATCACTTTAGACACATGTTCATGTTTGAAACGGGGCGTGTGGGAGCAGGTGTCAGGACGCAGTTTGGAACGTATGGTAGCTCTTCCAATGCAGCGGCCGCGATCTTCGGCAGAGGTCACGGAGATAAAAAGACCTAGGGCAGGAAGTGGCTAGGCGCCTCAAAAGCACATTCAGGAGATTGCATCATTATAAACCGTGTTCCCTTAAGTAGAGAAAAATCACTCCTTTTATCAAGAATGTAGAGCGACTTGAAAGCTCGATCTGAATTTAATTACATAAGTTTCCACATATCAGAAGAGACAAAGGTATAAATAACATGGACCAGGGCGACAGGCTGTGCTTTGGGATTGAGCCCCAGCCCCGCATGATCCTGATACCCGCTGTCCTGCGGAGAACAAGTAGACGTTTTGAAATGCAGCCACCCTGTACTGGGCTGAAGCAGGACTGTCCCATGGTCCAGGAGAGGGCGGATGAGGGAAGAGGCTGATTAGAGGGGCTTCACCTTACAGGGGAAGAGAACAGAATTGGAGTTTTCACAAAGAGCGAGTGACTTTGCGGCCACCACTGAGGGAGGAGCAGTTTGATGAAACGTCTTTCCTGACCCTCTAAACTTGGGCTGGACTGCACCCCTGGGTGCTCTCATGCCTCCTGGCACTGGCGTATGACTGCCGTGCCATGCTCTGTGTAGTCTTTAATCTAAAATTCCCACTAGATACAGAATAACACCCAGTGCTCATCCCATCACGTGCCCCCCTCAGTGCCCGTCACCCAGTCACCCCCAACCCCCGCCCACCTCCCTTTCTACCACCCCTAGTTCGTTTCCCAGAGTTAGGAGTCTCTCATGTTCTGTCTCCCTTTCTGATATTTCCCACTCATTTTTTTCTCCTTTTTTAAATTTTTTTTTTAATAAATGTATTTCTTATTGATGTTCAATTTGCCGACCTATAGGTGACAGGCACTGAGGGGGGCACTTGATGGAATGAGCACTGGGTGTTATTCTATATGTTGGCAAATTGAACACCAATAAAAAATAAATTTATAAAAAAAATAAAAATAAAATTCCTGGTAGAGTGGGAGTTCCTTTTGGGCCGAGACTGGCAGCCGCTTCTGTGTTCCCTCCAGTGCCTCATGCTGAACAAAGTGGATGTTCACTATGTATTTGTTGAACAGTAGGAACAATCAAAAGTGCTTGTAGCTGGAAAAGAGGGGGGATAAACCGTCGTTTGAGGCTATGTGAAGTTGTGAGTTATAGTAAATACGCATTTGGTCTTTATCCACAGTTTTCTGGCACAGAGCTCCTAAAACACTTGGAATTTCCTAAACAGAAACAGAATGAGGTGGCTTTAGCATCAAACGTGAGGATGGGGGCTGGTTGCTAGGAGAACCAACCATGTGATTAGAGAGTTAGAAGGTCCAGATCTCCACCCGTCCCCACCCAACTGGGGGGGCGCGGTTAGGAGCTAGAGGTTCACTTCTGTCACCAATGGCCAATGATTTAATTATTGTGCCCATGTAATGAAGCCTCCATGAAAACCCAATATGATGCGGTTTGGCGTGCTTCTGGGTGGGCCAACATGTAGAGAATTAGGGAGAGTGTCACCCTCTATAGAGGGCATGTCCTTTTCCCAGACCTCGCCCTATATGTCTCTTCTAATCTGGCTGTTCCTGAGTTATATCCTTTTATAATAATCTGGCAACCCAGTAAGTAAAACATTAATTTGAGTTCTGTGAGCCACTCTAGCAAATTAATCAGGCCTGAGGAGGGGTAGTTGGAACCACCAATCTATAGCCAGTTGGTACAGGTGGCGACCTCGACTTGGGCTTGGAGGCTGAGGTCGGGGAGCAGTCTTGTAGGACTAGACCCTTTCCCATTGGATCTAACACGGTCTTCAAGTAGATCGTGTCAGAATTAAGTTGAATTCTAGGACACCCAGCTAGTACCCTGGAGTTGGCGTTGAGGGGGGAAAGACACACACTCTCCCTCTCTCCCTTCCTCACTCCCTCACTCCCTGATGGCCAGAACTGTAGATTGGTAAGGCCTGCCTTCTGCACTCTGCTTGGTCTTGGGTTAGTTGGGACACTGTTTCTGAAAGACACCGCTGATAAACTCTTGTTTCAAGAGCATACTTTTGGGTTTAGAATTTATCCTGACCGCAAGGAAGTGTGTCTCACTCTAGTTTATCCTTAATGGTTGCGATCTCCCAAGAACATAGGTGAGAGCTCACAGGGGACACATCTTGTCCTGACGGACAGGAGAACCAAGAGTCTTCCTGGAACCTGTGCTGTCATTTAAGAGAGTGTCAAAGGCAACTTAGCTAGGATCCTGTAAATCTCTGTGCCTGTGGAAGCCCATGCGATAGGTTTCCTGTAGATATTTAAACCCCGCTAACCTAAACAACATTCAGCACTGAGTCCTGTCTGCTTACGGGGAGGTTCTGACGGCTGGTCTGGGTGGAGAAAGAAAGATCTTGATAGAAATGTGCTGACAGTGCTCCTCACCTTGTATGGTGCGTACTTGCACATTCCTAACTTCCTGAAGCAAAGGATGTTGAAAAGTTTGGAATGGACGCTATTTGAATATGTAAAAAAGTCTTAGAAATAAGAGTGATGCTGCAGTAAAAGAAACTTTAGAACATACTCTAAACAAGTAGTGCTTAAAAACAAGGGGGGCAAACCCATGAGGGGGGTAAGGACAAAGCTCTGAGGCAGTCCAACATCTCCCCATAAAGGCATCCGTGAGGGGCGGGATGCTCTCAGATTTCTTACCACTGACAAACTTGGAAGGCGTGTTCTCAAAGGTTCTCTGTGACTGAGGACAGATTCTGCTTAAGCTAGCTCTTGTTATCAAGCCTATTTTGTAACCAAGTAAAATAATAATAATAATAATAATAATAATAATAATAATAATTTAAAAAAAGGTATCAGAGAGGTGATTCTAGTACTTGAGCTGAAGGTGGAAATAGCTGAAGAAAACAGTCCCAGAGACACAATTACTGTTCCTTAGTTTGTCAACATTATCTTAGTTATATTTTAGCGCGTCGAATAATCGTCCAGTGGATACAGAAAACTTGCAATCAGGATGCCTCTAGAAAAGGATGTGCTTGCTATCACTGAAAGCACAGGCCTCTCTAAAATAGATAAGCCATTAAGAAAATTACTAGCCAATTTCTGTTGGCTAAAATGACCATATGCCACATATGCTTTAATTATTTGGAGAAGAGAGCCATCTGAAACCTTTATTAAGAAAAAAGTCTTAAATCTGTAAGTTTTCAAAATATTATCTTAGAGCTTTTATATAATTCTACCCAAATGTGTAAATTTTTATTAGAACTCAAACATAAAATTATTAGACCTCTCCGATGGTTAGGTGAAATGGGGAATTTTAAAACACTATTAGGTTAGCTTTTATTACACATAATGAGAATCTCCCAGATGGTATAGAAATCATTAAAAATTAATTTTATAACCACTGGACTTGTCTTAAAGTGTCTTGAACTGATAAGCCTTCTTAATCTTCTAGTGTTGCTCCAGTTCATTGATGAAGTAAAGTGACTGGTTTTTTAAAATTGATAATCCTATTATAATTATTAAAGTGTAGCACATTCATTTTGCCTAAGGTGTTTAGTGAGTCCCCACCCCCAAAGAAAAGTACGCGGTAGCACAGTGAATCTCAAACATTTCAAGTTTGAAGACACTTTCTCTTATAAACTATGTGGTTATAGATGCATATTATCACAGTTGGGCTTTAAGACTTGTTGATAAAGTACATGACGCAAAGCTACTGTGAATTAGTGTCGATTTAAAGATTTAAAGTAAATGCATATTTACCAATCTCAATAGCACCTTATATTCATTTGAAAAATGAATACATACTGTGTGTACTAATAGTGCGATGTAATATGATTGAATTTTCTTTTTTTTTTTTCAAATAGTTCTTACTATAGATCCACTACCCTGTTGGAAGTTTGTGATTTTCCGCAGGCTCATTGCTCTTGATCTTGTTTAAGAACATGTACAGTGTTAGTGTCGCAACAAAAAGTGGCGGGTGGTGGGCATCAAAGAAGATGCTGTAATGGTGGGTCAAAATGTGTCTAAAGTCTGAAATGTGCCTGTATTGAGGATTTAGTTGGCTTCTTCTGATGTCATGATAGTCTTAGGATGGGGATTCTTCTTGGGTCACTGGAATGCCCTTCTGTGCACACGGGGACAAATGCACAAACATACAATTTCTTATGTCCTAAATGAATTCAAGTGACTCCTAAAGGTTCCAATCGATACCACAGACTGATGCCACAGAGAGAATCTGACTTGTTTTACTTTAAATGTTTTTACCTCTTTTTAATTCTGTGGGTTGGCTCTAGGCCTTTTAAACACACATCATTATTAATTCCTCCACATTTATTTTTGGAAACATAATCCTATTTTCTTTTCAAAAGCTACTCTACTATATTGTCTTCACCTGTATCTGTCATATTAATTAAAAAGGAAGTCATTATTTTCTTTTTCCTCTTTCTGTATTTATGTCATTTGTATGTGTATAGTTTTTCCTGCAAAAATCTATGATATGTACATATATCTACATGTACACATATTTTATTATAATTGTGGATATTCACATATATTTACCTACCTCTAAGGGAGATCGACACATTTATAATACTCCTGGATAAAATGGTTAATCTATTTAGATTATTTCTCATGCCTAATAAGCTTGTCGGATTTGGGGTCTTTGTATGAACACGCATTAATTAATTGGTTGTATCAGTTGACCACAGCATGTCATCAGGCCAAATGCCTGATAGCGACATTGACCAAAGCGTATATTTGAAGGAAATGAGAACGGTAAAGCACTTGAGAGAAAAATGAGAGAAACGATAACAAAAGTGTGTTAACAAAGAATAGGAAAGTTTGGGCGATGCAAAATACTGGAAAGGAGATTACTAGTGACTCAAGTCTCAGGTAATTTCTTGAGTCTGGTCCTCACTTAGTATTGAACCATGGACTTTCTTATATTTTTTTTTTTCATAGCGATTGCTGTGTTTTCAACTCTGTGGTGTAGAGGTTGTGTATTCTCTTTTTCCAGAACTCTTTCCACTTCACACATTCAACATTTTTCTCCTCGTAAGAATACTTGAGCTTGTCAGACCACGTAGGCATGTTTCATGACTCGGGAAATATGGTCACAGTGTAAAAGCCATGGCATCAAAATGGGCTATAGAGTTTTCCATGGAGAATTTGCTTTAACTGCCATTTAAGAATATTGAAAAAAAAAAAAAATCTAGAGTCTTTCCACCGAGGATGGCACTGTAGCATTGGGGTCAGGAGCTGGCAATCGTATTATCTTGAATTTGCATCTTCACATTGCCATTTAGTAACTGTGATCATAGGCAAATGACCTAACCTTTCAAAGTCATGATTTCTCATCTGAAAGTGAGGATTATTAAAAACAAAACAAATTTTGAAGGGTTTTAAGACTAAAGGCACAGTGTAAACTCTAAATAAATGCTAACTGTTGTTTTTATAGTTAATTTTATTACTCAGCAAATAATTGAATATCAACATTTGAGGCCTTATCTGAGTATGTCTAAAATAGAAATAGTCATACTAAAAACCCTTGGTAAAAAAATTATTTCTTTGATTCTATGTTATTGCCTGAGTTAGCTTAAAAATGAGAATGGCCTAGGGTGCCTGAGTGGCTCAGTCAGTTGAGCATCTAACTCTTGGTTTCAGCTCAGGTTTTGGGATCGAGCCCTGTGTGGGGCTCCATGCTCAGCGGAGTCTGAGTGGGGAGTCTGCTTGAAGATTCTCTCCTTCTGTTCCTCCTCAGCTTCTTTCTCTCAGTCTCTCTCTCATATAAATAAATCTTAAAAAAAGAAAAAAAAATGAGGATGAGCATCCCTGGGTGGCTCTAGCGGTTTAGTGCCTGCCTTCAGCTCAGGGTGTGATCCTGGAGACATGGGATTGAGTTCCGCGCCGGGCTCCCTGCATGGAGCCTGTTTCTCCCTCTGCCTGTGTCTTTGCCTCTCTCTCTGGGTCTCTCATGAATAAATTAATAAAATCTTAAGAGAAAAAAAAAACAAGGGTGACCTATCTATCTTGGACAAATATCCACTACTAGAATGGTCATTCATACATATATCATCTTAAGGTTCCCAACTACCTTTCTTAGAACTAATTATAACCAATAAAGTTGACTAGGTCAATACAGTGTTTTGTTGTTGTTGTTGTAGTTGTGTTTTTTTTTTTTTTTAGGACTTTATTTATTTATTCATGAGAGACCCAGAGAGAGAGGCAGAGACACAGGCAGAGGGAGAAGCAGGCTCCATGTAGGAAGCCCGATGCGGGACTCGATCCAGCCCTGGGATGAAAGCAGAGTTCAACCCCTGAGCCATCCAGGCATCCCAATAAATACAGGTTTAAAACAAATGTCCTACTACTTCTTTATAAAGGATTACAATGACAATCTTATGTATTTTCGTTTCATTTCCTTTTAATTCCTCTAGCTACATTATAAGATGACAGTAGACATTTTAAGACATTTGATACATTTTCTTAAACCGATTTCCAAAAGTGTTGTGCATAGTCATATCAACGGTGTTTTGAAATTGCCAGCTGGTTCACAACCTTGTTGGCACTCAGTGATTTTTATTTTTAATATCATTAAAGACTATTTGAGGCCAGACTCATAAATTGAATAGCACGGTTGCCTTCAGTTCTCAGTTATTAATGAGACACTATTTGGTCAGTATTATTATTATTTTTTTTGTCCTAAAGCTAAGATTTGTTGGTTTTGTATTTGAAACGGTTATACAAGATTAAAGTTTATCATATTTCTTATTAGAGTTGCCTTGAAAAAGGCTTATTTGTGTTCTAACAAAGAAGTAATTGCAACAGTAGTGATCTTACAGTTTTGAGATTGGGTCATGAGAATATAGAGAAGCTTTATATTTCTCTTCTAAATCATCCTTAGTCATGAAGAGAGTCATACAGATAGTACAATGCGATAGCTCTAAAGAAAGGTTACCACGGTTACCTGGAGCATGTGACTGGAGACTTCTTCCTGGGTTCATTGTGCTAATACAATTACTTATTTGAATTGAAGTGAAGATGTTCAATTGCTATTTTTTAATCTTATTAGTAGTACGAATTATATTTTTATTTATTCTGAAGTATCGTCAGGGATGTCTTTGAAGCCAGTTTGTGGTTTTATTTCACGTAAGTCCTAGAAGGCTTGATCGACCAACAGCTAAATTTCAGTTTTTAAGTTCACTGTTACTCAGGAGAATCAAATGGAAAACCAATGGTTTTGTGCCATTGAATACTCATTATTAATAGGCATCTTACTCATATGAGGTAGTGATTAGAGCAGATTGATGGTTATGAGAAGAAAACCTCAGTTCAGACTTTGACCATCTATTTAAAGCTGAACCTCCCTCTTCATCCCCAGCCCTACCCCCTAATATACACCTCCATTCCTGTCTCTGTTTAGGTTTCCTCCCCTCTATGCACCATTTTTCATACTACAGTTGACCCTTGAACAACATGGGTTTGCACTCCACAAGTCTTTAGACATAGATTTTTTTTCAATAAATATAATATGGTACAATAAATGTATTTTCTCCTCTTTATATATATATATATATATTATATATATATATATATATTTTTTTTTTTTTTCCCTTAACACTTGAGTTTTTCTAGCTTACTTTATTGAAAAAAATATATGGTACATTTAACTTACAAAATATGTGTTAATCTACTGTTGATATTATTGGTAAGGCTTCTGGTCAACAGCAGATTATTAGCTACATTTTGGGGGAGTCAAAAGTTATATGTGGATTTTAGAGTGGGGTGTTGGTACCCCTATCCCCCAGGTTATTCAAGTCTAAACCATATATAAATTTAATTTTGTTGTTGTTGTTTATTTTCTTAGACACTAGAAGTAACTTCCACAAGGACAGGGATTTTGTTTTTTTCACTGCTCTATCCCCTATATCTAGAAGAGCATCTGTCAACATATTGTAAATGTTCAATAAGCATTTATTAAACTAATGATTGAATTTACCAAAAATTATATTTCTAGAAAATGCAATGAAAAACAAAGTTAAATAGCTGTGACTAGTTTTTTGATAATAAATGCTAAATTGTGTTTTTAACTTTTGGCTTACATTTCTCAAAGGTATAACAATCTAACATAATGCTAATCAATGCTATTAAAATGCAAGAGCATCTCTGGTGATATTAAGATTTTTTTAGGCCAGGTTTTCTTTAGATAACAAAAATATTCCCTAAACCAGGTTTTCAATACCTGTTAAATGCCACCCTTTACCATCCACTAAAGTTAGGGAACCCTGGCATTCGGAGTGATACCGTTGCCTATTTCCCTCTTCCACTCAATAATTTCAGTCTGTGTTATTCAAAATATTGTTGTGAACATAATGCATGGGCTTCCCGACCCTTTTTAACTGGAATCCCTCTAGTATGATTTATTCAGAACCATTGGTGGTATGAATACTCCCTAGATATTTAACAATATTAACCATTCGATGTTAGTTATTTTAGTTGGATAATGGTATTATAGTTATGTTAAAAATAGTTCTCATTTAGAATTACATATTAGAATAATTACATGGAAAATGGTAAGTCTGAGGTTTATTGTTTTAAAAATAAAAT
The DNA here is from genome assembly GCF_011100685.1 of Canis lupus familiaris. NCBI lineage: Eukaryota > Metazoa > Chordata > Mammalia > Carnivora > Canidae > Canis > Canis lupus. The sequence goes on from NC_049255.1 coordinate 39,210,900, forward strand.
GAATTGGGCAGCCTGGGTGGCTCAGCAGTTTAGTGCCACCTTCAGCCCAGGGCATGATCCTGGAGACCTGGGATCTAGTCCCACGTCGGATTCCCTGCATGGAGCCTGCTCCTCCCTCTGCCTATGTCTCTGTCTCTGTTTGTCTCTCTCTCTCTCTCTCTCTCTCTCTCTGTCTCTCTGTCTCTCTCTCTGTGTCTCTCATGAATAAATAAGTAAAATCTTTAAAAAAAATAATATGAATGAGTGTGAATGGAAAGGTGAATGGGATTAGACTGATGGTCAATGGAACTGGATGATGATTACCAAGAGTTCATGGTTTACATATTATTGTTTCTACTCCCATATATATTAAATATTCTCCAGAAGAGAAGAAAAAACAAGAAAGAGAAAAAGAAGAAGAGGGAGGGGAAGAATATAGGAAGACAAATGTGCTTATGAAGGGATAGAGTAGGTATTCAAGACATATAAGCAACTCTGTATAAAACAATTGATAGAAGCACCTGAGTGGCTCAGTCAGTTGAGCATCTGATTCTTGATTATGGCTCAGGTCATGATTCAGGGTCACGATCTCAGGATCATGGGATCCAGCCCTCTGATAAGCTCTATCCTCAGTATGAGTCTATTTCAGATTTTCTCTCTCTCTCCCTCTCTCCTTCCCCTCTCCTTCACTCGCGTGTGCTCACATGCCTGTGCGATCGTGCTCTCTGCCGCCCTCCAAGATAATACATAAAATCTTAAAAAAAAAAAAAAAAACGCAATTGATAAGATAGGAGTAGTTTAACATTATTGAGCACTTATATCTCAAGCACTGTTTTAAATCCTCTAATCCTCACAATAACCATATGAGGTGAGTTCTATTACTATCATCGATTTTCAGATGAGGAAATTGAAATTCACAGTAGTTAAGCAACTTGCCCAAAGTATAAGTCATGAAGCTGTCAAACTGTTTACATCACTGAATCATTGTAAGGTGCACTATTACTTTATCTCTAAAAAAGAAAACTTCTGATTTTTAAAAATTTTAAAGTTATTGAAAGAACTCTTTTAAGCTTCTTTACATATTTTTAGATTATCCACCAGTCTTTATGCATATAAAATAAAATATAGATAAGTTTTTCCTGAAATATATTACATTAAGAGGGTGAATCATTGATATTTCTTTTTGACTCAGAGCCATTAATGCCTATGTTTCTTCCTCCGTGCCATTAAGAGAAGTAGGGGTGTAATAGTCATTAAGATAATACTCCGCTGTTGTCTGTGGGACTTTCTTCTAAGTTAATGACACCTATAATGTAACTTTTGATGCCAGCATTTTCCTGACCTTTCAGAAGGTATCAGTGGAGTGTTTTCAACAATGACCAGGATCTTGCTTTTTCCCAAAATGATCTTTGCATGGCCCAATAACATGAAATCTAGATGAAATACAGTTGTCTAGTCGGTCCAAAAAAATAACTGAGTTACCACATGGATAAACAAGTAAAGATATGTCACAGACCACCTGCACTAGGGTGATTATAAAGACTCACTGAGTATTCAGAGATCTTAAAACATGGAGGAAAAAGTAATAGAATAAAGTAGATTTCTTAGAAAGGTAATGGGTGTACAGGTGTGCATTATGGGCATATAAAATATGATTGTTGAGGAGGTCATCAGAGGACTACTTGTTGACTAGTTGAACTGCAAGCTGGACCTGAGCAATTAGAGGTTTCTTATCCCCTCTCTGGGATATACGTTATGCCCACCATTCCCCCAGGGGAGACATTTTAAAGGACACAACTTTGAGAGAATTATATGTTGTTGAGACCATCTGGATGGCATACATGACTAAACCCATTTAAAGCCTCCATATAAACTTCTAAGGTTCTTGTAGGCAGGTGTGGAGATCTACTTGTTTTGAGGCTGCCCAAGACAAGCCTCAAATGTACATTCCCTTGCTTGTTAAACCTGCTACCTGGAGTGGTTTACTTTTTTCTTTGGTCTCTCCTTGTTTTCCATGTATGAGGGCCAATTTACAAACCAAAAGTGTCATAAAAAAAAAAAATAGATGATGATACTGGAAAGTTAGGACTTTTTTTTCTTGAAAATTGGGACTTATTCATGCCAAACCTTATATTTCAGGCTAAAGAGATTTTTTTATGTTATTCTAGGAATGGGTGTCTAAATAAAGTTCTTACAAAGGGCAGAAATGAAGCCAAGTATGCTTAATTTTAAAAGATAACTTTACAACAATGTATATCATAGACCCATTATAGCTGGAAGTAATGTTAAGGACTAAGAGAAACACAGGAGGTACTGTCATACAGGTTGAATTCGGGTGACTGTTAGTAAGTAGGGCAGGGAACTGGATAAATGACAAAAATCCTCTAATAGTTCATGAATAAATACCAAGTACATCCTATTATTTACCTCTTTTTTCTGAAAGTCAATAATTTATTTTAAAATAAATTATTTTGGACTTTTGTGTTTTGATGTCTAAATACAATAAGTGTTTTAGAGATTCTGATTATAAGATGTCTGATAACTAGACGTAACTAGGGAATAATTGACACTGTTACTCTTGAAACCATATTCAATTTTGAAATCTATAAAGCATTTAGTCAGTGTCTCAAATACAAATATTTTTTTAAAAACCTGTTTATTTTCAAAGATGTAGTTCAAATGTAGGTGTATAGTATGAGTGCTATGTGTGTGCAGATGTGTAATTATTCAGTATCTATTAAAGTCCCATGATAATTGGCATATGGTGTTATATAACAGTACATAATAACATATGATGATGGTAATTAAGTGCATTGACTTAAGACTTTGTCTTTTAACGACCCTCAGTGGATACTGAATGAAAGGTAAATTAAAGGTTAATTAAGCTGTGTTCAGAAGGAAAAAAAGATGTTTTCAAATGGCAGACGTACTGTGAAATTAAATGGATTTTATTAAGATCTGTTCTTAATGTTTGTTGTTTTTTGTTTTCTTTTCCCAAGTGACAAATCTTGCCTGAACTATTTGGAGTGTTTTAAGGATTTTTTTTTTTTAATTTTTAGTTTAACATTTTATTTTATTTTTTTAAGATTCTTTCTTTCTTTCTTTCTTTATTCATGAGAGATTCAAAGAGAGGCTGAGACACAGGCAGAGGAAGAAGCAGGGTCCTCACAGGGAGCCCGATATGGGACTCGATCCCAGGACCCCAGGATCATGACCTGAGCCAAAGGCAGATGCTCAAGCGCTGAGCCACCCAGGTGTCCCAAGCTTAACATTTTAAATATAAACAGTTTAAAATGCTTTCAGTTTAACATTTAAGCTTTCAATGTGTAGAACAATTGGGGAGAACACTGGAAATTTGGCTGTTTCTACATCAGAGTGACCTTTCGTGTGGTTTTATTTAATGTTCTGGTGTCTTAAAGGAAAAGCAAAGCAGAAAGGAAAACAACAATAATGTATGCAATGGAATTAGACAAAACATCTGCAGTATTTTTTTCCCATTCATATTAGCCAGCATTTTAGCTTATAAAAAAAATTGTGCTTTGAAATTTGTATAGGAAGTCAGAGACAATTGCAGACAGGAATATTTCTAACTTTGATCCTTATTCCTAAAGGTGTCCAGAAGGTATTTAAAAATACAAAAATGAAAAAAAAAATACAAAAATGTAGTGAATTCGAGCTTTTCTATATATTTACCATTCTAATGGCATTATTAAGCATGTAAATAAGGACAATGCTATTTATTTAATACTATTATTATAAATGTAATATCAGCGTTCCAATTTTTTGGCACATGAATATGTGCTAATAGAGCCAGCTGCTCTTAAAAAAAATGCTTCTAATTCTAACACCCTATATTTAAAAACAGGCTTTTACTTTTCTAAAGCAAACAAATAAAAAAAAAAAAACGATAGGGTTATGCATGTTTGTTTTATGAGCAAACATGAGAACGTGGATAGAGAAGGGAAGAATCATTAACCTTACCAATGAACAACACATCCTGAAGACAAAGCATTTCCTATGTGAAAGTTCCCCTGGTGTAAGTCTGGACTATATAGTTTTACTTCTGTAGACCTTTTGGGCAACTTTTTGACTCGAGCTTATATAGACTACGAGCGCTTTTACTGGGACCATCTTATAACATGAAAGAATTTTGGCTGAAGTTTTAGAAAAGGAAGTTGTCGCAAAAGGCAGAGCCAGAGTTAAAGGTGTTTGCAATGAACTTTTTTTTTCAAAAATAATTTTATTAAGATATATAAATCACATACTCTAAAATTCACCTATATGAAGTCTGCAATGGTCTTAATGTGTTCAGAGTTATAGAACTATAACCATAATAAAATCAATTTAAGAACATTTTTATCACTCCAGAAATAAAGTTTTTTATTCATCATTAGTCACCTGGTTATTGCCCATTTCCTCCACTCTTCCTGCGCCAGCACTTATGCAACCAATTATCTACTTCCTAGTGCTGTGGGCTTGCTTATTTTGGGTCTTTTATAAACATAGAATTTTACGATACGTTGTCTGTCGTGACTGACTTCCTTCACCTAGTATGTTTTCTAGATTCACATGTTGTAGTATGTGTCAGTACTTAAAGCATTCCTGTTGCTGAATAATACTCTGTGGTGCAGATATACATCATTTGGTCTTTTCATTATTTGGTGGATAAAATTGGAACGCTGAAACATTTATGTACAAATCTTGGTCTAGATACATGTTTTCATTTCTCTTGAGTATAAACTTAGAAGTGGAATTGCTAGATCGTAAGTAACCTTACGTTTGATCTTATGATGAAGTCCCAGACCATTCTCCAAAGCAGCTGGTCCATTTTACATTCCCAAAGCTATGAGCTTCAGTTTCTCTACATCCCATCAACACTTCCTCCCCGTCTTTTTGATGTAGCTACCCTGATAAGTGTGAAATTATGTCTTTTTGATGTAGCTACCCTGATAAGTGTGAAATTATCATTGTCATTTTGATGTGCATTTCTCTAATAACTAATGACTTTTAGCATTTCCTCATGTATTTATTAGCCATTTTAAATATTTTCCTTTGAGAAATGTTTGTCCAGACTCTGTCTTTTTTTAAAAAATAAAGTTGTCTTTTTATTATCCAGTTGTAAGTGTTCTTTATATATGCTAAATAAAGTCCCTTGTCAGGAATGATTCACAATTAATTCCTCCCATTCTATGGGTTGTTTTTCATTTTATTGATTGTTTTCTTTGAAGTAGAAATGTGCTTTTGATAAAGTAAAATTTATTATTTATTTATTTAATTTATTTAGTTGATGGTACTTTTTGCAACAGTTTTCAGAGAAATATTGAGAAAAGATACACTAGGTCTTAAGTATGTCAAAAGCTTTTTAAAAGTGTTTTTGGACATAAAGCATCAAGATTATGCCAAATGTCTGGGACTAAAGTAGAAGGTGGGATGTTGAAATCAACATAGTAAAATGAATGCCTAAGTTTCTTTCTGAAACTCTCGAGGAGAGATCACTAAAGAACTAAATAATACAGAAAACCAACTTCAAAATAATAATCATTATTCGTTTAAATTGTGTAGGATACCCTCGATATTTTCTTTACTTACCTTGATGTCCTTACCATTTCATTTTTAGTGAATATTATAAGAATTGTTATACTTTGAAAGCATCATTTTTCATATCTCAGAAATACACAGACCCCCTTTACAATAATTATTAAGAGGCTATTTATATGGGTTTTATAGTTCATCTAACCATTTTTCCTTGAAGGTCGTCAGTTCTTAAACTGGATATTATGCTACCAAAGTAGTGTTTAGGTTCTGTTTATCTTAATTCTAGCCCTAATTTTCCACATTCGTGAGATCCTACTGTATCAGTAAGATGACTAGAGCATACATCTTCCTAAAGTATCGACTCTCCCAGAGTTAGCAATGTTTGCTTATATCTTATAGGCTTATCCAGGCAGAATTAGAGCTGTCCGGCATTGTGTTTTATCTAGGGTATTATTGGTTATGGGAAAGTAGAATGTTTGTTTTCTTGATCAGGAGTTCATTTTACTTACTGAAACACTTGGATTACTGCTTATCGATGTAGAAAGAATAAGTTAAAATGGGACTCAATGCCTTGGATATCCTGTTTGTGTTTTTGAAGTCAGTCTTGGTCCAGTGACTAATAAATCTCTTCTATGCATTAAACTCTGGCAACTCTGTCACTAGAACTTAAGAAAAAATCATATAGGTTCCTACTTAACCCTGTTGTATAATTTCCAAGAGAAAATGTGATTGAGTTTTGCCTTTAGAATGATGCCTGTCTGTATGTCTCTCTTTCTCTCTCTCTCTCTCTCTCTCTCTCTTTTTTTTTTTTTTTTTTTTTTTGGTATTAGTGTCAATAGTTCTTTACCATTTAGGACATGAGATTAAATGTGTACAGACAATGGCAGTGCCTCAAACAAAGTTCCTATCCCTTAGCTCCTCCCTCAGGATCCGCTGCTATAGTTGTGAGGTGAGACAGCAGCCATCAGCAAAAGGTCACCCCATCTATCAAAGCAAAACCAATACATGCCATCCTCTCTTTTCAACCATTTTGACAGTGAAAATGCAGAGAACAGATAGATGGCTGAGAATATGAATGAGGAAAATATATTGCTGTTATCATCATCATTTACCACAAGGTAAAGTTCATGTATACACATGATATATAATAGAAGTCTGACTATAATTAATGAATTCATTCGTTCTCACTTTTCCCACCTCCCACACCCTACCTGTGACAACCAGCAATTTGTTCTCTGTGTTTAGTTCCATGTAGGTTGCCGTCTCACCTGGCAAGATTCGTTATTTATTATGGCTGAATAATGTTTCATTGTGTGTGTGTGTGTGTCTGTGTGTGTACCACAATTTCTTTATCCATCATCCATCATGAGCACTTGGATTGTTTCCATATCCATATTGCGGCTATTTTAAATAATACCTCAATAAAGATGGGGGTGTATAAATCTCTTCAAATTAGTGTTTTTGTTTTCTCCCAATAAATACTCAGGAGAGGAATTACTGGATCATATGGTAATTCAAATTATAAATTTTTGAAGCATCTCCATACTGTTTTCCATAGCGGCTGCACCAATTTGGATTTCCGGCAACAGCATATGAGGGTTCCCTTTTCTCTACATCCTCACCAATGCTTGTTGTTTCTTGCCTTTTTGATTATAGCCATTCTAACAGGTATGAGGTGATATTTCATTGTGGTTTTGATTCGCATTCCTCTGATGATTAATGCTGTAGAGGATCTTTTCATGTACCTATTGGCGACCTGTATATCTTCTTTGGAAAAATGTCTATCCAGATCTTCTGCTTATTTTTTTTTTTCAGATTGTTTTTGCTATTGAGTTGCACGAGCTCTTTATATATTGTGGCTATTGAGCCCATTATCAGATATATCACTTGAAACATTTTCTTTCAATAGCTTTTCTTTTCCTCTTGTTGATGGTTTCCTTTGCTGTGCAGAAGCTTTTTAGTTGGATGTAAACCCACTTACTTATTTTTGCTTTTTTTTTTTTTTTTTTTAATTATTGCCAAGATCTATGTCAAGGAATTTACTGCTGGTGTTTTCTTCTAGGACTTTTATGGTTTTAGGTCTTACAGTGACATCTTTAATCCATTTTAGATTAATTGTTGTGTATGTTGTAATATAGTTGTCCACTTTCATTCTTTTGCATGTGACTGTCCAGTTTCCCCAACACCATTTATTAAAGAGATTTTCCTTTCCCCTTTGTATAGTCCCGGCTCCTTTGTCATAAATTAGTTGACCACAAATGCATGGGTTTATTTCTGGGTTCTTTACTCTGTTTCATTGATCTGTTCCAACTACTATAGCTTTGTAATATAATTTGATATCAGGCAAAATGATGTCTTTAACTTTGTTTTTCAGAAGATTATAGTTTTTAAAGAATTATAAAATTATATATGATAGTAATTAAATATAAGTATGTTTTAAATATAAATTATAAACATAACTTACTATAATTATAAATGATCATAAAATTATTGAGGCAAGTGTATATACTTTGAGTCATCTAAGTAGCCCAACTCTGCTAAAAGGCATGATTGTTTAGTACAAATGGTTTCAGTCTTCACTGCATTATGTGGTTATCCTACTTCACTGTCATGATGTTCTTGATGTTAGTTTTTCTTGCTTTGTATCATGATCTTGTGAAGCATAATCTCATGGTGCCTTTATCCTGGAAGAACCTACCCTTACACAGGGAGACCGTTTCCTTTTCTATCAGTCTAAATTCATTTTCTTCCAGCCCCTGGTATTTACCTTTTTCTTAATTAATAGAGTCCCGTCATTCTTACATGCAGATACTCATTCCAAACATCCTCCTTGAGCTCATCTTCATTATTTATTTGAATGACTTCTTCATTCTTAAGCCATATCCCTTTTTCAAGGTATCTCTTTTAGTTCCCATCAAAACCCTCTTTAATTTCAACATTACTGAATTAATATTTAAACAACACAGTTTACTTCTTGATTACACTTTGTGTATATGCATTAGTTTCATCTTTCCTGATAGATTGTAATTTACTTGAAGCAAGTCTTTATATATTTTGGTTCATATTTTTATAGCTCCTGTACTATACATATATTCTTATTGTTTAATTGTGATGATGACTGGCAGCCATTTGTAGAATGTTTACTCTGTTTTAAGAACTGTGCTAAGAATCTATCCATTAAATCCTCAGAGTGAGTCTATAACTGCCGTCATTCTGTGTTTGGGTATATTCATGTAGGTACAGGCTAGGAAACAGAATCTTCAAAAACTTGATTTCCTGTCCTAAAGTCATACAGTCTGTAAGTGGCAGTGGCAGTACTGGGATTCATACCCATTTCCATCTTGAACCCAAGTGACCAAACTTTATCCTGTTACACTGCAAAATTGTTATTGTTTTCTAGTATTGTGATATCTCTAATGTATGTATCAGAGGGGCTTTAAAGGGCTTTCTGGCTTTAAGTGGAACGGCAAATTTTGGTTTCAATTATTAGAATCTACAATTTAAGTATGCAGTTGACTCTATCCCGTTTAGTCCATAAAGTACATTGTGCAACTCACTTTGAATATCATAAAAATTAATCCAAGAGTATGTGATTTTTCACTTTCGTAAAAACATTTCACTTTAACCTGAAGTCATTTCTTAGCCAATGAAAGTTGAGGAACAACATCTCTATTATTGATAATTTTGACTTTGATTTAGGATGAAGATAGATGGGGAGAAGCACTTTGTTGTTAAGAACAGGAGATTTAGTAAACCTTAATTTTGTGGCTTTAAAAAAGTCTAACTTGATTTAGTGCTTTGTCCCCCTCTTTTATTTTTAAAGAATAAATAAAAATATTTTCTTTTCTTTGGAACAATTTGTTCATGCTTTAGGAGCCATTTAATTAAATTATTACCTGCTGGAGCACCATCTGTTTTTGTCCTAGAAATAAGAAGCATAGCCTTCTTTTATATAGGCTTGGTAAATATGTAGAAGGTGCCAAAAAGCAATAAATATCATCAGCAGATGGACTGAGGCACTTCAATCTCTACACAGTCAGTCTTGATTGTTCTGGGCATAGCTAAATGGATTTTTCTGGATAGGTTCCTTTCAAAATGTATTATGTGCAGGAGGGGAGTTGTATTAATCTTCTCCTATGGATCTCTTTAGATCTCTTTACATTTCCCCCCTCAACATAGAGGACATGATTTTGTTTTTAACTCTGTGGATGCCCACACTACAGACACCAGTTCTGAATGGCTTAAGTAAATAATTTAATAATGTGTTTAAGAGACTGGAAATTGGTAAGTTCTTGGATTTTCCAGAGGCTACCATTTCATAGGCAGCTTCCTTCCTCCTTCTGCTCTTGTGTCCCCCATTCCCTGGGTACAATCTTCACCCCTGGCACACACGCAACCCAAAAGTTCCCTCTTCTCATTCCAGGCCCTGTGCTTTGTTTAGGGAAAAGAGAAATTCAGACGCTTGTAATGTAAATTCACTTGTGGCTTTACCTCAAGCCATTACATCAGCAAATATTCAGTAATTGGGGTGACTAAGTATGGCATCATGTGAGGGTGATTAATTGGTATTAACCGATTTTGATTCATTACTAATCTTTAATTATAGGATATTGATAAACAGTACTTAAAGAACACATTGATGAATTATCTCATTTGGTTTTCACACAGACAAATCTAGTTTTACCTATGAAGAAAAGTGGTTTGCCCTGACGTGCCTAGATTACAGATTGAGAATTAAAACCTAGCTCTCTTGATTCCTAGTAGTTTATAATTTTAGAACAATAGCATTTTCGCTGGGTATACAGCATATCAACTGTCTTTGGTTACAGTATTTAACATTATTCATTCATCAAGTCTTAGAAGTGTGTATGATAGGTAGGTGGTACATTCCCTTTTAAAGGCTGGATGAACTGAAGTAGTTGTTACAAGACACAATGTTGGTAAAATGGCAATTATTTCACCCTAAATTCTATAATAGCTTCAAGATGCCATGCTTATTTGTAGCCTATCATCTATTGAACAGCTGCAGGGTTCTGGATACCATGCCAGTCTGCAAAGATAAAATTAACTGGAACGAAGAATCCGAACCTGAGCGGATGAGGCAGAGGAGGAACGTGTGTAATGTGTGCCTAGAAGAGATTTGAAATGTACACGGAAAGGAAAGGAATGGAAGCTTAAGCCCGGGCCTGGTAAAGGTCTTAGATGTCTTCGAAAGGAGTGCGTGGAATGTTGTGTTAGTTCAGAATAAAACACCTCATGTGATCTTAGGTGTTCAGTGGTAATTCCTTCTAGTTATTTATTCATTGCTGAGAAACAACCCCCAAATACAGTGGTTTTGAACAACAGCTATTTGATTATATACGCTTGATAAAGAATAGGGGCAGGTGTCAAGTAGCTGCTGCTTTTGCTCCACGTGCTTGTCCCTTGGTGAATATTGGCTGGTGATGGGTCTGGTCTCACATGTGTGGCTCTTGGATTTGGACGCCTGGGCTCAGCTGCTTCTCTGTATGGTCTTGGGGCCTCTCCTAATAATGCCTCCCAGTCAGGGTAGATGGACTTCTTGGAACTCAGGGCTCCAAGAATTCCTTCACTGTAAAAGTTACTCTTGCCTCAATTACAGTTCTCAAAAGACACTAGCAAATAAATATCACACTGTCGTTCAATCTGCTCATTTAAAAACTGTCACATTTAAGCTAAACAATTGCTCTTAAGATGTATGTATATTCTTGAAAAAGCATGGATATAAACATGAGGAGATCATGAATACTTAGGAGTTGTCAACATTATGGGTTTAGTTCGACATTTACCTGGATAACTAATCATTACAAGTATGGTGGGAAATTAAAAAAAAAAAAAATGTAAATAGGACCTAACTCTTGGAGTTAGAGAGGAAAAGTATATGGAAAAGAAAAATTTAGAGATTAAAATCATGAAGATTGATATCCAGTAGCTACGAGCGTGGGTGTGAACTCTATTTGGGGAAACTACAAGCAACTTTAGTGAGGCCATAGTGTGGAGACTGAGATCTGTATGTGAATGTGTGAACTTACTCATTTCTTTTTCCACTTTTCTTTCTATTTTTTTTTTTTCCTGAAAACCTTTTCTTTCTTTTTTCTTTCTCCCTAAAGGCTACATAGGGGCGGAACTTATGGGAAAAGGTCATACTACAAAATTATGTTAGGTATTGGTTGTGGGAAAATTGAGTGATGTTCTTTTTTTTTATTTTTTTATTTTTTGAGTGATGTTCTTTTATGCTGTTTTATTTTTTACTTTTAGAGGGATTAAAAATATGCCTTCATTTGATTGCTTTCTGTCACTATAGCAGAGAGACTAAGAACACAAAATCTGGAAGCACATTATCTGGTTTCAAAAACTGTGTTATCTAAAGCAAATAGCAGCTCTCCCTTAAGTGTCTTTGTCTGTAAAACAGGGATGATGACAGTAGTAACTTCATAGCACTATTCTGATAATTAATCTATGTAGAGGGTACATGGTGGTACATAAATACGTCCTGTTTTTTTTTGTTTGTTTGTTTTTTCTAAAAAATCTCTTTAGCATAAGTAAAGTAGTCAAGGTCATCTTCTGTTTACATCTTTGTTGCAGTGTAGGTTCCTATGTTAATTCTGAACTTAATTTTCCACAGCCTTAACGATTATTTTCCTGTTAAGGTAAAAACTATGCTTTCATTATTTTGAGCTTTCAAGTGTTTTAAATTACTCAGGAAATGATTAAAGACTTCAACCCTTTACTGGGTTAAAAAGAGAGAACATAGTGGGCAGAAAAAAAAAATCCCTTTGTTTCTAAGATATATGATTAGGAAATATTTTGTGGGTAATATGTAGTTTATAGTTATGGAGGATGATGGGAATGAAAAATCTCACCAGTCATAATAGCTAAAGGAAGACTTTATAGAAGTGTTAGGAAGAAAGGTCTTTAGTTTTTCCTATACATTGTCAGAATAGGGAACTCCCAAGCAGCAGGTTAAAGATAAATTGAGCTTTTTAGGCTAAAGATTAAGCGTATGGAATGCTAGAGCAAAACATAGTATTTGGTCTGGTCATCAGGTCATCATTTCAAATAAAAAGAATACATTGGTTATTTGTAGTTCAGGATAGATCATTCTCAATACAAAGAAAAAATAAAACAGACTTTATGTTTTCTTATTATTTCTCAGTAATTACGGAGACGTCAGTAGCAAAACAAGAATGGAGAAGAAAAGAGATGAAATAATGGGAAAGGAGAGAAAAAATATAAAGAAAAATATAAAGGATACAGAATGGGAAAAAAATGGGAAGGAAGCTAAAATTCATGTTGGTAAAGTAATAATATTTGACATTTTAAAGCTGAAGTGCTAGGTGAATCTTAAAATTTTGCACGCATTATTATAACAAACTACCTTTCAATGGTGTCAATTATACAAAAGTTCTGTTAAATGTTTTACATTTAATGTCTTTGTGAATATTGCATTTTCATGCCTTTTGCCTGACATTTAATTTCATATCAGCATTACTTTTATGTGCCATTGGAGGTCTTCCATTTTTTATAATACTCCAGTTCATAAATAAAATATAAATGATATAAGCAGTGCCCAATATAGTTTTTAGTAAATTATTTAGTTACTTTAATTTACCTAAAACAATTAGTAAGCATATGTATACATATATATAAATTTGTAATAAAAACTAACTTCTCAAACTGTCATACCGATGTAAATATTATTCTAGAATTTCTCATCCTGTTTCTTATTTTTAATACATGCTTTTTTATTGAAAAAGCTATCGATTATTGGTATTATCATACTTAAAGGTAACTTATAGAAATAACTTGAATTTCATAACTGAAAATAATAATTGTCAACCTTTTTTTGATAAAATTCCATTTTATATAGGTGGGAGGCCTAGAAAAAAAAAATACTGTAAAACATCTTTTTTTTTTTTTTTTTTTTTTAAGGTTTTATTTATTTAAGAGAGGTGAGTGAGGGAGAGAGTGCATAAGCTGGGAGAGGCAGAGGGAGAGGGAGAAGCAGACACCCCTCTGAGCAGGGAGCCCAACGGGGGCCTTGATCCCAGGACCTTGGGATCATGACCGGAGCTGAAGGCAGATATTTAACCAACTGAGCCACCCAGGTGCCCCTAAAAATATACCTTTGTTTAGTTTCAGATATATAGTTATGATACAGCATTTCAGACAGTAAGAAAAAATAGCAAAGTCTTGAAAAATCTGTTTCTCTGTTAAATTGCTTGAGGTAATTCTAGAAAAGCATTTCAGTCTTGATTCTCTCATTGGTTGTCAAACTGAAAGCTTCACAGTTCTTGGTTTTCTTCCCATTAATGTATTCCTACTACTTACACAAACATCATAATTCACTTAAACTAATTTCTAGCCCTAAGATTCAGCAAATTACTGTATTCTTTATCTTATAAGGGCCATACCATGCTATGAAGTATAATGAATTCCTAATATTGTGATATTTTGGATTAAATCACCAATTTAAATTTTCCTTAGCTCGTGGTCTAATAGTTCAGAAGATGAGCAATAAAATGTTTACATTTGGATCTTCCTTGGTGATCTTTAGCTAAAGAAGAGATTTCCAGAATTTATCCAATAAAATTTGGAATGGTTCCTATAATACATGTTTTCATAGTAACATAAATATGGGGGACCAATGTGTTTTCCTAGGTTGCCTTCTTTCCCACCAGTTAATCATAATACATTAACACTTTTCCCTGTTAACATGCTAAAGAAACAAGTATGAAAAGAGCCATTTCAGAAAATAAAAAGCACAGATTCTGGGTACACTAGATTACTACCCTGGGCCTCAAAAAGTCTTTTCATGTTATGATTTTAGGAAACAGCAATACAAATTTTAGAATAAAGCACTTCCAATTTCTAGAGACCTGTTGATAGTTTTTGAAGAGTAAAGATATTTAAAAAGTAAACCAGTAAAATTACCTTTGAACATGTGAAAAATAGAGGGCTTAGTGGCCTCATGTAGATAACGGCTTCATCTGTCTGTTCCTGGGAAATCCAAAAGCCATAGTCAAAAAACAGCAATTTAAGATCATTCACACTGGCTGAAAGGATAAAAAATTGCAGTGTATCTATCAAGCTAAGAGGCTCCTCCTGGCAGACAGCTCTCAAAGAGCCAAGTGGTGATTGTATTGACTGTTAACTCTTGACACCCTTGAAGCCCTCTCAGGCCTGTATAAAGCACACATAGTAGGGAGTAGGATAAGATGGACAAAAGAGTTTTAATGGCTGAAAATAGGTCAGCAGCAGGTTGTTTGTAAACTGGAGCTTTCAAGTTCTAAGCACAGTTGTTTTGCTCTTTGTCCCTCGGCAGCAGGAAAAAAGAGGAATTTTCAGTGTTGCTAGGAAGAGACCATCAAGGAGAGCAATGTGCTTGGACGTGACTCTCCTTTATTCAAAACTGCAGTGCGGGGAAACGTGGGGGCCTGCGGGGTGCTGTGCAGGGGGGCCACAGGGATCTCGTTAGGTCCTGGGGTCAGAGCAGCACCCTGAGACCCAAGGGCCGAGGCAGGACTATTCAGATTTCATGGGCATGGACACTCCTGGTGCTTGTGGTCACATTGGTGATGGAGCTGGGGATCATTCAATGACTAAGATCTCTGAATTCCTTACTATGCCAACCTTGGGGGCTTATAGAGAATCCAACGGTTGTACCATTTAAAAGAACAGGTTTTAAAATTTGACAGGTGGGGTGTGATACTCCAGCCGCTTGCTCTTGATAGCTGTGAGAGTTTGGATAAAAGGCAACCCCTAAGCCTTATGTGTACTTCCATCCATAAAATGGGAATAATAATACCATTTAACACATAGGATTGTTTGATTTAAGTGCCATAATGTTTATAAAACCTTAACCTTATAATAAATCCTGGCTCATTTTAAGGGGAAAATGAATCATCTGTTCACATTTTATTTTAGATACTGGAACATGGGCATGTTGTGACCTCTGTTTATCAAAATCTAAATATAAAAGAGAGAGAGAGAGACTTATAGTTTTCTCTGACTGGGAGAGAAAAATATCTTCTTAACATAGACATCTGCAACCAAGAGGAAAAACTTAGAAAAATAAAATTAAAAACACTCATCAGCTAAGATTGACAGCCTTGTGGATTAACAAGTGAGATGAGGTGAGGATGATGGAATTTGAGAAGACCCTGCAGACAGTCTTCCTCGCCCTCACTGCAGGGAAGCTCAGAATGACATCAAAACTCCATTATAGTGGCTTTCTTTAGTCAGACTCTCGGGATGTATTCTCCTCCACACTTCTATAATTGGTAGTTTTGTGTTTTCATTTGTCTTGTGTATGTGCATTTCTAATGTAAGCCATTTCAGATACTCTGAAGGTGAAAAGGGTGCAAATTCTGTAGAAGTAAATAAATATTTCTGCAGACTATAGATAGAAAGGATGGGGCCGGGATCCCTGGGTGGCGCAGCGGTTTGGTGCCTGCCTTTGGCCCAGGGCGCGATCCTGGAGACCCGGGATCGAATCCTATATCGGGCTCCCGGTGCATGGAGCCTGCTTCTCCCTCTGCCTGTCTCTCTTTCTCTCCCTCTCTCTGTGACTATCATAAATAAATAAAATAAAAAAAAAAAAAAAGAAAGGATGGGGCCAGGCCAATAAATAAATAAATAAATAAATAAATAATCTAGGTAGAAGCAGACCCCAAAAAGACAAGGAAAGAAATCCAAGGCAGGAACAGAAACTGTTTACACATCACTAAGTAGAAAGTTTTGTGAGAGTAGTTAAAACTTAATCTCAGGGGTTGTCTGGGTGGCTCAGCGGTTGAGCGGCTGCCTTCTGTTCAGGGTGTGACCCCAGGGTCCTGGAATCGAGTCTCACGTCGGGCTCCCTGCAGGGAGCCTGCTTCTTCCTCTCCTGTGTCTCTGTCTCTGGGTCTCTCATGAATAAACAAATAAAATCTTAAAAAAAAAAAAGACTTAATCTCACATGATAGCTATTCTAAATAGTACTGTGTTCCAACTACTTTTTCAGGAAACCAGAGAGTGTTATACTCCGTATATTTTAGTCAATTAAAAAATATATATATTTTTATTTATTTGAGAGTTTTATTTATTTTAAATAAAATTAAACAAATAATTTATTTTAAATAATAATTTAACTCTTTTAAATAAAAGAGTTTTATTTATTCGAGAGTTATTTGAGAGAGAGAACACGCACAGGGGTTGGATGGGGCAGAGAAGGAGATGCCCCACTGAGCAGGGAGCCCGACGTGGGGATTGATCCCAGGACCTGGAGATTGCTCGTAGCCTGAGCAGAAGGCAGACACTTAACTGAGTCACCCCGGTGCCCCTCATTTTAATCTATTTAAATTAGTTCTGCTTGCCAAATTTTGTCTGAACTGAATGATAGCATTCTGATATTGAAGAACCTTATCATAAATACAGGACCTCAGGTGGGCCCAACTAACCATTCAGTTAGTGTGTTGCACAAATTGCAGGTGCACATAGGTACGGAAAGCATGGCTGGCCCACTCAGGGAACTGGCAGGTGGTCATACATATGCAAGCGATATAAAACAAATTTATACAAACCTGCTGGATTTCATCAAATAATATTCCTTCAAATGGTTTTGACTGCATTTTGAAATTTATAGCTCATTAATTTGGTATCCTATAAGCATACTTTTTACATGTCATTTAGTGATCAAGGTAGCTCAGACCTCAGAGTAAAGTCTTAGTTTTATACTCTCCAGCTTGTTTATCTGCTCTGCCTAATTTAGTGTACTATTTAAGAGTAGGTTTTGACTTTTTCCCCCCTCCTAAAAACGAAACACAGATAATTCCCCCTTATTTTATATATACTGTTTATTCAATTAGTGAAGCATGAACAACAAATAATTACTGTCATTTCTTTTATGCAGCGGACATACAAAACTACAATTAAAAAAGGAATTCTTAATGCACTTACAGATGCTATAGCAATTGCCAGGGCCATTTTATAAAGCCAGATAGAAAAAGGAAATCTCATTATACTAAAAAAAATTAAGTCAGGGAACGGAGTCTTCTGAATTACTGTTTTTATGGTTTTATCTTTGGCCCTGCTCTCACGTGGAGACCATTAAAGCTTTCAACAACAAGTATTTATTCCACAAACATGGACTTTATTTGTATAAAGTAGGTTCATACTGAAAAATTTATGTCAAATGTTTTTAGCCCATAAGAAATGTTCTTAAACTTAAATGTGAAAATTCCTCTGGGCACTCCTGTAGTTCACGGGTACAGCAGCCAGAGTAATACTGCACGAAGGTACATAATGAATGCCTTTTGATGATGCACTGACATTTCTAAGAAATGCCTTTGCCTCAAATCAATCTGCTCAAACCAGAAAATTATTTGACATTCAAAGCTTCAGGAAACACTATATGAACATTTTTCCCCCATTGTACAATAAAGATTCAATCACAGAACTGTCATAGGAAATTGAGATCCTGCCTTATGTTTTCGAGTTAATCTGCCAGAGTCATTTATTTATTTTGCTTATAAAATAACTTTTACCAGTAGGCAAGCCTTTGTATGTGTTTCTAATTCTAATAAGATCTACACAATCTCTCCAATAACTGTTGGAGTTGAAAACGCTATCGGTGTCATCGTGGTCAACACGTGAAGTCAGTCACCTAGGACGAACGGTTTCCTACAACAAATGTATGCAGCTCATGTTTATGATTAATTATCACCAATTCCTGGAACTCTTAAACTAAACCCTTTAGCACTATAGAAGAGCCTTCTTGCTCTTTCTGTAAATAGACTAAAAAGAAATTTTGTAATGGCAAGATATAGATGCTGTGCTTTAAGTGAAATGTAATAGTAACTTCTCTCTCTCTCTCTCTCTCTCTATATATATATATATATACAGAGAGAGAGATAAATATATATATTTGATAATATATATATTTATATTTTTATAAATTATTATGTAAATATAATATTTATATATATTTAGTCACATCTCTCTCTTATCTGAGCCATAGCTAATAATTAGAAGATGCTTCCGATCTTCAAAAATGCTGGAGTCCGCTGCTCAAATTCTTACCATCTCTAGGCTCTTGTGGCTGAAACTTACAGCCTCTGGATATAACTTAATTTAGCCAAGTTTGTACTTTATAGTCGTAAGCTCCAATTCCTCTATTCTCTTAAACTATAGGATTTCTAGAGTAATCCTTTATTAGCGGATCACTTACACTGTGTTAGATCTGGTTCTAAGCACCTTTAATAATTCATCTCATTCATTCATACTGATGATAAAAATACAGTGCTATTATTATTTCCGTTTTACAAATGTGGAATTTAAGCATAAAGATACTAAGTAACTGGTCTAAATTACATAGCAGAGCTGGAATTTGAATCGGGTAGACTGACTGTAGAGCCCACCAATTTAGAGATTGATAAAACCAGGGCATTTGCGTAGTAAATTCCTTCACTGTGATTCCTGAGCAAGAAAATAATAGTGCTGTGATCATATTTCTAAGTGGCATTAGTAACATATAACTTTTAAATGAAATTTTTGTTTAACGTGTATTTATCATCTGAAATATTTGCCAGCCATTCGTTTTTGTTAAGCTAGATCTGCAGCAGCCAGAGATTGTGTTACATATTGAGATTTCTGCCTGTTTTGTATTCATCTTTTATTTCTATATAATTTATTTAGTCTCAGCCAGTGAAAATGTGTGAAAGAAAGCATTCAGAAGTAACAATTTATTTTTAAACTAATCATATGCTCAGTAAGAATACAAATTCATTTTTTATTGATCTAAGCCTGTCATAATCTGGAAAAAAAATACCTTTTAGCATAAGTTGTATCTGCTTTCTTTTCCTTATAAAGGGATAAGTGTATATAAAAGATAAATGTTTGAGTATATTGAATTTTTAAAACAACTGAACCTTTGGTGTAGGCCTGGGTGGGAAGGGATCTCACCTAAGTGAATAAGAGGTGTTGAAAACATGGAGAAGATTAATCTACCTTTCACAAAACATTGTGCTTTTTAAGAAAGCCTAAATGTTATAATAGAGAATGTAAGGATGCTACGGATATTTCTGTTTGAGGACATGTAACAGGTTTCTATGACCTGGTCTGCACCTCAAGTACGTTGACCCTGTATAACACCAGTATGAACTGTGCCGGTCCACTTACACCTGTTTGTTTGTTTTTTTTCCCCATAAATACAGCATAGTACTGTAAATGTATCTTCTCCTTGTGATTTTCTCAACGACAAAGTTGAGAGTAGGGTATAGAATACATCTAACATACAAAATACGTGTTGCCTGACTGTTAGTGGTAAGACTTCTAGACAACAGTAGGCTTAGTTAAGTTTTTCTGGGGGGAGGGCATTGGAAGGTTGTACATAGATTTTCAGGTTTTTGAGGGGTTGACACGTCTAACCCCACGTTGTTCAAGGGTCAACTGTACATCGCTTTTAGAGCAAAACTCACATGGCAGATACTAAAATCTACTACATGTAGTTTCCAAATTACTCAAATAGACTTAGGCATAAAATAACATGACTATATAAATTCAACGAATATCAGTAATAGAAAATATATGAGATTTCAATAGCATAAGTATGTGATCATATCTAAGACATCTTTTTATAATATGATTTTTTTATTATTATACTTGAGAATTTGAAAGTTCTGGTAAAAACACTGTCGTGTTTCTTATCTCACAGAACATAGGTATCTTATTTCATTTTAATTTATTTAGTTTTAAAGATGTATGTATTTTAGAGAGAGAGTGTGCACATGCACATGTTAGTGGGAGGGAGGGGCAGAGAGCGAAGGAGAGAAGCAGACATCTGGTTGAGTGCTGGGCTGACTGGGGTCGGCGGGGATGGATGCGGGGAGCGATCCCACCCCCCTGAGGTCATGACCTGAGTGGGAATCAAGAGACCAACACTTTACCGGCGGAGCCACCCGGCGCCCCAAGCATAGCCACTGTCAGGAAAGCTACATTCATTGTGGAATGAGTAAAATAATTTGTGGTGACTCAGTATTGAATATATGGTCACTTTAATTCAGTAGTTTAGTGTTTGAGTTTATTTTCGAGGAGTTTATTTTAGACAAAGGGAAACAACTGTCAGGGCAGAGATTTATAGTGTATTTTTTGCAAAATGCTATGTACTATGTTCCTTAAAGCAAGGTAATTTTAAGAAATGGATTTCTAAGTTTATATAAAATACGTGTAAATATATATATGAATATATATGTATGCAGTATATATGTAACTCGTTTTGCTAAATAAATGGTTAAAAATGCTTCATCGTATATGTTCTCACATGCTTATTTTACTTGGAAGTTTTCCTGAAATACTTTGGAATTTGTTACATCGAATGGCTCCGTCTACCTTTGACCCAGTTACCATTCTCCCGGAAGATAGAATTTAGGGTAAATTCGTGGATGTGTCATGAGTCCACAGGTGGTAGCAGGGGGGGCAGGCAGGTAACCATCATGGTGAGGACTTACTGTCCATATCTGCGTCAACTGATGGCTCTGGCTGATGTTTGAAAAGCGTTAAGTTGCTGTCGTACCCGTGACGAAGGCCTGCGGGCAGGCTAGAGATGAAAACTGTGCCTCACCACTGCAGTGGGTTTTAAAATGATTTGTGGAGAAGTGACTTTGTTTGTATTAGAGGCCACAATTAGAGATCTCACACTTCTGTAGTAACTCCTGCGCGCCAAGTCTCCCTGGAGCATAAACCATGTTCTTACAATTTCCAGTTTTTAAACACTCTTTAAAGAGAGAGGCTCCGATTCATTAAAATGGGAAGCAGGGGAAGTCTGCAGGACCTCCCTGGGTCAGTGTCTAAGGAAATTAATCAATAATGCATAAACTGAACACCTAAGTAAATATCATAAGACCGTGGGCAAGATGGCAGGGGTTTATTGATGTTTCAATAAGAAAAAAAAATGACTAGCGTTAAGAAATTGCAGTATTTTATAATTTATGCTCCAATAAGTTGAATTGTGGTGTATTTAACATTAGTTTACTGTCAACTTGTTAATCTCATATTTTTGTAAAACCACAAATCATTTTGAGAAAAATGTACCCAGATATCACTTTCCTTAGTCTAAAAAATATTCAACTCTGGACCTCAGTTTCCCTCTTCTGCATTGAGAGAGATGTTAGAATCATGGATCTTAGGGCGTCTTTATTTCTACCACCTTCAAGTTTTTCCTATCCTCCAAAATTTTCTTTTACCCTTTTTTTTTTCTTTTAACCGAGTGTGATTTCGGAGTCCTCCTCTCCTCTACCAATTAATCAACTATCACTTAACCTAGATGAATAATTATCACTAACTCCAATTATTGCTCTCTCTCTCTCTCTCTCTCTCTCTCTCTCTCTCTTTTTCTTTCTTCTCTTAATATGACCCAAGACAAAATTCAAACGTTGGGCTTTCTTGAATCATTTTAGAAATCAGGCCACTCGAAAGGGAGGGAGGGAAGGGAAAAAAAGGGGCCTGCAGAATCATTCCTGAGGCCGCTGTAACACATAGTGTCAAATAAACACTCGCCTTCATGATAACACTTGGTGTGTCGTACAGTGTTTTTCCTTTTTGTCTCTACATGTAGACTGAGTGTAGACAAGTGAATCACACCCAGCACATATGTATGTGAGTGTCCGTGCATGTGAATATGATATACCCTTTTCCTTCTCCACAATGTCTTAGAGACCCATGTAATGTCTTCTGCATCACTAAACCCATTTCTTCCAACAATCCTTCCCAGTCCTCTCTCCTCTAAATACCAGAGACGTCCCTTCTAGCCCATCACAGCCTGTGCAACACTCAACGGATGTTTTAGGTGCACTCAGTCTAGTGACAACATTGTGACATTTATGTTATTTTCATGCCCATGTCACAGAGGAAGACCATGGGTTACACAGAAGTTAAGTCATTTGCCCAAAGTCCCCCTTCCCTCGCTTTTTCTCTTAACCTCTGCCCTCTGCTCTCCTACTAGGCCTATATGGACTCTTACCCTGGTAGTTCTGGATTTTTCAAATGGTTCATGCACCAGGAATTCCCATTCCTCTGTGTGTTTATAAATTTCCCCCCATCTGATCTCCTTCCACACTCTGGTCGGCCCTAGTTAGCTCTTCCTCTCCTGCCAGAAATATCTTAGAGAGGTCACTTTCTTGGGATATCCTTTCCAGTGGTGTATGCTGGAGTCAGTCACCCCTGAGTCTCCCTGGCACTCTGCATTTTTAATTCAACCATAGGTCCATGCATGCATTTATCTCTGACTGAATTGTTCCTTACTTGAGGAATAAGGACCCATGTATCTCTGTTTTCATCGCCTATCCCAGTACCTGGCATGCATTGCTCCCTGTTAGTGAGTCAACTGTGGGTAAGAATGAATCCTAGGGGTATAGGGTCGTGAAGAGAAATCTCGTTAGAATGGCAATTCATATTTTGTAAGATTGATATTTAATCACATTTGAATTCTCTGAAAAATTCAGAACGTTTTAATTAACACGGACCTGTGCCAGCCGGGATCAGAGTAATCCGTACCCAGGATTCCGTGCTTGACACCACTCCCTTTCATGAAGTCCCTGTTTGTTTTATTGGAGTTTACTTGTGAACCACTGGCCCTAAGGCAATTAGCTAATCAGTTGTCTGTTGAGCGCTATTCTTCACCCACCACAGTGGGGCGCACAGAAAAATCATAAAACCTAGTGAGGGACCTTCGAATCCAGCTGGGATGACAAATCGACTACACAGAAAATACAAAGTATAAATACTCCCAATGGGCAACCATAATGCACCAGTGGGCCACTGAATACAGACTGAAGACCACGAGTAGCTAATTAGCCCAGTTGGCCTAATACCACTCTGCAGGACATAACTAACTGTCATCCAAAACCGTGCAGGGGAGAAAATCTCCATCTGCTGCTCCTGCAGCAAGGTTATGAAACCAAACTCTCCTAGCTGGCAAAAGGCTTCCCTTTTTTGGATAGATGCCATCCCAGACCTTTATTTAAAGTTCAGTGATCCGGGCCAATCCATGTCACTGATTCACGGAACATTTGGTCTTCTGTGGTAGCCTGAAGTTCTCCAGTCCTTTTGATACCTCACAACTATGTGGTCCACCATATTTTGCTGCTTGTATTCCAATAGCATTGTGGCTCCTTTTAATTTTTATTTCTATTCCATCCTGAATCTCTTTTTAAAAACAGTTCTGATAATGTAAATCATCCCAGGGTCTCTTTGTTTTTCCTCTTTAACTTAATAAACTTAATAAACAATAAACCACTAAAGCAATAACGTTGTGCTTTATTGCTTCTGCGCTCGGTTTTTCTTAAAAAGTGATTTCGACCACATGTAAGCTTAAACTTTGCCTTCGTTATAACATATTGTCCTCAATGCTCTTGTCCATTTGTGACTTTTTTATTCTCCTGAGCTTCAAAGGAATGACTGTACATGTGTCTATTTTATGTTTTCTCAGTTTCTCCAAGTACCTTCTACTTTTATTTTACTTTTACTTTTTGTCTTCTCTTCCTGTAATAAACATCAACAGCAAAATAGAAGATTAAATGATTAACAGAGATGTGATTTTTCTATAGAGACAATATATTTCCTCTGATTATAATCACTACAATTTTATGGGTATCTAATACGGATTGCTGCTTTCTTTTGTTTTCACAGTGGAGATTTTCTTTATTAATTTGTTTTGCCAACCTTAAAAGGAAACGGCTCGTTAAAAAAAAAAAAAAAAAAGGAAACGGCTCGTTGTTTTACCAGCAAAGTGTTTTTGTGGTTTGTTTGTTTGTTTTTTCCTCTGGAATAGCAGAGGGGTTACGAGTCTGGACCTGCAAACTATGGCAAAGCATAGGCAAGACTAGAGATCAATGGAGAGGACTGTCGCTTTTCAAGAAAAGAAGAAAGGTGGGAGGACTGCTAAGAATGAAAAGTCTATCGGAGGGAAGTGAGGGTTCAGGGTGGTGATGGTTTCTCATTGGCTGAGTTGTTGTATTTTATTTGCTGAGCTTGTTACCAAACAGGGAGACATTTTTCTTCCCCCTTTCTCCTGCTGGGGTAGTAAAGTAGGTTTCTTCCAGTTGAGAATGCAAGGTGTGTCTCTTCCCGTTGGGATCTGTCATTAGCTGAGGGCAAAGTGTGAGAGCTCCCCTTGCTGGTCTCCCCACTCCAATTCAATTGAGATTTCCTCTATTCAATTTTACAGTTCATTTTAAGAAAATATGCTTCCCTTATTTTCGCAGGTAAAAAGATGGCCTATCAGAAAGTCAATGCAGATCAAAGAGCGCCAGGACATTCACAGTACTTGGACAATGATGACCTACAAGCCACTGCCCTTGACTTAGAGTGGGACATGGAAAAGGAACTGGAGGAGCCTGGTTTTGACCAGTTCCAGCTAGATAGTGCTGAGATTCAGAATCTAGAGAATCCAGAGACTACAGATCTCAATCTTGATTCCATTCAACCAGCAACTTCACCCAAAGGAAGGTTTCAGAGACTTCAAGAAGAGTCTGACTATGTTACCCGCTACACAAGGTCTGCACCAAAGAGCAACCCCTGCAACTTTTGCCGCCTTTTAAAAATACTTTGCACAGCCATCGTTTTATTTATTTCGGGGATTTTGATAGGCTACTATGCACATAAAAAGTGCCCTTCAAATGCTACGTCTTCAGCAACGCTTGATCTTCAGTTATACCAAGAGATTCTTGAGACGATCCAAGCGGAAGATATTAAGGAGTCTTTCAGGTAGGTGTAGAAGAAGTGGATGTGGGTGGGATGCATTCCCCGGGAAAGATGTCTCTCAGGGAGCACTGAATGGGTGATTTTGCCATGGTTTAAGGTGAGTACAGCAAGCTAAGCAACAAAGCTTAGCAACCCACCCTTCACAGCGAGGGTACACATTTCAGATTTATGATACTGCGCTACAGATTTATGATGCTGTTCTATTAATTGATGATAAGAACCATAACTACTGTGGAGACTAAAAGATTCCAGTCATTGCATATGCTCCCTCTTGGGAAGCCCAGGTAGCCAAATTGAGATGCAAAGACAGCTGGATATATGTGTAATAAAAACTAGGGCATTAGCCATATGATTGAAATTTTTAATGACACCAGAATGAAATAAATAAACCTCTTTTATGGGCTGAAGTAACTGTCTCTTATGGTTAGAAGCTAAGATAAGCACTGATAGTATTTTGTTTCCTGTACCCCTGGGCATCTTAGTGAGCATATTTTTATTTAAAAAATTGGATTCCATATATCACATATTTCTAAAAGTTCATTTGTCTCTCTGGGTAAGTTGGCATATGACCTCCCTAACCAGAATCTGTTGGTTTTTAAGTTAAATGATGATAAGATATTAACGGGCATTACTTCTGAGTTCTTGGGGAAAGTTTCACTATTGCCGGATAACTAATGGGTAACTTGAAAGTTTCGTCACATCATTAGCATAGATGTTGAGTCGTAAAGGGTTTTCTAGTTTCTGCTTTTAGGGAGATGAAGAACTGGAATATAACTTTCCCATATATTTTCCATATTTGCCAAGAAAGGACAGTTCTAAGTGAATCATCTGTGTTGTTCACGGGTGGATAAGAGAGGGATACGACTTCCCCGGGACATTCTCCTTGGGTCACACTGACTCGTTACAGCCACGGTGTGGGCATGTGTGCATTTCTAGGGATCTTCTAGGGAGATCTTCTGCCCACTGAAGATGATTCATTGAATCTGTGTTGCCGAAATGCCATGTGTATTGGTGTTGGTGAATTATTATTCTCTTCCTAGAGATCATGCTGGCAATTTGTTTCCTATCTGCTGCTCACTGTTGCATAACCGTGTCCTATGCAGATAATAAGGCTTTCCATGATATTTCCCAATGTGATATTGTTTATACAGAATTGAGCTGAAAGACCTAAGATTATCTCATAGTGAGTGATGGTAGCAGTCAGGATCTAACAGACAACAGGAAACTCTGAATATTTAAAGTAGAGGGCACTGTGAAAGGAGAGAGGTCACTCCGTCAATGATAAAGTCTGAGAAGGCAGGCAGCACAGTGAGGCAGCCCAAAGAAAAGGAGCCATTACCAGACGTAGGCTGGAGGGACAGAGGGAGCTGGGCTAACTTGGCGGGAGTTGGAACTTTCTGTATATACACAGGTGCAGGGCGTGGGGTGGAGGTGCAGCCTCGCTACTGAAGGCAGAGAGAAAGCAGGAAGTCCCGTAGCTTCTCCCTTTCTCCAGTTCTGCAGGACCCTCCTGCTTGTCCTACTGGCTGACCCCGCGGGACTGCTGCTGACTCGGAGCCTGAAGGGCTCAGCTCCCTGCAGCATGGGAGGGGGGCGGGGGTCAGGATCTGTACGCATTCTATGTACAAACTAGCCTACGGATTTATTTTCTTTCCCTGGCTTTCTTGGTCTTACCCCCCCACCCCCTTAGCATTCTAGGCATCCTTAAAAACTGATTTATGTCCTTTTTTTGCAAATAGATAGCTGGTTCTAAAATTTAAAATATATAATTAAATTAAAATATTCAGTATTTTCCTCAGAATAGGGGTTGCAGGACAGTAAGGAGTATATTCTCCTCTTAAACTTGAACATCAACAAAATATATATTTAAAAGATAGCTACAGAAATATAACCCCTAGCAATTATATTGCCAGGCACTATTCAGTGGTTGGACACATATTCGCATTTGTGCTCCATCAAATAGCCACATACATTCTTTATTGAGATAAGAGATTTTTCTTTAATAAATATTTTGTTACAAATACGTTTACGGTAACTTTCTCCAAATAACATCTCTTCATCCAAAAACACCCTTTTCCCAAATAGTCATGCTAACCACGTGCCTTATTGTGAGTTCCTGTGTTTACCAAGCCATCTGAGCGTTGATTCTGTATATCACAGGTTCCCACTGTTACTTCTCATCAACTTATGAGGATCAACTTATTAGCCCACGGTGTTTTGTGCGTCAGTTGCTCTCTCTGTTCACTCTTGCTTTTCTATCCCTGTCCATGCCCCAAGTCTATGTCGGTTCTTTCCAAACATCTGAAAGCTGTGCAATATAAAGGGCAGCCTCTCTGGGAGGGCATGGACCAGATTCGCTCGGCCCTGCGTTAGATTCCTGTTGTGTAGCAGACATCGGATAAGTATTTTTCTAAGGGAGGGAAATGAACCTCTGAATAAGTGAGAAATGGATCTATATTTCATTGATCTATGTTGCTATGCATTTGGAAAATCATCTGATTTGCCATTTATATTTTCCTATTATCATATTCAAAACCTTATTAATATACCTACTTATATTATAAAATATATGTATGTTATATAATTATAGGTACTCAGAGGATGTGCTGTGTTCTGATTAAAAACAAAAATTATAACTCCCATCCAAACCAGATACTGTAAAACTGTTAAAGGACACTGTTGATGTCTCAGTTCCAGCTGAGGATTGAAGACCATTGATGCCATGTTTCTTATTTATTTATTTATTTATTTATTTATTTATTTATTTATTTATTTATTTATTTTGATGCCATGTTTCTAATTAGGACCAGCATGCAGACCTTGGGGTTGCGGAGGGTAGCATAAATCTCTGGGATGATCACCCAGTTTTAGCCCATGGAAGGTTGGAAAAGCTAAGAAATATAAAAGAGCTCCTCCCTCCCTCCCTCCCTCTTCATTCCTTCTTTCCCTCCCTAATTACCCCAAAATAAAGCCCACATAATACATGAACTTCAGCCAAGTGCTTGGTATGTTGACCAAATAAAAGAAACCCACTCTGAAATTTAGTTATACTCGCTCACATTCTTAGACATGGTCAAGATTAGCAGAGGGATATGAAGACCGTGTTAGTGTGTGTAAATGTGGGGGGTGTATTAATCTTCTGACATGATTCTCTGCGTCACTTAGGCCTATGCTTAACTTGTTGCTATTTGAAAAAAAAAAAAAAAAAAAAAAAACGCCTTCACTCTTTTACGTTATGGGTTTATTTCTTCCACGTGTCTTCTGGGTAAGCCAGCAGGGTGTATTCAGATAAATAGCCGACATATTCTGATGGGTCCGAATCAAAATAGGCCGTTGAGAGTTGCTTGTGGTGCCTTGAAGCAGTAACTATTTAGATAATGCACGTTTATTGTGAGCATCAACACAGGGGGCTGGGCCCACGCAATAATCCATGAATAGGAATTATTCATTTGATCAGGCCTTCTCCATCTAGACTGTGGATCCAGTTAGTTCCGGGGACCTCCATAGCCACCCTCCACTGAAGTGCTGAAACACCAAAGTGACCTAACTCCTTTTCCATCTGTACTACCTATTTCTTTCTTTCTTCCTTTTTTCCCCTCCCAACACCAACTGCTATATCCCCCCCAGTATATGACCCTACCGTTTCTATTCTCCAGAATGAAATACTATTTTGAAGACCAAAGGCATTTGTGACTCTGTGTCAAGTGCTTATCCCTGGTCTAATCAGCTTTGGTCAGTTGGGGTGCTGGTCACCTTGTAATAAAACATGTTTATCTAGAGCTGTTGAGAGAACTTTTTAACTTAAAGAACCTTCACTGGGCGGGTATAATGTTTCGTGTGTGCTATACAATGAAGTCTCCGGGCCTTTCTTCATTTATCACTTTTTTTGTTGAATGAATGACCTGTGTGTGTGTGTGTGTGTGTGTGTGTGTTAAAGATCATAAACACATCGCTGAACAGAGTATGTCAAAAACTTCAAACTTCAGTTACCAAATATAATACTATAGTGATAAAATATTTGAAACGGATGGATTAATGAGGTTTAGCATAGTTTTGAATGCAGGGACGTGTTGGCTTTCGACAGCCTATGGATGCTGTGAAATGGTGACAAGGAAAGCGTGTGCTGCTGTATCTTAATGATGGCTAACATGGCATTTTTTGTTCTTTTTTAAATGGAAAGGACATGGTTGTTGTTCTTACTTACAAGTAAAATATATGTAGAAAATTGGAATTAATTAAAAATCACTCGTACTCCTGTCACCCTTTCATCATTTTTCTTTCTATCTTTTCCAATCAGTAAGCAAAATTGTATCATTACATGTATATTCCTTTGATATCTGCTTCAGAATGTGTTTTACCTACAGTATATTTAGAACCATTTTTCAAGCCAATAAATATAGATCTAAAGCATTATATTAAAATACTGCTGGTATTCCATTATGTAGGTGTCATAAATTTATTGAGCCTGTTTCTTATAAACGGGCATTTAGGTTGCCTCTGCAAATACTCTTGTACATAGGTCTTTGCTTCTTTAATTATTCTTTTCTGATAGATTCCTGGAAGCAAATCACAGATTCAGGGAGTTTAAATTTGTTCAGTTATTTGCTTTGTCTTACCAAATAGCTTTCAGAGCTGCCAGCTTTCTAGTCCTTTATTTGGTTTGCTAGGCCAAAAATAATGTTGACAAACTTTTTATATCTTAATTGACCATTTGCATTTCTTTTTTGCATACATGCATGACCTACTTTTTAAAGCATCTCCCCATGGTTTTTATATGTTCTTTCCCATGGCCTTTACAAATTGAGAAATCAAAATATTATAATAGTAGAACAGTCTATTACTTTATGTATGGTACCCCATCTTTCTGGATTTTATTTAGTAGACGTATTTGGTAACAAAATAAAATGAACAATAAGCTATCCAGGGTTCATCTATTTTTAAATGTCTGCATTATCTGGACAGGGGCAATATTTCTTACCACTGTCTGGTTTGGTACAAGCAGTTAGGCATGAGTTCAGTTCTGCTGTGAAATGATCTTTACAAACAAACACTGTATTTTTTTTTTTCCAGCTGGTAATGAACTCTTCAAAAAGCATAGGAAACATAAATTTTCTTCAGCAGTATCTTGATGAATGAGACCTTATCTGAAACCTAGATAGCATTCAGTATTGTTTATGTACTTTATAGTCATTACTTGTTGATATAATATATTGAAATGGATTTTCAAATCTAGTTTTCTCTTTTTTTTTTTTTCAAATATATGTTTAGAAATCATCTACTGCTTTGCTGCTTCTCTTCCTCCTCCTCCTCCATTCTTTTTCTTCTTTCTCCTCTTCCTCCTTCAGTGCCTTTTGGCGACAATAGCGTATTCAGTTAGTCATACATGTAGCTTGAGTGGTACATTTCATAAATGCCCATTAAACTTTGCCAAACTTTGACACTGTGTGGTCATGTTACTTGGCTTTAATGACATTGAATTTCTTCTCGAAAGGAAAAGTTCCTACTTTTATCAGGCTGACTGACTGCAGCAAGAACCCTAGATTATAGCTACCCTATATCCCAAGTAGTCTAAAATCTTAGAACCCCTACTTGTTAGCATCTCCTATATCCTTATGATACCTCCTTATGCTAAGCTGATCACCTGAAAGGAGAAAATCTCTGTACAAGCCATCTAGAAATAAAAAAGTGTATAATTCACTCTTCTGGTGAAATCTTTGTCTACCTGCCTTCACCTACCATCCCTTGACATAAGATAGTCAACAGTAGGGCGGCTTCTCAGTGCCATTCGGTTAACCCTGACACTAGATTTGTTTAGTTGTTAGAGTGTCACTGTCTTTCCTGTGCTCAGAGCGTGTCTTCATTTTGTCATCCTCCCCTTTCCATGTCTGTCCCCCACAATCACCTCCTCCTGTTGAAGAGCGCTCCAGTCCCTTTACCAAAGATTGCATGATTGGTCTGGTTTCCTGTTCCACAAAACTCACAACTGCACAGTCTCTTCAGTCTTACATGAAGGAGACAAGGTGGTCCTTGCCTAAAGAAAAGCTGGCTGTGGAGTTCATGGGGGCCCACAGACTGTTTCCGGGTTTTCAGAACATTGGGAAGTCTCCTTTAAATCCATGATTTTTCTTTCTTCTGGTGCTACAGGACTCTCTCTTTTTTTGCTGGTATGCTTTTGTACAAAAGCAAGGCTTCATGGTGATGATGCCGTCAGCAACTGTTCTCTAGCTTCCAGATGCACGTTCCAGCCATCTGTCTGTCCTCCTCTGTCGTGTAATTTGTTATTATTATTTTTAAAGATTTTATTCATTCATGACAAATAGAGAGAGAGAGAGAGAGAGAGGCAGAGACACGGGCAGAGGAAGAAGCAGGCTCCATGCAGGGAGCCCGATGCAGGTCTTGGTCCTGAGTCTCCTGGATCACGCCCTGGGCTGAAGGCAGGCACCAAACTGCTGAGCCACCCAGGGATCCCCTATTATTATTATTATTACTATTATTATTATTATTATTATTATTATGTCTCTGTCTTCCTTACCCATTGTATTTTTTGCGTTTCTCATCAATTTCCGTATTAGAGAGAATGAGAGCAGGAAGGTTGGGAGAAATGAAGAAGGCAATATAGTAACTGGCATTTTAATTGGAGAAAAACATGTAAACGTATAACAAAAGTGCCCATAATTCAACTTATGCAAATGATAATCGAATGAATTTAACAGTAATAGAGTGACAGTTCCTCAAGGAAGTAATTAGCCATTCTATCATTGATGTCTCCAGATAACAAATGTGCATTGTCTTAAATTTAATCACAAAAAGAATACACAGTATAAGATTTAATTATGCATACTATTTTACTGCTCTGGACTTTAGATAAAGGAACTGCTTCCCTCAGAGTTTCTTATTTTGTGCTGAATGACATTAATTCACAGTTCGCTGGGTGAACAGACCAGTGGGAGCTGTGCTCTTCACAGTCTCCAGGCATTTGACCAGAGCAAGAGCCGCACTCACCAGAGGATGAAGAAGGGTTATTGGCGGAGTGGCTTTGTCTGCGATGACCTTATCCATCCTGACCTGTTCAAATACTAGGCATCCTTTGAGGTCTGGCTCATGTTCTTTCCGATCTCCTACCAGTTGAGTTCCCTCTCCTAGTAACTTGCAGAGTTTCTTTCTTTCTTTCTTTTTTCTCTTTTTGTTGGCATGAATCACTTTCCGCTTTGCGGTAGAGAAAGAACTATGTGAGTCTGGCACAGTACTTGAGTCACAGCATGCAAATACTCAGTAAATCTTTACTGTCGGAGAGAATGAACCCAGAATATCTACACCTTCTTGATAAAGCCTTCACTTCCATGTGGTTTCTTTTCTTTCTTTTTTTTCTTTCATTTATTTTCTTTCTTTTTTTTTTTTTTTTTGTTTTTTGGAGAAAAAGTCTGTTTCTGGCCATTCATCCATATTATTGGAATTTGAAATTAAAATCATGTATATATGACTATATATAATTTAATGTGTATATTATATATACATAATATATATATATAAACATGAATTTGGTTTCTGGACCTGTTTTATCTACATTATCATAATCTGTGCTTTTTAAAAAAAAATTTGATAGAAGATTTTCTTTTCCCTTGTGTAAACATATGCTGAATATCAACTATATTCCAGGCACTCTGTGAGTCACTCTACATTTTTTTTTTTTTTTTTTTTTTTTTTTAGTGATATTCTGTTTAATGTAGAGAACATGCTTTTGCTATCAAGAAGGGAAAGGAAAAATTTCACAAAAAGGTAACTTCTATGATGGCAGGTTTTATGAAGGTACAAACTAGATCCCCTCACAGATCTGTCTATGCTCTTCCAGGAAGGGGTTGTGTTAGTCTTGGGCTGGTCTGTCCACAAGGTTTGCTTTCTTCTTGCTGTCCTGCGGTCTCCTCCCTCCCCATCCCTTATCCACTTTCGCTTCCTGGCAAACACACTTTTTTTTTTTTTTTTCAGTCCTCAAAGTTACATACTAAGATTAGGTCCCTTAACTTCCTAGTAAACACGTGTCTTTTTCTTAATCTCTCTCTTAATCTCTCTCTTTTTTCTTTTTCTTTATTTTTTATTTTTTTTATTTTTTATTTATTTTATTTATTTATTTTTTTTACTGAATCTGTCTGATGTAAAACATCAGGACTATGTCAAATTGTTAGGGATCAAAATGCAGGAATTGCAGGTTTTCAGCTTTGACTTTGGTTGGATTCTTAGGAGGAATATATTTTACATAATGGAAGGACTCTTGGCATGGACTATATTCTATGGTCAATGAAACATTTCCATCAAATATATCAAGGTCATCTGTGCTTACTGGCTGCCTATCCTGAAAATGGCTCAACCTTAAGAATGTGTCACATCTTTCTTATATCTTTCTTGCATTGACTATAATATGCTTTTTCATCCGTTCACTTCTTGATCTTATTCATTCCCAAAAAGGAACAAGATCAGTCAGATGTAGTAAAAGGGAAAAATAAACCTTTTTCTTTGAGGATAAAGTATGTCAGTTTCCTGTGGAGTCACTTGACTTCCTGACACTATAGCGATAGAAAAGGTGGTAATGATCACATTTACTAGAGTGAAGTATAAGTTAAACACAGAAAGGTTGGGAACTGATTACATACCTCTCTCCTTCATGTTCCTTTTTAATGTCAATGAAATCAAGATTCAAATGCGAGACATGGCCCTTTGAGATTTGCAATTTGAAAATCTCAATCTATGCTTTAGAAATTAAGAAAAATGCTCTAAAATTATGGATAAAAGTATCAATCTTGTAATCTTATCAGAGTGGTTACAGGGGAAATTTAAATGAAAATATATGTGAAAATAGATGATTTATGTATATTTACCAAATCAAATTAAGTTCTTTATTACAGTCACTTAAGTTTTTTTTTTTTTTTTTTTTTTTTCAAGTAGATGTTTCTAGCTGATAGGAGAGAAAGTAAAGTAGTCTGGTAATTCAGAGACTTTAAAAGGGGTCATGAGAACTTCTTCTTCATTGCCACTATCCTGGGAAACTATCACAGAATGGGTAGATAAGTTTATTTTGCACATTTTAGATGGTTATAACTACAGTGTAATTGTTAATTTAATGTGTTATCTTGGTTAGGCCACAGTGCACAGATGTGTGGCCAAGCATTATTCTAGATATTTCTGCAGAAGATATTTTTTAAATGAAATTAACATTTAAATGAGTAGACTTTGGGTAAAACAGATGACTTTCATTATGGCAATTAATGTGTGGGTCTCATCCAATCAGTTAAAGGCCTTAATAGAAAAAGACTTAGGTCTCAGAAAGAGGAGGGAATTCTACTAGCAAACTGCCTTTGAACTTAAATTGCAACTCTTTCCTGGGTCTCCACCCTTCTGCCCCTGCCCGCCATTTTTGGATTTTCAGATTTCTACAGTTGTGTAAGCCAATTCCTTAAAATAAATCTCTCTCTCTCTCTCTTTCTCTTTTCTTTTGTAAATATGCATCTTGTTGGTTGTCTTTCTCTGGAGGATTCTAAGTAATAATACATACAGATTTAGGGAGCGTAAATAAACCAGTATAATTTGACTGTTCTTTTTTTTTTTCTCCTCCACAGAATAATTTATTCAGCCTTTAGGATTAAACTGAACAATATGGAAAATTGGTACTGACATGAAAAAAAAAAGTGCCCATCATTATCCTTATTTCATTAACAAATTTCAAATCTTATTTTTTAATGTAATACTATTAAACTTATGGAACGACAGATGTTGAAATTATATTCTGTATGTATAACAGGTATTTCAAATATTTTATTAAATATTTTATTAAAGGTTTTCATTTTATTCAGTTTGTGGCATCAAAAATGTAGTCAGCTCCCCAAGCAAAGATGCACTTTCCAAATTTTATAAAGATTCAGTCTCATCTGGGGAGGGAAAAAAAAAAAAAAAAGGCATTCAACTTCCCTTCTCTTTCATTATAACTGGAGCAAATATATTAAATTTTATATGCCTGATTTGGGAAATCAGTTTCTGTCTTCAATAACTGATTGTGTGTTATAGCTGGGTCCTTTACAAATGAAGTGCACTTCTATGGCTTAAAAATTGCTTTCCCGTGCAACATGATGTAGTAATGAATTAAATCCAAATGAGCCTTATATTCACAATGTCATCCTATGTAACTCTTCCCCTGTGGAACTTTTTTATTACCTAATACAAGACAAGCTAATGTCTTCCCCTCATGCCTCACCTCTCGGAAGGGTATGCAGCTTTCAGTATTAGAAATAAAGAAAGAAAAACTATGATTTGAGATCAAATTACCTTTTTATAAACTCTCTAAATCACAGAGAACACCTTAACATGTCCCCAAATATGCAAATCGAATTCTGATAGAGCAAGAAACAAAAGGAAGCAGTTCCAATTCCATGGAGTGCATTTCTATCTGTGAGAGAAAAACGAAACTGAACATTTTTCTTTGAACAGCACTGTGTGCAGGTGGTTTTTACCTTCAATAAAAATAAAATAAGTGTGGGCGTTTTCTCTCTATTTCTTCACTTGGTTTCATCATATTAACTATTCTGTAGGGAACAACTTGTAAGATCAGCTTGTACCAATATTGTAGCTCAAGCTGCTACAGAGACTCAAAAGCTCTAATTTATTAGCCTGATAATTTTGGTAATTCGACGAAACGTCAGATATTCCCTTATTATAGATGCCTTAGGTGTGTCTCTGTGGCATACTGGAATTTAACTGAGTATTTCAAAATATCTTACTATTTCATGTGGGCAAAAAGCAGAGGAAGGAAAATGTTTATTTTAGTCCAGTGGGGCAGCCAAGATAAATTGAATCAGGTTTTCAGAGGCTGCTACTTCTTGTGGTTTACCGCCTTTTTTTTTTTCTTTGTTGTTTTTGTTATTGTTTTCTTTTTTTTTTTTTTTTTCTTGGCTGAGACCTTAGCAGATTTTTTTCTGCATCCTGCTCTGTGAGCCCTCGCTGGATCTGAATCAGTTGCTGCTGGCATAACACATGCTCATGATCAAAGCTTTCCTTTCTTATTTTAAGTAGAGAAACTAAATTCCTATAAGACGGTCTCTCCTGGTTTTAATTTTTAAATTACATTTCAGTCAAATAACTAAAATCACACACAAAGATAAGCACATTATCTAAATAGAAAATGATTAGGGAGGTTTAAGGGCAATATCAAAACTACACTGTTACACGGAAAGGAGACATCTCAACTTTCCAATTGAAGGGTTTGTATTGTTAGTCAAATTTACATTCCATTTTTAAGATACTGCCTTAGTTTACAATCACAAGACTGACGCATTTATTCCTACGTTATTTAACATGATGCATTTATTCCTACGTTATTTATTTACTCAATGATTGTGTATTACGGGCCTACTGGGTGCTGGGCTGGAGAGAAAGCCATGAAGAAGACATGGCAGGTACCCTCACTTATGCGTTTCCATTCCTATTGGAATGTCCAGATTGAAGCAATGGGAGCCTACTTGTGTATGTAAAGTACATTGATGCAAAATTACACATTGTGGTAAGGAGAGAAGGGGGGAGAGGAAAGGGGAAAGGGGGAGAGAGAGAGACTTTAACTTGCAAAGGTCTCTGGGGGCTACTTTGGGACGTAGCCGTTGGTCAGTTCAACTTGAAATTGTCACTTACTGGGTTCCAGGAAGATTGCTCAATCCCCCCGAACCTCTACCCAGGCTGCCTGTGGGGCAGCAGGATTGCTCAGCTCTTTGGCAGAGCCTGCCCCTCCTCCTTGCTCCGGGGACTGTCCCCCTACTAATTTACATGGTTTTGGCTGCTACCTTGGCGAATAACCAACACATGTGCACACACACACACACATACATACAACATACCCACTTCTAAAGACTGAGTTCAGCAGGAAGTGACAGGTGGGAGGGGATGGTAAGCTTGACCATTCTCCAGCTTGTATTCGTTTGCAATATTCAACATGGAATTTAACTTAGAAAATAAGCCCTGTGCTTCATGCCTGCCTCTTTTTAAAATTATCGACCATAGAATAACTTAAAGTTCTGCTTTTCTTCTCAAAATAGCCTCATTTCTGAAGACTGCCTCACAACTCCCCATTTTTTATTGTTGTTGTTTTCCTAAATTTCA
Organism: Canis lupus familiaris; assembly: GCF_011100685.1. Lineage (NCBI taxonomy): Eukaryota > Metazoa > Chordata > Mammalia > Carnivora > Canidae > Canis > Canis lupus. The sequence continues at coordinate 39,248,301 of NC_049255.1, forward strand.
CATTACGCGCAGAACTGGTGCGGTGCAAGGAGGAAGCTAGCAATCTTTCTCACAGCTCCGTCTCGTTCCGAAATAACCGTTCTGAGGATGATATGTTAATCTCGGATTCTTGTGTTCTTAGTTTTTGTTTAAACAGTGGCAATCTTTTGAAAGAGGTGCAGTTTGCTAATTATGTGCAATTATGGTCTGACCCCCAGGGGTGCGCGTTAGCTGTCTGAGACCGCAGGACGTGCCAGTGAGGAGACTTGCTCTATAGACTGGAAAGTTGGACAGAAATATCCACATGGATTTTTTTTTTTTTTTTTTTTTTTTTAACATCTACTTGCCCTGTCATTTCCTTCTGACGATGATAGTGACCAGGGACTGGCAGGTGCTCTGCCTTTTTCCAGTGACCCTTTTGGCAGCCAATGTGCAGAAGATGTGGAGACCACAGGACTGGAGGAGGCTTAAGGCAGGGGTTCTAAGAGAGTGGCACCTGCGTGGCAGTCACCGTGGTAGAGAAGGTGGCGATTGCTGCCAGCAACTTTCATTCCAGAAATAACCCCCACCCCCCCGCCCCCCACCCTGTGCTGGGAATAGGGGAAAGTCGAATGACAGGCAACACTGATGATGATAAGCATCGCTACAATAATCTGTAAGCAGGGAGGAGAAATTGGGCATTGTGAGAAACGTCACTTGGAAAATAATCTGCTAATTGGAGAGAAAAAAAAAGCTGTGAAAATGACACAGGATGATTAAAAAATTAGGAAAGCTAGTCAAACAATTTGGGGTGAGAGAAACAAGGTGGCAATCAAAATGAATTAAGTTTTCCTTCTGCCTGGTGACTTAAGGGAAGGCTTCTGGATTAGAAATCCGAGTTAGAAAGCAATCGATGGAGGCAATACTGCTGTGAGAGTCTAGTCTAGAAAGTTCTTAGAAGGGAAGAAAAAGTGCTATAGCCTATGCTGCTGGGAGGAGGAGTCTGCAGTGGATCAGTAGAGAAGGGGCTCCTGTGCCCCGCAGGCCTGACGGGTCCCCTTCCCTGTTGGAGGCCGGTGTCCACGCCCAGGATGGAGGTGGCGGCTGGCCTGGCGGTGCTGGCCCGACCCGAGGGGTGAGATGAGCAAGTGGAGAGGGGCCCGGACATGGCTGCGAACCCCCAGAACCCTACCTGGCCCTGGGGCCTAGGTAGGCCCCACCGTCCCTGGCGTAGCCACAGCCCTGTGTTTGGGAAAATCAAGTGATACCCACTTGGTTCCCATCTGCTCCCGAATTCGTTTCACCCCAAAGCTGTTGTCGCACCTCGCTGGGGCCCACAGGTGACCTTAGCTCGGGCGCTGCCTCCCGCCCTGCGGCCTCCCCCAGTCAGGTCATTGAGGAAACCTAAACTGGGGGCCATGCCACACGTGCCATTACGGTGCCGCATTTCTGTGATGGGCAAATCTGTTCTTTTGACGATTCCAAGTCAAGGGAATTTATATCACAGCCACTCAGCTTTGGAATGACCTGAGATTCCAGTCTGGTTGGGATCAAGTCCCTGCCCCGCTCCACCCCGCTGTATGATCGGGAGCAATTTCTCAAACTTATGATGCCACAGTTTCCTTATTTATACGGTGTAGGTAATGATAGTCTGACCTTCACATGAACGCATGAAAGGTACTGAGGACATAGCACGTGGGAAACAAGACTACCTGTTATTTACCATTATTATTATTATTTACTATTCTTGTGGTTATTTATTTTAATTTTATTTTTACATATTTTCTTTAATTGGAGTTCAATTTGCCAACATGTAGCATAACACCCAGTGCTCATCCCATCAAGTGCCCCCCTCAGTGCCCGTCACCCCATCACCCCATCCCCCCGCCCACCTTCCTTTCCACCACCACTTGTTCGTTTCCCAGAGTTAGGAGTCTCTCATGTTCTGTCTGTTGTGGTTATTTTTGTTACTAAAAGGTCTTTAACTATCCCCTGTGGTAATATCTCATCAACCGCCCTCCTTCATAGGCTGATGTCTTGGAATGTGGCCCAGCCCATGTTTCTTTCCTTTCTCCCCCTTCGCCTCTCAACTTTCCTCTCCTCTCACCCTCTTGTTCATCTTGCTATTTATTTATCTCTATCTGCCTGTCTTCCAAGGCATGCCATTAGCCTCACGCTCCATATTTAAGTATTTCCCTAAACAAAGTTCTCTGAGAATTTTTGAGGTCAGCTCCCCACACCCCCAAAAAAGTCATTTTTTTTTTGGTACCAAATGCATGATTGTATCTACAAGGTAAATTTTATGGCACCTCTTAGGCCTCAACTCATCCTGAGGAAGAATTGCACCTCCCTAGTGAGAGCCCCACTCCTTTACTTTGATGCAATACATCAATATGCAGGTAAGAGGCAGAGGTCCATTCTTCTTAAATCGTACTGCAGAGGTTTGAGAAGTGAGTTAGGAGAATTTCGTGGAAGTCTTTGGAGCGAAGTTGCTGGTTAGGAGTTGGTTTTGAGGGGATCCCTGGGTGGCGCAGCGGTTTAGCGCCTGCCTTTGGCCCAGGGCGCGATCCTGGAGACCCGGGATCGAATCCCACGTCGGGATCCCGGTGCATGGAGCCTGCTTCTCCCTCTGCCTATGTCTCTGCCTCTCTCTCTCTCTGTGACTATCATAAATAAATAAAAATTAAAAAAAAAAAAAAAGAAGTTGGTTCTGATACGATGAGACATCATCAAAAGGTTTTGGGTAGGAGGATTTCAAGACCAGATGCGCCTTCTGGGAAGATCACTCTCTGAAGGGTCGCTTAGAGATGGAGAGACTGAGAACAGGGAGGGCAGTGCAGAGATGGTGTGACGTCACCGGGCAACTCCCGCTGTTGGCACCACTGGGCAGGTGTGCATCGGGGAGGCACGTGTCCGCGGAGCATCGGTGAAGAGGTGTGCGCACAAAGACAAATGCTGAAACGAGGGGCATAATGCACAAAGCTGATCGTGCACCTACCGCTCAATTTTGATTAAAATCCTCCGGCTGTGGGACTCCAACATGGGTATCGGTCGTTCTTGCCAAGGATCGGTTAATACCTGTGAGGAGTCGGATTTTCCTGAGCTGGCGAGCTAACAAGTTAGTCTGTCGTGAGTTCATGGACACGAGCAGAGGGCCCCGAATCGAAGATGGAAGAAAGTTCATTACAGCACAGCGAGCGGCATAAGCAGCATAAGCATTGCGTTTGCATGAATCCTTTGAGCCCCACTTCCCACAGGTGACGAAAGGAGGGGGAGTTGACACCTGAACGCGTAGTAGTTACTTTACAGAAGAGAGACTTTGAACTTAGGCATCCTAGATTTTTTTTTTTTTAAGATTGATTGATTTTAGAGAGAAAGAGAGAGAGAGGTAGGGGAGGAGAGGGCCTTGAGCAGACTCCGAGCTGACGTGCTGAGTGTGGAGCCCCATGTGGGGCTGGATCTCACAGCCCCGGAGCTCAAACCAGGAGTCAGACACTTAATCGACTATGCCACGCAGGCGCCCCAGGATCCTAAAGCCTTTATGCCGGATGGTGACCCTACCTGTATGATAACATACATGTGTACTACGCCTGCACGTTCTCAAGGCAGACGGTATATTCATTTTTCCCCCCAAGTCTGTGAACCAAGCTGACCTTTCCTATGGAGGAGCCGCTGTCTATGTCTGCCAAGGCTGTGTGCTACGTGCGTATCCTTGGGAAGATTGTTTTGAGCAAAGGCAGTCTCAGGGAATGTGCAGAAATGTGAGGGAGCATCTCGCGTAGCGTCAAGTTTCATCTTTGGCTCCGTCTTGTCAGGGTTTGGTAAATTACTTAAATATATTAAATACCTGCTTCCTGCAGTGGGTGGAGGGGAGGCGTGGAGTTCTCAGAGGAAGGCAGGATGGTGTCCACTTTCAAAGAGCTTAAAGTCGTCTTGAAGGATAAAGAGAATAACACGTCCCAGTCATAGAAACTGACTGTCACCATTGTAGTAACACAGGCCGACAAAAGTGCCGTCAGGAGAAAAAGAATTCTCATTAAAGGGATTAAATCACATGGGTGTGACAGTTAGTGCTTTTCAACACTTGAATTTCACTCTACAGCAGAAATAAACTCTGAGAAGTCAAAACAAACCTGAGAAAAAAAAAACCCAGGACAGTCCGGAAGGGGTAGGAATACTAATAATCGGAGGTAAGGTTTTGACATAGAGTATTCCCTTTAGTTTTGGGGCTGCATGGCATTAGGTCAAAGTGAAACTGAGTTTTCATTATCCTCAATATGTAGTTTCTAAACGTGTGCTAAACATAGAGGCATCACGCCTTTCCTTAGAGTTATTTCAGGTCTTGAAAAACTAGCCATGCTCTGTGATAGTCTGAGGAGGCATTACTTATTAATCACCGGGTGGTAATTAAAGACAAGAAAGCAGAGTGTTAGAACTAAGTAGACCTTCTGGGATGCACTCTAAATCCTCAACCCTTTAGCCATGGTTGGAATGTCACAATAATGCAGTGGAATTGAGAAATTCTGAGAATGAAAAACCACGTCTCAAGCTTGAAAAGACTGGGATGCTGCTCACCGCCTAGTGTTTGTTTTGTGGGGCCGGAGACCTGTTACGATGCATAAGCAATGAGAAGATTCCTAAGGCAGCATGACTTGGCTGTAGGAACTCATCGCAGCCCACTCAATGCAGAAAACTGTTCCCATTTGCGTTTTCAACAGTGCTGCATAGGTTTAACCGCTGTGTGTCCCTTCCCAAATGGTGATGGTAAACGAAAATGGATTTTTGAACCTCAAGGATCTATAAATGGGACTTTGTTTTTTTTTTTTTTTTAATTTATTTATTTATTTATGATAGTCACACACACACACACACACACACACACGGAGGCAGAGAGAGAAGCAGGCTCCATGCATCGGGAGCCCGACGTGGGACTCGATCCCGGGTCTCCAGGATCGCACCCTGGGCCAAAGGCAGGCGCCAAACCGCTGCGCCACCCAGGGATCCCTATAAATGGGACTTTGAATGAAAAAGAAAGATGTTAAAATATCCTGGACCAAATAGTGAGATTTATCTCTGTCCAATTAGACTATCATTATGTCTGTTACATATTAGAATCGCATTTTCAGAAAGAAATGCCTATTTCTCCATTAGTTTTTAAAACTGACACTCCTAGGTGCCGGATTTAAACTCTTAACAGGAGCACTGGTCTCTCAGATCCCTAGCAAGCCAATCAACAAACACATGTGTGGGTTTTTGTTGTGTTTTTTACTATGTGTTTTTTACTATTTGTAATCCATTTGTTGTGCTTGCGTTTTTGTTTAATCAAGCTCCATCATAGGTGTCATAACGGTTGACTATAATGTCTTGACATATTAGCACCAAAATCTCTTTAAGGCACATGGTGATTAACATAAACTTGGTTTTATTTTTACCTGTTTAAATGAAAGATACTAGTGAGAGATTTTCACAAGTATTATGTGTATTATGTGTACAACTCTGAACATTTGCAAATAGCAGATAACATGCATGTCCTAACGATGCTTTTATGCAAAATCTGCAAGTATAATGTTAGCATAAAAGAGATTACTTTTTTAGGCAGCAAGTGTAAGGTTTTTCTGTATTTTGATGGATTAAAAACGATCCACTTAGAAAGTATTTGCTTGGCATATGGGTTCTGAGAATCTCTAAGTCTCTAGGTGAGGGAAAGATCGCAGAATGATATTACTGCTTTGATATTTTTGCTTCTCTACATCCGATTGAAGAATTTCAACACTCTGAATAGCTCAAAACGTCCTCCCAAATTTCAGCAGTGGCTATAGAGAGATCACAGAACAATAATGAATTGCCTGCTTTGTGTATCAGTAATGAGTTTAGGTAAAGGGGATTAAGAGGTACAGACTTCCAGTTACAAAGTACATCACAGGGATGAAAAGTACAGCGTAGGGAATATAGTCGATAATATTGTAATAGCGTTGGATGGTGACAGATGGTAACTGCACATTCTGTAATGCGTATAATTGTCCAACAACTGCATTGTACACCTGAAACTTGTATGTCAAGTATGCTTCAATTAAAGTTTTTAAAAAAGTGAAATTTTTATTTTAAAGAAAAAGTGAGCATCCTCGCAGGCCTCGGATCATAAAGGAAAAAATAAAGCATAACAATCATAAAAGTGGCCTCGGAACAAGGAATGATCACCTTGTAATGACCGAATAGTGCGCTTTAGTGGAGCCGTGGGCAGGAAGTGATAAACCATCAGGCTGTGACAGACAGGTCAGCGCGGGGCATGGTGGTGCCACACACAGGACAACCATGGCTTACTCAGTTGTCTCTTTTATTCAATACTCTATAATGTCTAAATCAAAGTTTCTAATGCATTTTTAAAAATGCAAGTTATAAAAATCTGCAATAAGGTTCTGGATCAGTGAGCTCTGTCAGGATAGATTATAGTTCTGCACAATCTCGGCTGTAACGATATCATGATAAATGGGGAATGACACTAGCAGCCCATTTATCTCCTAAGATTACCACTTTGATGATATTGATTCTTCCTGTGGATCTTAGACTCAAGATTATAGCTCAAGTACGGAGAGACAACCAGTTTTGTAAAGTATGTTCTTAAAATGTTCCAAATTTTACCTTTCTTGGCTGAGATGTACCGGTCAATAGCTATCAAGAAATTAAATTATTGCTTATAGCCCTTAGGGATTTTCATAATAAAAAAAAAATATTTTGTATCTGTTGGATAATAAATCCTGATTCCTAAATTGTATTCACACGTTACTTCAGTGGACATTAAGCATATGTTTACAGTTCGGGAGATAATAGGGTACAGAGAATTTTATTTTATTCTATTTTATTTATTTTATTTTATTTTATTTATTTATTTATATTTATTTATTTAGTTATTCATTCATTCATTCATTCATTCATTCATTTATTTATTTATTTATTTATTTTGAGGATTTTAAAATTACATAAGTTGGGCTTCCTGGATTCAAAAAGTTCGGAGACTGTTAGGTGGTAGGAGATGGGATTGTTGCTAAAACGATATAATTTTAATAAAGGGTGATATAAATAAGACTTATGGAAATATCTGTGTAAGAACTGGTAACTTGGTTTTAAAGGACAGGGCTAGCTTGGTAGACGGGTGATAAAATCAGAAGGTGTTTTACAAGAGTCCTCCAGGCAGAGGGAGGGACAAAGGGAATTCCAGGTATAAGACAGAAAGACAGAGTCATATGGGATATTTGGAGATGGCCTTGATTCTTTGTGTCTAAGAACACAGGACAAGTGGAGGCAAGCTGATCTGAAATAGGAGATTGGGGAGGGAAATAGGGAGAAGAGAGGATGGGGAGGACAGAGTTAGATGCAGGTGGTAGACTATGGAGGCCTTTGTATGCTGTTAAAAAATGGTTTTGGTTTGCTTTGGTTTATTTTTAATCAGCTGTTGAGGAGTCAGTGAGATACGGATTTTAAAACAAGAACAGAAAAAAAAATTAAAAAAAAATAAAAAAATAATAAAAATAATAAAAATTAAAAAATAAAATAAATAAAATAAATAAATAAAACAAGAACAGGAAACAATGTTTAGGATGGATGACATGAGGAAAAAGCTGTAAACCAGAGTGAAGTGAGGAGGACATTATGTATTAAAATTATTGCTTACGTTGCTGTTGAGGGTTGGATCGAAGAGAAGTTCATGGAAACTGAAGCAAAAGAATGGATTCGGGTGGTATTTTAGAGGTAGCATCATAAGGATTTGCTCTTTAGAAGCTGACCAAGAAATAAGCCACCGAGTTCTTCCAGATTATATTTTCCTGACTCTGAGGAAAAGATAACCTTAGGCCAGATTATATGTATATATAATTACATATAATTAACTGTATATATATATATATGTATATATATATATACAGTTTTTTTTTTTCCTCTCTGTCTTTTCCATGCAGTCATTTAATGGCCATTTCCTGGGTGTGTATTTCTAAAGAAAGCCCCATGCTAAGGATTATAATGTAATTACAATCCCTGTTTAATGTGCATTGTTTTTTCTGGCATGATAAACATAAAAATCTATCAAAGCAAATCCTCCAACAAGTATGGATTTCTAAACAGTGTTTATAGTAGCGTCTGGCCTTCTGCACTTAGGCATTTGATTCATTCGGGACCTGTTATTAGAACGGAGAGCTTAATCTCGTAAAGAAAGGACCCCGTGTTGTTCCACTAAGCTAGTGTTCATGCAGTTCTAACCGAAATGACAAGAGGGAAGGCCATTAAAAAGTAATGCTTGAAATCGATCAGAGATAATGAAATTGCATTGGCCCAAGTATTAATCAATTTTAATAATTGTGTGTTACAATGGTCTCCCAATAAAAAGGCTGTTATTTTCAATTCAGTTCACTTAAGCTATGTCTACATGATTGTAACACTACTGGTTGAAAAGTGCAGCCATTCTCAACACCTGTGCTGTAATCTGTTGAGTTGGCCTTTGTGTTTTCTTTGCAAATTCCAAAGGAAAACGGAGTTAGCTCGTTGGTTTATGATAAAAACTGTCCAGATCAGCTCTGTCGTTGTCGTAAAGCTATAACCTCAAAAAGTCAGTTTCCAAATAGAGCAAGGCTAATTTGGGCTAATAAAAAATTAATCATCCAACAAACGGTGTCTTGATTCATAAGTTTTTCATAAAGCTATACATTAATTCACTAAAAGAATTATTGATGGAGTCATGGACAGCCCTTCTTGTTTCTCTGATGATTTCCCTTTTTTTTTTTTTGCCTAATTTTTTTGTGTGCTATCCAACATTCTCGTAAGTGATCATTAAGATTTAATTCCCTCCAGTTTGGTCACTATCCTCCCTGATCCAGATTGAAGACAAGTGCTGGGTGGCACCGGCTCACAGCACGGGGGGAGACACTGGCTGAGGCTGATCCTGAAGACGTGGCTAAAGGCTCCAGGAGTACACAGCGTGTCAGTGAGGGCCGGTCATCCCTGTGGCCAGATACTTGGCACCTAACGTGCCTTAGGTTCTTTCACCCTGACTTGACCCCAGAGTGAACAGGTACGCGATTTTCTGATCAAACAGTGAAAATCGACCTACTGCTGTCCCTAGTTACCTCTTGGCCTGCAGAGTGGGCGTAAGAAGCTCCGGAACCAGAGCCTGGGGCAAGCTGAGGGGCGCTGGGAGAGGGGGGAGACCACGCCCTCATGTGCAGGCTCCCCTGGATGCAGCTGGACCTGCAGACTATCCCCCCCTAATTCAGAAAACTGAGGCGCACCCTCTTTTATGCTGAGAGATGGAAACGGTTGTGATTTTATGGGCAGGGTCCAGATGGTTCCACCGCCGGGTTACAACTCAAAGTGACATTTCCATGAGCATCAGAATTTGTTTATAGTTCGGGGCTGACAGGCTTTTACTATTTTAGTTAGTGACCTGGACACCTGCCCCATGCGGGACCTCATACCACAGATCCTTGAGCCGGACAAGCCTGGACTCAAGGGGGCTTTTTGGAGTTTTTCGTCTATCAACAGATTGGTGTGACTCTTCCACTTCACTAGAATGTGCTCTTCTCCTTAGTCCGCTTCAGAATAGAGGGCGGTCTTGGGGAGGGACTCTTAAAAATAGTCGGGACAAGCACCTGCTTCTTTTTACTGGTTCCATTCTCTTGTCTGTGATCCTGCATTTATTTTTCTTTCTGTTTTTCCTTCCTTCCTTCCTTCCTTCTTTACTCTTCCTTCCTTCCTTCCTTCCTTCCTTCCTTCCTTCCTTCCTTCCTTCCTTCCTTCCTTCCTTCCTTCCTTCCTTCCTCCCTTCCTCTTCCTTCCCTTCTTCCTTCCTCCCTCCCTCCCTCCCTTCCTTCCTTCCTTCCCTCCCTCCCTCCCCCCCTCCCTCCTTCTCCCTTCCCTTCCCTTCCCTTCCCTTCCCTTCCCTTCCCTTCCCTTCCCTTCCCTTCCCTTCCCTTCCACTCCCACTCTCACTCTCACTTTCACTTTCTTTTCATTCCTTCTTCTTTCCTTTTTTTTTTTTTTTTTTAAGTTTGATATCAGGGATCCCTGGGTGGCGCAGCGGGTTGGCGCTTGCCTTTGGCCCAGGGCGTGATCCTGGAGACCCGGGATCGAATCCCGTGTCGGGCTCCCAGTGCATGGAGCCTGCTTCTCCCTCTGCCTGTGTCTCTGCCTCTCTCTCTCTCTCTCTGTGTGACTATCACAAATGAATAAAAAAATTAAAAAAAAAAAGAAATGTTTTAAGTCTGATATCATAGTGGTGCCATGTTGCAATAGTGAAAGGAAAATAAGAATAAAAGATGATTATACTGCCCTGAATTGGTTGTGGAGTAAATTCAGCTTTTGTGTTATCAGGGGTGTTAGTAAAGAGGTGGGGCACACCTTGTGTATGCACTTCTACAGATTTAGTCAATTTTTTTGTTGTCACGTATAAGCCCCCGACTTTAGATACAAACTCGTATTCGTGATTGCCTGAGGACAGACATGTGTGCCCACTCGGCACCCTAGCTGATTGCTACTTGGCTGCTGCAATCAGCCGTGAAAAGGGTGGTAAGGGTATGTGATGGGTTGATTGCTGCAGTGGGAAAAACCGATTGCGTGGATATCATTGAGACTCCTGGATTTTGCTGGACTGTGAACCGAGCATTGGATACCCCCCACCTCACCCCCCAGGTCTTACTTTCTCTCTTAAGTGCTCCTGAAAGGTGTGGTGAGACATCACATTATTAAGTATACCCTTCTAAATGCTTATGAATAGGTTGATGAGCCATCAAATATTAAATACTAGCAAAAGTTGGCTAGAGGGTTTCAAGAAAACCGGTTGGCATATCATTAGGCAAGAAAAGGGCCTTGAGCACCACTGCCTGAGAACTGTTAGAAATTGTAATCTGTTAATAACTTAAGTTATAAATTCAGAATCTCCTATTTAATTTGGCTCGCTTCCCTCTGGGGCCTGGGGTTTGGCACCGAACAGCCTTGTCCTTATTATCAATTCCTGTCCCCCTGTCCCCGTATACACCGCGCCCACTTTTTGCACCCGGTCAAACATGTATATGGACGTCCTAAAAAATTACATTTGAAATGTTTGAAATAGGAAGGATAAAAATCATTTGGAAAGCCCTTAAACTGAGAGAAGAATCTAGAATGTGGAGATACTTGTTGATCGTTAAGATGCTCAGACTTTTGAACAGTGCCAGTGACTAATGCAGTTCAGGACACGTGTTAAAGCTTATGGATGGCGGCGCTAATAGATATTAGGGCAATGGTCCCAAGTCATGATTCCTGTCATGAAAGCTTTTTAGGTTCCCAGTACTTGGCACTGTGCCTCTCCACACTAGCGCCTGGGTGGCGATCTGTCCAAGTAACGCTAGTTCTTGACAATGTTCTTGGTAACATCATGTTCCTTGTTGCGCACAGAAAAATGTCCAAATTCCTGCTCATGGCTGCAGAGCATGACCTGGCTCTTTTTTTTTTTTTTTTTTTTTTTTTTTTCTATTTCTGACTTTCTCCTTCTGTGGCTTTCATCTGGGCAACCTGCTGTTGTCCAGATGCACCCTACCGGTTGCTGTCCCCGTGTCCTTGGCACAAGCTGCTGCTTCTGCCTCAAATGCCCTTGCTTGCGTGTCTGATGAATACTTACTCGTCTTCCAAGAGTATCAAACGGTTCAGGCGTTTCCTCCTCTGCGAATCCTTTCCAGCCCTTACCAATCTTCTATCAAACCACAATGAACACAGTGAGTTCTGTGTCCTGCCGGTAGAGTCGTACTGAGCACTTCAGCCCTCTCAAGTACTGGCTTTGTTTTCTTCTAGCAGATTGTATGTTTCTTAGGAGCAAGGGCCATGTATTATTATCCAATTTCTTTGTTTGCTTTTTGTCTAACAGTATGACCTTTTTTTTTTTTTTTTCCGGCAAAAGGATATTTTTCCTCTAAAGGAAAAACATGGAGAATAACCATCTAAGTGACTCTTTAAATCAGATTGTAGGTTGCCTGGGTTTTCACCACATCCCCTCATCTTTAGGGTGTGCATCTGTGTTCTGAGTGCACTGTCCAGTTCAGTTCCCCTCCTTTTAAATATTTGACTTCATTCTCTGCCATGTTCAAAGTACAGAGACAAGGCATGATTATATCCTGCAGTCTTTAAAAATATATATATTTTATTTATCCATAAGAGACAGAGACAGGCAGAGGGAGAAGCAGGGAGCCCCATGTGGGACTCGATCCCAGGGCCCTGGTGTCACACCCCGAGCTGAAGCCAGACGCTCAACCACTGAGCCACCCAGGTGTCTTTACATCCTGCAATCTATATATTCTATTTTTAGCTTTAAGGAACAGAAAATTCACTCAACGTTGGCTTAACCAAACAAAACAAACTGTTTGGAGCCCAGTGATGGCTGTTTGTTGGTTCAGCTGCTCAGCGATGACATCAGGGGCCCAAACACATTGCAACACTGTGTTTGCCAACCTCAACATTTTGGTATTCTTCATCCTCATATTTTTGCCTCCTAATCATAGGAAGGCCACTGCATATTTAGGTATCTATGCAGAGTTAAGGCAGCAAAAGCAGCACTAACCACCTCAATCCCTGTCACCATACTTTATCACCAGAAGGTATCATAGGTGGACTATGCGTCGTGTGACGTGCCCAATCAAGGCGGTATGAAGCTTGTGAGAATGAAGAGTTTATAAATGATTTCAGTTGTGTTCAGAAGAAACGTTGTGAAATGATGTTGTATGATATGGGACTTAAGGTGAATAACTTTCCAACAGGCAGAAATTGTAATACACAATATACTGAAGTAGAGGGATAAGCAGTAAAGCTGTGTATATTTAGAAATCAGTTAGTTTAGGGGCGCCTGGGGGCCTCAGTCGGGTGAGCATCTGCCTTCAGCTCAGATCATGATCCTGGGGTCCTGGAATCGAGCCCCCCTCGGGCTCCCTGCTCCGTGGGGAGCCTGCTTCTCCCTCTCCCTCTGCCTGCCTCTCTGCCTGCTTGTGCTCTCTCTCTGTCAAATAAATAAACAAAATCTTTAAAGAAAAAAAAAATAAATCAATTAGTTTAGAGAATAGTCTTGCAGATTTGGGTTTAGTGTGTCCATGAGATCATGGGGAGTAGTAGTGTACAGAGAATCACTGTCCGATCGAGGTCGCTGTGGTGATGGGAATGTTCTATGTTTGCATCGTTCGGTAGGGTAGGCACTCGTCGCACTTGGCTGTTAAACACTTAAAATATGCTCTTGTGACGCAAGAACTAAATTTTCAATTTTATGCAATTTTTTTTAAGTTGAAATAGCCACATGTGGTTGGTAGTTACCATACTAGGTAATACAGTTTAGAGCATTGTGGGTCACTGTAAGTTGAATTTGATTTTTAATCTTTTAACCTGAGGAAGTTGGGAGAAGCCATTGGAGGATATTCAACAAAGGTGATATGATCCAAACTCTCTTTTAACGGGATTATTCTCCTGCTTTGCTGACGATAGCAGGAAGTAGGGGAGCGTAGGAAGGCTGCTGTACTAATCCTTGTGGTAGATGGTAGTGGCTTATACTAGGATGGCATAAATGGTTTGAAGAGGCTGGATTGTGCATATGTTATGAAAGCCGCATATAAAATGGGGTATTACACAGCCCTAAAAAGGATGATATTTTGCCATTTGCCACAACATGGATGGACCTAGAAGGTATTATGCTATGTGAAATAAGTCAGACTGAGAAAGACAAATGCCATGATTTCACTCATATGTGGAATCTTAAAAAAACAACCACAAACCAAAACTAATAAATAAATAAACAAACAAAAAGCAGAATCAAACCTCCACATATGGAGGACAAAGTGATAGAGAAAGGTGAGCAAAATGGGTGAGTGGGAGATACGGGCGGGCTTCCACTTACGGAATGAGTAAGTCACCAGAATAAAAGACACAATGTAAAGGATGTAGTCAATCTTGTAATAGCGTTCCATGGTGACGCGTGGTAGTTCCCTTAGTGGGGAGCATACCGTAATGTAGAGACTCTGAATCACTATGTTGTACACCTGATCCTAAGGTGCCATTGTGTGCCAGCTATATTCAAGTAAAAAAAAAATATATATATATATATATATATATCTCCAATCAAATCAACAGAATTCCCTGATGGATTAAATATGGGATATAAGGGAAAATAAATGATAGAGAATAATTCTATGTTTTTTGGCCTAAGTAGCTAGAAGCATGGAAGGTTTACTAACTGAGATGAGGAAGACCTAAGGAAGGACCAGTTTTGTTGACCAAGAGGAGACTGAATCTGGAACCTGGCAACTTTGGGGTGCCTACTAGACGTCCAAGAATATAGGCTGGACGTATGATTCAGAATGTCTTCATGTTAGTGGTGTTTGAAGTTGTGACTCTGAGAGCACTAAAGGAGTGAGTGTAGACTGAAGAGAGATGATATGACAGGACAGTGTTGAAAAAGTCCACTAGCATTTGATGAAGCCAAGCTAGCTAAAGGAGACTGGGAAAAACTGCTCGGGGGGTTGGAGGAAACCTAGGTTAGTGAGGGTTTTAGAAGGCCAGGAGGGTAAAATACTTCACTATGTCACAATGTCCTTGTTATGCATTAAAAAAAAAAAAATGAAGTCTGTGACTGACTATGGGATTTAGCAGTGTGGGTGTGTATGTGTGAGGAGGGGATTATTGGTGATTGCAACCAGTATGGTTTCTGGGGAGGAGGGGCTGCAAAAGCCTTAGTGCAGTTGCATTCAAGGAGTGGATTCAAGAGAGACTGGAAGAGAGAAATTGATTATGGTGAGGACAGGTAAAAAGGAGATTGATTTAGTAAAAAAAAAAAAAAAAGAGTTTTAATAAATTCTAATTGTGCAGGATATAGGCTTAATTTGAAAGAGGTGGAGGGAGGAAAGTACATTTTAAAGCAGACATAATTCTTTTATTGGTTCTTGGATCAGCCCAGCTCTCTCACTCACTGGACACAATATTGGCAATTTCACTGATTTAGAGCCGTCTTGTTAAGTTTATCAGCCTATCAAACCCACTTTTCAAAAGTAACTGAATGATTCCATTTTTAAAAATCAGTGTTAATTCAAAGACATGTTAAAGGAAAATATTTTCATTTCAACTTAAGAATGGTAGCTTATTTTCTGAGACCAAGTGAATAGATATCACAATGGAGAGCTTTATTGCAATTAAACAAACTATTTTTTGTCAGCTGTTAAGCAGAATATTTCATCAAAAAATGTATTTAATGCATAACTTCATAAAGTTTCCTAAATTTTACGGGTAAAAAACATTAAATATTTGCAACCAAAATCTCATACACAGTCTGCATGTACCAAACACAGAGATTCAATCATTTTCCCAGTGTCATTCAACTTATTGATGGAACTTTTTTATTGTTCTTATGTTTGTTTGTTTCCTTCAGTGAGCCTCCTGTAAATTGAGTTTGAGTTGTTGGTCCTGTTAAAATATCATGGCTAATGTCGTGCTCATCTAAGGTAGAAAGTTCTTCAGTTGATGTGGGTCTATTATGTGGAATATTAGGTGAAAATGCTGAAAGCATTTTCAAGGAGTCTGAGCCATTGCTTTGACGTTGGCTTCTCTTAAGTATATTTCTAGAAATGTTGACCCGTTGGACGTTGCTCAGGGAAACTGTTACATATACTTTGTCTTCATAGATGTGCTCACCTGTAAACACCTTCCAGGACATTATGGTTTATCGTTCAGGAATGGTAACTATGGTAAATATTTTTTTCTTTCACTTTATTACCCTACCTCCAGTCCCCTCCCCCCCAAAAAATACTCTGGGTGAAGTCATAGACTGCATTCCCAGCCGTGGTATATTGAATGAGTTAGAACTTCTCTGGGAGCTTGCCTTTCCCTTGTAAATTACCACTGTGGTAATTTCCAAATATTTCTGAAATTTACACAGGAAATTCATGAGTAGTAAAAAAAAAAAAAAAAAAAAAAAAAAAATTTACTTCTAGGACAGATGTGGGATACCTGTGGACATTATAAACTATGTGTACTTGGTCCATAGGAGGGATATGCCAAGGGTAAGCCTACTCCTATTGTGTTGCTGACCATAGAACTAGGAGAATCTAAAGAGGAATAAATGTTATTTGAACTTCTTTCAAGTGGACTTTTTTTTTTTTTTTTTTAAGATCTATTTATTTACTTTAGGGAGAGAAAAAGTGAGGGTTGGGGGGAAGAACAGAGGGAGAGGAAGAGAATCTCAAGCAGACTCCCTGCTGAGTGTAGAGCCCTTCTTAGGGCTCCATCTCCCCACCCTGAGACCATGACCTGAGCCAAAACCAATAGGCGGACGCTCAACCAACTGAGTCACCCAGGTACCCCATCAGGTAGACTAATCTTAATTGGACTTTTTAGTGACTCTTATCTGGAAATGTCATTAAGTATTGTTTACACTGTTACATTTCTTCTGATTTGTCTAGGCTGGACCACCCTGAACGCACCCCATCTTATCTGACATTTATGCTGATTACACCCACTTCCATAATCTCAGTTAACATTAGGTAAAACTTTTCATACTATGTTGACATTATAAGATATGATGAAAAATATGCAACATAAAAAGGTGGAAATAAAACACAAAAAATTAATAAAAGTTGTATGAAATTATAGATCATCAACTTAATTTGTTATACTTGTATGTGTTTTCCCTTTTTATGCAGTTTGCAGTTATAATCCCAGAACACGTGAATAAAAAGTTTGAGTGGTGCAGATGAGTCTATGACTGTAATTATCCCTCCGCTAGGTAATATAGAAGGTTATCAGCATTGCTTCCCTGGATGATGACCCTACATTATTATTGGAGAATAAAATGTAAATACAGGAATATCCTAGTTAATACTTTAGAAATTTAATGTATTAATTATATTTTATTTAAATGATTTTAACTGAAATGAAGTGCTTGCTAGTAAAATTAAGTTTCAGTATTTCTTTAGAAGGAAAAGTATAGGGTTAACGTAAAGTTTTCCAAATTTTTAGGTATATGAAGAGTACAGCTGTCTAATTTTCCAACCTTTGGAATAAATGAAGTAATGGCTGATAGTTAAAAGATTGGCTGGTTCAAAGAATCATAGGATCATTTGATTAGTATCATTTCCCCAATTTTTCCTTTTTCTCTTCCCTCCTTTGTGTTTTTAGTAGGCAGTTCTAAAGCCTGCCAAGATTTTATCTCTTAGACTTTATTCTGTATTCTCATCATTGCACAGAAATTGGAAAATGTCCTATTATATTGTTTCAGTTCATTTGGAAATTGAACAGCAGGTATAGGGGAATACAAGGAGAAAGGCAGTTTCGATATCAAGATTTAGATATAAATGGATTTCACAAAAGAAGTGCTAGAGGACTACATTCTTTTTTTTTTATTTTTTTTTTTTTATTTTTTATTTTTATTTTTTTTTTTTTTGCCTATTACTCTGACCTGCTAATTTCTTTTTTAATACTCCCGAGGAGTCTTTCATTTGTACAATTAGTGTTGTGAAACTCCATTATATGTCACTCTGAGTGTCCTTTGATTTTCCGTCGATGTCCAGCTATACAGCTCCAGTGCATTCTTTTCACCTTGCATTCTTTTATAATTTCTATAGATTCATAGGGTCCTAGATTGTTAGAACCTAGAAGAGACCTTAAGTGTCATCAAATCCAATATTTTACTTTTAAATGACAGAATCGAAGGTCGGAAAGATTAAATAACTTGCTCAAGGTCACACAACTAGTTGACATCATCTTTAGGCACATAATGCAGGCATCTGGCTGGTGATTTTCTGGGTGTTTCTGTAGAGTCACACAGAGTGAAGGTTGGGTGTGTGTACACGTACGCATTTGTAGTGATGAGGTCTTGTGTGCGTGCCTGGTTTGTCCACGATCAGAGTTTACGTCTGTCTCAAATTAGTTTCCTTCCCCTGAACTCCTGCAATCCGTCTCAAGTGCTATGTGACACATCAATAACGAACCTGAGCTCCTTTGGAGAATTCTCTTTGATAGCTTCAGGGTCCCTTGTAGCCGACGTGTCAGGTGTACTTGCCACTTTCTGTTTATTTGTGTCCCGGCTGTGGGGCTACTAGTATGTGCATTTCTATTGTATCTCCTGAAAGCGAAGATGCTAGTCCACCTCAACCATGCAGCGAAGTCATTATCAGTGCCATTAGCTGCCCACATTTATTTTTCTTCCCTTTCTTGACGGTTTTGTACCTCAAAAATACACAACCGTCTTGAATGCATTGATTCTATGCATCTGGTATTTTGAGTACATTATGGTTACCTCAGATAACAACGGTAGCTCGTTATTATTTTTCCCAACTTCTAGCATTAGAAGACCTGTTGAATTAAAACAGAACAGCGGAGTAGGAGTAGAAATGCAGGCTCCGTTCCAGCAGTCCACAAAGCTGACCTGAAGATGCGGAGTGGGGGTAGAGTGTTAAAGACAGGAGGTAAAGTGCAGTACTGAGGAACGAAGGAGTAACTTCCATCTGATAGTACACCTCGCTGTTCTTTCACACTTACCACCTGCACCCTAAGTGAGAACGTGGCCAGTACCTGTCTACCCTCCGGGTCTTAGCCCGTTGCCATAGCCTGGATTTTGTGAACACTGGTTACATTTCAGTCCAACATCCACAGCAGTCCTAACCAAGTGCCGTTCCCAGAGGTGGCTCACCCCAGGGAATTCCAGTGAGCAATTAGCCTTCAAAAGAGGCAAAAACTGAACTCATTAAATCCTTAAATATGCCTTTTGTCATTGACCCATATCTTTTTTTGTTTTTTTTTTCCCAATCTAGTGTGCTTGCTCTTCTTTCTCCCTGCTAGGCTGATACCGAGGTAACAAGTAACTACCGAAAAGAGAACAGAACAAAAAAGCCTATAAATTTTATCAGAATAATAAGACAGATATACGTTAAACAAAAATAATGATTTAATAGGTTTGACCATATTAGAGTTCAAATCCTAAGTCACAAAATATAAGTACATAGAGTAAAAATGTGATAGTCTGCATTAACTGATGACTGCTTTGCCCTTTTCTCTTTGTTTTAATGTCATATCATTGAGATATAAAGTAATTGTTTCCTTCTGTTGTCTGTAGCTCTTTATTTGACAAATAGATTGCTCCTGTCCTACTACTAATGCAAATGATCAGTTCTGTTCAACAAAGAATATCCCTCAACAGTTTAAACTTCTACAATTACAATCCCCATAAATATTCTAGAGAGCAGATTTTCCCATTGGGAGGAATGAGTTAATTCTCCATTAATGAGAAGAATTCTAACAGAGCATCATCATTACCTGTGAGAGGTTTGTTTCAAAATCATTTAACGTACTTGCCGAGAATATTGATAATTCATTGTGTTTGGAAGATGAATGAAGGCATATATTTCTTTTTACAGTAATGGGAAGATCCTTGAATTTCCTTTGCTAATATCCCCAGGCTCCTCTCAAAGAATGATGTGCACACTAGCACATATAAACACAGATTTGTATAGTAAGCATGAATCAATAACCAGTACTATAAACCTTGTAGGATTTTTGCAGGCATATGACCACTTTAATAAAACAGCCACCATTTTAGCTAAATAAAGTGATTAAAAATTGCTGGCGAAAAATCAGTTAAAAAAGAAAGATGTAAATCTTAAAACCCAAGTTCGTCTGGCAACCAGAGGCCCATAGCAATAATGTCCAGACTCTGGAGATAATATTTCTCAGAACAGAGTCAGTAATTTCTGGAAGATCCTATGAATAGTCACTAAAGGATAAAAAGCAAGTGTGGCCAAAGGTAGATGTCTAAAGAAATTTGGGTCAAGAAAATAAGTAGATATTTAGGTAATACCAGTAACAACAACAACAACAAAAAAAGGCTGCTGGTCTGAGAGTACAATTTTATGAACAAGATAGAAATTCAGTCCTGGAGGAAAATGTTAAGAGTGAGCCCTGAGCAGCTCGTTGTAACAGCGCAGTAAATATTAGAACCGCAACGCCAGCGTAGGGCAAGCTGCTGAAAACTGTCTGCAGACCCAAAGTTCAGTTATTAAGGGGGAAGGAATGGAAGTAGTGGGCAGAAGCAAGGCAGGTGGAAAGCCCATCTTTCAGATTGGTTACCAGGGTGAGCCAACTCTTCAGGGCGAGGAGAGGGCAGGTAAGGTGAGGTGGGAAGCAAGAATATCCCAGGGGCCAGAGCTCCCGGGCTTTGAAAGAGCCAAAGTAAGGCCATTTTAGTTCAAAAGAAAGGAAGCCCGAGAGAACACAAAGAAAAAGTTCAGGCACCATATAAGGCCGGGTGCGGCGTTGACCTGAGGGGAGGCAGGCAGCTCTGAGGCAATTGTCACCCTCCTGTGGGTATTGGGCGTGTGAGTGTGTCTACCTTAAATGGCCATGGGACATCCTTCAACATGCTCAGCTACCCCAGTGCTCTAAACTCCCC
The DNA here is from genome assembly GCF_011100685.1 of Canis lupus familiaris. Taxonomy (NCBI): domain Eukaryota; kingdom Metazoa; phylum Chordata; class Mammalia; order Carnivora; family Canidae; genus Canis; species Canis lupus. Next base: position 39,268,687 of record NC_049255.1, read on the forward strand.
CGGGAGAGACAGGTTAAGGCAGCACTGAGGCTGCAGGTGGCAGGTAAGTGGTCCCAGCTGTAGATCCTACACCTGGTCTGATTAGGGCACCTAGATAGAGCCAGGCAGGCTGGTCAGGGGGGGTAAGAGGGAACTTACCCTCTATAAAGGTAAAGTTGGTCCTCTTTAAGCCATCTGTGATTGCATGCACTGTGATGCACGTTTTTGTAAGCTTCTCTGAAGAGAAAAAAATGCAGCCCTTTTCTTTCTTTCTTTTTCTTTTTTTTTTTTTTTTTGTTCTGGAGATGCTAAATGGGATTTTTCACAGTAATGAGGCTGTTCTTCAGAAATGACCTCATACTTTAAAATCTGCTACCAATTAAAGTCTTGATTGATGCAGGGCAACACTATTTAGCAGATTTACTTTCTGGAGAGTCTGGTATGACTACCAGCTTTGGCAGTTAAAAGTCACAGTGACCTTGTATTTGCATAAGTCAGTTAAAATAATGATATTTACTTGAAATGATTCATCAAATAAGGCTTCAGTTTTAAAGATAATTTCTAGATGCACACACATACATGTACTTTTACATATTTATGGTCATATACATTCATATACATGTATGTATTATGTATGTGTATGTATGTATTTTTCAAGGTAAATACGTCTTTGATGGGCAAGGAGAAATGTTCATGAAAGAGAATCCCCTTGATATACGCCCAGCCAAGCTTTTGTTCTGAGAACTTAATAATAGAATTCGCAGAAACTGACCCTTATAAAATGATTAACAGACTAAAGATCAGATTATAAAATCTAGTAGTCTTAAACGTGTCTCTTTCTTTTCTATTAAAGAAAAATACTTCCCAATATACAATGATATTCTTCCTTTATGGAAAAGTTAAAAATGCATAAAATATAGAAAATAAAATATATCTTCATTAGTCCCACCACAATAATCATGTTGATATTTTCTTTGTACAGTTATGCATGCTTCAAGGAAAGAAGTTGCATCCACATTAAAAATTATTTTACTCAGTTTATTTAACCTAATTTTGTATCAGTACATTTTTGTAACACAATCTTCCTAATTGTATTTTTACTTATTCTTATTTGTTATTATTTATAATGGTTGCATATCATGCTATAAAGCGACATACCGTAATGTAATTTATTTAATTCTTTCTCATTACTGTGTATGTAAATTATCTCCATTTTTCGACCTTATAAATATTACTACTATAAAGAACCTTGTGCATAAAATTTATTTTATATTTAGAAATGCTGCTTCTTCAGACTAGATTCCTACAAGTGGGAGTACATGGTAAAATATTCTTAAGTTGCTCGATAAAATTGACAAATATTATCTTTCCAAAAAAGCATTTTACCATTTTATTAATTTCATTCCATTAGATAATTTTTCTTTTTTCTTTTTTTTAATGTTTTTTTTTAATTTTTATTTATTTATGATAGTCACACAGAGAGAGAGAGAGAGAGAGAGAGAGAGGCAGAGACACAGGCAGAGGGAGAAGCAGGCTCCATGCACCGGGAGCCCGACGTGGGATTCGATCCCGGCTCTCCAGGATCGCGCCCTGGGCCAAAGGCAGGCGCTAAACCGCTGCGCCACCCAAAGATCCCATTTTTCTTTTTTCTTTTCTGTTTCTTTCCCTTCCCTCCCCCCCCCCTTTTTTTTTTTTTAACTTTTTCTCCAAATGTCTGGGAGTAAAGGGCTATGCTAGAGAATTAAGTTGCCTGGAGATAGCTAAGGAGATCTCGAGGCAGTAGATGGAGTGGGAAGCAAATGCCGGAAGGGAAAATACATCTCACATACAAGAAGAGACTGAGGCACTGAGGTTCAATAGGTTAAAAGGCAATCTAGCAAGTTGTGCAGTGCCTGTTTTAGAGCACTGGTGCTCTAAAACAGAGGTATGCAGACTAAGAGAAGCTATCAAATAGTGAGTAGATGCTGAAAGGGGCTAACGTGGGTCATGTGCAATCACTGCATGGTACAAGCACATAGTTCCTTGTCCAAAACCCTTGGGGCCAGGTATGTTTGGGATCTAGGTGTCGTAGGATTTTTTTTAGATTTACATATTGTAGTAATACAGTACCTAATACCCCCCCACAGGGTTTTGGGTGATATGAGTAATAAAGCATATTAATATTTTTGCAGCCAAACATTAATTTTTTGTGAGACATCTTCAATTCCAAGTAGCCTAATGAAGTAACGATTGAGGTTTTGTCGCCAAATGCCTTCACTGCAAAGTTACACAAAATGGCTTTGGTTTCCAGAACATTTTGGATTTAGGTAATATGGATAAAAGATTGTGAATGTGTTTGCTACTGGTAGTTTGCTTTTAGAGCTCTAGTACATAAGTAGGTAAATTACACTACAGGGACAAGGTAAATATTTTAAACTCAAAGAGAAAGAGAGAAAGAAAGAGAAGAAAGAAAGAAAGAAAGAAAGAAAGAAAGAAGAAGAAGAAATAAAGGAAAGAAAAGAAAGAAAAAAGAAGAAAGAAAGAAAGAGAAGAAGATAAAGAACAAAGAAAGCAAATAGTCAAGCCCTCCCTCCCTCGCTTCCCCTCCCCGAAGACAAAGTTCCCCATCCCCCCCCCCCTCCCCCCCCCTCCCCGCCCCAAAGAAGAAAGACGAAAGCAAGAAAGAAAAAGAAAGAACGAAAGAAGAAAAAAGAAGGACCAGAAGAAAGAAAGAAAGAGTTGGTTTTATTTGCCCCTCCCTCCTTTTTACAAATAGTTTTGAAAGGTCATACAAATTAACTATTTTAAGTGTGTTTGGCTGGAAGAATTGAAATATGTCTTTCTTTCCGAATTTTTCTATCCAATGAGATTAAAAGCAAATATAAATCTTCCCTTTGACAGTGAGGGATATTTTGTCTGAAAGTCTCCCGGTGGAAATTAGATTTTCCAAGCAAATATTTTGATTAAATACTTAGATGACTGATACAAGCCATCATATTTAGGAATAAAATAGGTAGGTTTACCCTCAGATTTATTCATTCTGTTGACAATTAGTGCTTTTCTCCTGTTCAAAATATATTCCTGTTCTGATAATGGTAAAACATTGGATATTTGTGTAATACCTGAAAAAGTGACTCAATGAGAGAATGAAATTTGAATTCCTTTCTACTTTGTAATTTGTATCGTGGAAACGTTCTCCCCACCCCCCTTATACATACAATTGGATCTTTCTTAGAAATATAAAAGTCATCATTAGCAGATAAGAAGGATGGAAACATACAATCATAACCTAGAAGAGGTAATTTATTTCTTATGTCTCTGCTATTCAAATTGATATTCTCTATCTACATCATTTCAAATGCTACACAGATGGCGATCCATATATCTTCCTTTGATATCATTTTCTTATATTTCATTATTCACATTCAGAGAATTTTGTTCAACTTCTAACCTAACTCATTTTTTCTGTAATTTAAATTCATTACCTCTAACCCTGTCTTCATTTGAAACGGAGTAGGTGCTTATCACCGAATTATATCTGTTCTCATGTTTAAGGCTTACATTTGTCTTCAAATTTCATTTCTCCATAGGAAAAAAAAATTTCTTAAAAAAATATGCATCGCAAGTTACTTCTGCACCCTTTGTAGTTGAGTCAAAAGAAAGACACAAAAATCTAACAAAGAAGTAACAATAACAAAAATGGCAGAAGTTTATAATTCAGTCAACTAGTGTGTATCTAGGGCTAATCGGGTGGTAAAGCACAGTGTGGTGATGAATAAACGAATGGATAAATTTAATGATGTAAATAGACGGGACATGAGCTTATTCCCCTAGTGGCTTACAATCTAGCAGAGGAGATTATATGGCTAGATAAACGGACTGAAATTCAGACTGGGTTTGACTCTTAGTTCTGTCTTTTATCTAGATGAGAACTTTTCACACATGGCTGGAGCCCTCAGTGCCTGGTTTCAGAGTAATAATTGTAAAAATCTAGTAGGATCCTTGTGAAGATTAAATGAGGTAATTCATTCCAAGTATCTACCTTAATTCTGGCCCTTAGCGTCAGGCATAAGTTATAAAAGTAACTATTCATTGAAAAAGGGGTTTGGTATCCATCACGTGTCGGGTATTCGTGTGAGTCTGGAGGATGAGCTCTGCATAAGACCATGCCCTGTCCTCGGAGCGCTTACGGTCTATGGGACCGTTAATTACGTAACAGGCAGCTACTCCATACTGTAATGACGGCAGGAGGCGGTGCTGAAGGTGCAGGTACACGGATGTCTAAATTCAAAGGGTCAGGATTAGCGGTAAATTGAGATCCAAAAAGCAATTGGGAATTAATGAAGCAATGAAGGCAATGAAGAGTGTTCAACGCAGAGGGAAAAAATATATATATATATGCCAAAGAGAAATGTGGCCCAGCGCAATGATTTCTGGAGATTGAGGTATAATCCTTACAGGATCTTGAAGGTGAAGGGAGCAATGTGAGAGAGGATGGAGGGTTCGACAGGAGCCTGATCATGAGGAGGAGCTGTCGGCCATGGGAAGAGGTTTGGCTTTCCCGGGACTCAGAGGACAGTTACTGAAGCGTGTTCGTGGAAGAAAGGAGAGACGTGGACACAGATACGTATATTGGTGTGGGTGGCACAAGCTCTGGAAGTTCCTGCCTCATTATCTCGCATATTCTCTTTGCAGTAAATCATGTGCTGAGGATGGGGTGATAAAACCAGGAATGATGGGCTGTAGGTAGGTTTCAGAAGAGTGAAGAACTTTCCTGCATAGCTGCAGGGGAGCTAGGGAATGGCTGCAGTGGACTTGGAACTGCCTGTGGGGCCGTCGAAGGATTTCAGTTTACCACGAAGGATAAGTCTCAAGGCAGAGCCCCAGATGTGTGGTGTGGCAGCTGGGAAGGCGCTCTTCTCGGGGTGGCCGTTCTAGGCCCGGCTGCTGCCCGTTTGTGGGGAGTGTGCTGGGCCGTGACCTCTAGCTGTCAGCTCCGGTGGCTCCAGCTGCAGAAGGCCGCCTCCCCAGTGGCCATCTGGATTCTCCTGGAGTCTGGAGAATCTGCTGAAGACTGTTTGGAGATCTCACCAGGAGAATCTGAGTGACAGCTGTTCTGTTATCAGCGCTTGTCAACTGCCCCCGGGCAGGTCCCCAGCAGGTGGGCCACTGCAGCAGCGGGCGGGAGTCTGTGTAGGAGGGGAGCCAAAGGCCTGAGGTCATGGGTGAGGCATAGGTGAGGGATGGCTGCACAGTCCACTTGGCCTTCGAGAACAATGCAGTGATGGGAGATGCCTAAGAGAGAGTAGAGGTCCAGATGACACCATGACCTGGGAATGAGTGTGGGGGTGACCAAGCTTGAGTGCGATCTGCAACGTGAAGTGCTCCAAGAGATGTATGTATACACTTGGTACAATTTAGAACTCTAACATCTCATTAGAAAGTATGGACAGAGCAGCTGCGGTGTGTGGAGAGGGTTGGGAAACAGATGTGCTTACAAAATCCCATCTGAGGGGACGACGTTGGGAATTTTCGCCCAGTTTCCTTTCCCCTCCGAATTCGCAGAGCCTTAGCCAAGCAGTTACATGAACCAACCTGGAGCTAAGCGTTTCGTGGCTTCCTGTGCTCTGCTTCCAGAGAGTGTTTATTGTGTAACAGGGGACCTCACCTTTTTATTCCAGATTGAGGCATGTTAGGCATTGACAGAAGCGTACGAGGACGTGATTTAGGGGGTCAGGAGAACCTTCAACATCCCTCGGAGAACGTTTTATATGTTGTTATTTTCTCTGAAGACTTGAAAATATGGCACCGATGGGAAGAAAGGCCATGGGTGTTGGCATTCTTGTCTTCAGGATTTGTTGGTAAGCTTCTGAAGTCTCGTTTAGTTCCAGACCCCTGGTGCCTAGCACACGGCTTGCTGCATACGTTCTCAACCTAGGCTGAAAAGTCAATGCTCTGTAGCTATATCCATGCATTTGGCACTATCCATGCATTTGGTACTATTGTCTTCCCTAAAAAATTTAACCCTTTCTCATTTGTGCATCCAAGTCTGAGACGTTTTCTAAACGAATTAAACAAAATGGCAGTTACTGTTGTTCAATCTAAAGTGCTTGGGATTCACCTGTCACTTATGATGAGGAACTTCTGATTCAATATTTTTTACCTTTAAAATATTACGCTTCTCAATTATAGACATCCTACACCTTTAGTATTTGCTGAGCTCTTGATATGTACCTGCCTCTTATTTTAACCCTCTCAATGGCCTTATGAAGTAGTACTGTCATTTTTTTTTTCACACATGGAGAAATTGAGGCACAGAACTGTTAAGAGATTAGTCTTACGTACTAGTAAGGAGCAGAATCTGGATTTAGATTCGAGTCTGCATCTAGAGCCAATACCTTTTTATAGGTTATGCTCTATAGCCTCAATTCTTTTTTTTTTTCAAAACACAGTTTGAATAATTTCTCATCGATTCATTGAACTGTAACGTATGTCAGGTAACATTTGCAGTTGTAGCTTATTCAGTATTTTATAGAGACAAGTTGGGTCTGTGGATAGGTCTTCATTCCATTCAATGAGAGTGATAAATCTTCTGTTAATATTTGATTTTCACATGATTTGGCTGTTGGAAAGGTATTTTAACTTGTCAAATTCTGTTTTAAGAGAGATATGAATACCTGTCATTAGTATATCTTTTTCATCTATGCTATAGAATCTTTTTGTACTCTATGTCACACTTTAGCTTTTGATAATCCATGATCGTGTGTATTTGGAAATTCTCTGTTTTAAAATATGTCTTAAAATTGGATAATTTTAATCTTTCTAGAGGAAATACTACAGGCCTTGGAGCCTGGGAGATCTGACACTGAACACCACCATGACACAGTCCGTGACTCTGGCAAGACAACCTGCCTCAATTTCTTCCCACAATAGTGTTACACTTTGAAAGGTCATAGTGAGAACTGAAAAATCATCCACGTGTACATACTCACGTGCACACGCATACACACACAGAATACCTAATATGTGTCTCTCTTGCAGTAGGTGGTCAATACATGTTCTCCACGTTTTAATGCACTCAAATATTCAGCTATATTAACTCATGCAAAGAGAAGTTGCAATGACATATATTAGACAAGAGCATTGGTTATTCTCTTTGACTCTAAAAATCGATTCTTTCCACTGAAAATGTTTTAATCAGGCATGCTTTTTGCCATTTCTGAAGATAGGCTAGCTGCAAAACTGCTAACTCTACCCTGTGCCAATAATAAACAGTTGACAAAAACAGCATGACTATGGCATCTCTTTTTTTTTTTATTTTTTTATTTTTTTTATTTATTTATGATAGTCACAGAGAGAGAGAGAGAGAGGCAGAGACACAGGCAGAGGGAGAAGCAGGCTCCATGCACCGGGAGCCCGATGTGGGATTCAATCCTGGGTCTCCAGGATCGCGCCCTGGGCCAAAGGCAGGCGCCAAACCGCTGAGCCACTCAGGGATCCCTGACTATGGCATCTCAATATGCATTAAATATTAAGGGTTCCAGCAATTTAATTGTTGATGTTAGGAAAAAGAGAAAACAATAATCTAGCATTCGCATTTAAAAGTCACTTTTGTGGAGGAGCTAGTACTGACCAGCTGGGATATATGTACTTTTCAAATTGGTAAATACCCTTTATAGAAAATAATTAATCAAATCCTGAAGTACCTATATATAGGAGAGTGTCTGGTACAGGGAAGGCACTGCACAGGATTTGGGAAATAAATGTTTTAGCAGTTAGGGTTGCTTCTTCTTTAACAATGTAGAAGCTCCACTCAGTGATTATCTCCTTGCCTGATGACATACAGTTAGTAAATAGGAGAGCTGAGATTCGGAGCTTGTTTAACGTCAGAGCTGGTGTTACCTCCTCAACACCGCGTTGGCTTTGCTGTTTGCAATGCATTATGGTAGAAACCACACTGATGTTTTTATTGTCTTCATGAAAATTTAAAGGAATTTTAAATTTAAATTTCCATGAAGAGAAAGTAAGTGAAAATATAACGGATAACTTTTGAAAGAGCTTAAAAATAATTCAAAAGAATAACAAAAATATTAGATCTTGGGGCTAATCTCTTCGTTATGACTGAAGACGTGGGAGGCATTCTCCTTCTTGAATGGTGAAAACTAAGAATCGGCCCGTATGGCATGCTAACAAGCTGGAATTGATTTTAAATTTCAGCTTCATAGAATTTTGAGTTATGCAGGATCGAAAGGGAGAAATAGAACCTGGGTTAATTAAGCTTCATCGTTGTAATATAAAGGTAGCGGGTTTACAAAGCCTCCAGCCTAAGACCAGACAGCAGGGATTGGTCATTGTAGACAAAGCCATTCCGTCAGTGAAGATAGATGATAGATAGATGATAGATAGATAGATAGATAGATAGATAGATAGATAGGACAGACAAGGTGAGCTGTGTGTCTTTACTTTTTCTGATTATAAAAGTAATAGGTACTGGCTGTAAAAAGTCTTCATTGTATTCCTTGAGAAATACAAGGAATAAGAGTGAAGGCCCTCCATGACGGCACAGTCTGGAGATAGCCACTGGTAGCACCTGTGACAGCCTCCTCTGTTGCTTCTTAGTAAATGCAATTCCCTGCATACACAGGAGTGCGCTGCTTGTTCTGCTCATTTTTCCCCCCTTTCTTTTTGGAGCGTTTTTCAGGTCAATTCTCTACATTCCTGATTTGTTTTTCTCCAGCACCAACTCTGGGATTTAAATGCTTCAGATGTTGGTTTTGACTTTGCCATTGTGTTTTTAGGTGTCTTGTCATTTTTAGTAGTTTTGATATGTATCTCCCACAAAAAAAATCACAAGATTTAGAAGAGACCTTATAGTTTTATATGATTTCAATATAATAGTCTCAATGTTCTTCACTAACAGGTATTATACTTTTTTCCCCAAAAAAATCCCCCCCCTTTTTTTTTCACCACCATGCTCTCTTTTCCTTACTCACTGCATTATTTTTTCGTATTACATCTTCAATCTTTTAGTTCATCCTTGGATAGGGAAAGGTTTTTGAGGATCTAGTATTTGCCAATAGGCAGGATAAGTTCCCTTGGACCCCTTATTTTTTATGTAGGTGGTACCAAAATTTCTGTAGCCAGTGTTTACAATGCCTTTTTTTAAAAAATATATATATATTTATTCATGAGAGACAGAGAGACACAGAGAGAGAGAGAGAGACAGGCAGAGACACAGGCAGAGGGAGAAGCAGGCTCCATGCAGGGAGCCCGACGTGGGACTCGATCCCGGGACTCCAGGATCAGGCCCTGGGCTGAAGGCGGCACTAAACCGCTGAGCCACCCGGGCTGCCCTTACCATGTCTTGATGCTCGTTCACCCCCTCTATTGCAATAGTTCTTGTGCCTGTGGACATATTAACTCTTTCTTTAGCCATCTGGAATTTTAATTCTGTAGGCTGCTCTTATCTCTCCAATTTAGAAAAAAATAATTCTGTTCCCTAGGTTACCTACTTAGTGGTGGCAATCAATAGATGTAAACCCACTGAAAGATCTAATGTTAAGGACTTTGTGGACAGGTTATCTTCAGCATCAGCAGAGTTAATTTTATAATTTCTGAGTTTGGAGAACATTGGATAATAATTATTTCTTACAAGAAAAAATGATTTCTTCTTTCATTGGACCTTTCATGACACTAAATTTATAAATCTAGGCTCAAAGATGAAGCTATTGAGACTGAAAAAGGGACTTAGTTAATTCTTGGCTAATTTAATGATAACCTATGCTTTACATTTTGTCTTACTGTCTTAAAACTCCTCTGTAGTTTTTAACCTGAATTGTTACTATTGCAAAAATCCATACTTCCTACTAATTTTTACACAAAATCATTTCAGCAATAATGATTTACTCTTCCTTATAATAATTTTAGTATTTAAAGTTTTTTTTTAAGATATTCTAGAATAGTTCTTTCTACCATTTCAAAGAAATTTGAGGTGTTTTGAAGGGTATCCTCTTTTTTTGACAAATATAATAAAGTTGCTGTTAAACCTCCTTTTTATCATTTCAGAAACAGAGCTTGAATCAAGTACTGACTGACTCCTGTGGATGTGGGAATTGTTTTATATGTTTTTGTAGCATACAGATTGGATTAATATCATTCTCTGTTTTCACCTTTGTCAGAATCCTCATTGTAAAAAATGTGACACATACTGTATTTGGTAATAAGTTCCACAGGATAGTTAAAAATCTCACCAGTTGAACTCTCTCTGTTGGCTTCTTCTTATGAACTGTCTTAAACTTTGGATTTGCTGCATGCATGTCTATTGACTCATAAATAATCCTCTTCTTACAAAATAAATTCCATTCCATGAAAATTTATTTTATGATATTATGAGATCATAAGAGAGTCTCCAGCCTACCCAGAGACAAGAAAAGGACTGTGGAACAATACTGAATACTCTGAAATAGCATCAAAATGCCCCCTCTCCACACTAACCTTTATGAGAAAATGAATAAATATCAGTATTGTGCTTATTTGAGTTTTTAGTGTGAGCTTTCCTCTGTCTGCCCTCTGGTGGGACTACTAATAAGTAGCTGACAAAGCTAAATGATTACTAGTCAGAGAATGGATAAGAAAAATATAGATAAACCAGAGAAATGAGATTCAGAGAGTTTTGCTTACCTTCCTTTACAAAGTAGGGCATGTTACATGTAAGGACTCCTAATGGGATGATGGATCAAGTTGATTTTGAAGAATGAATGGCTTCAATCACATGAACTGAGTAGTAAAAATAGTGAAAAAGACTCAAAGTTAACATTTCCCTTCACTGTGTGTGTGTGTGTGTGTTTTCCCTATTGCTACTTGATGATAAAATAGTAGTAGAAAAACCAATCACTTAACCTATTGTGACTTCTGTGTGTAAAAGTGCTGGTCTGATGTTTCCTTTTTGAAAAAGAAAGTTATTTTTTAACTGAATTTAATTAAATTATGATTCACCAGTATCATATAGACACATACCCTTCTTCATGATCTGAAATGGACCATTTATATAGTCACAAAAAATGCACACAAAGTAAATGGCTTCCTTCTGATATAGTACCTGAATTATTTGCATTTGAATGGGTCTTGCTAGGTAGAAGCACTGATTTTGACTGTGGCATTCTTTAGGAAAAGGTCAACTAATACTTTCTTTCTTTTTTTTTTTTTTTTTTAAGATTTTATTTATTCATTCACGAGAGAGACAGAAAGAGAGAGAAGCAGAGACACAGGCAGAGGGAGAAGCAGGCTCCATGCAGGAAGCCTGATGTGGGACTCGATCCCGGGTCTTCAGGATCACGTCCTGAGCCAAAGGCGACACTAAACCACTGAGCCACCCAGGGATCCCCTCTAAAGTAAATTTAGAGTTAAGAGCAAATTTATCTTCAAATCTTAGTGTAACATAGATACTCCACATTTAATTTCTTAAGAAAATTTATGGTTATTAATTTTCAATTTACCCCAGTAAATGTAAGAAAAATGATACCATGATATACTATCACTATTTCATAAATTGAAGCCTAGCTCAACATCAAAAAGAAAGGACAACCTCAAATTTTAAGAGTTACATTTAATTTTATGAAATATTCTATCAAAACTCATTCCATCTCCTAATCAACATTTTAATGTCTTCCGGACACAACTGGATTGTGTAACTAACATCGCAGTCTACCTAAAACATCATCTTTGCTTTTTTTTTTGTTTTTTCCACCCCCAAAAAACTATTTTATTTCCATTCTTACAAAATCACTTGGTCAGTTGCCATGACAGCAGCATGTCCTTTAGTTGAGGGAAAATGATGACATATTTTTGGTTTATAATTATTTTCACTTTTTTATTAGTGATATTAAATATTTGAGTTTTTATTCCTCCCACATAAAACATAGCTATAAACTGTCTGTCGGTAGCAGCAAAGTAGTGGCTTGAACCTAAACAGACTCAATCCATCATCAGAGAAAACCATTTCTTCCCTATTGCACAGGATCTGCGTGGTGAGGTACTTGAAACCTTGGACTCCAGAAAGCCACCTGCTTCTGCTGAGGTATTCAAAGACTCTTGGAAGCTGGCCCGGTTGGTGCAGCGCGCAAACCCATTGCTTGCCTGTTTGACAGTAACATCTGGTGGCACAGATGCTGAATTCTAGAGACCCATAATTATCTTTGAGAGAAGGGAGACGTTGTCTTACAGTTATTATCATGCTCCTACTGCAGGTATTAGAAAGAGGCAATCATTCTGTCCTTCCCTGCCAGCGTGTTTTCTCAGTTTTGGAGATGAAATTTCTAGATCGAGTGCAACACTGAGATTAAGGATCATTATGTGTTTTTAAGTGATACAAAGGTTTCAAAAGGACATAAAGGATGTGATGGAAATGTTTTGTTGTTTCCAAGTGCCTGTTCAAAACCCATTGAGGTAGGTGCCAAAAACTCATAGGGTAGCCTATTCAAGGGAAGGTTGTCGACAATAGCCTCTCTTGGTTTCACCCTCTATCCTTGAGCCACTCATAAATAAGACTGTCAGATTTGGTACCAATGAAAGAGCCTGTCTTAGCTTTGTTTATCTGTGCTGTTAAGAATTCCCTTTTCCCATTTTTCTCTCTCTCAGACAGATGATTATTAAAAAGTATATGACAGGTGGCCGTGCATCTATATGTGGTTGTCTTTTAGAACCAGCATCCTATATGCTGAGAGCACACTCAAAATAATGGTCTGGGATTTCTGGATAACCTTCCCCTCCAGGACTCAGAGACTGAAGAGTGTGATTTGGCAGCAGAGTAACTCATTTAGATCACCTGCCTTAATTGGCATCAGATTGCCAGAGTTAATGGGAACAAGTGATGTCATTTTTTTTTTTTAAGAATATAAAGATGAGCAGGGTGGGCGGGTATAAATTCTGCTTCTCTGTTTCTCACTCTGAAGGTCTGAATACAAGACTGCCATTCAGTGATGTATATGTTCTTTGCCTCATCAAATATTAACGACAGCCTGCAATGCGTAAGGCATTCTGGTAGGTGCCAGATACACAGAAGTGAATGAAACAGACCTAATCCCTGCCTCCCTGCGGTGTACTGGTTGTTCACAGGGGTTACAAATTCAGAGGCCTTTAGGGCCAAGCAGGTAAGGAAAATGAGTGAAGCTGTGGACATAAGCCTGTAATGAGTGGTGGAGGCTGTCGCTAAAGAAGAATGACTATCCTGCTGGACATAATTCAGATTCAAAATGTGTTTGAATAATGAGTCATACAAAAGGAAGGAAGGAAGGAAGGAAGGAAGGGAGGGAGGGAGGAAGGAAGGAAGGAAGGAAGGAAGGAAGGAAGGAAGGAAGGAAGGAAGGAAGGAAGGAAGGAAGGAAGGAAGGAAGGAAGGAAGGGGAAAGATGGATGGATGGATGGATGGATGGATGGATGGATGGATGGATGGATGGACGGACCTAGAGTCTGAGCACGTTGCGTGGGTCTCTGCTCATGAGTTTGAGCTTCCAGTAATGAATCAGCATTGGGATATCCTAGCAACTTTGAGGACTGTGTCTGCATTTGTGAGCTGATTGTTCCATCTGTCACTTGTCGTGTAATCAGCGGTGTGCAGTCATGGCCTGGGAGTAATCAGCTGTAGGGGCCAGGATGAGTTTTCCAGTTCCTGTTCACCGAGCAGGTGCGTCGCACCTGGCTGAGGAGGCGGCTTCCTAAGGCACTGCCAGTTTACCCCTGATTGGCCCATGTCGTCCGGCGAGGCCGCCGTCTGCTCTGGTCAGGTGCACCAGTTCTGGCTGTCGGTCTGCTGGTTTGCTTTACTGGCAGAAATGTTGTTTCTGCCATCAGCCTATTTATTATCCTATAAACCGGGAGTTGTCTTTCCATTCATAGCAAATGGTCCACCCTTAAGAAAACAATCATGAAATTAAGGTCAATGTAGGTCAGACATCCTACAAGTTAGGGACCACTATACGTTCTTGATTGAGCATTTTAGCAAACTAAAGAAAAAAGGTTAACAACCCAAATAGTGATGGTTGGACCATAAACCCTAGATGTACATGTACCACTCTACTAGAGATTATGTGGATTGCAAAATCTATGTAAACCCAGAAATTTTTAAAAGGATGAAATGTCTTCCTAACTCACTGGCACACTTTAAAAAAGCCATCCACATGCCACACATCAAAGGCTAAAAATTAGATTATTACCATCATAAACAACAATAAAATAACAAATATTAAGATGTATTGAGTGTTCATTACCTTTCAGTCACAGTTAATATCAGAGAAATTGGGCAAAGTAATTACCAAATATATTTTCTAACTTCTTTTAGGATAAGATAAAATTGTTAATGTCTACGCTATTACCACCATTCTTTTTCATCATTTAGCAGATTAAAAGTAATGTCCTCCTTATAGTTTGTATTTGTTTTTAATAGCTGGTGTCAATTGGGTAATGCCTCATTACTCTTCTAAGCTGAGTTTTTTTTTTTTATTAAGAATTTATAAGCATGACTATATTGTAGGAGGTTATCAGCAGTAATTTCCAAAACTTTGAACAGAAAAAAATTGGCATGAGTAACATGATAAAATGATCTGTGTTTCTATAGTATATATAGAAACTTTCAGCTATGTTTCTAAGGTCATGGAGCTAGTTTATTTGCAATTGTCACTTAGAGACCATCCCATAATAAACTAACCCTAATACAAATTTGTTCTGTGACTCAAATTATCAAAATGTTCTGAAGAAAATGTTACAAAGTTTTTGATGGTTTTCTTCTACATAAATGATAAATTAGAACTCTGATATGTATAGTATGTAGAAAATTCCTAGGGAAGGCGAAAGAAAACTGATACATCAAAAATAAATAGAAGTAAAACAAGGTTTTTTTCTGATGATGAGAAAAATAATATGGATATTCAAGAATTGCTATAGTATGTAAAATTTAATATATCTAATTAGGTTCCCAAGTTCGTTCTCATTGAAAATAACTTTTAAAGGTACCCAAAGGAGCCATGAGATTTTATTACAAAACAGAAATTGCATGTTCTCAAGTATAAACTTCCTTCCAAGCTTGAAATGCAAATACATGACTATCTCCTATTTTTCCAGTTTATTGTTTGAGAGCCTGGATGCCTTATTAACAGGATATATACCATTACCTCTTAAAAAATCTTCTTCCCGCTGGATTGCCCAAACCCAACTCAAAGGTTAGTGTCTAGCATTTACAATAAGTGGGGAGAGAAATGGGAGCCTGCCCTACCCGCTCTCCGGCTGCTGTTGCTTCTTTGTCCCGTGCCACGGCAGTATTGAACGCTGGGCTGCCCTAACAAATGATGTCTCTGGTGCATTGAGATGTCCCTCGCCTGGAACAATTCAAGGGCCACCTGGGTTCTAGAAAAGGACAACCGTACCTTTCAGTCTAACAGTAGAAGTTGCCCTGTGCACAGGTCCTCAGGGTAGACCCAGCATTCTGCATTTTTGGTTCACATATGCTTTGCCCAACGGGGGCCACTCTGCCGTAGGGAGTGATGTGTCATCACTGGATCTGATTTGTCCCACATAATACACCTGGAGCTACTGTCACTGGGTGCATCCTAGGATGCAAGTAGCATTGAATTTAAG
The DNA here is from genome assembly GCF_011100685.1 of Canis lupus familiaris. Classification (NCBI taxonomy): domain Eukaryota; kingdom Metazoa; phylum Chordata; class Mammalia; order Carnivora; family Canidae; genus Canis; species Canis lupus. The sequence goes on from NC_049255.1 coordinate 39,284,272, forward strand.
ACTTTTAAAGCAAAACTACATAATTGCATCTTCTGCTGGGGGAAGAGATCACCACTAAGTATTAAAAAAAAAAAAAAAGTGATGGGGTGCCTGAGTGGCTGAGTTGACTGGGCATCTAACTCTTGATTTTGGCTTAGGTCATGATCTCAGGGTCATGAGATTGAGCCCTGCATTGGGCTTCACACTCCTCTCCATCTCCCTCTGCTCCTCCTCTCTCTCTCTCAAACTCTCTCTCTCTTAAATAAATAAATAAGTCATTAAAAAAAGTGATGGGGTGCCTCATGGCTCAGTCATTGGAGCGTGTGTCTCTTGATGTCAGGGTTGTGAGTTTGAGCCCCACGTTCACTGTAGAGATTACTTTAAATATTGAAAAATGTGAGATCAATTTTAAAAAGTGAAATAAGAGAGTTATGCTGGTCAGCCACAATCTTGCGGAGCGAGGCAAACAACTTCGGATCTCATTTGAATCATTGGTGAGTGAATTAAAGACAGAATAGTAAGGCAGCTAGGCCTTCGAAGCTTGTCCACTGGACTGAGTCTGCTGCTTATTGGCCAACTTGCAAACAATGAGGCTCGGTTGGTTGTCTTGCAGATGCTGTCCACCCAACCGAATCAATTGAAATTTTAAAACTAGATCGAAAGCTAACCAATAGGTAGACTTTGCCTAGAAGTGTGGGAACTTTGTAATGCTCATTTCTTTCCCCAACTAATTGAACTTCCCACCTTACTTATACCAGGTCATCTGAAGGGATTTCCCTGAATTTATTCAAAATGACTCTGTTGGAAGAAGTCTCCCAAGGGACTAATTTTTCTAATGATTAGTTCCTCGATAATTCCAACATTATGTACCTGTTTTTTCTGAGGACCAAAGGATGCCTTTAATGATTTTCTGGTACCTTATCACTAGAAAATACACTATGACATGTAAATTTTGTTTCTGTTGCATTGTCCCACTGGATTATGAAAATTAAATTAATTAATTATAAACATAATAATATGATAACTCACCTGTGTACTCTAGGAAGGTAAATGTTAATTCTTATAGAGACATCATAGCATCATAGTTAAGACAGATTTTAAGAGGCAGTTTAACTGCTAAATGACCCCAAGAAACTTACTTCACCTCTTCACATCTCCCTTTTCTCATCTGTAAAATGGAACGGAAATATTGGGTTGTTGTTAGGAGCAAATGCATTACTATGTGCAAGGTGTTTAGAATAGTCTTGGCACTATATAATGATTGTGTGTGTGTTTCCTTTCATTTTTGTTAATATGGGCTAAAAAAATATTTTTCATCTGGGTAGTTGAAAAGAAAGGGAAAAAGCTTTGCAATTTGTCATCACGTTTGCTACATTTTTCTCGCTCCTGGGGAACAATGGGGAATATCTTTGACACTTAAAATGTGAAGACTTGAGAATAAAGACAAATTTAACAAAGCATAACAGAAGGATCAAAGTCCCAAATATCTATTTGCGTCTGATGAAAGCCACTCTAGGAGTTAGAGAATTTATACCAAATTACAGTATTCTCCTAACTTTTAATCCCTACTTTTGTTTGTTTTTACAGAGCTAAAGTAAGTTCAAAATGAAGAAGAGCAACCGTTGACTAACTGTAAAGGGAGGGAGCGTTGGTGTAGTTGGAGGTGTATAGGGACGTGAGGAGTTCCTCAGGTGTTAGTGCCCTGGGATGTTACAAACTGGCCAGGTTCATGGGACCTTCAGATTTTTCAAACCAATCGGAGTCGGTTGTTCTCTACCCTGTCTTCACATAACAAACCTTGGAGAGGTTTTATAGTAAGATTCCTGGGCCTCACTTCAGATCTCTGGGAGCAGTGGGGCCTGGGTATTGGCAATTTGTAAAAGCTCCAAGAAGAATCTAGAATACAACCAGGCCAGAGACTTACGGAAGCAATCCAGGTGTTCTTGGCTAGTGCGTGCCTGCGTTTTCCAACAGCTGCAGGGCTTGCTCCTCTGACAGCTGCTTTACGAGGAGGTATCAGCTTGCTTTTGGGAACGTTAGCATCTGATACTCAAGGTGACAGAAACAAGTTTGGCTAAGTTGTGGACGGAAGCTACACAGTCTTGACCACAACAGTAGATTAGGACGTGTCTGGTAGTATAGGAAGAGGAGGGTAAGGTTAATGACAGTCTTTATGTTGGAAATTAGTTCATGGTACTTTAAGTGTATGGTAGATTATTTTTTAAAATTTATCTTTTTATTATCTTTTTTTTTGTTTGCTGGATCTTGCATATAGCTATGTCACATGCAATTACTATTTATACTTCTCTTAATAAGTTTATGTTGCTCCAGATACTTGTAAGTATTGCATCAAGAAGACGTAGGCAGTATTTTTCAATGACTGTGCTTTAGAATCATCCAAGCAGCTTTTAAGAGGTGTAGACCCTTGACACTCATCCAAACCCAAGTGAATCAGAATCTGTGAGTATGGGACACAGACACTGATTTTTTTTTTTTTTTAAGTTCCTCAAGCAACAATATGTACCCAAGTTTGAGAACCTCATTTTTAAGAAATGTAAATAAAAAAATAATAATTGAGAAAAAAGAGAGAGAGATGCTAAGGGAAAAAGAAGACAATGCGGTTTAAAATTTGTCATACTTTTCGAGGGGAAAAAAAGCAGAATGTATGTTTACAGAAAAAGTCTGCACTGCCTTTGGAGGTAATTGATAAAGCAGCGAGTCAAATTTAGACCTGTTCAAGGAGGTGGAATAAATGACCATTTCAGGCTGCTGTTAAAGTTAGGGTTCTTATTTCTAGATTACATTGTCAGGAGTGAGTATTTATTCTTCAGCATTTTGATGCTATCCCAACACTCGAGTAAAATACTAAGGTGAATCATAGACTTAAAATGAGATCGTAATCCTTTGGATGCATGTTAGACTCCACGTTCTTTATTCTCAGATAAATCTTTAGATAAATAGTTCTACTAACTCAGTGAAGATAGTATTAATAATTTCCTGCATGAATGAAGTTCATTATTTGAAGATGAAATGTGTGATTAGTATATATTGAATTACATATAATGTGATCAATGATTGATTATGCTTATTATTTCCTACATTGCTTTTTGATTTGAGCACTATGTTAAAATCACACCCCTCAATGGTTTTGAAAGGTATAAAAAAAAGAAAGACTCTAGATTTTGGCATAATAAATTGTTTTATGTATCCTATTTTTTTTTGTATTTTAAAATGTCATTCAATGATGAGATATTGATTGAATTACTAAATCTTATTCTGTATTAAGTTGCTAAATTTAAACTAGAAAAAGTAGATTATTTATCATTAGACACTGGCTGGAGGACTTCTATAACAAGCTTTCATCTAACTTTAAGAATTTAGCACTTCTCATATGGTCATGGGTATCACTTACCTAGTTGGGTACAGCTGACCTGCAGAAAAGCAGGGGAGGTGTGTATACGTCCAGAACCACTGTGTACGAATAAGACAGAGAAACAAACAAGCAAAAACTGTTTTAAATTAGTTGATCTGCTGTATACCACTGTATTAGGGTCCTGCGGAGAAGCAGAACCAACAGGAGATATATATATATATATGTAACTACTTATACATATATGCATATTATATATATAACTCATATATAAGCATATTTATACATATATAATGAATTCAAGCATGTATAAGCATGCATATAAGCATTTATGTACACACACACACACACACACACACACACTCTTAGAGAAAGACATTTGGACAACAGTCACGAGGAATCGAGGCACGTGATTGTGGAGGCTAAGTCCCCCATCTGCTGCCTCTAGCCTGGAGACCCAGAAAGCTGGACATTTAGTTCTGGTTCACGCCAGAAGGCCTGAGAACCATGGCCGCTGGTGGTGTAAGCCCCAGTCCAAGTAGAAGATGAACAGTGTCCCGGCTCAGTTAGAGTGAATTCTTTCTTCTTCTGCCTGTTTCTCTCAAGCCCCCAGTGGGTTAGATGGGGCCCACTCACGTTGGAGAGGCCTGTCTCTATTCAGCCTACTGATTTGGATGCTAGTATCCTCCAAAAACACCCTCGAAGACACACCCAGAAAGATGGTTAGCTAAAAAATTCTGGCCACCTTGTATCCTGGTCAGGTTGACACATAAAATTAGGAATCATATTCACTTCCCCGGGCTCATTAGCGGAATTAATTAAACCAAGTCTAAGTTTTTTCTGTCATTTTTTTTTAACACCATAATGAAGTTTCTTTACCTAAACAAAGCCACTGTCATCGTGTCACGTATAGTCTCTTTCTCACTGTTGCTACATTTTGTCATTTAAAGAAAGAAGGAGAAATTGCTGTCAAGGTCTGTGTCTTCTGTCAGAAAATTCTAGAAAATTTGGAAAATGTTTCAGATCTGCTGAGTTTGAAAAGTCATCAAAATGATTCTTTAAACCCAAATCATAAAAATCAACTAACATGAGCCTTGGGACTGCCTGCCTCCCGTTGCTGCGCTGAAATTGATAAAGTCGTACCAGTTTTGTCACCAGAGTGAAAGAAGAGCCTCTGCATCTACATAAAGTAGAGCATGAAGTGTAGAAGGCGATCCTGGGAGTTTTGAACTAAATCTTGGTTCAGTTCTCGGATTCAGCGTTTAAATGCTATCCGGACAGTCCACAACTTATGATGATGGTTCAACTAGACCTTTCAGCTCTATGATGGTGCATGAGCCATGTGCTATCGTGAGGAAGAATTCCTGTCCCCTCAAAGTCCTTCTAGCTGGACTAAGACTCAAACTGACATGAGATGGATTCGTAGGAGAAAGTCGCATTTAATAAGCATATACGGGGAACCCACGCATGGAAATTCCAAAGACAGGCAAAATGAGGTATGCGTGTCATTCTGAACTAAGGAGAAGGGGGTGGGAGTCTGAGATTCCAGAGGAAAGAAATGCATCTCACAAGGTGATAAGAAAAGCAGATGTTTGCTAATTAGTTGTTCACCTTTCTGCACAGGTGGGTCACGCGGATAAAATTGGTCTCTGTTAATGACTCTTTTTCTGGAAAAGACCCCCCAATTCAGATTTTTCTGTGTGGTTAGGGAAGGCCTAACGTTTCTCTGGAGCCTACGGGGTCTCAAGTGCCTTTAGTTCAAAATAATCCATAAGCCAAAGTGGCACAGTCTGGGAAGGGGTGGGCAGTGGGGGGGGGAGGTGCTGTCCAGAAGCCCTTTAGCACATTCAGTAGAAACCACACTTCACTTTTTGATTTTTGCTCGTTTTCCTGGATAGTGACATGTGGTTTCATATTCTTCAGGGTTCCAGGCAGTAGTGGTGACCCACAGCTAGCAGCCATACGATAAGGAAAGTAAACAAAGGATTCACTTCCAACCATTCTGTATCCATACAACTATTCTGTTTTTGTTTTTGTTTTACTTTTAGGATAGCATTCAATACATTATATGACATATTCAACATTTTATTATAAGAGAGAATCTGTATTAGATGATTTTTCCCAACTGTAGGCTAATGTAACTGTCCCAAACATGTTTAAGGTAGGCTAGGCTAAACCATGATGTTTGGTAGGTTAGGTGTAAAAAGTCGACTTAAGCGTTTTCGACTTAACGATATTTTCAACTAATGATGGATCTATTGGGATGGAACCTCATCATAAGTTGAGGAAGATCTGTATATCCTTCAGATCTCTAGGCCTCAATTTTATCATTTGTAAAATGGAAAGAATACTACTTACTAGTTAGAGTGGTTATGATTAAATCTTATAATACTTGGAAATGATCTGACACCCAGAAGATGTTGAGTAAGAAATGGGTTCTATTCCATGTTTTGATTTTGCGTATACATGGAAAGCTAACAAACAATTCTCAGTTAATCTCTTTATGAGAAGATGAGAAGAGGCTAGAGGGCTCCAGGCTTGTTCTGGGCATTTATTATTCCAACCATATTCATATAGTACGTGTCATAGGATCAGCTTGCTGTCACTTTGCACGCATCTGTCCATGATAAGCTAGCGGAAAATGCAGAAGAACAAAGGATACCTTGGGAAGGATTCTCAAATTGACTGTAATTCCCCCATGTTAACTGGAAAATTATCATGTATCTCAGTGTCTACCCTTTGGGGTGGATGTTATTTGATTCAATTCCAGGTGGGGATTAACAGTTTACTCAGTAATTCATCGGACTTCAGTTGATGGATATAAGAGAACCCATTCTGCTGCAAGTGCATTGTTCATTTAATTTTTCAAAATCCAATTTTCCTGAAAAATGGAAATTGACATTTCAGCTTAATACCCCATTCATAACAGCCAAAAAGTTGTAGAAGAGGCTTATATTTCCCCTTTGTAGATTTTTGTTTATTTAAAATACTCTGTGAAAGAAAACAGTCTCTCTTTATCTGAATTGCTTAGTTTTGGAGTTTTCTTTAGATATGGAACCGGAATCCAGGTGGCATCATTTATGTCTTCAGCCATCAAATATCTATTGTATGCCTATTATGTGTAAGGCACTTCAATTTTGAGCTGAATCATCATCTTTAATATTTCATAACCCAGTGCTTTAAGTACATGTCAGTAGAGTTGCTGATTTTGTGGCTTCATCTGATGAAAAGGGAAGTCAGTCCTGAGTTTGTCTCAAACAAGCAAGAACATGAACTCCAATGACCATTTATTGGAGTTTATTATATTCCACGCAGGATAAATATCACCTCATTCTGTCTGTTGGTAGATCAACAGGCAGGCAATTACTAGGAGCTCAGAGCTTGATGACACAGTGCATTTGGAGGTAAAAAGATGTGTTGGGCCTGTTTGAAAATTGGGGGATAGAATTTCTGGATTCAAATTGTGATAGTTAATTTTATGTCACCGTAACTGGGCCCTTGGGTGCCCAGACATTTGAACAAACATTATTCTGGGTGGGTCTGTGAGCCTGTTTCTGAATGGGATTAGCATTTGAATCAATAGACCAAGGAGAGAAGACTGCCCTCCTCAAATGTGGCTGGATGTCATCCAATCAATTGAAAACCTGAACAGAACAAAAAGGCTGAGCAAGAGGGAACTCCTCCAGCCTAGCAGCTCGAGCTCAGATCCTCGTCTTTTCTTGCTTTCGGACTAAGACTGAAACTCCAGTTCATCTTGGGTCTTACACCTGCTGACTTTCAGACTGGAATTTGTAGAATCGGCTTTTCCTGATTCTCAAACTGGAACCATGTATTGAGCCTCCTGGGTCCTTGGCCTGCCAACTAGGTTTGGGGACTTGCCGGTCTCATAATTGTGTGAACCAATTCCTTACAATATATCTCTTCCCTCTCTCTCTCTCTCTCTCTCTCTCTCTCTCTCTCTCTCTCACACACACACACACACACACACACACACACACACACACACACTGGCTTCTGTTTGTCTGGAGAACTCTAATATACCAGGTTTACTCCAAAATCTTGGGACACTTGTTTTATTTTCAGAAGAAAATATCAGAAGAAACATAAGTGGTTGTAGAACTAGAGATGATATGTTCAGCTTTATCAAAGCAAATGATTAGAACAGAGAGAAGGAGCAAAAGCAGAAGCGAACATTGTCACCAGTAGAGCAGTGAAAAACATTAAAAGCTGATTCCATGTTTAACACCTTGGTCCGAATCAGGAGACCCTAGGTAAGCTTCCTGATGTTGCCTCTTAGTAATTTTGATTTCAGAGAAGTTTGCATTTCTTTAGGTCTATTTTCTCATCTATAGAATGAATTCTAGGGACTGTATCACCAGTTCTTAACCCATTAGCATCACTGGGAAACTAAAAATAGTGATATCTGAGCCCAATCCCCAGAATTTCCAATTAAATTGGCTCGTGTGGAGACTCAATGTCAGCATTTTAACTTGATCTACAGGTGAATCAGCTCTGCCTTCAGAACTACCGGACTTAAGGTTCAAGGTGCTTTGTGTGTGGACAGTACAGATATGAACTCAGTACTGGAAGAGGGCGCTAGATCGTGTGGTATACACTGAAGTTAATGCAAATAATATTATCTTAAAATTAATGAAAAGTATCCATCATTCCATTAACAATGATTTTACTACTTCATTATTTATGTTTGCGCGGTACTCAAATCCTGACATAGATGAAATGTTATGTGTTATGGTTATGTTTTTACTTGTTTGGTTTTGCATTACCCCGCTCATGAATTGCTTTGCCCTCTCTATATCATTTGCTATTTTGGACTCTTTCATGGTAGCTGGAAAAAGGAATATAGAAGTTATGTTATTCAATTTTTTTTTACTAAAAAAAAAGTGTTTTTTCTAGTAGTAGTATGTATTTATGGAGCAACACAGCAGTCCCCTTATTTCCAATATTATATTCAGCTATCAGTGTAAATATGGAGAAAATTCTTATCACTGTTTGCAATCCATAAGTATAATCGAAATGTACCTAAGTGATTAAAATAAAAAAATCATCTTTAAGAATCTTTCTCTTTGGAACTCTGTTTAAAATATAAATAGTAAAAAATATATATATAAATAGTAATAAGTTTTGCATTGAAGAATGTTCTTCCAAGAAAAGGGAACAAAGAGAGTTTCTAATCAGGAAAAATAAAATTCTTGACATGGTTAGAAAATACAAATAGAGTTAAATATATTTAAAATCATTGCTATTTCATACTGAATACCCATCTTATAATAATGTTACCCTAAAAACCTATTATATACTTATTCAAATCAGGTTTTAAAAAATGTATTGGAATTTTACTATTAACAATATTCTGCTTTTGAAATATATGTCAATCACAATGAACATGTGATTTATTTCATCTGTAAACATTTTAAGAAACTATTTCATGTTTCAGAAATCAAATTAAGAGATAAAAATATACTAAGTTAAGACTTTAATTTGGATGACTACAAAAGCATATTAAACTAAATTTGTCATCTTAATAAAGATAACTAAAGATAACTAAATTTTTTTAGATCAATGAATTCTCAATTTTATTTGCAAATCTATAATTAGCTAATTACAATAAATTTTAAAAATGCAGTAAAGATAAATGCACAATAAATGCACAATTAAAAAAAAGTGCAAAAAAAAAGTGCAGTAAAAAATCAACCATTTGTATCAGTAGGATTTTAACAAAAAATGTAAAAAGAAATCTTGGTTAAAAGAGGTTTTGAGTTTCACTGGTACTGAGAATACAGCAAGGACCAACTTAACTAGGGTCACAGAAGCACAGATGCAGCCAGAAGTAGCTGCTAGGCCTGTAACGATGCCACAACAGGAGATGAAGTTGTTTCAGAATCATAGGCAAGTCTAAAAATGAAGGGTCCAAGAGTTTGGTTTTACACACACTCATACACACAAACACACGTACAGATTGCAGTACACATTTTTTGTTCTATAGTAAGATTTTTGACAGGAAGTGAAAAAACTTGAAATCTCTCTAAAAACCTTCCTTTGTAGGACCCAATTCATCCAATGCATCTGGGACAACACATAATTTTCTGACTCTTTATAGATAGTTCAAGACTATGACATAAAGGAAATGTTTGGGTCTTGATTACAGAAGACGACATGTGAAATCATGACTTAGTAGCAGTACTTAAGTCGTTTCTGGAATTTCAGAAATAAGGGAGGAGGCTGTGTTTTTTGTTGTTTTTTGTCTTTTTTTTAAGTTTTTTTTTAACTATATAATTATTCAGTGTCATGAAGGTCACTACTAAAGTGGTAGATTTGATCATTTTGTGATGGTTACTGACATTAGTAACCAGTTTTACATTACCTTTTGTTTAAATTAGTTTTACAAGAGGCTAAACATTATAGCTATTCTTTAAAAAAAAAGGCTTACAAGTTATGCATGTATGTATATATGCATATTCTTTTTGCTAACAAAAGTATAAGCAATATTTAATGGCTTATTATCTGAAGGAAGTAATAGTTAATTTAGAAACATTTATAATCAAGAGAAAAAAGAATTTGGACCAACAATCATCTCTAAGGGTTTCAGGATTGTAAGACTTACCTTTTCAGGAGAAGAAAAAGATTGGAGAAGAACTCATGCCAATTTGGAAATTAGTTTTCCTTATCCTTCACCAGAAGGTGTCCATAAGCTTAGTATTTTTTTTTTTCCCTAAGGATCAACCCCATACCAGTAAATTCATATTTGCATTTCTGAGAAAATGATTAGAGTAAAACAAGACACATTTAGATCTGCTATTTTGGTGGGAAACTTGTTTTTAACAATGCTGGTTGAAGAATGTGATCTCTGGTGGGACGATCACAGCAGAAACAGAGGCGACTGCAGTGGGGTGTGGCAGTAGGGAGAGACCGGGTCCAGCTCCAAATACAAGAAACAGTAGGAATATATAGCCAAGGTGGGGGGGTGCGGGGTTGGTCGAATGGAATACTGTCAAGAGGACACGTCGGTAGTTATGGGAGATTCTTTCAAACTGACCTAACAGGATCCTTCCGGAATCAGATGATTGGGTGATTCCAATATCACACTGATCAGATACTACCTGGAGGATTGCAGAACACTGGCAACCTGCCTGGATGTCGAGGGTGATGAGATACCGAGGATGGGGGATTCTGGTTAGATTGACTTTGCAATCCTAGGATTCTTGCTCACGTCGGACAATGCAGAGAAGAACGAGGAAGCTCCAAAGTCAAGTCCTAGATGAAAAAGAATTTAGAGATGCATGAGTGTAGAGTTTGGCCAAGGAGAGAATCTTTGTCACTTTTTAAATTAAGAGTCAAATATGTACGAGCATTTCACCATTGGGGATCCCTGGGTGGCTCAGTGGTTTGGCACCTGCTTCGGCCCAGGGTGTGATCCTGGAGACCCGGGATCGAGTCCCACGTCGGGCTCCCTGCATGGAGCCTGCTTCTCCCTCCTCCTCGGTCTCTGCCTCTCGCTCTATGTCTCTCATGAATAAATAAATAAATAAATAAATCTTAAAAAAAAAATTTCACCAAAGGGGGAAAATAATAACCCATGCATGTAGAAGCCCAGAACTTCAATTATACCAGCCACAAAAAGGTTAATATTATCTATGATCATTTAATTTTAATATTAATTGTGAGGTCCTAATGTTCCAATAGATTTGGTATAAAGTATAAGCTGAGCTTCAGGGAGAAGGTGGTTCAGTTTTTTTTTGTTTGTTTGTTTATTTTCCTCTGCTTCTCGGTCAGGGATCAGCACCATGTGGCCTGTCGCCCTAAATTAAATGCCCTGACCTTTCTTCCTATGAGAGAGCATATTTTGTTTATCCAGAATGTTTCGTGTCCCCTCCTCTCACCCAGTATATTGAAAATTTACACTGCACTGGGGTGTGGTGTCTGCATAGATATTCCGGAAGAAAATGCAAACTGTGGCTTGAAATCACATCTTGAGGCTCGATGGGCGGTGTGGGGGAGGGGGCGTATATTGCCAGGTTGATGAAGGAATTCCAGAGCTTTCTGTCTTCTTCAGCTTTGATTGATGGCATCTCTGTCTCGTACATAACTAATTCAAATTATTTGTGCCTCTTGAGTATATAATATGAGCCAAAAGTTGCACTGCATCCTCCTACTGTTTGCAAACTCTCTAAGTGATCCCTGCCAGGAACCAGCCCTCAAGGGGAAAGTTAATATTCCAGATATTCCAATAATTTGATTTGATCTGATTTTCAAAGGAAGCTTTGTCGAATCAAGAGGGTAAGAGAGATGTGTCTTGAAAAATTTTTATTTATATGGATTTGTATGTTTGATTCTTCTCTCTTTAGACAAACTGAGAGGTCTTCAGACTATTTAAATATTTTAAAATACAAATGTTTCCTTCTTTAGAGTAGCTTCTGACTATAGGAATATAGAAGAGCTTACTCTTCAGGCATGCAAATGATGCTCGCATATAAGGAAAGCCTAGCTGAGATTATGGTGTCTTTTCTCAGGGCTTGAGAAAGGAAACCTATTACAGATCGCAGTGATTTGGTCACTAGGACATATCGTGTTTCTGAGAAATATCTGAAGCGAACTAGTCCGTACTTGGCTCAAAGAGGCAGGCCAGTCTTTGCTCTGCGCTCAAGCTATATATGAAATGAAACGGATGTTACAACTGTTATGACTGGAGAAATTGGACAACCTGCCTATTTAACAGGTTTTTCCTTGATGCACAGGGCAGGTGCGCTCTTTCTACCTGCGGGTTGTGTGAAGTTTTTTTTTTTTTTTTATAATAAATTTATTTTTTATTGGTGTTCAATTTACCAACATACAGAATAACACCCAGTGCTCATCCCATCAAGTGCCCCCCTCAGTGCCCATCACCCATTCACCCCCACCCCCGCCCTCCTCCCCATCCACCACCCCTAGTTCGTTTCCCAGAGTTAGGAGTCTTTATGTTCTGTCTCCCCTTCTGATATTTCCCACTCATTTCTTCTCCATTCCCTTATATTCCCTTTCACTATTATTTACATTCCCCAAATGAATGAGACCATATAATGTTTGTCCTTCTCCGACTGACTTACTTCACTCAGCATAACACCCTCCAGGTCCCTCCACGTTGAAGCAAATGGTGGGTATTTGTCGTTCCTAATGTCTGAGGAATATTCCACTGTATACATAAACCGCATCTTCTTTATCCAGCATCTTTTGTTGGACACCGAGGCTCCTTCCACAGTTTGGCTATTGTGGACATTGCTGCTAGAAACATCGGGGTGCAGATGTCCCGGCGTCTCACTGCATCTGTATCTTTGGGGTAAATCCCCAGCAGTGCAATTGCTGGGTCGTAGGGCAGGTCTATTTTTAACTCTTTGAGGAACCTCCACACAGTTTTCCAGAGTGGCTGTACCAGTTCACATTCCCACCAACAGGGCAGGAGGGTTCTCTTCTCTCCACATCCTCTCCAACATTTGTGGTTTCCTGCCTTGTTGATTTCCCCCATTCTCACTGGTGTGAGGTGGGACCTCATTGTGGTTTGGATTTGTATTTCCCTGATGGCAAGTGATGCAGAGCATTTCCTCATGTGCTTGTTAGCCATGTCTATGTCTTCCTCTGTGAGATTTCTATTCATGTCTTTTGCCCATTTCATGATTGGATTGTTTGTTTCTTTGCTGTTGAGTTTAAGAAGTTCTTTATAGATCTTGGAAACTAGCCCTTTATCTGATACGTCATTTGCAAATATCTTCTCCCATTCTGTAGGTTGTCTTTGAGTTTTGTTGACTGTATCCTTTGCTGTGCAAAAGCTTCTTATCTTGATGAAGTCCCAATAGTTCATTTTTGCTTTTGTTTCTTTTGCTTCGTGGATGTATCTTGCAAGAAGTTGCTGGGGCTGAATTCAAAAGGGTGTTGCCTGTGTTCTTCTCTAGGATTTTGATGGAATCTTGTCTCACATTTAGATCTTTCATCCATTTTGAGTTTATCTCTGTGTCTGGTGCAAGAGAGTGGTCTAGTTTCATTCTTCTGCATGTGGATGTCCAATGTTCCCAGCACCATTTATTGAAGAGACTGTCTTTCTTCCAGTGGAGAGTCTTTCCTACTTTATCGAATATTAGTTGACCATAAAGTTCAGGGTCTACTTCTGGGTTCTCTATTCTGTTCCATTGATATATGTGTCTGTTTTTGTGCCAGTACCACACTGTCTTGATGACCACAGCTTTGTAGTACAACCTGAAATCTGGCATTGTGATGCCCCTAGCTATGGTTTTCTTTTTTAAAATTCCCCTGGCGGGATCCCTGGGTGGCGCAGCGGTTTGGCGCCTGCCTTTGGCCCAGGGCGTGATCCTGGAGACCCGGGATCGAATCCCACATCGGGCTCCCGGTGCATGGAGCCTGCTTCTCCCTCTGCCTGTGTCTCTGCCTCCCTCTCTCTCTCTCTGTAACTATCATAAATAAATAAAAATTTAAAAAAAAAAATTAAAAAAAAAAGAAATTATAAAAAAAAAATTCCCCTGGCTATTCGGGGTCTTTTCTGATTCCACACAAATCTTAAAATATTTTGTTCTAACTCACTGGAGAACATCTACAGTGTTTTTGAGGGATGAAAGGCATGTTATTTTGAGACACTGATGTGAAAAGTTATGAGTAGCTATTTGCAAACGTGGCCCCTAGTTCCCCCCGCCCCAGAGACTGCTTCTGTGTGCTATTCCCTTTTAAATGGGAAGGAGGTAGAAATATTAAGATTTTTGACTAGCTTACATAGGGAATCCCAATATGGAAATTTAGCATCAACTGGAATTGGCATAGCCCAACGAAAATGAGTATGAGGAGGGAGGAGAGCCAGGAATGGAGCTGAGAGCACAGGGGTGGCGCTGGCCCATGCAAGCTCAGGTGAGAAGAGGGCCGGTGCATGACTTTGCCTTTGGTATAGACGCTGCCAGCTGTCTATACCTGCCTGGTATAAAGACATGCCCGAGTCCATGGCACTGACATTTTTTCGCTTCCCATTACATTGCAGATTGATTTATTGTTTAATCCATCCCTGTGGGCTCATGTAGTAAAATTACATAGTTCTTTTCCTGCGCTGCGTTGCACCTTTGGGCTCGTACCAGTGTGGGTGGCCCGGAGGGGCAGCCACTCCCACACGGGGAAGGAGGCTCAGTGGGTCCTCATCGGCCGCAGGAAGGAGCAAAGCCCGTGTTTGCTCTTGAGGATAGTGCACAAGATCCCACCTCCGGGATGCAGAAATTTGAATGTGAAGCAGGTCTTGGCTCTGAGCCCGAAATCTCTAGTTTTATTGAAGTCCATGAAGCCAATACCATGCAGATTCACATGCTTCATGAAGGAAGTTTAAAAAATGATTGCAAATCTTGCCATGTGCAGTGACATGTTCTTTTTAAACCTAAGCAACTTTAAAAACCAATATTTGGCCCGGTTCGAAGACATTATTTTTAAAATAGCCTTTTGCTATTTTTTAGTTAACAGAATAAATGTATGTGCATTAAAGAAACTTTAGATGATATGCCCACGCAAGAAAAAGAGCCAGCAGTAGTCCAATTCCTTACTGCACATTAGAAATATACACATGCAATTATACGTATGTTACATGACAGATATATATGTATGATCTTAAACTTAATTTATGATATGTATGTTTTATGGATAATCATCATAGGGTGGACGTCTTTATATCAAACCTGGTTCTTCAACAGTATCTTCCCCTTCTTGAAAAATGATAATAACTGAGAGACTGCACTGCAGGGATTAATTTTGCTAAAGAAAAAATGCTTGGTTTTACTACTTATAGCACTTTGAATGTTTTCCGAGGGATTAAAAAAAGGTTCATGAGAAATAAACAAGTATACATTGAAACCTGGTCGGTATAAAATAAACATAAAATAAAAATAAAAATAAGATCCCATAATATTTTTTACTCTGAGTAGCAAAGTATTAATTGGAAGAAGCTGTAGAAATGATGTGGAAGTGAGAATATATTATGAAATAATAAAATGCATTGATGGGATTAAAAAAAAAGTCATGCCAAAATATTCTTTCTGTGATATCCATAGAGTTAATAGAATTTTGGGGGTATTCCTCAGAAAGGACTTGGAAGTGAAATGTATCCCGGTCTGTCTGTTCCTGTGTGAGTGACTCCCTGAGTCAAGAGGCGCCTGGCTGGCTCTGTTGGAGCGCGCAACTTGGATCTCGAGGTTGAGAGTTTGAGCTCCAGGCTGGGTGTAGAGATTACTTAAAAAAAAATAAAATCTTAAAAAAAAAGAGAGAGAGAGAGAGAGAGAGAGAGAGAGATAAAATATTAGAAATAGATACATTATAGAAAAAGATGAATGGATGTTGTATCTTAGAATATACTGTACCTGGAATTAAGATTATTTTCCGTCATGCCCCCTTCCACCTCTGCGTTCAGCACTTAGTTATTGGCTACCACTCTGGGCGAGGCGGTCCAGCAGATCTGGGGAGTGACATGGGGGTAGGAATGAGAGTTTCTGTCCTCATGGAGCCTAAACTGGAGTCTTAAGTGTTTATGACTCAACTCACATCTCTCTTCCTCCATGAGGTATTTCCCAAGCAGATAATCTCTGTCCATGCTTCCAAAGGACAACACAAAGTGATCAATTGTCCCTTAAAACTTGCAGTGTTTTAAAATCCTTCTTGTTCCCTTGACCATGAACCCTTTAATAGCAAATCGTCAGATTAATCTTGGAGTTTACAGGGCCTCGAAGAGTATAAATTAATTGAGAAATGCTTATACAGTCCATTGGTGAATCAGTGAATAAACAATACGTGAATCAACAGAGTTATCTTTAGCAGAACAAAAACTTAAAAACTAATAAATTCGTGTCTAAAATGTAAAGTTTAAATTGGCGATAATTAAAAGTACACGAAATCACGAAGGCGTGCCTCTATTTGCGTACCAAATCCTAGAATCTGGAAAAATACATCGTGGTGCCAAGGCCATCAAACGACCCATGTATGCAAAATTTGTAAGAAATGGATTCCCCTCTCCAGAAAGTGTCCCTTGAAAGCGAAGAACTTGGGACGTGATAACGTGTGTGGTGTGATCCTTCTTACATGCCGCTCACCCTGCGAGGTCCTGCACTCCCCCGCTGTGGGATGCACACCCCTTGCCGACCTACCCTCCCCGCATCCCTGTCTCCGGTGGATGCTCTTCCCACAGGTAGAGGCACCTGAGACCTAAGAGGTGCTTAGTGTCCCCCTTGCTTCATCACCTTCCCTTTGATCAAGGCGACTCCTTTCTTCTCACTGCCATTTGCCGGCACCTTTCCCTTTGCTCTCCGTCATGCAACAACGTGTGGACTTCGGTTCTAGCTTCACAGTTCCTATTACTATTTTCTGGCTCGTTAAATATCACCATCCTCAACATTCCATGGACTGTTTTTCCCTTTTCTTTCCTTTTTTTTGACTCTTTTGAAGTGTTTCTTTTTAATTATTATTTTTAAAATTTTGTTCTGACTTCTCTATTTTTTTATTTATTTATTTATTTATTTATTTATTTATTTTAACTTCTCTATTTTAGATTCACAATTCAGTTGTCGTACACGGGGACTTTGTACCACCACTGCCTTCAGGAAAGTCCTGGCTCAGAGCGTCCTACTCTTCTAACAGGACTTGCTTACTGGTGATCCTCTTCCATTCCTCATCCAATTGCATGTGACCCTGTCGTGCCAACAGAACTTGGTTTAATTCTCCCTTTGTTTTCATTTCTCACCCTACTTTCCTGCTTCCCAGCCTTTTTTCCAAGAATTTGCCTTCCTGTTCTCCCTCCCTTCCTTCCC
Organism: Canis lupus familiaris; assembly: GCF_011100685.1. Classification (NCBI taxonomy): domain Eukaryota; kingdom Metazoa; phylum Chordata; class Mammalia; order Carnivora; family Canidae; genus Canis; species Canis lupus. The sequence goes on from NC_049255.1 coordinate 39,301,447, forward strand.
ATTTGTCCCTCAGCCTCTTTGTCTTCTGCCTCTATTCCCATGGTGGAACGATCATAAAAAAAGCAAAGTGTCTTCCTATTGGAAAATTTGGTGAATATCTTTCTGTCTTTATCTTACACATTCCCAGCGTTCCCAACTCTCAGCAACTCTGTTCTCATTAACTTCCAAGACATGACCCTATCTTACTTTGTCCATTACTGTTGGCCTTCTCCTCTCTCTCTAGAGGATCACATCCATCTCTGTGTTTGCATCTCGCTGATGGTGATACCGACGTTTAGGTCTGTCCTTGTTGTCCTTAGGACCGAGCATTCTTTTGTCATTAATACAATCCTCTCTGACTTCTCTTATAGCATCTCAAGCTTACATGGATTCAATAGGAATCTCAGGGTCACCTGGGTAGCTCAGGGGTTGAGTGTCTGCCTTCAGCTCAGGGCGTGACCCCGAGGTCCTGGGACTGAGTCCTGCATCGGGCTCCCTGCAGGACTTTGCCTGTGTCTCTGCCTCTCTCAGGGTCTCTCATGAATAAATAAATAAAATCTTAAAATAAATAAATAAATAAAATAGTAATTTTAATTTCCTTTTCCCAATACCATAATACTTACCCAGTTTTATTTATTTTAATGGCATCACCTACTGCCCAGGTTTTCAATCCCAACTCACATCCAGTTGACCCACTTAATCCTTAAATTAAATATACTGACTAGGTCTTGAACCTGATGCCTTACATTAATGTTTTTCTACTTCTTGACTAGGGACACCTAAGTTCTGTTAGTGCTAAAGCTTCCCATCAGATTTTCCTGCCTCTGTTTTGCACTCTTCTAACCTAGGGGTCAGCAAACTTTTCCTCTAAAGGAACAAATCATGATTATATTTAGCTATACAGTCTCTGTTGCAACTGAACTCTACTATCTGGCATGAAAATAGTCATAGACACTGTATAAAAAAAAATGGGTACATTTGTATTTTAATAGAATTTAATCTGTATTATAAATGGCGAACCCCTTTCATCCTGCAGCTAGAACAAATGCTCTAAATGCTAATATCATCACGGTACTCAGCCGCTCAGCATGTACCTTCAACAACTTCTTACTCTATTTAAAAAAAAAACCAAACTTTTTTTGTCGCTTTTAAAGCACTGCCTGACTTGGCCCTTTCTTTTCTACTTTATCTGATGGCACATCCTCTTTATTCATCAATCTTAATTATGTGTCTGAAGAATGGGCAACATTCAGGTCCAGCTATATAATTTGTAAAGCCTAGTGAAAAGTCATAATGCGAGGCCCTTATTCAAAATCATGAAGAATTGCAAAATGCAATAGAGTATTAAACCAAGAGTGGACTCTTAGCCTGGGGCCATGTGCAGCTGTACAAGTTGCACACCCATGAAACCCCATCTCCACCTGAGAATCTTTGAATATGCTTCCTTGAGCCCTGAAATATACCTTCCATTGCCTCACCCCTATCCTCCGCTACTCCTCTTTCTCATCTTTTATGTTTCAATTTAAAAACAGCAACTCCTCAGACAGGCCTTTCTTTCTTTCTTTCTTTCTTTCTTTCTTTCTTTCTTTCTTTCTTTCTTTCTTTCTTTCTTTCTTTCTTCTTTCTTTCTTCTTTCTTTCTTCTTTCTTCCCTTTCTTCTCTTTTTTCTTTTATTCAAGATTTGATTTATTGATTGATTTATTGATTTATGAGAGAAAGAGCATGGGTGGAGGGGAAGGGTAGAGAGAGAAGGAGAAGCAGACTCCCCACTGAGCATGGAGCCTGACACATTATGACCTGAGCCAAAGTGAGACACTTAATCAACTGTACCACCCAGACACCCCCAGACGGGCCTTTCTAACCAACTTGCCTAAAGTAGAACCTTCCTCCATCATCACGTCTTATTTCTGTATTTTGTATCACAGTATCCTCTTTGCTCATTATTTTATAGTAATTGTCGTTATTTAAAATGATGTAATTCGGGATCCCTGGGTGGCGCAGCGGTTTGGCGCCTGCCTTTGGCCCAGGTCGCGATCCTGGAGACCCGGGATTGAATCCCACATCGGGCTCCCGGTGCATGGAGCCTGCTTCTCCCTCTGCCTGTGTCTCTACCTCATTCTCTTTCTCTCTCTGTGACTATCACAAATAAATAAAAATTAAAAAAAAAATTTAAATTGTTAAAAAAAATAAAAATAAAAAATAAAATGATGTAATTCTTATCTGAACTGTAGAATTAATTATGACAATATGACAATAATCACTCACTCAGGTACCAGTAACCAAAATAACTCTACATTTATAAAAACCAGCTACTATGAAGAATAAAAATAATTTGGTAATCATTTTTCCCACAATCACATGTTTAAATCATTATTACGAAGATCTATGGAAGACATATTTTTTGGGTACTATATAAGTCAATTGTACTCGGTAGTGAGAAATCTTGCACAAGCAAATTAATAACTTCAAGGATCTGTGGCAATACTGAGATGAAAACAAGCCTATTTGAAGATGAAAACAAAATTTTAAAGAATCAGAGAGTCAGTACTTTTAGGAACTACAACTAGACCATTTATAATAAATGAAAAAAAAATTAAATATATAGATAGATTATATAAATGTTTCTCTGATAATATGAAGCACATATATTCTCTTGTAGAAGACTGTTTTTTTTAAAAAAGGTGTATGAGAAATTTCAAAATTTATTAGATAAAATTTGATTTCTGGACAATGCCATATGATATAACAGGCAGTAGCTTTAGATTTAACTTTAAAAATACTTGTAATTTTTTTTTTTAGTTTGTAATATTTTTGTTGTAACAATCTAAAGTCTGAAAATACTGTATGAAATTCTAAAATTTTTCATATTAAATTCAATATTATTGGTATAGTTGCCATGAAGCACTGGGATAATGAAATCGGTTTTGGTTTTGTTTTGTTTTGTTTTTGGTTTCTGCTTTTTTCATTTCATTTGATTGGCTCAGCTTATTAAAAAATAAAAAGTTGAGATTTAGAAAATATATTCAGGTCTATTACTTTTCTTCTCTCCAACATGAGTTTATAGATATTATTTCTTCTTAAATAATTAGTAATATGTGCTGTGGATACCAGACCCATGAAAAGTCTTTGGTGTTTTGTTATAGATGTTTATAAGCTGGGATTTTATTGCTCTTGTTTGTTTTTAAAGATTTTATTTATTTGAGAGAGAGAGAGAGATGATGCATACAAAGGGACAAAGGAAGGAGAGAGAGACTCTCAACCAGACTCCTGGAGGAGCTTGGAGTGTGACGGGCCTTGATCTCAAGACTCTGAGATCATGACCTGAGCCAAAACCAACAGTCAACTACTTAACCAACCAAGCCACCCAGGCGCCCCTATTGTTACAGTTCTAACATAAGATTAAGCATTTGGAACATTACGAAAAATTGAAATTATTAGAGGAACAGCACAATTGGATTTTTTTTTTGTAGCTTTATTTATTTATTTTTTTAAAGTATGGATCATCAGATTGATTCTACTTAAATTTATTATCCCAAAACCAACTCCATTAAACCTCACTGAAGAGTGAAGTTGCTATTTTGGCAGATCTATTAAATTGGATCAGCTATAAACCACTATTTTTAGAATATTAGGATCCTAAATATGGAAATTTGTTTTTAGTAAACTAGAGGTATATGTTTTCTCCAAATGCTTTATTTAAACAGAAGGTCAAAAGTGATTTTGCCCCTGATTTACTTATTGCTTTAGAAATATTTGTACTTATATTTTTTTTGTTTGTTGGTTTGGAAATTGATATATGAGAGAGAGAATTATTTCTTGAGTTTGAAGACAGCTAAGTTTGAAATTTGGTTCTGCTACTTACTAGCTGTAATCAGGGCCAGGTAATCTAACATCTGTCGGTTTTAGGGTTTTTGTTTGTCTTTTTTTTTTTTTTTTTTAATGTGGAACAGTCCAAGAGGTGCAAGGCTGCATAGCTGAGAGGATGGTTGTAGGAACCAAATAAGATACTATACCTATAATCCCATGGCATATAAAGTGATACTGCTATTGATAATAGTATCATGCCTAATGATTTTGTAAGACTTTAGAAACATAGCGAAAAATTTTATTGCTTTTGATTCAATGTGATGTTCTCATTTTGTAGGTTTTCTTTTTTCAAATCTAAGTTTTTATTCCTTTTTATGTCTTTCTCTATTGCTTTTTGCATTCTGTCCATGATGCATCCCTTGTCACTTTGTGTACTGGCAGTTTGGAAATATCCCAGAGTATATCATTATATAGGTTCAACCAGACTTTGATGATAGCTATTTTGTTGGATGAGGTCTATTCCATTGATTTGTTACATGTTGCATAGGAATAGATACCTGGAGACACATATTTGTTAACTTCCTGATATAGCTTGCAGTTGCAGGTGGTGGTTTATACAATTTAACATCATTTTCAACTCTCTGGTTGAGAATATTTCAAAGCATTTCCTTGATATGAGTGAGTTCTACACGTTTTATTCCCTTATGTTTAACATTTTACAACCTGGTCGGGTCTCACTTAATGCAAGTGTTCAGATAAGCCTACTTTGTTGACAACTTTTAACTCCATTTAGATTTCATACAGTATTGCTCGTTTTTATTAAGTATCTTATAGGCAATCTCTGTTATATACTTGAAATGAATTCCTAATTCTCAAACTATATTTCTCTTTTTCTATTGAGCAAGCAAAAATCGTAGAATAACTGCAAAATGGTACTCTTTTCCTATTATTTTTCCGAATTTCCTCATTAACACATGAAGATAAATTAGCAAGAGGATTTACTGTTGAACTATTTAAAGATAAATTGTGTTATTCTTATAAATATATATGAATGTACATATATGATATATGAACTAATAAATTGTGTTATTCTTATACATATATATGAATATATATATTTATATATATATCTGAACTAATTCTAGCATTGTCTAGAAAAGAAATGAAAGGCATTCTCTCATTTGTCACTTCAATGGTAAATAATCTTTACTCTTTGTATAACTACTATGCTATATATTTATTCAAGAAGGTTAGCAAGGATTCCCCTGGAGATTTCTGCACAAGGATGTTTACTGAAGTACTGTTTATAATAGAGACAAACTGGAGATAAATTAGTAGCTCATATTGAGGAAAGAAATAAATTATAGAACAGTCATATACCTTAATGTGATATTGCCTTTAAAATGTGAATTCGTTGGTACATGTTTAGAATAGAGTATAAAGGCTATTTGGATGTAAAATTATATATTCAGTGTGATTCAAGTATGGAAAAATAGAATGTACGTGAGACACTGGTTAGCAATAAAAACAGTATGCTAGGAACAGATATCAGAGAGTGATAACACAGATGATCTTACATTTGTTTCTTATTTATATTTTTTCTATTTTCTCTATTTTCTTTTCTTTTCTTTTCTTTTTTTTTTTCTTTTCTCTTATTTTCTTTTCTTTTTCAAGATTTTATTTACTTATTTGACAGAGAGAGAGCCAGTGAACACAAGCAGGAAAGAGCAGCAGGCAGGGAGAGAGGGAGAAGCAGATCCCTGCTGAGCGGGGAGCCCGATGTGGGGCTGGGTCCCAGGACCCCGGGATCATGACCGGAGCCGAGGGCAAACGCTTAACCGATTGGGCCATCCAGGCGCCCCCCTATTTTCTCAATTTCTATAATGAATATGTGAGAGTTTACAACGGGGAAATTATCATTAGTTAAACTACAACATGTAGTCAGAATATTTTTTTTCCCTTGTATATTATGATACTTTGAATTTCAAGGACTTAAAATTCTTATATCTCAGAATTGTAATTAGGGTAGGTGCTATTATTCTGTATTTCTGTTATACTCCCTTATTATGCCATAAACATACATTACAAAGAAGCAGGATGCACTAAAACCAAAGGACTATGCAGCTTGAGACTGTAGCATAGAGAAATAACTTAGAATAGTAGAACTCACCTTATTTTCCTGGTTTTGTATAATTTCTACATGCATAATTAAGAGATTGATCAATTGTCTGTCAAGTATATATCAATGAAGCTGGAGAGAAAAAGAGATTAATAAACCCTCTCAAGAGTATCTTTCCTGAAAAAGGAAAAAGAAAACCAAAACCACAGACTCCATTTATTGTATTTTCATATTTAGATCCTCTATACTTAATCTCAGTCCAAAAAAAAAAATATATAAACTTGTGCCAAGTATAGCAAAGAATCTGATATTTTGAATTCAGAAGTAATAACCAAACATGAATATTTTCTTGTTTCTTATTTCTCTTTTAAGAACTCATTGTTATTGATTTGCTTAAGAAAGAGGAAGATAAAAAAAAAAAGGAATATAAGGGCTTCGTGTGGCTCAGTCAGTTAAACGTCTGGCTTTGGCTCAGGTCAGGATCTCAGGGTCCTGGGATCAAGTCCCTAACTGGGCTCCCTGCTTGGCAGGGAGTCTGCTTCTCCCTCTCTCTCTCCCTCTGCCTCTGCCCCTGCTCGTGCTCTCTCTCTCTGTGCCAAATAAATAAATCAAATCTCTATTAAAAAAAAAAAAGAGGAAGATGATATACTGAAAGTGCTGTAATGTTGCACCATCCTATTTCTGGTAGAAAGTTACACATGTGCTTTACCATTTGGACCACCACTGACTTGACCATTCAAACCATTAGTATGTTTAGTCCAGACCTGACAACTGCTTTGATTATTGAATTATCTTTCCAGTCAGTGATCCTAAAACATCAGTTTCATGCTTAGACAAAAGGCACATACATCCCTGGTTAAGTAATCATTTTACTAACAGTTCTCATCCGAGTGATATACTTGTTGCTTTTTAATGCTTAATGTCTTACAGGAATGTTCACAAACAATGTAATATCTGAATTTAATAAAATAATACTTATTATTCCCTAGCATAAAGAATAATTGAAATTTGAGGATTGAAAAGAGTCCTAATCCTTGAGAAACGTTCAACCTTGCAGGAAAAAAAAAAAAAAAGAAAAAAAAAAAAAAAAAAAGCTTACATGAGGAAGACACCATAGTTGCTTGTGACCGATGAGCACCATATAACAACATCCTCAAGCACAGACGTAGAAAACAGAGAATTCAGGCTAGTGAAGGAATTCAGTCGAAGAACTAAGGCTGTAAGTTTGAAACGGCATTTAGGACATGGGTTTTTAAAAAGGAGGCAGGAAAAAAAAAGAAAAAAAAAACAAACGAGGCAGAAAAATGACCTCTTGACTTCTCAGTGACTTGACACTGACTTTCTGTTTTCACATTAAGAACCTTGTTGCTTGAGAATCACACTATTTTTTTGTTGCATGTGGTGCTAATTAGAGATTTTCAAGCAGGAGCACCTGGGGGGCGCGGTTGGGCATCTGCCTTCAGCTCAGGGCATGACCCCAGGGTCCTGGGATCAAGTCCCTCGTTGGGCTCCCTGCAGGGAGCCTGCTTCTCCCTCTGCTGTGTCTCTGTCTCTCTCTCTGGGTCTCTCACGAATAAATACATAAAATCTTAAAATTTTTTTTTTCTCAAGCAAAGAGCTGAAGTGTTGTTTTTCAATACTCTACATTATAGCCATTCTATGCTGACATCTCTTTAAAATATCTCAATGAGATTTTTCTAATAGTTTGAAAAAAATCAGAGTGATTTTACCTTGAATCTGAACCTCAGTTTTATTCACCGTGTTATGCTGCATACACATGTTCTCTACGTTTCTGGGCCATTTGCTGAGCTGCACTAGCTAAAGATACCATTAGTCACACGGCCTCACTTCTAAGTTGCCTGTTGTGCTGGGCTCCCCCTGAGTGCAGGCCGCCCCCCTGCAAGTGCCTTCAGCACCCCCCCTGCCCCCGCCCTCCTGCCCCCGCCTCCCGCGGCCCTTTGCTGGACGTAGCAGCCCCAGCAGGTGGACTGAAGTCTGTGGATTTCCAGAGTTTTCTTTCACTGTGACCTATCTAAGAATAACTGCCAGTACCTTAATAACAGACTTGTCAAATATATTGTAATTTCGAAGACAATTCCTCCTTTTAATTTTGTTCATCTTTGGCCCTCCAATTTCATACGCTTATGATTTTCTAGGGGGAATAATTATGTCATTGTACTGTCATTCATCTTTAAACACCATCTAGAAAACAATAAATTTTTAATAAATAATACAATACTTTTATAATAATAATAATAAATTTTATTATGATTCATGAATTGTGACCTATCCCTAATCCCACATACATACATTATATACAAAATGTACTATAAAATATGGGTAAATTTGCCTGCACCAATTTTTTTTGTGCTTCCAAGTTATTGACCAATTCTCACAACAGATGTTTTGAAAATCTTTTTGGTTACGAGTCAAAACCAGTGTTTAATAGGCCTCTTCCTTCTTTAGCCAGCGCTTGCACTCGTTACCATACATTGCCACCCAAACAGCTTTTTACATGTCAGATTTGTTGTTTCAAATATTTTTAGTTACTCCATGTTTCCTTATATATTTTTAAAAATTTTATTTATTTAATCCTGAGAGACACAGAAAGAGAGAGAGGCAGAGACACAGGCAGAGGGAGGAGCAGGCTCCATGCAGGGAGCCCGATGCGCGACTCGATCCCAGGACCCTGGGGTTACGCCCTGGGCCAAAGGCAGATGCTCAATTGCAGAGCCACCCAGGTGCCCCTCATTTTGTATATTTTGATAGATGACAGTGATGTTTTTGCAACATTCCTATCTTCTTTGAAAAACAACATACAGTTATTTGAATATATAATTGCAACTTGCATATTGCCCTTGATATACACAGTATAGTATATAAGAATGTGAAAATGGAATAGTTATATTACCAACATAAGTAATAAAAAGCAATTTTCTTGTACTTACTAAAATAGAACAAAGATGGAAATAATTAAGCCTGCCAAGGATGACATATTTTTAGGCTCAACTGGATACTTATTGAACTTACACAAATGACAGGTATTTTTAACTTTGAAGAAAAATGAGAAAAAAAGTAAAGGCCATAAAATTCTGGTAACATATCAAGAGATTATGTTTTAAAATTGGTAGGAGAGGGATGCCTGGATGGCTCAGTGGTTGAGCATCTGCCTTCGGCTCAGGTCAGTGACCCCGGGGTCCTAGGATAGAGTCCTGCATCGGGGTCCCTGCAGGGAGCCTGCCTCTCTCAGGGTCTCTCGTGAATAAATAAATAAAATTCAAAAATGAAATTGATAGAGAGAGGGAGCGCATTTCAAGAAATTGGGAAATGGAATCCCAAACAGAAAACTAAATCTAATATTCAACTTTTGCACATTAACCTGCGTGCACAAATTAGGAAGATATTGTATAAACAAGCACATGGTAATTCCACGAAGCTAATTTTAATGCAGAAGTGAATCATGTTTTTATTTTTATTTTTTTTATTTTTTTTGAATCATGTTTTTAAATGTACAATTCTCTTCTCTGTTTTTCATTTCACCATTGCAAATGTCATGACCAGATATCATAGAAATGTTTTATGAAATCTTACAAATTCTAAGAAAAAAAGTAAACATTCGATTGATTGATAAACAGGATACACTGTCATGTACATGTGCAGAGCTGACGTAAGCGAATCCTTTTTCTCCCAGCAATAAGCGTGTTTAGTAAATACTTTGATAGGATGTAGTGCCTAGAAGAGAGAACTGTCCCCATCATGTTGCTTTTCATTACGAGCCATGTTTTTTTTTTTTTTCCAGGTAGGGGTGCATGTGTGTGTTGTTTGTTTTAGATATTTTTAGCTCTCTAACTTAAACATTTAGGTCATTGATAATTGAATACACACTTTGAGTCTGTGAGCAGCTTTATCATTGTCCCATCTAGTCTAGTCTGTGGCTGCATCCTAGTCTTCCAAGTTCGGAAGATAGCTTCCTAAATGATTTCATTCTTTTTATTTGCTTATATTTCTTAACAGTGTCCTTTGTTGCTTGAACTTCTTTGCTATTTAAATTAGTTTTCACAACATCTTAATCATCTAAATATTTTAGTCCTGTTGTCTTTGTTAATTTCATGGACTTTTTATGTTCATCACATCACAGCCTTGCGGGTAAGCGTGATGTGGGTCTTTTAAATTTGTTTTAGTTTACATTCAAAGTACTCACTGCCCTTCTTGCTGTTTCTTTTTCTTTTCTCTTTTCTTTCTTTTTTTTTAATATTTTATTTATTCACAATAGACATAGAGAGAGGCAGAGACACAGGCAGAGGGAGAAGCAGGCTCCATGCTGGGAGCCCGACGAGGGACTCGATCCCGGGACTTCAGGATCGTGCCCTGGGCCAAAGGCAGGTGCTAAACCGCTGAGCCACCCAGGGATCCCTCTTTTCTCTTTGCTTTTTTCTTTCTTTCTCTTCTTTTATCTTTTTCTTTTTGTAGGGAGGGAGGGAGGGAGGTCGGAGTTTGAGTAGGATGGGGAGGCGTGCCGTGAGGCGGGAGGGCGTTGGCAGGTGGGGCGTGAGTATCTGGCTTTCGTGCTTTATGGATGTTGTTCTTTCTTTCTTTCTTTCTTTCTTTCTTTCTTTCTTTCTTTTCTTTATTTCTTTCTTTCTTATTTCTCTCTCTCTCTCTCTCTCTCTCTCTCTCTTTCTTTCTTTCTTTCTTTCTTTCTTTCTTTCTTTCTTTCTTTCTTTCTTTCTTTCTTTCTTTCTGATTTAATTCATTTGAGAGAGTCAGAGCCTGAGCAGGGGGACCTTCTTGTTGTTTTAATAATTAATCAAGTGATATAGAATAATTGAGCTGGCCTTTGTCTGCTTCCGTTTCAGCGGTATTCTCTTTTCTGATTTCTAGCCAATGGCCTATTTCTTTCATATGCTCTCTCAGTCTGTACTATGGGATCTACCATTAGGTGCCAAACCTACAAGGAATTATCTTAATATTCAGATGTCATACTGGGAAGAGATACATAGAGGCACCAAATGCGACGTAGCAGTGAATCATAAAATATCTGCTTTATTTGTAACACATATCTTCAAATTTTATCTGTGCTTGCCATCTTTTTGAATTCAGGCAGTTATTTATGTGCTAGCAAATATATATTATGATATGCCATTCATCTGGAAAGTGTTTCAAAAAGACAACATTCCTTTTTGATGACATAAAAAACAATTTTTATAAAGCCCATTTTCATCAAGAACCGGTTTATTTGAATCTGTGCATTTCATACTGAATGATTTTTATGTTTGCATGGGCAAAATAATTGTAAATATATCTTCTGTGGCCATACAGCTGTAACTCTTTCATCCCTCATGCCTTGGAAGATGCCTTTAAAGTATAAAGCAACTTAGATTTCTTCTGCATTTTAACGAATGATTTCCTTTTTTTTTTTTTTAACGAATGATTTCTTGTCAGACAAATACATAGTAATCATTTATTATGTTATAATTGCAGCATGTGGGTTTACTGAGCAGAAAAGAAAGACTTTGCATAAGCTTGACTAATAGCTCCATGAATCTTGGAGCAGTCTTAGGAGATGACATATTTCAAGCCCTAACCCTTTGGTGGGTTGGCATTTGAATCAAGTGTTGTCAGAGAAGATATTAGAACAAATTCTAGTAAACGGAATGATGTCTCCCCAAAGATGGCCACGTCCTAAACCCTGTCGTCTTTGAATAGGTCACCTTAATTGGCAAATGAGACTTTGTACGTGTGACTAAGTTAAGGATTTTGAGACATGATTATTCTGGATTAGTTGGGTGGGCCCAGTGTACTCACTGGAGTCTTCTATGGGTGAGAGAAACAGAGTCGAAGAACGAAATGTGACTAAGGAAGAGGAGATCAATGAGAGCAAGTGGATTTGAAGATACGGGGCTGCTGATTGTGAGAACAGAGTAAGAGGCGATGTGCCCCGGGGAGGCAGGCGGGTTCTAGAAGCTACAATATGCAAAGAAGTGGATTTTCCCATAGAGCTTCCATAAATAAGAAGCACAGCTCTGTGGACACCTGGGTTTTGGTTTTAGGTCCATGAGACCCATTTTGGACGCTGATCCCTAGAGCTGTAAGATAACAGACGTGTGCGGTTTTAAACCACGAAGTTTGTGGTGATTTGTTTCAACAGCAACTGGAAGCTTTTTTAGAATAACAGTAGGCATTCAGGGGTGGGGGGAAGGTGCGGTGTTCCGTTAGGAAGTAGATGAGGTTCATCCTCCCCTCCCCTCCGCTCTCACGAGGGATGAGCCACTTCTCTGGGCTTTTCCCTTCTGCCCCAGCATAAGCATCTGCCCACGTCACCTCTTTCCTCCTGCCCCCCCTTGCCTCATCTGTTTTTCCTCAAGACCTTCCAGCCCCCCGCCCATCTCCATCATGCGCCTCCCTCAACCCACCTGTGCTCACCTGGTACGAGGGAGCCGTCTGAGCTCAGCTTCCTGTGAGATCTCTGTTGCTGTCTCTCCATGCCTGTCCTCTAACGTAAGACGGAGAATTCGACCTCCAGGTAGCGAAGATTCTAATTCAGATCTACGCAGAGAGACGATTCTCATTCAAACCTGCACACAGAAGCGGGGTTTAGAGGAAGCCGGCCTTTCTGATCCTACTTCTATCACTCAGCAGCAGCCCACAGATACTAGAACTGACCGAGGAATGAGCTGGAAAGAATCACAGTCGTTGGCTGTTTGAAGCGTTTGATTAAAACCGTTTAAAGGAACAATTGCAATAAGTGTAAAAATTATTGGTGCAAACCGTAAAAGGACGAACTATAGAAGGAACCTCTAACTTTTTATTTCAGATGCCAACAAAAACGATAAAAGTATATCCTAAGGAGTCTTCTAAATAATTTATATACACTGATTTAATGCTTGGAACTCCTCAGTCCCCATTTAATATAAGAGGAAACTGAATGGGGCCCCTGGGTGGCTCAGTGGTTGAGCGTCTGCCTTCAGCCCAGGGCGTGACCCCAGGGTCCTGGGATCGAGTCCTGCATTGGGCTCCCTGCATGGAGCCTGCTTCTCCCTCTGCCTGTGTCTCTGCCTCTCTCTCTCTTTCATGAATAAATAAATAAAATCTTAATAAAAAATATATATATGTTAAAAAAAAAAAAAAGGAAACTGAAGCAAAAAGAGGCCAGGTGATTTTTCCAAGGTCATGCAACTGGCGAGTGGCAGTATGCATTTAAATAAGAAAACAAGTACTTATATACATACTTCTACAAAAATCATTCCTTTCATGTGTCCCAAATGTATATTTTAGTCCCCATTATCTTCAGTCAATGTCAAATACAATAATCTCAGATCAACTAATCTGGTCACTTACGTGCAACACAGTCGAGATTGGCTCACAGTAGAAATCCTGCCCTTGAAATGATCCAGCCAGGCTCTCGTGGACGTGGGCTCTCCTTCTCTCTGAAGACAGCCAGGACCCTCATGAAGACATGGACGTGTTCATGCCGCCCTAAACCGTGCTTTAAATCTGTGATTCTCAAACTTTGAATGCATCAGAATGATCTAGAGGGCTTGTTGAAGCGGATCTATTTCCTTTTATTTTATTTCCTTTTATAAAACGCGAGCTCTTATTTTTCTTTCTAATCCCAGAAAGTAGCTCAGGGCCAGAAACACGACAGGCACCAAATAAATGTCAGGTGATTGAATATTGGGGTTAATCAGTGGTAGACAGTGACTTGTGTTGAACTCCTATAAATACATACATTCTTGGGGGCGGGTGGTATGGTCGTCATGGGCGCTCCTTATCAAGACCAACACCGCCATTCATAGTATTTAGTCAAAAAACACTCTTGTTCGTGGAGTTCCTAGGATAGAACCAGTAGCCCAAGGAAGCTCTCTGGTTCTTCTCGGAAATTCAAAATACTTGCATTTTCTCCTCCTTTTGTAACATGAATATCTATCCTGGTGCTCCCGGTTGCTTGGAAACCTTTAGCGACTTAGAAAACTTTACAGCTATTTGTAGGTTCCTTGGACGTGGGTTACTTCCAGAGAGAACCAAGTCTTAGCTGCTGTGACGAGGCTTTTGAGTGAATTGCTAGCATTTTGAAGCAATTACATGCTTTCATTTTTATGTTTACCCCGGTTTATCGCGTTGCACGTAGGCTACTTTATCAGCTACGCTAGCTTGATTTGTGCTGGATCAGAATTCCAAGCATCAGATTTTAAATTAGGCTGAGCCTTGGAAAACTATGCCTGACCCTCGGTACCCTGGCGCAGTGTCGGTGTGCACGGATTCCTGGGTGCACTGACGCACACTCCTGACACCAGGAACTCAGGTTTTAAGCACGTTTCGGTTCCTGCAATTGGGTTGATCCTTCAGATCAGCTCTTTGAGGTGCAGTGAGCAGGCCATAAGGTATTTGTTCATGGGTGTTTAATGAGGACCGTGGAAAAGGTAGCTGTAACCAGCACAGTGAAAATATTTAGCCCGTAGTTACCATGCACTGAATATATTAGAATATATTGACTTAGATAACTGAATTTTGCTGAATTGTAATTATGCTCCGAGCCCCGTTGTCAGCTCGGGCTGCTTAACAAACACCACAGATTAGGTGGCGTAAGCAGCTGGCATTTATCCTCATAATTCTAGAGGCTGCAAAGCCTATGATCAAAGTGCTAGCCCGGTTCTGTTCCCGGTACGGGTCCTCTTCCTGGCTTGCAGACAGCTGCCTTCCTGCTGCATCCTCCTAGAGCAGCCAGAGGACGCTCTGGTGTCTTTTCCTTCCCTTATAAGGGCACCGTTGCCATCCCGGGAGCTTCACACTCACGCCCTCCCCAAGGCCCTGCCTCCTAATACCCTCACATTGAGGATTAGGTTTCGCTGCATGGCTTTTGGAAAGGCCACGCCAGCATCCATACCATAGCAGTACGGGTTGAGAATAGATGATTTAGATTCATTAAAACTAGACCAAAAAAAAAAAAGAGTGAAAAGAACAACAAATATTCTTTCTCTTGAAAATGTACATACATACCATGACCCAGCGATGATCGCAGCATGCTGAAATATTTTGGAGACCGTGTCTCGTGAGCGAGTTACCCTTGTACCTCCGACGCCCGTTTTCATTATTCTGTGTTATCTGGGAACCCGTTGCCATTAGAGAAGCCCGATGCAAGTGGGCACAGAAGAGATGAGGATTTTTGTGATTAATGATTGCTGGTGCGATGGTGAGGTCAAGCCCGCAGCTGACCCCGCTGGGTTACCTCTTAGCTCACCGCTCACGCGGTCCTCACGCGGACCTGGATGGGATGGTCTTTGAAGCCCAAGTGTTCTCTTGCTCTTAGACTTCTGAAAATGCTTTGCTTGTGAGCCTGTATCACCAGGGATTGAAGCAGAGTTAAAATTCCTATCTAGCGGTTAGAGGGAATCAAGTAACACGGCCCCAATGCTCTTGCTACATGCCAGGCACTAAAACAGCAAGATTGGACGTAGATCAAACTGGTGGCAATGAGTGGTCAAGGAATCAAGGAAATGCATTGGGAGTCGAAGGTAGTGGCAGGCTTTGCTAGAGGGCTGGGTAATGGGTAGGAAGGGGTGCCGGGAGAAAGCAATCAAGACGCTAACTCCCAATGTATAAGCCAAACAGAAAGTGGCAGCGTTGATAGACTGGGAAGCACAGGGTAGGAGATGCAGGTGGCACCTCAAGCAGGCTGAGTGGTGCGGGTGGTGCAGAGCTCCCAGGCTGTACTGGTTCCCCAATAGTAGGAACTAAGGACTCTTTGAACTTGTTCCCATACAAGTGGGGGATTTCTTTCCTTTCTTTCTTTTCTTTTCTTTTTTTTTTTTTTTTTTTTTTAGGGGGAAAAAAGCCTTTATTGATAAATAGTTTACAATGAAATCAATAGAGTGACATTTTGTTGGAGAATAAAAACTCAGGCAGGACCTCAGTGTCTCCACCCCAGCTCTAGCTCTCAGTCTCGTGCCTTCCTACTGGCCAGTTTGGATGAGGAGGCCTTGGTGGTCATGCCAGCCCTCCTAGGGCCCCTGGGGGCCTCTGTCTTCCTGGCCAGGTGTTCAGGCAGCGTCTTAGACCTGCCACCATTCGGAGGAGCAGCAGCCTTGGCTTTAGGTCCCTCCTTGGCCTCATGGGCAACAACTTCTTTAGGGTCATGGTTTCCCTTCTTGGCTGGAGAAGCAGCACCATTCTTGCCCTTGGGGATGGTGGATTTTGAATTCCACCATGGAACGGTGGAATGCCTGATAGGAAGTAGGAAGGAGACAGAAGTTATTTTTTTGTTTTGTTTTGTTTTTTTTAATTTTTATTTATTTATGATAGTCACAGAGAGAGAGAGAGGCAGAGACACAGGCAGAGGGAGAAGCAGGCTCCATGCACCGGGAGCCCGATGTGGGATTCGATCCCGGGTCTCCAGGATCGTGCCCTGGGCCAAAGGCAGGCGCCAAACCACTGTGCCACCTTATAAGGCAGGGATCCCTCAGAAGTTTTAAATGTACACTATTCATTCATGGAATGAGAAAAAGGGAATGGAACGAGAAAAGGGATTTATGCTATTTTCCCCAGCCACCATTTGGTTGTCATCATCCTCAGGATTTATTTATGATTTTTAACGTCATTAATAAACATCATAGTTCCAAAATATTTATCATGAGGCGGGCACTGCTGTCAATGCTTTAATCCCAACAGTGAATCCATCAGGTAGTTGCTTTTATTATCTCCCATCCTACAGAGGAGGAATGGGAGGAGGCCAAATAATTTGCCTAACATGACGTGGGTAAAGATTGAGCTGACTAGGACCCCAGGCCATGGAACTCTGGGCTCTTTGACTCCGGGGCCTTGGCCACCGCCTGTGCATGAGGTGCCTAACCAGGTGGACGTTGCTGCTGGGCTTCACCTCTCATGACATTTGGAAGCACCCATGTGTCCTTAAGACCTATCCCTAGGAGCATTTGGTGGGGATGGTGAAGATGTCACTAGACCAAAATATACCCCCTGGTAAGCTGCATCTATGGATCTTTTTTTTTTTTCTACACAGTATAGTATAAAAACAAACAAAAAACATATATAAAAATAATTTCATGTCCCTTGAATTTTCTATTTTCTGGCCTGAGAGACCTTTTACTTTGATAGAGTTCCGAGTCCTGTCATTTCTTAGTCAAACAGTTTCACTGCATGCATTGTGGTGAAAGAAGCCAACGCTGAGAGTCCTTCTTTGGTCACCGTGTGGCATCTCTCTGCCATCCTCAAAATGAGAATCCGTAGTTTGCATCCTTCCTTTTTTTTTTTTTTAAAGATTTTATTTATTTATTCACGAGAGACAGAGAGACAGAAAGAGAGAGAGAGAGAGAGGCAGAGACAGGCAGAGGGAGAAGCAGGCTCCATGCAGGGAGCCCGACGCAGAACTTGATCCCGGGATCCCAAGGTCATGCCCTGGGCCAAAGGCAGGTGCTAAACTGCTGAGCCCCCCGGGCTGCCCCCTTCCTGAAGCTCTTCACATGTCCGCCTCCCGCTCTGTGGCTGTCATTCCCCGTTGTCACTCTTTGGAAGGCAGCTTCTCCTGGACCCCGTGCTTGGGGCTGTATCTACAGATTCTTGGGGGCTTCCCTTAACCCTCGGCCTGCAGTTGCCTGCGTGCCCTACTTCTTAAAATTCTTATTGTAGGACAGAGGCCCTCTTGCGTGAGGATGACTTGAATTCTGTGGATTCATCCCTCTTCAGAGCTTCAGAAGTCTTTTCCCTTGAGTATCGAGCGAGGCTTACGATGCTGATTGAACAAGTGAACCACCTAAGTTTGAGAGAGGGATGTTATAAATAAGGTAAATCCATACGTGATGACCCAAATTCATTTTAAGGACTCATTTACCGTCTGCTGCAGCTTTTCCTAGTGCTGTGGCTATTTAGTAAATTGCCTAAGTTTTATTTTAAATTCAGTTGACCCTTGAGCAACGGAAGGGTCAGGGACACCATCACCTACAGAGTCGGAAATCCATGTATAACTTTCAAATCCCCCAACTTTACTGAAAGCCTTACCAATAACAGAAATGGCCAATTAACAGGTATTTTGTATGCTATGTATGTTATATGCTGAATTCTTACAATAAAGTAAGTGACAGAAAATACTAAAATCATAAAAAAGAGAAAACCCACCTACAGTACCATCCTGGAAAAAAATCCCCATATGCACGGCCCTGCGCAGTTCCCAGCGGCATTGTTTCAGGGTCAGCACTAAGTTATTTTATTTCAGGGTCCCTTCTGTGACCTTCTGGAGGTCCCAAGCCGTCCTGGGATGCTCCCGCTAAAATAAAGCAACCGTAGGCAGTTGGAAAATCCCAGATGCAGCTGCTCCTGCCCACGGTGCCTTGCATGTGAGTTGCCGTGCGCTCCTCGGCCCCCCGACTGTGGGTCACTGACCGTGACGATGTGCCCAAGGGACCCAACTGTTGCAACTTCTGAGTTTTTCCTTGTATGAAACAGGAGTAGTAACACCTAGATCACCGGCCTAACCCCAAGGACCTGATCCGAGAATGTGCACTCAGCACCAACAGCTGCACTTGTGCAAATCGTGGCTTCGCCGGCACGATAGGCCCTGTCGTCCTAATTACTGGCTTCTAGCTTATATGGCTTGGGTTTTTCTTTTCTCTCTCTTTCTTTTTTATTTTTTTTTTTTACTTTATTTTTTTTTTTTTTAAATCTAAAGTCAATTTGCCAACATGGAGTATAACACCCAGTGCTCATCCCATCAAGTGCCCCTCAGTGCCCGTCACCCAGTGGCCCCGTCCCCCCTTTCCCCCTTCTGCAACCCATTGTTTGTTTCCCAGACTTGTTTAGGACTCTTGCTTCTTATGACCTTGAGCATTTTAAGGACAAGGCAAAGGGAAACTCTTTGGTGCTTCCTGACTCTGGGAGTGCTGTTCAGTTGCCAAAGCATAGGATTATTGCTCGTCCCATGTCATGCTGGGAAGAGGCTCTGATGCAAAGAATAAGAACCTATAAAACAATTGAACTATGCTGAGGCTTATCACCTGGAACACTGGGGAGACCACAGCAACCCTTACCCATTCTGGTACATCGGGGCCGCCGCTTGAGGTCACGTAGAAAGCTGAAGATGCACAGAACACATAAACCAGCAATCGCACCTGCTCGTGGGGTGCTCTCGGGGCGGCTCACCCACATGGGTACAATGAGGCGAGCGTGAGAGTGTCCTTAGCTGTGTGCTTTGTATAGGAGAAGAAGACGGAAGCCTATAAATATTCCTCTCTAGCTAGGTAGGTAGATCGTAGTATATTCATACGATGGCAGTGAATATGCATGAAGTAAAGTTTATTGCAAGTCACATGAATGAGTCTCACGCACATAAGATTGAATGAAAAAAAATAACTATGCAGAAGGACGCATGAAGCGTGATATATTGACATATTGATTTGTATCCGAGCAGTATCACATAGATCCGTGTTGGGCAGACGTGGTGCATATGGATAAAAGGGTAGATCCTTACATGTGAATAATTAACGTCAGAATCAGGATAGATGTCTCTATGGGGAGGCAGGAGTGTGATCACGGAACTGGTAATGTCTTATCTCAATTCTTAAGCTAGTTTTTAGTGTATAATTCTTGTAAGCCTTTTGTCTGTCTAAAATAATACAGTAATGTTGTGAAATATGTCAACTTACATATATGGCAAAAAAAATGAGTCCTTGTAGGGCACCTGGAGGGCTCAGTCGGTTAAGCATCTTCCTTCATCTCAGGTCATGATCCCGGGGTCCTGGGATCGAGCCTCCGCATGAGGCTCCTTGCTCGGTGGGGAGTCTGCTTCTCTCTCCCCTTGCTCTTGTTCTCTCTCTCTCCCCCCCCCTCATAAATAAATAAATAAACAAACAAACAAATAAATAAATATTTTTTTTAAAAAAGCCCCTGTGACATGCTAATTATTTCTGTATTTTATTATGTCATCATTCTCCTAAGGATTATACCTTCAAAAATATATTATTTTAAATTTCAAAATGTAAAGAAATAATAAAAAAATTGTAAAGAAATCTCTTTTGTGCTTATTGGGAAAGATTTCAGTATCCAGTTTTAGGAGTCGTGTCATTTTTGCTCCTAGTAACCTAACTCTGAACTTCTTTCAATTTAATTATTCAACAGCTAGAGGTGTCCCCCTGCGATATTGAATGGCACAGCTTGGTAAGGCGTGGGTTTAAATATTTGGCCACGTGAGTGATGTCTGACATCTTATAAATGCTGAAGAGATGAACCAAGGGACCTAAAACAATAAAAATCACTTTAACTTTAGCATCAGTCTTTATTATACATTAATCTTGCACATGACTGTTTTATGTTCCAAGAAAATGCTCTTCCTGCGTTCCAGAGGCAGCTTTGATCTGCTCCTTGTCACACAGGCTCCCAGGCACCAGTCAAAAATTAATTCCAGTACCTTCATCAGATGCTCCTACCTTTTCCTTCTAACTGTCTCCTTTTCCTTTGACTTTAGTGTTTGGATAATAAAAAAAAAATAAAAAAATAAAAAATAAAGAAAAACACATCCAAGTGTCCCTTTGGTTGAATCTTTTAGAAAACAACAAGATTTTAAAACCTAATTTTAAAATATTGCCCAATAGAGATAAATGAACACCTAAAGCATTAAGCTGTTTCTTTCTCTTTTTTTATTTATTTATTCATGAGAGACACAGAAAGTGAGAGAGGCAGAGACACAAGCAGAGGGAGAAGCAGGCTCCATGCAGGGAGCCCGATGTGGGACTCGATCCCAGGTCTTGAGGATCACGCTCTGGGCTGAAGGCAGACGCTCAACCCCTGAGCCACCCAGGTGTCCCAAGCTGTTTCTTCATTAAATATAACCTATGGGCACCCAGGTGGCACGGTTGGTTAAGGATCCGAATCCTGGTTTCAGCTCAGGTCGTGATCTCAGGGTCATGAGATGGAGCCCGTGGTAGGTTCTCAGTGCGGGGTCAGCTTGAGACTTTCTCTCCTTGCCCCCCACACCTAACACCCACCCCCATCCCCACACTCACTCTCTTGTTCTCTCAAATAAATAAATAAATCTTAAAAAACAAAGCATAACTTGCTTTTTCTTTATTGCCTCTGAAAAGAAAACTGTTTTGACAAAATAAGCTGACCCTTTGGTTACTGCAGGTTTCCTTGAACTGTTTATCTCTAGAGAGCTGATTATCTTCCCCATTTTTGCACCGCCACCAGGAGGTTAGATACATCCCAGGTTCCGTTCAAACTAAATGAACATCCATTCTGACTTTGCCTTTTCTACTGGTTATTACTCCATTCAGTAGAAGAATAAGAAGAAAATGTCCCCAAGTGGGGAAAGCAAAAGTAATACAGTGATAAAAAGATATCTTAATAGTCCTTTAGTCCATTGTTTCCTTTTCTGATGTTTCTTTTATAATAAGTAATATTTTAATTTGCACTGTGTGCTGATGTCTACGAGCTTGCGTTCCTGTTATATCAGCCTGGCCGCTGCAGCTGTTAGAGCTCTGATGCCTTGAGTACCCATCGTCTAGGAGACGTCTGTCTACATTTCGCCAACAGCTGTTCATGCTTGCATGTGGTCATTCACGTCATAAACATTTTTGGACATGCATGTGTCTTGTCCTTGTTGCAGGAATGGGAATAAACATGGACACAAACCATTCCATAATAGGAAATGCTGTAGTGGAAGCGTTGGTACAATGGTACGTGAAGACTCGAGGTTGATTATTGCCTATCCTTGCGTATCCTAGCATTTACATATTTTATATATTGCTTTCTGCTTTATGTGTTCTGGCTTCACTCTCCAAAATATTGGAAGCCTTAGGTTTTTTGAACCTCCATTTTCTTTTCTTTCTTTTTTTTTTTTTTTTTAAGATTTTATTTATTTACTCATGAGACACACAGAGAGAGAGGCAGAGACACAGGCAGAGGGAGAAGCAGGCTCCATGCAGGGAGCCTGATGGAGGACTTGATCCCAGGTCTTCAGGATCATGCCCTGGGCCGAAGGCAGACGCTCAACCCCTGAGCCACCCAGGGATCCCTCTCCATTTTCTTTTATCTTTTGCCCCCTTCTCACAAGTCTTTGATTAGAACTAAGATTCTAGATTATAAAGAAAGGAATTTTACCAAATGATTATGATGTATGTTTATATCACTTCAAATATATAAAGACTATACCTTTTTACCAGTTGAATTCCTCAGAATTCTTTTTTCAGTCTGTTTAGTCAACTATGAGTATTTAATTGATCCTGGTGTGGCTATCCCATGAGGCCATATGAGAACGATCCAATCTGTAGAACATGCACCCACTCCGTAAACGCTGATTTCCTTCCATATTATGAGCCAAGGACCATTCTGGGCCCAAAGTGGAGTTGAGGAGACTGTAGAGACAAGTGAACATAGTCCTTGCCCTCAAGGACAAGGTAAATTCATAAATGCATCATTGATATGAAGTGTACGTGCTTTAATTACATGGAAGCACTTGTAGTGTGAATGTATTGCTTCCCCATTTGTCTTTTAAATATTTCCTTTGTTAATATTTATTTTGCCTCTGATCTGAGTGCATTTATCTGCTCTTACCCAACGTGGATTAATGCATCAAACTGAATTGCTGAGTCTAGGTCAGCAAAGATTAATGTTCCACACATCAAAAACTCTCTTTATTCTGCAGTATGTGTTGTTGACTCTGGGATGAATACTCCTTCTCCTATTAATTTTGAACTCTGGTAGGGAATTTTGACCCATAATACCTGACTGCAATAATGTAAATGATGATACCGGACCCGCCACAAAGAAACCAAAGGGAAAATATCAGGCATGATCTTAAAAATGCAAATTTTATCGCACGTTCGTATAGTTGAGTAAATAAAGGGTAATGTGATTAAGTAATTAGGGAATGATAGAAGTCGTGTGCCTCTGTGGAGACATCATCAATTCATTGCAGCTCAGAGTTTCATCGGTAGTTAAGAGTGGTAACCTAGAGCAAGCTGGTCTTGAGGAGGCTCTGATGTAGAAAAGTGTTAAAAGAACAGAAGGGGGATCCCTGGGTGGCGCAGCGGTTTAGCACCTGCCTTTGGACCAGGGCGCGATCCTGGAGACCCGGGATCGAATCCCATGTCAGGCTTCCGGCATGGAGCCTGCTTCTCCCTCTGCCTATGTCTCTGACTCTCTCTCTCTCTCTCTCTCTCTCTCTCTGTGACTATCAGAAAGAAAGAAAGAAAGAAAGAAAGAAAGAAAGAAAGAAGAAAGAAAATTAAAAAAAAAAAAAAACTTAAAAAAAAAAAAAAAAAAAGAACAGAAGGGTGGTTTTCAAAGACCATGTCAGGACTTTCTGTCCATGGGAGGTCTACAGTAATAGCCCCAGGAGGCATACCCTGAACCAAACCACGTATGTGCATGTATATATAGACTCGTGGACATGTAAGGGTAAAGTGTCCTATGGGGGCAGAAAAGAGGGAGCTCTAACACTAGGGGGGAAGAAGAAAAAGCTTTGGTAAGCAGTAAGTTTGGGGTGAGTTCCAAAAGACAGCTGTAGTTGGTGCATTTTTGTTTTCTCTTTACAGTAAGGATTATTTTGAGGAGATGCTGCGTAAGGTAAACCTTTTATATAACAAGTATTCTCATCGATTTGTTGAGGCGGGTGGAAAACACAAGGCTATTTCGATCCCTACTTATTAGAATCTGCTTGAAGTGAAGAAGACTGTGCTTACCCATTTCTAAGGAAAAAGATGGGAGTCAGAACATCGCGATGGGAAGCTTCTTCTCCAGCAGTGTAGTTGAGCTGCTGTGTAAGTGGTGGTCTCCTAAATAAACACGATTGTTTCCATCAAAATGAATTTTGAAATCCATTTTAAAAATAGACTGCCAGGGGGAGTAAGTTAGATAATCGATTAGTTTATTTGGTAATGAATCTTATTTAGCTTTTTTCATATTTTTATTTCTCTTACATTATCCCTAAAATAGGGAAAAGAAATATTGCTAATGCATCAGGCTTTGCCATAGTATTCCTGGAAATTATTGCAAGGGGTGTACTCCATCTTGTGGCAAAGATGCATTTATTTCAAAGAAAAAATAATCTTTGAACTTCTATATATTTCTATTTCTATTTGTAAATAAATATAAAACTAGTTCCAAAATAGTGGTTCACTTAACAAAGCTACAGTTTTACTATCAGAAAGTTAAGCTAACTTTCTTAGGTTTTCAAGATTCAGAGAGATGAATTTTAAAATAATTGAAATCATAAGTCCTGTGGTCTCCTTGGGACTATATGTGCTATCATTTCATTCACAAATTCATTTTTTTTTATATCAGTTGAGCAGGAGGCTGATTTTTACCTTGTCCCATTTGAGTAACTTACTACAGGCCTGTTTAATGTATTTTGTCATGACTTCCTAGGAGATTAACAGCTGAAATTTGGCTCATAATAATTGTGGAATGTTCACTGATTTGCCTCCTGAGTTTCAAATGAATTAGCCATTAAAGGAAGAAGAGAAATAATTATTATTCCAAGTTTTTTTTTTTTAACTCATTGCATGCATTTATGACAAATTCTGTCTTTGCATTTCTTTTCTGAATCATGGCTAATACTGACATTAGCCATTCCTGGCACAATTTCTATTGGTTTTTAACCAATGCATATTTCTCAAATCTATCTGTCTATCCATATATTTATACATATATATTTTGTTTGTCTTATTTTTGTTTGCTGAAATAATGCTCTTTTCAACATAGCAATAATATTTAGCACCATCCATGGCAGTTTGGAATTGTTCTTGATAATATCAACCAGTTAAAGATTTTAGAGCCAATATAGAATAAAAAAAATTATATATAGTACGCATTTTATAACTGAAAGAGACCCAGGAGTTTATCCAGTTTACATCTCTTTTCAGAGATCTATGTGGCTCAAAAAGACCAAGAGATTTTTTTTTTTTTTTTTAAATTTGAAATAATAAGAGAATACTACTCTATTTAGGTTTTTGGTGCTTTGAAAGTCACCCGACTTTTGTGAACTTTATGTTTTCCATCCACAAAATGTCAGGGATGCATGTTTAAGCATATTTAGTAGAACAACAACCGGATTAAATGCCAGAAGCCCTAGGTAGATTCCTGCTCTAATACTCATTAGTTATCTGTCCTCTGTCAAAATACTTATCTTCTCTGAGCCTCGGCTTCTCTACTGCAAAGTGGGACACAGGAACTCACCAAACTATGTTAAGTAATGCAGATGTAGTGATAAAGGTTAAAGTATTGACTTTACTTTTGCCCCGCCCCGCAATGAGATCACAGCTACTCTTCCGTGTGGGCTCTTAGGCTCACCTGATAGTTAGAGAAGGGA
This sequence comes from Canis lupus familiaris, assembly GCF_011100685.1. Classification (NCBI taxonomy): domain Eukaryota; kingdom Metazoa; phylum Chordata; class Mammalia; order Carnivora; family Canidae; genus Canis; species Canis lupus. The sequence goes on from NC_049255.1 coordinate 39,326,664, forward strand.
AAAATAGCCCCTCCAGCGTTAGCCCTCCTTTCAGGCCAGAAAGAAGACAGCCGCTGTGAATACTTACAGAGACGCTGGCTCAGTAAATGCTGCTACAGCGGCCTGGCTCTGGCACGGGGGACACAGAAGAGACAGTCTTGCCATTACCCGCCCCTCTCTTCTCTTGCAGGATCTCTCTCCCCCCTGCCCTTGCCCGTGCCACTCTCTGCCACCTACTCTAAGTCATGTGATAAAAGTCTCCAAAAGTACTTCATGGGCCAGCGGGTTGGGGTTGGGGGCGGTGAGAAACCTCGGTCGGCCGCTACTTGGTTTGGGAAGACTTCTGAATTTGGCTGTTTTATCAAAGCACCACTTTGAATCACTAAATCCATCTGCTGTTTCTTGGTCCTGTTTTTTTTGTTTGTTTGTTTGTTTTTGTTTTTGTTTTTGTTTTTTCAGATATAAAGCCAAAGAAACATTGAATAAAAACTTACACTATCAAAGGCAGACAAAACATTCAATAAAAACATTAATTACTATTTCATATGGACCTAATGTGGTCAACATGACACCATTAGGACCTTCTAAAGACAAGAATGCTTAATCTGTGCAGAAATTATTAGCCCTTACTACAGAGCATCTGCATGTGGACCCTCATGCGACTGCAAGGTAGATCCTGCATGTCTATCCGTGCGTTGGTGTTTACAAACTAAAATGCAGAAGAACGTCATTGTAAAGAACTTTACAATATTGAGCCTAAAATTTATCACCTCATATTTTAGAAGCAGATGTTACTTTTAAAAAAAATGATATTTTAAAACTCAGACTTTTAATTAAATGATTTTTACATTGGAACCGAACTTAACAGGTTGAATGGAATTTTGCTTATGGCATCTGTTGCCATTTTTAGTAGGTGATTAGTCATTTTCTTTTCTCTGCACATATCTGACAGAGACTCCAACAGAAATGAATCATAGTTTCAAGCTGTTGCTCACCTCATCTCCACCAAAAAGGAGAGCCTGGAAATCATCCCAACAAATCCAAGAACTAAATTCTGAAAATGCCTTAAGGGGTTGACAGAAGTATTTAGCGATTTGAAAATCACAGCAATCTGTCTCATCAACTTTGAATGAAGGGTCGCCTACAGCAAGCTAGAAACGGTAGGGCAGGGAAAAAAGTCCAAGCGAAAACCTCTTTGAATATTTTAAAATATATTTGCCCCTACAAATATTGAGTTGGAATTGGGTTAACTTTTAACCAAGGTGGAGTCATTATTAATAAGGAATTTTTATGCGGATTGCATGCGGTGGTGGTGGTGGTGGTGTTTTTTTGTTTTTTATTATTATTTTTTTTAACCAGGATGTTGATACTTATGGTTCAGCAGTCAGTGTGTAGTGACACTGTAATTATTGTACATGCTTTCACAAATGTTTAGTTTCACTTGTTCAGATATTTTTCTATTTAGGGGACCACATCCTTGTAACTTTGAGGTAATCATCTTATATTTTTTAAAGATTTTATTTATTTGCTCATGAGAGACACAGAGAGAGAGGCACAGGCAGAGGGAGAAGCAGGCTCCCTGCAGGGAGCCTGATGTGGGACTTGATTCCAGGACCCTGGGGTCACGATCTGAGCCGAAGACGCTCAACCACTGAGGCACCCAGCTTCCTGGAGGTAATCATGATATGAAGAGCATCTGATTATTTAATAATGAAAATTTCCCCTCAACCATGCCAGTATGGGCATCAGATTTAAAATTCAAGAAGCTGCCATTGTGTAAGAGTGAAGTTTAGTTGGAGTCACCATTTAGATGTTACAGTATTATTCCCTCAATGCTTGAGTAAAGCGAAACTTTGGTTTCTAATTCTCTTTCTCCATCTAAGACTCTGTATTTCCCCCAACATCAATGATCATGTACTATTTTAAAATTGCTTCTCCTTTAGTGTAAAGTTACAATGTGCACACAGACAGGTTAATGCTGCATGGAGAATTGATTTATGCCAGTAACGGTGGTTAATTTAAATAATAATTGCAGGACAGAGATGATATCTCTCCTTCACTCATGATCCATTTAAAAAACATTTTGGAGGACTCATGGTGTGCCAGGTGTTATTCTAGCTGCGGTTAGGACAAGGGGCAGTAATTAAACAATTCCCTGATTTCATAGCACTTATGTTCTATTAGGAAAAGACAGACAATAAATAAGTAAATAGGGGATCCCTGGGTGGCTGAGTGGTTTGGCGCCTGCCTTCAGCCCAGGGCATGATCCTGGAGTCCTGGGATTGAGTCCTGCTTTGGGCTCCTGGCATGGAGCCTACTTCTCCCTCTGCCTGTGTCTCTGCCTCTCTCTCTCTCTATGTCTATCATGAATGAATAAATAAAATCTTTAAAAAAATAAAAAATATAAATAAGTAAATATATGGCAGATGATACAAAGTTATTTAAGAAAGGGAAGTCATGAAAAAAGTCAAGGAGGCATTTTGGGATGGTCAACCTGCAAGGGGAGGGTGTGGGATTATTTTTCATATAAGATGCTACGTGAAGGCTCATCTGATAGGTGATATTTGAACATAGGCTCATAATAACTGAGGAGCCTTTTAAGCAGTTCTCTGGGTTGGGAGCCTATTTGCTGTTTTAAAAGAATGGTCGAGTTCTGAATGGTGCCGTGTGAGCATGAAAGTGATGATGTCCAAGAGATGAACAGGACAGAAAAGACAGACATCCTGAGGGCTTGGACCTTAACTTTGAATGAAAGGAGAAACTCTTACATAGTTTGGACTAGAGTGATGTGATAAGTTTTAAGAGGGTTGCAAAAAAAAAAAAAAAAAAAAAAAAAAAAACAAAAAAACAGGGTTGCTTCCTCTGGTTACTTACTGGAGAAGAGACCAACTGAGCAAGGAGAGGAGCAGCACAGAGACCAATTGTAAGGCCAACGTAAGAATCCAGGTGCAAATGAGTGATCCTTTATCTCAGCATATTAGTGTTGACGGTAGAGGTTCACATCTTGAATACATTTTAAAATTAGAGCAAATCGGATTTGCTGGTGGATTGTACAGTTGGGAATGGGAGAAGCCAGATGAGTCAATGGTGACGCCAAGTTTTTGGTCTGAGCGACTGGGAGGATGGAAAGGCCACAAAGCCAAAATGGGAAAGACTGCAGAAAGAGCCTGTTTGCGTAAGAGGCGCTTGCTCAGATCTGGTCATGCTGATTTTCAGGCCCAAATTATGAATCCAGTTGGAAATGCTGAGTATGAAGTTGGATGTTTGCATCTCAAGTTTTTTTTTTTTAATTTTTATTTCTTTTTTAAATATTTTATTTATTTATTTATTTATTTATTTATTTATTTATTTATTTGAGAGAGAGAGAGAGAGGTAGAGACACAGGCAGAGGGAGGAGCAGGCTCCACGCAGGGAGCCCGATGTGGGACTCAATCCCGGGTCTCCAGGATCACACCCTGGGCTGAAGGCGGCGCTAAACCGATGAGCCACCCGGGCTGCCCGGCATCTCAAGTTTAGGAGGGAGTTTGAATAAGAGATAAAATCTAAGAATGATCAGCATATTCTTGGCCCATGATCCATCATGAGCCTGGATAACCTCACCTGAGCAGTGGGGCTAGAAAAGCCCTGAAGTTGGAGTCTTAGTACAGTCCTCCATCACAGGCTGAGGGCACAAGGAGAAGCTTGCAAATGAAATGGGACTGCTAAGGTATCCTTGCGTCCTGTTTAATTTTCTTCCTTTTTAGAAGACAGTTCTGGGAGAAAGGTTTGTATTGCTGCACATTTTAAAGAAGGAAGTCTTTGTGATTCATGGACCTTCATCAGTGCATGGAGAACCCTGATTCCTTTGCCAAAATTCTTCAATGGGACTTTCATTTTTGGCAAGAGGTATTAAAACCTATCATTTTGAATGTTTACTTCATTTTATTCTATGCACTTCATACCTATTGCATCCCCGAATCATAGTAGGTACTGGAGACCAAAAGATGGCTCAGATAGGTCCCTCTGTCTCAAAGCACCTGCAACTGTATCCCAGGGAAACAAGTGTTTACAAGTTCAAGGCAGTAGGGTATAAACTGGTTATGAGTCAGTGAAGGGGTGAGACTCTGTTAGCAAATACAAGCAGTTTTACACAAAGTCATCCATATGCCATCTGGGGGTAGGGTGATGATGCTAACTCAGAGGGACAGTAAGATTAAAATGAAAACGAGAGCATCTCATAACAGTGATCAATATATAGAACGAAGGATGGACTCCAAAGAGCCTTTTTTAAAAAGTCTTTTTAAGACCAGCATTAGGGTCAATACTCACCTTTTCTGAAAACTGAGCCAGTTGAGGTGTGTAAGCTGCCCTCATGCAGCATCTAGCTCCTTTCTACTACTCCCTGATGGGAACTGTTAGGTAGATCGATCTGGGGAGCTCTTCACTCGCCCCTAAACACATGCCTCACACCTGTCGGATGCTTCCACCTGCGTTTTGTGTAACCCATCATGTTCCTTCTGCCCCTCACTGAACAAATCCCCCTCAATCTTTTAGATTGATGGTGACTGAGGGGTCCAATGCATATGACATCTCTTGTGTAAAAATAATGGAACTTTTGGCCATGGAGGAAACACTAAGTGCTTTCCTACGATCATTTGTTAACTCTCCTAAGCAAATTCACTGGGCAGGGCAGCCCTGGTTTACACGTGCTGGTTTCTCAACCTGTTACGTGCTTTCTCACCACTAACCATCAAAACTCGTCTCCAAATGGATCCTCCCCTCCTCCCTGTCCATTCCAATTCTCAGCATCCTCTAGACCTCCTACCTGTCATCGAGAATCACTTCCACCTACCTCATTTCACTGTAATTTTCTCTCTCTCTCTCTCTCTCTCTCTCGGATTTAGAAAACAGTCTAGAAAATTCTTCAAAAAACCAATTGCATAACTATAGAGCTAGAATCCAGAAAACACTTGGGGCGTTATCCATTCTGAACATTATATGAGGAATCTGTGGCGCAGGGAAGTGGGCTGATTTGTCGAAGGTTACCCAACCTTTAATGAAATAAACATTACATAATTTTGTATAGAACAGCTGCCATATGTCAGGCATTGTTATAGATGTCGGTGATGTAGGAGTAGACCAAACAGACATTAGTCTAACATCAGGAACAGAACCTGGGACAAAAATATGAATTCAGATGGTTTATTTGGGAAGTGACCTCAGGAAGCCCCCGTAGAGAAGTGGCAGGTTATTTGGACTTTCTATTATTCGGTCCAACAAAAAGAAAATAACGTGTAAAATTGCTATTAAAGTGTTCAATCAGTTGCTCTCAGTTTCTGTATTTACTTAATCACAGATCAATAACAAAGCATTCTCAGAACTCACTTTGATTAACACTCACTGGTAGAGAACGTGCTTTAGAGCTGACCCACCAACTCTGCTCCTCGCAATGGTATGAGAAACCTGATACTCCAGATCAATTTTGAACTTTAGCTAATCGTTTTCCTAGTTAGAGGCCTGGAATTATATATAATTTTAAAGAGTGAGGTCTCTTGGAAATGCTCTTTCATACTTTAAAAGTGTACTTTTTTTTTAAAAAAAGTATACTTTGCTATTCTCATATATCACTTCACACCTGCAAGCCTTTATCTGCAATAGAAGGACTTAGCCATGTGGAGTACTTCATGTAATAGTCTCCCCAAATCTGCAGCTGAAGCATAATAAAATCATATGTTAGTTATATGCATATAAATAGATCCCCGTATATACACAGATATGAAATCTACCTGCCTATTTACAGGATTTATATACTCCTATAATTCCCTAATACAGTCAGTGAAATTTTCACATACTTGAGATTATTCTTCACTTTGCCTCCATGTGGCAATGGAGGAGGGGAATTTCCTGACAGACAACCATGATGAAGGAGAAAAAAAATGAAACAAAAGGACTTCCCAGCTCTCTAGACTGAAACTATGGGTTGTATTGATAGGAAACTTGCTCCTCACCTAGAGTTAAACCCAGAATATAACCTATGGTTTTTTGTTTGTTTGTTTGTTTTATAGCCAATACTTTTTTTTTTTTTTTTTCTCCCAAACTCCAGAGATTCTCATAAGGTCACAATTATTTTTTATGTTAAAAAAAAAAAAAAACACAGTAAGCTTTAGTAATTAGGCAGTATCCAGATGTAAACCTCAGGCAAACTGCTTCACGCATCTCAAAAATAGGATCTATTTGTTTTATCATTGGAAGCTCAGAGCTGAGATTAACTGTTACTCAGTGCATATTTGCATGTGGACGTTCCAGATTTGCCTACTAAGGACTCTTTCAACAAATAGTTAAAGGTTAAGCATCATGTTAGATGCCGTGTAATAGTTTTGCCTTTGAAAAGGGGATTGTGTTGGCCAGTAGGACTTCCTAATACGTGTTCTTAGGTCTGAGGATAAAAGCAGAGGTGCCGGCTGCCAAAGGAGCACAGAACTTTCTCTGAAGCCTGTTTTGAATGGCATTGAAGGTAGGATAGTTCCTATTTCAAATGTGGCTTTCCTCTCTGGGTTTATGCTTCATCTAGCAGGGCACAAGTCGGACCGTAGTTAGCAATGTCTGCAGGTAGAAAAAAGCAGGTTATAGTCTCGACATCTTGTTACCTGTTGTTAGGAGTCACACACGAAGCTGATCTCAGTGTTGCATTTAAATATAAATGTGAGTTAAGTATTTTCTTGGTGGAGTTTTGCACCGAAGGAAAAGAAATCGTTCCTTTTTGCAGAGAATCTCTCCAGCAAACTAGTGTATCTTAATTGGCTAACTTGTTTAAAATTGAAAGCATTTGAAGTAGAATTTATCTTTTTGCGTGATAAAATTGTCCAAAAATCTTTTTAAAAATATTTTAATAAACATCTCTACTGCTATTTCATGCCAGCACTCACAAAATCCTGTAAGCTTGTATATTTGTTCTCCAATTTTTAACTGATCTTTCCCCAAAGACTTTCTATCTTTAGACATGAATTGTCTGATATTCTAACTTAAAAAAGTATTTTAAGATCAAATTATTCAATATATAACCCAGTGTTCTTTTCTTTCTTTCTTTTTTTTTAATCTTAAAGATATATTTATTTTAAAGAGAAAGAGAGAGAGTGAGAGTGAGTGCAAGCAGGGGAAGGGACAGAGGGAGAGTGCTCACCCCCAAAAATTTAGATGTTATAAAACAAAAGAAACATAATAACTCATGATCCGTCAGCTCAGATTAGTCATCCCCAAATTAATATGAAAGAAATCTTTCTCTATTAAGTGTGTGTTTATGTTCACACATACATGAGAGAGTTAGGTAATTTTCACTTAACATTTCACTGTTTTTCTATGGAACATTTCATAGATATCTTAATTCCCTCTGATGTGATTTCATTATTTAATTTCCTCCCATTTACTCTAATTTTTTGTTTGTTTGTTTGTTTGCTGTGCTCCTTAGCATTAACACTGAAGTGAACATCTTTGTCTACTTTCCATTTTTTGGCATAAAAATGCAAGAGCTGGATCAAATTGTATGCATACTGTCATCACACTTGATGAAGAAAACGAATTGCTCTTAAAGTACATTATATTAACCTCTCCTATATTCAGCTGTATTGTATGAGGTCCCCAGCTCCACAAATTCCTCTTAAGTAAGTTCTTAAAAGATATACCCCACTTCCCCACAAGGTTTGGGTGCTTTCAAATGTCATGCAGTTTATTCTCACAATATTCTTGCAAAATTATACTGTTTTCTCATATTTTATCCCAACTATGTATCTTTCTTATATTTTATCTTAATTGTATATCTCCAAAAACTAATGTGCATTTCACAAAAATGATGTGATATTTTCGAATGAATTTTAGTGCTTCTCGATTACCACCTTATACTTTTTTTTTTTTTTTTTTTTTTTTTGCTCTCTCTTTGGTGGAGTTCATGTAGATACCAGGGCGAAGATTACACGCGATGATTTTTATTCTGGGCATATCTGTATTTGCATCCTCCATCTTTTCCTTTTCTCTCATACTTTAAATGCAGCCGATCTTAGAGTGATGTAGGGAGCACATCCTGACACCACATTTCACTTCTATCTAAATTTGTCATACTGTGTCAGGTTGTGATGTTGTTTTTACACATGACATTTAAGTAATGTTTGAGAGCTTCTGGGGCAGGGGTTATGTACCTTCTTCACTGTTATGACTCCATCTGCTCACATAAGCTCAAGCACACTGTACGTACCCGGTAGTTATTTAAATGAATGGATGGATGAGTGAATCGGTGTTCAGTTAGGGCTGCCCCATGCATTCGCAGATCCACTATCGCAGATGGCCTTGCCCTTCTCCTGGGGTTGTGCTTTACTCTAAGATGTTCCTTGTCTCATCTAGGTTTTAGCTTTGCTCTCAACTGATGTCACTATTGTATTTCCTAGTTCTCTGGCTGAAGTAACTGATTCAGTCGTTGCTGTAGTACTATAGTCTCTAGACCTTGTTCTATGTGTAGAGGTAAAAAATAAATAAATAAATAATAATTTTCCTTTTAGTCCACCAGAAGCAAGGCTGCTCTTCCCAGTTGACTGCAGGAGAAATGATGCAAGTTAAGCTAAAAGTGAGTGTGTAAACATGGAAGTGGACAATCTTTTGTACCCCTACTTTCCAAAGGCCAGCTGCATGTGTTTATGTCCTGCTTGAAGGCTTTCAGAACCCCTTCCACCCTCCCCAAACTCTTACTTTGTTTGAAACTAGCTATAATCAGCCAGTTTTAGTTTTGCTTAAGCTTAGCTTCATCAATTTTTTTTTTAAGATTTTATTTATTTATTATGAGAGACACAGAGAGAGGCAGAGACCCAGGCAGAGCGAGGAGCAGGCTCCATGCAGGGAGCCTGACATGGGACTCGATCCTGGGACTCCAGGATCATGCCCTGGGCTGAAGGTGGTGCTAAACCACTGAGCCACCCGGGCTGCCCCATCAATTACTGTTTTAACTAACTCAGTGGGCTTTGATTATTGGAAAAGGTTATTCTTCTCGTGTGCCACAACTGTGAACTGGATTTAGCCTGAGGAAGGCTGCTAGTTCCCAATTCGATTTCAAAAACCTAAGGATTGACGTGAGTCCAGTAGGATGGAACATCCGCTCACACAGGTAACCAGGTTTTCATTTAAGCAACAGCATTCTCTCTTCAAGTAAACGATGAAGACCATACTATAATTTGTGTGTCAACAATAGACATATAGGATGACAGGGATTACTTTCCTATAATTGTATATCAACAATAAACATATAGGACAAAAGAGATTACTTTCCTATAATTTACAAGAGGAGGAAATTGTGTCCATAAATTACATGATGAGAATAAAAGCACACTCACCGTCTGAAATTGCATATTCCAAACATATACATCAAACATTTGTTCTTAGCTATTTCAGCATTATTCCCGTGATGATCGGTTTCTGAAACCCTCAATTCAGGTTCTTCCTCCTCCACTGCCTCCTTTAGTGATAGAAATAATCACATTCCCAGTAATGAAAGCCCGATAGAGTCTAGGTGTTGAAATGAGCCTACCTTCAATGAGTTACCACATCTGATGACTTCGCCTTAAGGAATTGCACTGTATCCCCTCCTACTATTCTTTGTTATTGCCGTACATAATTCAGGCCCTCGACATTTCTTATCTAAATTATTAAAGAGAGAAAAATAAATAAATAAATTTTTAAAGAGAACCCCTTTCCTTCAAACTGATCTGCCCACACTTCCTTTAAAAAAGAATGCAGCACGGGTCATTATCTTGAAATGTTCCCATTAACTCTTAACAGGCAATTTTAAATTGCAAATTGCTCAGCACGACTTCTTCAACCTGATTTCTCACCAGATCTCCTCATCCTACCCAAGGATCTGCCATGCTAGTACTCTGGTTTTGCCTCTTTTATTGGCTCCTAATATCCTTCTCCATGGTCTTTTCCAGGCAGCTTCTACTAATGCTTTAAGACATAGCACAGAGGGCAGCCCGGGTGGCTCAGCGGTTTAGCACTGCCTTTGGCCCAGGGTGTGTTCCTGGAGGCCTGGGATTGAGTCCCACGTGGGGCTCCCTGCAGGGAGCCAGCTTCTCCCTCTGCCTGTGTCTCTGCCTCTCTCTCTCTCTGTCTCTCATGAATAAATAAATAAAATCTTAAAAAAAACAAACAAACAAACAAAAAAAAAACATAGCAGATACCACTTCCTGTGTATGGAAAACCATTTGAAACCTGTCATCCACTCCCAGTCGGAATTAGCTGAATTCCTCCTGCGTCCTCATAACATTCTCTGTTTTTCCTTTCTAAGGAACACAATGCTTTGATTGCTTTCTGAATGTCTAGGATATGAACTCCCTGAGTGCTGGGACCACATCTTTAATCATAGATCTCTAGTTCCTCTCTTTCCTCACCCCAGGGTGCGTGTGCTCCTCCTGACCAACATTTGTTGAAAACCATGGCTACCAGTAGACCACCTACTGAGGAATACTGTGTCCTGGCTGGTAACAATGAAATATGGCATGCGTTGTAGTATACGTGGTGTACAGTAGTGAATATATTGAAACTATGGTACCCAATTTACCACTGGTTTGCAAATCCCATCCCTCTTATGATCAGATGTAAACTAGAAGGGGACTTTCTATCCAGGGTGAGTGAAAACCTATTCCTAAAAATGAAAGAACTCAGAAATTAAAAATGACAAATAAGAGGCCAACTCAAATTATCTTGTTACTCCTCTGTGGAAAAAAAAATCCATAATTTACTGATCCAGTAGGCTTTTTATTCAGTGATTCGGGAATTGGGAGGATCCATTCTAGCAGAAGGGAACTCCAAAGAGCTGTACAAGGCAAAAGATTTGTACAAACCAAATTGAGCAGGAATAAGGAAGTTATAGGGGCATTTGCTGAGGGATTAAAACCGAATTACCTCCCTTATATGTAGCAAAAGAAAGTCTTGGAGCTGTGTCAGGTAACATGCTGACCAGGCAAGTGCAGATTGGCTCACCTACATTGTTTCTTATTTTAATAGTATTATAGTCATTCTGCATACATGAGTCCCATAGAATAATTTAACTTTTCTTTTTAGTTTCAGATTCTCCATATAGAAAACAAAACATTTTAATAAAGTTTGAAAAGTAAATTTAAGTTATTTCAGACATTCTTTTCATTATTGTATTTACAAACAACTCCACTTAGTTTTTTTTCTAATTCTTTAAATAACCATATTCTTTAAATTTGTTCTTTAATTTCCTTATGTATGTTTCCTACCATCTGTTGTAGCTTTTTCTCACTTAAGCATCATTGCTTTACATAGCTAGCTAAATATTCAATTGAAGGTAATTATTAAAAAAAAACATTTTTTTTTCAAAACTATTGCTACAGGAAATGGGAGAGTAGAAGATTTAGAAGGTGTAGAGGACTAAATAGACCTGTTAATCCAATTTTCTTCAGAAAAGGTGCACTTGAACTTGTCAGTGCATTTCTTCACTTTGTCACTTAAATGGCACTTAACATGTTTTAAACACCTACAAATATTAAACTGTTTAATCTGTGCAACAATCCTAATAAGGTCAGTACTGATACTACTATTCCTACTTTTTTGAAAACCGAGGTAGAGAAAGTTACAGTAGTTTACCCAATGTTTTAGAGCTGAGGCTTTGAACACGACCATTCAGACTCCAAATCTGTACTCCTCATCATTCTGCTATGATGCTTTCTTTGGAAGCTGAATTCTCCATAAGGAAGTGAGATTTGCAGCAGACTAGATTCTTTGCTAGCCAGGAGTTACCCTCTCAGCATAAGGCTTCATTTCCAAATGGTGGTGTCCAGCTAAGGCAGCCAGGTTGGCCTCGTTCCAGCTCCTTTCTTCTTCTTTCAGGAAAGAAAATTCTGTTACATAGACCTTGACAAGTCCCTTGTTCATCCTTTCTGATCCATGCATCTCTTCCCTTAGTTTGGGGACAGGTCTGGGCTGGGGGTGGGAGAAGGTTGAGGTATGACATGGCAGGTTAATGCTGGATAAGGCTGACATGTTGCATTAGAATTATGAAGAATTGTCCAATCCAGTATGTCAACAGCTTTCCCACCAAACCAAGGAAAAGTCATTTTAGCCTGTGTGGCTAACTGGACTCAGGGAGAGTAAAAAGCACCACCATTTGGGAATGATGGCCTCTTTGTTTGCAGCAGCATAGAGGAGTAAAGCCACTGTTACTTTTCCTAAATTAGATTTGCTAACTTTTTCAAGATATTTAGGTAGGGACAGATGTATATTAATCACCTCCTTTTTGATGTCCATTAAACCTACATGGGTCTTTGAGTATTCAGCTCATTATTCAGAAGAAGAAAAATAAGAAAATAAGAAGGGTGAGTGGAAAAGTAAGAAAAACTGGATACACACACTCAACTGTTGATACATACACAAACACAAATGTACACCTAAATATTGCAATTAAATGTATTTTATATGCATATTTATACATGTAAATATAATTATAATATATAGAGATAAGTCGATATACATATGTTCATTGAATTATGTTACAGAACACCAGAGCTTTATATATACCTATATTTATAGAGATATATATGTATATATAATAGATGTAGATAATATGTAAGTTAAGTATATATGCATATTATATATATTATATATGATATTTACTTGTATATATAAATACATAGGTATTGTAAAGTATATATATACCCAGGAAATATACATGGAAAAATAAAATATTAGAAAGTAAGTGAATATGTGAATGTGTTAGTGACTGGGAGGTTTCCCTTGATGTATGTGAGAGGAGATGGCAAAGTGCATATAAAGAATAAATGAATAAAAATGTGAGAGGAGAAAGATAGACTTCTGAGATGATATATGACATAGAAAATAATGAATAATATATGAAGAAAAGAGGACTTAGGATATATAAACAAAATAGTAAGGAGAAATCAGAAAAAAAAATGATGCAATGATAAAAAAAGAATAAGATGAAAAATAAGGAAAAGTTCAAAGGAATAGAACAATTATTGGGAGGCACGCTGATATTAAAAGGATTACATTTGAGACCACAACACAGTATATAGAACAGAAGTTTTCAATTAATATTTATGAAGTAATGGTTGAATAAACTAGTTGAGCAAGTCCATATCATGTTGATGAAATCCAAGTATATATGCCAGGCTAAACTTTAACATAATGTTAATGGTAACCCTGTTTCTGGAAACTATTGGAGGCATTGAAAGGTTTGGAATTGAAGGCAGGCAAATTGCACAAGAGGGCAAAGATAGAAAATGGATAATTTGAATTTTGATCTTAAGTGACTTTTTTATTAAACAACAACAACAAAACAAAACAAAACAAAAACCAGATGTGGAGGTTAGTGACAAACATCGTCAGTTGGCTTCAGTTTTGAAAGGTTTAATGCTGGATATTTGTGGAGTGCCTTAATTTCTCCTTACTAGACAACAATAGCTTCCTACATCTGGTTTTCAGGATTAAGCATTCATAAAGCGAAACAGCCCATTTGTATGTTTTGGTGGGCAATTCAGGTGATTGCACATTAGAACACATTGTTACTAGGGGGCATCTTTCAGCTTAATTGTAATTCCTCAACATCTGTGTCTCCTAGTTGCTTATCCACACATTTCCGCTCTCCTGTTTTCCCTCGTTTGATTATTTCTCCATTTAATGCTTCAATAATGGGAGCTGAGAGCACATTCAGCTGAACGAGACTTATTAAATCTTGCCTTTATCTAATGTTTAGATTTAAGTGCTTAAACGTATCTGAGAAGAAAGGGGGGGGGGTGCTCCTCAAAGGGGATCCAGAATTCGAAGCAGTGACAAAGAAGTGCTATTCTGTCCACTTGATAGATGAGAGAAAGAAGGGATTTGAAGAAAAGGAAATTGTTCCACTGAATAGATATTTGGAACCACAGATTCAATGGCTTGAGGAGAAGATTTACTTGAGGGAATGTAAGCTGAACAAGGACACAAAAACTCTTATTGGAAAGAAACACAAAGTGCTCCAGAAACTAAGTGAAAAGAAGGGAAGAAAAAATAGATGACTTATTTCTTGAGAAACCAAGTGTCCATGGTTCCTTTTGATTGTTCCTGGTCTTCTTCCTGATTCTTCCTTAGGGACTCACAAGTGTTCAACCATCCAAGCCCCCCTAAAGGTAATGCCCTGATCTTACCAATACAGGCCTACCTTGGAGAAAGATACTGGGGGTTTGGCTCCTGATTGCCAACATAAAGGAAATATCATCGAGCAAGTCAAGTGAAACTTCTGGTTTTCTAGTGCATATTAAAGTCATGTTTACACTACCCTATAGTCTATTAAATGTTTACACTATCCTATAGTCTACTAAATGTGCAATAACATATTCTAAAATATCTAAAAATGTGCATACCTTAATTTAAAAAATACTGCTAAAAATACTGACCATTACGTAAACTTTCAACATGTCATAAACTTTTTGCTGGCAGAGGGTCTTGCCGTAGCATTGATGGCTGCTGACTGATTAGGGTGGTGATCGCTAAAGATTGCGGTGGCTGTGAAAATGTCTTAAAATAGGACATCAGTAAAAAAGAAAAAAAAAATATAGGACATCAGTAAACTTTATCACATTAGTTGAGTCTTCCTTTCATGAACAATTTCTTTTCTTTTTAAGATTTATTTGAGAGAGAGAGAGAGAGAGTGAGGATGGGTTGTGGGCGAGGGAGAGAATCTCAAGCAAACTCCACGCTGAGCATGGAGCCCAACACAGGACTTGATCTCATGACCCTGAGATCATAACCTGAGTGGAAATCAAGAGTCGGATGCTTAACCCACTGGCTCACTCAGGTACCCCAATTTCTTAACAGCATTTGGTACTGCTTGATATCTCTTTACCCACTGTAAAAATTCTGTTAAAATTAGAGTCAATTTCTTCAAAACTTGTCCCTGCCTTATCAGCTGAGTTTAGGTACTAGCCTAAATCCTTTGTTGTCATTTCTGCAGTCATCACAGCATATCCGTCAGGAGTAGTTTCCATCTCAAGAAACCACTTCTTTGTGTATCCATAGGAAGCAACTCTTTAGCCATTCACGTTTTTTTTATTTTAAGATTTTATTTATTTATTCATGAGAGAGACAGAGAGAGAAACAGAGAGACAGAGAGACAGAGAGATGCAGAGACACAGGCAGAGGGAGAAGCAGGCTCCATGCAGGGAGCCCAATGCGGGACTCGATCCCCGGGCCCCGGGATCTGACCTGAGCCGACGGCAGGTGCTCAACCACTGAGCCACCCAGGCGTCCCTAGCCATTCAAGTTTGATCCCGAGATTGGAGCAATTAAGTCACATCTTCAGGCTTCACTACTAATTCTAGGTCTCTTGGTATTTCTACCACATCCGCAGTCACTGCCTCCACTGAAATCTTGAACCTCTTAAATAAGTCATTTATGAGGATCAGAAGTCATTTCTTCCAAACTCTTAATAATGTGGATATTTTTATCTCCATGAGATCTAGAATAGAGAATTTTCCCTAGATGGCTGAATCACTATCCATGGCGACTACAGCCTCATGAAATATATTTCTTAAATAAGACTTGAAAGTCAAAATTAACCTTTGATCCATGGGCTGAGGAATGGGTATTGTGTTATGAGGCGTGAAAACTATGTCAATCTCATTGTTTGTCTCCATCAGGGCTCGTGGATGATCGGCACATTGTCAATAAGCAGTATTTTTTTTTTTTTGCAGTAATATTTTGAAAGGAATCTTTTTTTTCCTGAGTAAGAGGTCTCAACAGTGGGCTTAAACCCTTACTGAACCATGTTGTAAGGATACGTATTGTCATCCAGGCTTTGTTGTTCCATTTATAGAGCACAAGAGGAGGTGTAGCAAAATTCTTAAGGGCACTAGGGTTTCTGGAGGGTCAATGAGCACTGACTTTCAGTGAAAGTCACCTACTGCATTAGGTCTTAACAGGAGAATCAACCTGTCCTCTGAAGCCACACATGGACTTCTCTCCAGCTACGAAAGTCCTACTTGGTATCTTCCAAAAGAAGGCTGTTCTGTCTAATATTGAAAATCTGTTGTTTAGCGTGGCCACCTTCATTACTGATCTTAGCTAGATCTTTTGGATAACTTGCTGCAGCTTCAACAGCAGCACTCGGGGCTTCATCTTGCACTTTTATGGTTCAAAGCTGGCGTCTTTCCTTAAACCTCACAAACCCACCTCTGCTACCTTCAGACTTTTCTCCCGCAGCTTTCTCACCTCTCTCAGCCTTCATACAATTGAAGATATTGAGGGTCTTGCTCTGTCTGGATTAAATTTAGGCATAAGGGACGTCATGGCTGGTTTGATCTTCTATCTAGATCACTTAGACTTTTTCTGTATCAGCAATAAAGCTGTTTCACTTTCTTATAATTTGTGTCTTCATCAGGGTAGCAGTTTTAATTTCCTTCAAGAACTTTTCCTTTTGCTTTCACTATTTGACTGTTTGACTCCAAAGGCCCAGCTTTCACCCCATCTCAGCTTTCTAAATGCCTTCCTCGGTAAGCTTAATCATTTCCAGTTTCTCATTTAACATGAGAGAAAGGTGACGTTTTCTTTCAGTTGAACACTTAGAGTCCATCGTAGGGTTATTAATTAGCTTAGTTTCGATATCGGGTCTTAGGAAAAGGGCTGAGAGGGAGAGAGACAGGAACAGCTGATCAGTCAGTGGGACATTTATCAATTCACTGTCCTATGTGGGTGCGGTTTGTGGCACCCCGACACAATTAAAATAATAACATCAGATCACAAATCACCATAATACATGCAATAATAATGAATAGATTTGAAATATTGTGATATTTACCAAAATGTGACAGAGACATGCTGTTGGGAAAATTGCATTTGATAGACTTACTCCATGCAGGTTTGTGAACAAATAAAGTATCTGCAAAGCACAATAATGGGAAGCACAATGTAACAAGTCATGCCTGTATTTACGTCTTTCTGTACCAATCTTGTGTATATTCTTACTATTACCCTGTTTGCCTTTTGCTCCCTTGTTTCACTGACTTGGTTCTGTTAATTCTTTAAAAGTCCAGGGAAAAAGTCATCTGGTCTGTCTAAACCTGTCTGTTTTGCTCGTCCCCTTGCCATTGGGTTTGCTAGGTGCAGGGGAGGAAGTATTTTCCTTTTTTTCTGTTGTAGGCGAACTGGCCAGGGCCCTGCGAATTAGACTAATAAAAGACAGAGTAACAAGAGAAAAGTAAGTTTATTAACACTTGCATCATGTATAGAAGTCAGGAGTACTCAGGGATGAGTAACTCAAAGGGATGGTTAGAACTTGGGCTTATTTAGCATCTTCACAAAAGAACAGTAATTTTGTAGAGAAGTAACAAAGCAAAAGAAAAGGATTTTGAATTTTGGGGGGCAACAAATTGTGGGAATGCAAATATATGGGGACATTAATGGTAGATGAGGGCTAGTTTCAGAAGGTTTGTTATATAGATTCCTCAAGGCTGTATGTTGGCTGATAAGTTCGTAGAGTTGTCTCCAATGATTCACTTCCATCCTTGCTGGAAGAGAGGGAAGGGAAGACACTTTCACAAATTTATTTCATGGTTTTAGGCAAAGAGGAGGAGATGCAAGAGCTTTTCTTATATCTGCTTCTCAGTTACTTTCAGCTCAAAGTAGTCCTTCTGCCAAAGTGTCATATTTTGGGGTGACATGTTGCGTTACCCTTTACAGGCATCTCAAAGTTTATAGTGTGGTGACATGCACCAGCTTTCATCCTTACTTCTTTGTGTGTGCTCCGTTTTGTATTTTCATTAAAAACAAACAAACATGAATAACCCCTAAGAAAAATTTTTGTTCTTCCTGCCTTAAGTGACCACCAGTATTTCTGTTATTGACATTAGCTGGTTATTCAGTGTGTGGTCCATGAATCAACTGTGCTATAAAGTAGAATATATAGCCGGTCCTGGTGACTTGGCAGAAATGAAGAGAAAGTCATGATTTTGTTTCACTTCCTAAAGATGCAACTTGTACTACATTTTCCCCAATAATGCCTTACTTATCCCACCAGGCACACAAGCCTCTAATACCGTTGAATTTAGATAGAGAGGAAACTCAATTTAGATAGAGAAGAGATAATACTATGGAATTTGGGGAAGTTTGTTAATGGCAGAACAAGTTTAAGAGATCATATTATTTGAAGAAAAACTATGAATCACTTTTGCTTGTGGAATAATCCTTTTATTCTTTGAAGATTCTATGGATCAGGCCTGCATACATCGAACTACTAGGTTGCATTTTAGAATGTTTGGCCCTGTCAGTTATAGACAACCAATAGTTTTTTTTTTTTTTTTTTTTTTTAAATCTGTTGCATTTTCAGCACCTACAGTATTATATTATTTACAAAGGGATTTCTGATGTTAAAAAGCCAAAGCTTTGTTTAATTGAAGAAGAGGCCTTTATTTTGTTGAGTGTTTGATCTCCTTTCCTTGCTTTTAATGGGTCTTAAATAGAGGGCATAGTAGGGAACAGAACATCAAAGAAAACGCATCTCTTCCTAAGTCAACTTAAAATGGTAAAAAAAAAAAGACTCCCCAAAAATGGGTTTCTGCCTTTTCAAGACAGTACATGTAGATGTGCTGCATTTATTCAGTGACTATAAAAGATGCTGCTGAAGATAAAAGCAGGGGGAAAAAAATGGTTCAATACAGAGAATCTGGAAGTGATGCTATATTCTTTCTACCCAATTATTACCAAACTAGTTAGGGAGAAGTTTCTTAAAAGAGCAGAAGCAGAACTGGCACATGGTTATATTAGAGTTTTCATAGGCATCCTTGAAAAAGATAAAATTTTGTCTTGAAAATGCTACTTGTCTTTTAAATGTGTGTCATTTATGTAGCAAAGGATAGGAGTGCTTTGGTAGAAACTTCTACAACTTCAGAAGATCAAGCAAAAAAAATCTATTGATATTTTGCCCGTATCACTGTATGATATGTTTGATATAACAAAACAAAAGATGAAGTGCACGTAAGTGCACATTAAATAAAACAGTACCAGTTTTCAATGACATGTTTCTGAGAATGTGTACTAGTTATTTGGATATGCACACTTTGTGGATATCTATGGATAGCACAAGGTCCTCATAAATGGGGGTAATTAATATTTGTGCCGTAGGACCCAAGCAAACCTTTTTGCTCTTATATAAAGGCTTTGAGTATCCATAAATATACATGTGGATGCTTTTCTCATTAACTCTTTTCCTCCATCATTTTTGTTAGACTTGTAAGAGATGATAGGATTACAGACAATAGCAATATATTCCCTCCCTTCCTCAAGTTCAGTGTGTACTTGGTTAGAAAGTCAGGAAAACTTTAACGGTATCATGTGAAAAATATGATTATAGAGGCTGAGGCTGTGCTATAACAGAGTACACACTCTTTGGTTAGGGCAAGTTCACGTGCACAGTTGTTGACCTATCATCTTGTCAAATTTAGCATTATCCTGAATCTTACCATCTTTCTTTCTTTTTCTTGGCTTCCTTCCTTCCTTCCTTCCTTCCTTCCTTCCTTCCTTCCTTCCTTCCTTCCTTCCATAAAATAGTACTAACACTTGTATTAAAAACAAGTTTCCAGCTTCATACTTGGTCTGTGAAGTGGTTAACCCAGAATTACATTTCTCTTTTCCTTGACCTCTTCTTGACACAAGGTAGCATGAAGTGTGCTATGAGATGAGGGGCAGATGAATCACTAGCGGTAGCGGGAGAAAGACTGGATGCTGCTGCCCCACCTGGCCAATGTTGATGAAGTGCACAAAGCTAGTAGGTCGAATTAGGGGAAATGGAAGTCAGGAATGATAGATGAGCATTACCTGGAATAAGCGGAGGTAATTAGGCTGAGCAGTCAGTCTCTAGAGTGTGAAGAGTAGTGTGATCAATTAAATTTCAATGATACACACACACACACACACACACACACACCTGTAACTTAATTTATTTGGTAGAAGTTTATTTTTATTTTATTTTTATTTTTTATCTTGCAATAAACTTTTTTGAAAGCAGTTAAATAAGGAAGATTTAATATAAAATTTATCACTGATTTTCCATTTTCAAAAAGTTGATTTAAAGAATGATTCTGTAACTTACCATGTACTGTGGGGCTTTACTAATATGATAATCTTATGAAAAGCATGGGACACAAATCTGTTAGATTAAATGAGTCTTCTAAATTCTAAGTGTTGTGTGTGTGTACCTATGAGAAGTGAAGTGATAGCTCCTAACTGGGAGGGAGAGAGAATCCTCAAGCCGACTACCCACTGAGCATGAAGCCCCACACGGGTCCCCGATCCCAGGACCCTAAGATCATGACCTGAGCTGAAATCAAAGGTCAGCCACTTCAGTGTCTGAGCCACCCAGTCCTCTCAAGTCCTTTTGTTATTAAAGAGGGGGAGAAAGATAAATAGATGAATCCAATATACTCATCCTAGGTAATTAAAAAATAAATATCAAAATAAACTACAATTAGCTAGAAAGAGGAATTAATAAAGAAAAAATAAAATGAATGAAATAGGGAAAGATAGTCGACAGATATCTACATTCAAATGCTGATTCTTTGAAAAAAATCCATCAACTGAACTTCTCAGAAAACCAATTTAGGCCAAAATGAAAAAGCAAAAGAAGATAAAATGACCTATGTGAACGGGGCTATAGCCACAGATACAAGAAAGATTAAAATACAAATTATAACAAAATATCATGTAAAACAGACAATAAATTTCAAACCAAGAGATGTGATGCTTTCTTATCAAGATAAAAATTACCAAAGACCAAAAATTTTGAGCAGTGAAATTGTCTAAAAGAGATTGTATATGTGTTTGGAGACCTTCCACAAAAAGGTCCCAACCGGATATTTTTATAGCTGAATTAGATTAAAAAAAAAATAAAGAAATGGTAATTTCAATGTTGTTTAAATTATTCCAGACCATAGAAAAGATTTAAAAATTCTTCCCATTAATTTTTATGAATCTAGCATATAATGCAAATACCTGATAAACAGTACAAAAAGTAAAACTGTCTCCATTATGGGAAGATTTAATAACAGATACACATTTTCCTAAAATCAATATATAAATTTAATGCAGCTCTAGTTAGAGCTAACAGGATACTTTATTAATAGGAAAAAATTCCTTGAACTTTATCTGGAAAAGTGAATACCTGAACAAGCAAGGAAATTACAAGAAAGGATGATAATGTTAGAGGTTTGCCTTATAGGTAAATATTCTAAAAATGGCATTAAAATGCATTTCAGATAAAAATAGCATACTAATTAGATCAAAAAAATTCATGGAACAGAATAGAAAATTCAATAAAGGATAATGTTCAGGATTTTTTCCTTCAATTAAGGATATATTTTAGTTTAGTGGCTAATAGAGAAATTTGCTAATAAATGCCTTTGTAAAACTGACAAGCTCTCCAAAGTAAGTTTAACTTAATTTTAACTTAAACCATATAAAAATTCATTTCCAGAAACAACGCACTTGTGGGTAAAATATAAGAAATAATTATTAGAATATTTTTAGAACAAATCGAGTATTCTTCATTTTGAAAAGATATGGAAAAGTCTTCACCTCTGAGGAAAATTCTGAAACTAGAAAAGAAGTAATAACACAATTTTATAAAAATAGCAAAGTATATTAAAATTGTCATGTAATATAGTAAAGATATTAAGCATCACAGTACTAATGACAGAAATATGATGGATATCTATAATGTACAGGGAGCCATTTCAAATTTGTTAGAAAAGGCCAAACAAACAAATTAACCAAGGATTGAATAGGACATTTGCAAAAGAGCAGATCTTAATGGCCAAATAAATGTGAAAAGATGCTACTCAAACTTTTCAGTTGTCAGGGAAGTACAAGGATAAATATATACTCAGCAATCCCACTTCTGGAAATGTGTGTAAAATAAAATTCCTAGTACATAAAAAACACATGTACAAGGATGTTAATTTTATATGGGTAGAAAAACTAAAAATGAAGCTAATGAGCTTCAGTAGAAAAAAAGCATATGCCATAAAGCCTAAAATATTAGTTTTGCAATCAACACAAAAAATAATAATTTAGAAACATTCCCAATGACTTAGAGAGATTTCCAAGAGATGAAATTGAATAGAAGCAGGATATAGAAAATGTGTACATTTTGATTTCACCTCTTTTGTCATAAGACAACTTAGGTTTGTGTGTATGTGTGTGTGTGTGTGTGTTCTAGGAGAAAATCCTGGACGCTACATAATATATATTTATGTTGTTATATATTCATAATATATATGAAAAATACCTAATTTTGCATGAAATATGGGGAAATGTGATATGAATAGATAGGAGGAAGTTGAAACAAACTAAAGGGAAAAAAGAAAGGGAAAAGTGAAAAAAAATCTCAATAAAATATTATGAGATGATCAATTTTACATGATCTTCCATGTATATAAAATTAATAGAACTTTAAAAATTACCCCTGGATCCATGATTCCTAATCCAAGGTTCTGTTATGCCATTTGGGCTGTATCATTTTTTAAATATCTTGAATTTTCAAATGTTGAAATACTGAAATATTTATTTTGCGACTTATTTACCCTTAATATCACCCTGATTATAGAGGCAGAACAGGATTTGTTTATTTACTGGCATTTTCCATATTTACCATATTGGCTGCTGTTTTATTAAAAAAAAAAAAAAGACCTGATGTTTTCCGTGTTATAAAATTTTATTCACGGGAAATTAAATGTAAAATTTTAATTTTTTTAAATTTATTTATGATAGTCACACAGAGAGAGAGATTGAGAGGCAGAGACACAGGCAGAGGCAGAAGCAGGCTCCATGCACCGGGAGCCCGACGTGGGATTCGATCCCGGGTCTCCAGGATCACGCCCTGGGCCCAAGGCAGGCGCCAAACCGCTGCGCCACCCAGGGATCCCTAAATGTAAAATTTTAAACAAAAAGGCCCATTTGCTCTGAGCATCCTTTATATTCTAACCAGCGTAGAAATCCTTTATTTAGACCAAAGGATTAAAAGTTTGACAGCAATTTATTTTAGTGAAGCTGGGGTTGAGGGGAATGCTTCAACATAAAGTGATGCACATTTTAATTTAATCTATTGAAACTGCCTTGGAAAAACACCATATAAACAAGGATACTGCAGAGTCCTTATTACGTTTTATGCACATGCTCCAAAAGGCTCTCAAGGAACAGAAACTTGAATAATAGAATTTGAATAGTACAAGCTTGGGGGGGAAAGCAGTCCAGATGGAAGTAATAAAAGACATCCAGAGAGAAGTAGCTCAGTGATTATTTTTGATCGAGGGTTGACATTGCCTATTGGACCTATGATGTTCTGTCTGGAGATGCTCTGTTTGCCTTACTTTTAGAAATGTGCCTTCTAGTTTATATTACTCTTGTATTTAAAGCATTTACGTATTACTTTTATTATAAAATAATATGTGTCATTCCTGCATATCTCTCACTTATAGTATCACCCATATATAGTATCATAAATTCCCTGAAATGACAGTATCCTTTTTTTTTTTTTTTTTAAAGATTTCATTTATCCATGAGAGACACAGAGAGAGGCAGAGACACAGGCAGAGGGAGACGCAGGCTCCCTGTGGGGAGCCCAATGCTGGACTTGATCCCGGGACGCCAGGGTCACGACCTGAGCCAAAGGCAGATGCTCAACCGCTGAGCCCCCAGGCATCCCTGAAAGGACAGTGTCATTAAAGCAGGTCTAGACATATTGCCTCATGCTCTCTGGTGACAAGTCAACTCAGTGTGTTTGAATATATGGGAGTTGCTTGATTAACAAACAAGAGCTTAAATGAAAAAAAAAAAAATTAAAAATTAACATGTTTTCACGTCCAGTTGTATTTCTTTATGGAAACTGTCCACACAAGGAAGCGCTCTGAGTTTTCAAGCTGTGCTCTAAAATAATAAGTGTTCGTTTACAAAGATATTACCTAAGTTAGGAAGAGTCCTCTCATTTTGTGACGTAAGATAAATTGATTCAAAGGGGGTAGTTCAGTTTTCCTTGCCCCAATATTCTGCTGAAACACAATGAAATAGCTGTATGTTGGCTAATTTTTTTTTTTTTTAAATCAGATACTCGACATTATTCAGATGCCACTGTAGGGTAACTGTTTCAAAGTTCTTTTTTCCACCCTTTTTGCTCTTCCAAGAGAGTAAATGAAAGGACATTTTATTACTCTTCTCTGAAAAATAATGGCAGCCGAAGTAGGGCGGATGAAATGCATCAATCTAGAATGGTTCCTCTTACTTCCAGTGGCAAGATACGATATGTTGCCTGCACCCATTAAGAAAAGCAAGTAGAAAAAAAAAAAAAAAAAAAAAAAGAAAAGAAAAGCAAGTAGACGCCAGCCTATTTCAAATGTATTTTGCAGAGCATCTACAAGTGAGGGCCCATCCCCTGACAATGACGTTGCTCCACGAGAGCTACCTAAGGAGGCCGCAGTAAGATGGAAACGAGTTGTATTAACTTATAACACATAAAAGAAAACAAAGCTAAGAGTCTATTAGGTTTAAATTGTGTTACAGTTTGATTCTGGGGTAAAATAAAATTGGAATACGGTCTCTTGGAGAAATCACAGGGGGAAACAGGCACCTCACAGAATAATGACACAAATCAGGCATCAGGAGCGACCATGCACAAGTTAATTTTTTCCTTTCCTCCATTTTTCCCTCCTTCCCTGATGACTCTCTTCCCATCCTTCCTTCATTCCTTTTACTCTTCTTTTTCTCCCCTTTTCTTCTCTTCTTTACTCCCTTCCTTATCAGCATTGATTTACTAATTAATGTTATGGGGATAGTTTTAGGTCAGCATTTAAAGAAATGCTTTAAAAAAAAAAAAAGCAATGTATTTCTATACTTACGGAAATAATCAAAGAGCTGCTAATTTTTTTTAAGTGAATAGTAGGAGACCACAGGAGGAGGTGAGGACAGGCTGAAGAAAGAATCAAGCGATTGTTGATATGTGGGTCTGCTGGAGGAGGAAAATGAATTTCTGATGTTTGCAAGAATCTGGAAACTGAGCTCTGAATGTGCATGAGATGACTTTAAGGTGTCGTACTTAATTTTTTGAAGTGTGAGCATGATGTGGCTGGGTTTCTATCTGGAGTCCTTACGGGGACACTGAGGTGTGTACATGCCAGGGACCATGGTCTAGACAACCCGGGGGTGGGGGGGCAGGAAGCAGTGGATGGGGCTGGGGAGGCTGAGTTGGTGTGGTGCCACCTGCTGATGGGCACACAAGGCTCATTATACTCTTCTGCACATATTAATCTTTGGAATTCTCAATAATAATAATAATAATAATAATAAATTTCTTTTGTGGGTGTATTTGGTGGGGGGGATTGGGGAAGTTCAAGGGAAATATTTAAACAACCCTAGAGGACTTGCAATGCCTGGTAAGTCAGGCACGGAGCGTTTGGAGGGCCGAGTGCTTCGAGTTGCCTGGCCTGTGCAGAAAAGGGCTCTGTGGGCCCGGTAATGGCAGTGGCAGCGACCACAACCGTGTCATTTGATGGGCAGGTCCGGGAGGAGTAAGGGAAAGCTCAAAGTAGGAACTAATTATTGAGTACTTACGGTACCCCTGCTCTGTGCCAAGCAGTTTACAAACCTCGCTGTTGACTTTAGCCGCTGCTCACCGAGGTTGGAATCAGGATGAGGCCTTTGAGGTTCCAGGAGGCTTAAGAACTAGTCCAAGCTCTTATGTCTGCATGAGAGGAGATGCCCTGCCAGGTTGGCTCCCACTCCTCATTCTTAAATCCTGAAGTGTGCTCCCTCTGACTCATCCAACAGGTGGGAGAGCTGCAGTAAGTCAGATGAGGAATCAGAGTAGGGATAAGGCCGTAACTAAACACAAATCCTGAAAAATAGGTCTGGGGCTTCGCATGATAGATGATCACAATGATTGTGGGTTGTCATTAGGGACGTCATGTCACCAAGTATCTACTTTCCATGTCTGGAGTCTTTCCTCAACTCACAAGGGTTATAGGGGTCACATCATATAAGAGCTAGTGCCAACTAGCTACTCAACAACTAGGTATATTGATATACACTGATACATCATGATCTGTTAATTAATCGATAGATCATAATCAAATGAATATCTGAAGAGACCTATGCATGGTTTACACCCCCTCTTGAGCTGAGCCAAGAGCAATATAGATGGATGCTGTGCAATCCCACAAGTGGCGGATGGGCCAGTGGGTGGAACCCGAGCAGTCACTGAGCTCAATCCTTTGTAGGGATCGTCATATTTAATTAATACAACTTCATAATCTCTATACTGTTATCATCCCCCTTTCCCAGTGAAACAACTGAGGCTTAAAGAGTTTTGATAAAGAGCTCAAGGTCATTCAGTTAGCAAATGACAGAGTAGAGATTTGGCACATTTTATCTCCAGAACCCTAGTTTTATTTTTTTATTTTTTTTCCAGAACCCTACTTTTAATTCTCATTATTGTATTCTCTCCTCTCATATGAAGTGTGATAGCGCATTTACGACTCTGTACCTGTGGATCTTAAGAGGGAATTCTTAAGGCCAAATCAAAATTCAGTGTTCCGTAGTGCTTTCTAAAAGTACGGGAAGAAAGCTTGTGTGAACATTTGAAAATAGAACTCCATTATCATATTTTAAAAGATGTATATATTTGACATGACCTGGCATGCCTATTTTATACAAATAATGGAAATTGTATTTCAAAACAAACATCAAGACATTTGGGGAAGAAACGCTGACATTTATTTTATGTACAGAGGTTATCTTTAGTGTTGTCATATATCTGACAGTATTTTTGCCTAATCAATGTATTGAATTTATAATTAAATGCAAAAATTATGAAAAATTACATGCATTTCTTGGAAACCAGTCATCGCCATTGTGTTGGCTTTCATAGCTGAGCTAGGAATTGTTCTGCGTCTTTCAGATGAAACATCCTTTTAGTAAAGGATGGCTTCCTGACAGTTATTTATCTTGCGAAGCTATAAACCTTTGGATTAATTGCATGTTTTGTACAAATGTCAGTTACTGATTTAGTTTTGATGGATCTATTCTTGTCCTGTCGAAGCTTTGGGTGAGTTAAGGTATTGCTTATCATCAGTCTTCTTTGGCTGACCCCTGGAAAGTAAAAACCAGATGTCATGAGAAAATCATTTTTTTTTTTTTTCCTTACAGAGTCTTCAAGGGACAACAAATATATTCTCCTCCTGTTTGATAGAACTAGGAAGGTGGTACAGAGAGTAAGAATGAAGTCTGAGCTAGTTTTGCTTATTCTAACTAAACAGATAAGTTCAACTATGTAGATCTGGAAATGTAATTAATAAGGATATGATTTCATTTGCACACATTCCTTGTTGATTTTCAGAGCTCTAACAGCACCCGCAATTCAACAGTGTAGACATTCCTGTGCATTGACTTGGATCCTTATACAAAATGCTTGGTTTCGTTGTGATCATTACTTCACAATGCACAAAAAATGCAGTGTATTCCATCAGTGATTGGGGTTTACTAATTCTTCACATGGTTTTGCTACTTTAGATAATACGAATTGCATTCCTTTGTATGAGTTCATCCGGTGACAGTGGTTCTTTTCCAGCAAAGTTACTTGACATCTACGTGCAGTCAAACTCCCACACAGTTTCTGAGATTAGTCACTGTTAAGGGGAGGGAGATGGTGAGAGCCTCTAACTCAGCCTTTCTGAACCTGAGCTTCCTCATTTTTACGGTTTCAGTACAAATACATTTAAGGGGTAATGTGCTTACCGATAAATCCTCATTATTTATTGGGGTTAGAGTTCACCAATCATCAGAGAAGTACCACTAGGAAAATTTTGCTTTTCTCCTATGTTAATATTATGTCTTTTTTTCCCTCTAATAAGTGGCCAGTTCTTGAATCACAGTTCTGATGCAACTCTTGGCCCTTCCCCTCATGGCACTTTGCTTTCCAACTTTTACCCTTCCCTGACCAGGGACTAAAGACCTGCCTTCGGATCATACACTGGTGCAGGTGTCTTGCTACCTGCTGTCTAGTCACCTGGTAATTGACTGCTTACCTGGATTTCTGCACATTGTACAGTGGTAGGTTTCATATCACCAGGCCCTGGCCACCTCTCAGGCACATTCTATGGCTACTTTAATGACCTTTTGAGAATTTTGGCCTCAGGAATTCTCCAATAATGTCCCCTGATCTCTGTGTCAAAAGTCATCCTAGTTGATGATCTCATTCATTCTTGGCAATGATATGGTTATCTCCATACCCTTAATTCATCAATTCAGCTCTTGATTTCTTGCCATATAGGCCAGTCCACATTTATTCCACTAAAAATTTTTAGAACAGTCTACCTATTTAGGGCCAGATTCTTTTTATAATTAAAATATTATTTTGGATACAACAGGAAGTAAGACTGTGAGAATTGGTCTAGTCAGATAGGTTGGGTGGTAAAAACATAATCCTGAAGAAAAGTGCAGAACTAAATGTAATTATTTCTAAATAGAATGATTTATTTCCTATTAATTTCTATGACATGATGACATGTCAGTAGATCCTTAATGGATGAATAATGTTAATGTCAATTTGTAATCATCCTTTCCAAAGATAACCTAAATGCATTTTCTGGCCTGCCAATAATCTGTCACAAGTGTACTGTGTGGCTTCTTATGTGATTTGTTTTTTTTTTTTTTTATTTTTTTTTTATATTTTTTTATTTATTTATGATAGTTACAGAGAGAGAGAGAGAGAGGCAGAGACACAGGCAGAGGGAGAAGCAGGCTCCATGCACCGGGAGCCCGACGTGGGACTCGATCCCGGGTCTCCAGGATCGCGCCCTAGGCCAAAGGCAGGCGCCAAACCGCTGCGCCACCCAGGGATCCCTTCTTATGTGATTTGTATTTTTTGTTTGTTTGTTTGTTTTACTTTTAGTATGACAAGAAATAGTATAAATGCAGTCATATGAAAAAGATGACCAATTATGAATATTACATAACCTGATTCCCCATTCTCTCATTTCTTCACATACACCAGTGTCATTAATATTAAAACAAAATTATATTTTGCTGTGGTCATTTTCTTTAGCGTAATCGTTGGTTCCATTAGTTTTTAGGAAATAAGTTGAATTGCCTCAGGCCTAATGAGGCCTCAAGAGAGTATAAAAATACTCTTCATTTAAAACTAGATGCAAATAGTTACAACAAATTTATGAAAAATGTAGATGATTCTTTAAACAGTTGCCATTTGAAAGGATGTACTGTAAGGGAGGAGCTCAAAAAACTAAAAAGCCTACTTGGACAAGTAGATGATGTAAAATAAAGTGAATAAGTGCTAGGCTGTTGGGGATTGAGGTCCATAGTGAACTGCAGAACTGCTCCTCTGTCTGAAACAGCTGAGCACTCCCCCATTCCAGCAGACTATTGAGAAGCAAGAATTCCAGACTGGTGATATCAAATCTTCAAATTTAAAAATGAATGGAAAAAAGAAAACAGTAAAAAGAGGGATCAGAAACTTCAGATTTTTTTTAGCATCCCAGTTTTATTTATTTATTTTTTATTTTTTTTATCTTTTAAACTGCTTTATTAACTCCACATTATATAATGAATAGAATCCCAGTTTTAAATGTTAGTAAATGGTTCTCATAAGATATGGAAACACCAAATTCTGTTTGAAGGAAACAAGCTTTCAGCCTCTGGAACATACCTGAAACATTGATCCGTGCATGCTTCAGGTGTTTTGTGTATTATTGTTTTCATGTTCTGTCAACAATATTATTGGAATTCAGAAAAACATCAGAATAATTTTGTTCACTTATCCCTGGTTATGTATGTGCTAAGTACAGCCTCGCTAGTCACAAATACATAAAACCTACAGAGGGAGATCTAGAAGAATATAAAAATAAGGACATTTCAGATCTTTGTGAGAAATACTGAGAAAAGCTTGCCCAGCAACAACATGTGCTCATTTCTAGTCTGCAGTCCTCACAGAAGCTTTGGCTTTCCAAAAATAACAAGCAGAAGTAGCAACTCTGCTCTGCACCACTTTCTTGCTTAGGACTCAAATGTTTGTGTTCTGTTCATTTCATATGGACCAAAAATTAGTTCAAGTATTCCCTAACAGCATGATTTAATTTGGAAATATATGCATATATTTTTAAAGATACTAAAAATAGACTCTGGCCATCCATGGAAAGTAATACTAAAGGTGCAATTAACAGAAGTTGCTTGGTTGGGGCTTATTTCTCACAGTTAGCTTAACGGAATTCAATATAATTATGTAATATTCTTATGGCTGTGAAACGAGTAGTGGCCAACTATAAGAAAAATCAGAACTTCCAGTTTAACTATATAACGACGTCCACATTATGTGGCCTTGAGCAATTGTAGGCTTACGCGAAAATAAGCTTGTGTCTGTATTTCCAAGAATGAAAACAAGGACTTAGAGTAGTGGGCTCTAAAATATTAGCCCATGTCCTTTATACTCTTCCTTCTATTTTTCTCTGCATGTTTGTCTTCATTGTAGTTTGTATTTGTTAGGAAATTCCACACGTATTGGCTAATGAGAGGAATTGTATCATAATTTGTCGATATAGAAGCCATAGAAACGCTAGAGACTCAGAACAGAGCAAAGGAACATGGATGGATAATGTTTATGTTAATTTAATTGCATTTGATGAATAGCTTGACCAGATTTCTGAAAATCATTATGCTACATTTCCGTTCTTTGTTGGCCAAGTTTTTAGGATAAAATGAAGCATACTTTTTAGTTCTTTTATCTATTACATAATTCATTATTATATAATATTTACATATTATATTTACATTTTATATAAATGTCTAATATTATATAAATATATAACATTTACATATTACGTAAATGTTCCATAATAGATAAATTAAAAGACCTATATTAAAAACTCATGGGTTATAAAAAAAAGACCCAAAATGCATATCAGAGAGTTGTAGATTTTTTCTTTTGTACATTTGTTTTCTATTGCATTCATTTTCTTACTTTTCTTATTTTCTTCTTTTAAATTTTTTATGTTATGCTTCTAATTGGTTGAAATGAAAGTTAAATCATTGACTTTTTGCCTTCTTATATATTTATTTGAAGCCATAAGTTTTTATTCAAGTACTGCTTTAGCTGCTCCCCATATTTTCATTATCACTCATTTAATAATATTTTCCAGGGCACCTGAGTGGCTCAGCCATTGGGTGTCTACCTTTGGCTCAGGTCGTGATCCCAGGGTCCTGGGATCGAGTTCCTCATCGGGCTCCCCACAGGGAGCCTGCTTCTCCCTCTGCCTGTGTCTCTACCTCTCTATCTGGGTCTCTCATGAATAAATAAATACAATCTATAAAAAAAATTCTATTTCAATTTCATCTTCGACTTATTGGTTAATAAAAAGGATTATATAATGTCCAAGCTACTGGGATTTTCTGCTCATATTTTTGTTACTGGTTTCCATTCTAATTCCACTGCATTCAAAACATATAATCTGTATGTTAGTGTCTTGTAGTTTGTTGAGACTTGCTTAGAAAATGTTTCATGTGCTTTTCGGAAGTTTTTGGGTATAGTTTCCCTTATATGTTAAACAGATCAGTTTTCAAAATCATATTATTCAAGTTGTCTACTCGTTAACTTTTCATTTTCTGCTTATTCTATCAGTTACTGAGGTTTGTTAAGATTGCCAGCTATCATTGTGAATTTGCATATTTTCAAATTTTGCTTTATAAATTTTATTTTTATTTTGTTTTATCTTTTCTTATTTTATTTTATTTTATTTTATTTTATTTTATTTTATTTTATTTTATTTTATTTTATTTTATTTTATTTTATTAAGAGTGAGGGTGGCGTGGTGGGAAGAGAGAGAGAGAGAATCCCAAGCAGGCTCTGTGCTGAGCAAGGAGGGCTTGATTTCATCACCCTGAGATCACAACCCCAGCGGAAATCAAGCATTGGATGCTTAACCGGCCGAGCCACCCAAGTGACCCTGGTTTATAAAATTTAAAGCCTATCCAACATAACTGGAAGTCATGGCATTTGTGTATTTGGTTAACCACTTATCCACATCAGCCACACAGTAGCTGCTACCTATATGGTTGCTTCCCAGATATTCAGTGGTTATGTTGGTGGGTCAGTGGGGAGCGTTAGGATGGGTACCTAAGG
Source organism: Canis lupus familiaris (assembly GCF_011100685.1). NCBI lineage: Eukaryota > Metazoa > Chordata > Mammalia > Carnivora > Canidae > Canis > Canis lupus. The sequence continues at coordinate 39,358,840 of NC_049255.1, forward strand.
ACGAACTATATGGGGGTCAGTACAAGGTGCCAAAGAAGTTAAGTTGGTTTTGTCAGATTCGGCCGGATAGAAGCTTGTATATTTCCTGCATGTAGTCGATATTCATCGATGAGAGTTTTGCTGTTTATTTATTCCTTGATCTGAGGCCATATCAGCCTCCTGTGTGTGCTTTCATCAACTGGATTAGCGTCACTGATAATGCAGCCAGTTGTATGAAGCTAGACACACACGTATACATAAACACATCTTTGGCATGATTCAAAAAAATGTTCCTCTCTCTGTTCTTATTGGAAAATTTACAGTTCTCTGCACCTTCACTTACTGATCTATCCTCCAGACTTGAGGCTGCCAGCCCATTTTGCCAGCCTCCGTGAACTGGCATCTCGGTTCGGGACTGGGAAATGCATATTACGTAGTCTATTCACAGATGTTTCTAGCCACCTCCCATTACTATCTACATTGAAGCATGGGGTCGAGCAGTGGTTCTTAAATATTTTGGTCTCACAACCACTTTATAGTCTTCATTGTTGAGATCTGTAAGAGCTTATGCTAATGAAGGTTCTATATGTGCATAATTATTATATTTGGATTAAAACTTAGAAATTTTGAAAAGATTAATTTATTCAAAAATGATAGAAATCCAGGACACCTACGTGATTCAGTGGCTTAAGCGTCCAGTTCTATTTAAGCTTAGGTCATGATCTCGGGGTTCTGAGATCGAGCCCCTCATTGGGATCTGTCGTCAGTGCAGAGTCTGCTAGTCCTTCTCTGTCCCCCAATTGCTCTTGTTATCTCTCTCTCTCTCAAATAAATACAAAAAATCTTTTAAAAAATGATAGAAATCCAGCAACATACTAACAAACTAAAATACTTTATAAAACTATATTTTTTCAAAGAAAATAATTAGTGAGAAGAGTGGCATTGTTTATTTTTCAAATCTTGGGTCTGGATTTATAGAAGACTGACTCATAAAAAAAATAAATTAAATAAATTTAAAAAAAAAGATTGACTCATATCCGCATCTGTATTCAGTCTGTTGCATATGTTGATCTAGTTGAAGTGTATGAAGGAAATCTGGCCTTACATGCATATGTGGTTGGAAAAGGGTAATATATTTTGAAAGCTTTACTGGATATTTAAAATTTATATCAAAACTTAACAGGTGGCAGTTTCTTAATAGTGCAGCATAGAATCTAAAAGCATATTAATAAACTTTTCATAATTTATTGTATTAAAAAATAAAATGGACAATCATATATTTTAATTGGGTCTTCCCCTGCATGAACACTTCTGTGCCATACATTGCTCACTTGGAAAATATTGCTTCACTTAGTAATGTGGGTCTTCCCAATATTCACATACTTCATTATGCAACAGAAAGACCACATTGATTCATATTATCACTGATTTCATCAGAAACATTTTTATGTATCACACATTTTTAATCTCATTGTGACAAATGCAAATTTTCAAAAATTCTTAGTATAAAGCATAAATATTTTCATTGGCACCAAAACCTGATATTTTCTTCAAGTCATTCTTTGCTTACTTTTGAGAAATGTCTTCCAACTACCAAAGCTTGATCTATCGTAGTTCATCTATTTGTTATTATTTCAAGTAAAAATGGTGTTTCATGAAAAGTAACATTAGATCAGCTCACAACTAAAACAAGTGCTTTTTCTGGAGACTACTACATGTCAGCGTGCAGCAAAAGTGCTTTATGTGCATTTCCCATTTTATGACAGACTATTAAAAAGATGTGTGCTCCAGTTCGAGATTTAATAAAATTAGTATGTTTTAGAGATTCATCAATATTCATCTTATGTGAAACTGACATTTTTCTTTTTTTTCCTGCAAGTGGATGATAATGGAGAATTCAATGATTATTAGGCACCACTGTTGCTACCATTTAAACCAGTGCCAAAAGTCCAGCAGTTTTTATCCACTGTTGCTTTTGCACCATCAGTTCATATTTCAACACAGTAAAAGACAAATGACATCTTAGCATTATTACAAAAATAACTGATGATCTTACAGATTCCCTAAGGGGCTCGGGGACTGCACTCTCCATGGGGTTTTGGACCACAAACTTTGAGAACCACCGGATTAGAAAGTTGTCTCATGAGGTACCAGTTATTTGCCCTGGGCCAGTGAAAAGGGACTCTTTATAGATCTCTTTTCTCTTTTCTTTCTTTCTTTCTTTCTTTAAGATTTTGTTTATTTGAGAGAGAGACAGAGAGAGACAGAGAGAGAGAGCCTGAGCTCACTAAGGAGGGTGAAGGGGCAGAGGGAGACGGAGAAGCATACTTCCTGCTGAGCATCCAACACCCAAAATCAACACTGGACTCCATTCATCCAGGTCATCCATCATGACCTGAGCCTAAAGGTAGACGTTTAGCAACCTAACTGGCTAAGCCACCCAGGCCCCCTAGATCTCTTTTCTTAAAACTCATGAAATATTCTAATTTTTTTCTAGGCTCATTTTAATATAATCTAAAATTCCATGTGCCAGATTTGAGTTTATGAATATAACCCATAGCAGGTAGAGAGCAAGCCCTCAGAAAATGTTGGGAATGGTGGCAGTATTTACATAGCAGTGACTATTAAGGATTTTTATTTTCAAAAGCATTTGAATTGTGAATTTAATCTTACCAACTAGTAGTACAGTTTTCTGATTACCTGTAGGGCATTTTCCTGATAGGATCATTTTTTTTTTTTTAACCTTTGCTTATCTGTGTTTTCTATCTCGCCCCCTCTACCTTTCTTAAAGAGAGATGATTTTAATTTTTCGATGAAAAATAATCAATAATCTGAGATTCTTGCTTCTTTTTTTTAAAGATTTTATTTATTTATTCATGAGAGACTCAGAAAGAGAGGCAGAGACACAGGCAGAGGGAGAAGCAGGCTCCCTGCAGGGGAGCCCAATGTGGGACTCGATCCCAGGACCCCAGGATCACGTCCTGAGCTAAATAAAGGCAGACACTTAACCACTGAGCCACCCAGGCTTCAGAAGATTCTTGCTTCTAAATTTAGCTTTCTCACTATGTTCCTATCCTGTTGATGACTTGTACAAAAGAAAATATATCAAAATTTGAATCCAGTGTCTAGAATCCAAATATCATGTGTCAATATATTCTGATATCATGAATTTTTTGAGAGGAAAAGAGAAAGATGTCAAGTAGATCTTTATAATTCCCTCCATAAATCAAAATTAAGTTCATATATATATATATATATATATATATATATATATATATATATTTTTTTTTTTTTTTCTGATGTAGTTCTTTTAGGAAAGTAGATTCTATTACTCCTGTTTCAGGACAGATCACGTAGCAAAGGAAGAGAAAGAAAAGTAACATTTTTTTAGGTGCCTGGAAGTTCTAGAGACTGTGCTTAAGCGCTTTTCATATGTTTTCTCATTTAATGCTCTCAAAAAACAAACAAGCAAAAAACAACCATGTAAAATGTTAGTATTCAACGTATTACAGTGTTGAAACTGAGGTTCCAAAGCTTATCAATATGCCCACAGTCATCTAGCTTGTATGTGAGAATCAGAATTTAAGCCCTCTTTTGCTGAATCCGACATCCAGAACCTTTCCACTGTCTGTCCTACTCTTCCCAAGGGTCCCATCTCCCCCCACCACCCACTAACTCCCCCTCCACCCACTAACCCACTAACTTTTGTGGATAGTCAGCTGTCTAATGTCTCATGTTATTCATTAGATTAGATTGTGGCCCAGTAGGAATAGAGTATATCAGAAATATACCAACGTCAGTACTGCTCAGCGCGGCTCGTTTTTTCCCCATACGTACAATAAAGATGAAGTACTTAAGTGACAGCTTATTCAAATATCACAACATGCAATATGCTCTTCTTGTCAAAACTCTCTTGTTTCCTATCATTTTAGCATCTTGAGTTTTCATTTTTGTCATGATTTTCAATGACCAGACGTCTCCACAGATTGATTCCAATTCATCTCATGAAGTTGGGTGTATTAACTTTTTTTTTTTTCCATGATTTATGCAATTTGTCATGTAGTGAGTAGAACTTCATGGACAAGATTTTATTCTAGGTTGCTAGAATGAGCTTGCCCATGAAGGAAGGTAGTCTTGATTAACAAGTGATGAGTAATATTTAAATTCTTACTTGTTTTGATCACTGTTCTGTCAATAGCCTAAACCTATTTTCAGTATCACAGAAAGACAATATCTAAAAATCATTTAAAAAATATTATAGCACTTTCTGGGGTGCCAGGTGGCTCAGTCAGTTAAGTCATGTCTGCCTTTGGCTCAGGTCATGATCTCAGGGTGCTTGGGATCGAGCCCTGCATCAGGCCCCCTCCTCAGTGGGGAGTCTGCGTCTCCCTATCCCTCTGACACTCTCCCTGCTGTGTGTTCTCTCTCTCTCAAATAAATAAAATCTTGTAATCCCTATCTATTTATATAGATACATATATAGATGTATATTAGCCCTTCCATTATATAAAATACCTTCATTGTTTTGGGCAGCCTTGCACTAGAACTCAAGATTTAATTTCCTATATTGGAAAATAAACTAAAATACATGTATATTGTGACAAAATTATATTTTTTAATGTAGTCTTAAAGACATTTATTTAGTAAAAAATAGTTACTGAATATTTGTTATGGTTACCATTCACTAGGTGCAAGCCATTGTAGTTAGAGTTTAAGGATGTGTTGAGATGACTCATTACTTGACCTTAAAAAGCTTATATTTTTAAAAATTAGTAACAATGATTGATTTTGTGTTAATGTCAAGAAAAGATAATCATGTTCGTGTTTTAGGTACTTAAAAAATTATCAGTAAATATGCTCATTCTGAAGTATGGAGATTGACCATTTTTGTTACAATCTTAATGAAATTAAGTATTTCTCCTGATATTTATTTAGTAATATATTCAGTTACCTAAAGAAACATTGGATCATGGAGTAGTGACTCCAAATCATAAGTCCCGGTGAAGCATTGTTACCATCCAAGTTTATGTCATTGTGTTAGACAATCTAGCAGATGAAACTAAAGATTTTTTAAAATTATTTATTTAAATCAAATTTAGTTAACATAGACTACATTATTAGTTTCAGGGGTAGATTTAGTGACTCATCAGTTGCATACAACACCCAGTGTCCATTACATCAAGTACCTTCCTCCACCCCCATCACCCAATTACCCCATTCCCCCACTCACCTCCCAAAAGGAAAGATTTGTAATGTCGTACTGATTGGATTAACTTCACCATTTTGTGAGTCTTCTTTTAGATTTGGCTTAGATAAGTTAAGATGATTTAATATGAAAAGTAACCTTTGACAATTCTCCCTGAAAAACAGAGAAAGAGAGACTTTCAGAGACCAGACACTATTTATCAGATCATGACCTTAGCTGAAACCAATGGTCAGACACTCAACCAACTGACCATCCAGGCATCCCACTACTATATTTTTAAATTGTAATCCAAATATGCTAGAGATGAAGTTATCTCCTATACAAGTATATGCAAGGGTGAAAGACGTAATTATACCACTTGACTTTTTTTCCCCACCTCGGGTCATAACAGATGGGTTGGTATTTTATTGTATTCCTCTGTGTTCTGCTTTTTAATAAAGCTTATTTTACTGTTTTTCAATATTTGTATTTTGCTGTCTATGAAGCATAACTTCGAAAGAAACGTCAAATTAATTAAATAAGTACTTACTGATCTTTGTGCTGGGGACTTAGCTGGAGGCCACCAAGGCCATCAGCATCCATCCATAACTTGCAAAGCAAGCAGTTATGTGCCATGTTCTCCTGGGTCACACAGAGAGGGGATAGTCAGATGTCCTTTAGATAATCTACTTGCGTGATGAATTTTTTCAAAAGAAATGTGTAAGAAGCAGTTTTCTTCTTTCTTGATTAGATGGCTCCCCAACTCTGAAATTTGGTGTATTGTATTCTTGAAACAGTTCTTTTGATTTCCCCAAATCTTGCTTTCTCACAAGCATTAAAGATGCCTTTCTTTCAGCCTCATACCATCTGACTTTTAATTATTTTACCCAGAATACTGTGCTTCATAACACTCAGGTGTCTTTATTGCCTATAGAAAGTGCCTAAAATTGTGAGATTAAATGCTCCTTCCAAAGAGCTAAACTACTTAGCTTAGGGTGGATATCTGAAATACAATGTAGTATAGTAAAAGTCTGACATATTTAATCTGGAACATTTTCCATCTTGCTTGCATTACCTGGTTTTCAATTTCCTTTGTTATAAAATGGTGACAGTAGGTATTTTTTTTGTGTAATGAGTCTGCACAATATTTTCAGTCCTAATAATATATACCCAGTGCATGATTTACAATTAGTATGTTATTCTAGAAGGTAAGAAATAGTTGAGCGCGTAATCATTTTACATGATGCTAGTGGCTGGCTGGCAAGGAAGGTGAGAGGATGCTGCTGCTTTCTCCTACCCACTTAATTTCTTGATGTTATGTGTGATGATAGAATTTTACCGTGTGTTTTAGTCTTTATATTTCCCAAAGCAAAATTGAGAGATAAAAAAAATCAGTTCATGCTTTAGTGTTTATTTAGTTATTTTTAATGCTCATAGTAACTTTATTTGCAATAGTCAAAAAAAAATGGAACTAACCTCATTGTCCATTAATGTGAATGAATAAATATTTCAGCAATAAATAAGATAAGAAAGGAAGATGGAAAACAGCAATAAAAAAGTGCATCCAAAAAAAAAGTGCATCATCGATACGTAAAACAACATGGATAAATCTCAGAAAGCACGCTGAGTGAATAAAGCCAGACAAAATTCAGTCCTATTATATGAATCTACATAAAATTCTAGGAAATGAAATTTAAGCTAGAGTGACAGAAAGCAGATCAGTGTTTGCCCCTTGAAGAGCAATGAGGCAAGTGGGAGAATTTCACAGGACACGCTTTAGTGTTTAAATTCACTCTACACATAGAGTAAAAAATTTAAAGACTTTTACTACATTTCAGATAATAACTTTAAGGACATTTCTTATTTTTTTTGGTATAGCAGCAGTGCTTGTGTGTGTGTATGTTATTCTATACACACGTAATAAAGTCTCAGTGAACTTTCAGTAAACGTGCTGGGTTTTTCTCTGCTGGTTATGTTTCTTTAGATGTTTTCTTTCGCCATTCATTTACAACGTAATCTTGGCACTCGCTCTGGTACTAGGAATGCTACATGCATCGCTTCCTCCAATTCTAACATCGCTGTTGCTCTGTGGCTCATCCAGTAGCAGGTGTTGAACATTGATATAAACAGAATTTTGCCTACCAAAGCCAAAATCCTCCCATTTCCAGTCTCCACTGGCCAAAGGAATGCTAATGCAAAACTTCCAAATTCAAGTCTCAGGCATGACAGTTCATTATGCTGCCTGCCAAGACTACTGGCCCATGGAAACTCTTATTTTAAAAATTAAGGCAAAGTAAAATTTCTGTCAAATACCTTGTGATTTTAGGTGACACACTTCTTGTTTTTGCAGCTTTCTCTGGAATTAGTAAATTGAGATTACATCGCAGTTAATTACTTAATAACATTTGTCTTTGAATATAGCAAAATACCCGATTATAACAGAACTGTTCACCATAAATACCAAAATACCTATTGTGGGGGAGAAAAGGTTAAGAAAAATGATGGAAAGTCTTAATAAAATTTAAGCATGTTAATATTCTAAGTGAGTTAGAAATGATTACTGACTAGAATACTTTGATTAAGACATTTGTATCAATAAGACTTTTTGTTAATGGGCACTGACTTAATTAGAACAATCTAGATTTAAAGATTACATAATTTCAGAACATGGAACTCTCATAGCCTACTTAAGCCTTTTTTTGGGGGGAAGATCATTATAAATAATTTGACAAATTTAAAATATAGTTTCAAAGGGAACAGAATTAAGAAGTAATCTTAGGAAAATTGGATTTGAACAAGTATTTATTAACTTATTAATGATTTGGACCGTTAGGTAATATTTATTTTATTATTATTTTTTAAGATTTTATTTATTCATGAGCGACACAGAAAGAAGCAGAGACATAGAGGGAGAAGCAGGCTCTTTGCGAGGAGCCTGATGCGAGACTCGATCTGGGGACCCCAGGATCACAACCTGAGCCAAAGGAAGATGCTCAATCACTGAGCCCCCCAGATGCCCCATTGAGTAATATTTATTAAAAATAGTGTTCCCTCTATCATTTTTTAAAAGATCAGTGATTTTATAGCCATACCTATACAAAAACTTTGTTAACGTTTTTCAGGATATCATTTATTATGAATATAGATATAGATAGATATAGATATAGATAGATATAGATATAGTGGTTCTCTTCAGATTACTATGAAGAGGTTTCATTTTCCCTTAAATCCAGTCAACCATCATAATATACAAGATTTAAATAATTTCTATCAGGTTGGGTAATGTACAAAATGATATCACATCAATCAATTTTGAATAAATTATCTATGTTATAGGTCTGCAGGAGAAAATATGAACATGGATCATAATTCTTAACTGCTTTTGCAGATTTCCCTGCTTGGATGTTGTGGGAATAGTGATCAGTACTTACAAAGAAATCATGTCTTACATATAAGCTGGGTACTCGAGTTAGCCTTTCTGGCTTGGGTAGTATTTAAAAATAAATACCCTGAAAAACACACAGATACTGTATACATTATAATAAACTTCCTTTAAAACACTATGATCCTGAGCTAACAGAGTAGTAAAAGAAATCCCCAAGGGGACCAAAACGTAGCACCAAGTACAGACAATGTTTAGTTTAGGAAAATTCCTATCTTTCAAAAATTATAATCATATTCAAGCTCTCCCAGAGAACAAACCAAGAGGAACACCTTCTATCTCATTTTATGAGGTTTATATAACTTCACGCCAAAATCAGACAGAAATGATGCCTGAGAGGAACATTGTCTACCACCTTCATTTCTAAAAATAGACATGAAAATTATAAACAAAATGTTGGCAAAATAAATCATATAATAGACAAAAATTATAATGCGTTCTAAGTAAAAGTTAATCTTAGGAATTCAAGTTTGAATGCTAAAACATCAATTACTGTAATCCATCATATTAAAGAAAAGGATAATATGATTCTTAATAAATGCATCAGAATTTATGATAAAATTTAATATTAATTCGTAAGACATCTTTTATCAAAATAAGAAAGGGAGGAACATCTTTAACCTAATATTTGGAATATGAAATAGATGACCACTGTCACACCTTATTAAATATTTTATTAGATATTTTCTGGAGACTTTAACCTTCTTAGTAATAAAAAAATAGTAATGACATCTATAAGTGACTAGAAAGGAGGTAATAAAACCTTCATTATTTGCTTATCACATAATTTTTATGTAGAAAACTTGAAGAATATTATATTTAATAATGGAATTTAGGATTATTTGATAGAACAGAATAGGATCCCTATGTACCAGCAATAAGCAGAAAAAATATTTTAATTTTAAAACAACTTGTGTTAGCATTTACTGGTGCTTGATTTATTAAGGACTTATTTATGTTATTATAAGGATGACATTTCTCCTCAAATTGATCTTCAGTCTCAGAGTAATTCCAGACACAATCTTGACAAGGAAATTGATAAGCTCATTCCATTATTAGTATGGAAGAGAAAGGATAGTGAAGATGTTCGTAAGGAAGCGTAAGTAGGAGGAATTGCCATTTGGATATTAACATGTATTAGAAAATAAAACTAATTAAAATAGCATATTATAATGGAGATGGATCAAAAAGACTGATGGAATTGACTGGGGAGCCCTGACAGACCCACACACCCATGAAAATCCATAAATGACAGATGTGTCATTGCACGTTGGTGAAGAATATGATCAAGGGCACTAGACGGGTTATTTATATGGGGAAAAAAGTTATATTGAATTCCCACCTCATTCCCCACCCCCAATAGACACAAACACATTCCAGGGAGACATCAAAATGTTTAAAAACAAGTTACTTAAAACTTTAGGGAAAAAATGAGAATCATTTTATTACCTCGAGTTTGACAAGGATTTCTTCAGCCCATCAAGAAAGTGTACAGACCATTGCACCGTGTTAAAATTGTGTACATTGAAATGATAAACTTCTGTTCGTCATAAGACATTGAAAATTAAAGAGTAGCCCAAAACTGGTAGAACAAAGGGTCATAAATGACCTAAAAAGAATTTTCCAGAATATAGAAAAACTTGTATAGTGTGGGCAAAATACAGAGTCACAGCCCAGAAAGGAGAACATAGATAGCTCAATAATACATGAAAATATCCTTATTAATAATTATGGAGGGGATCCCTGGGTGGCGCAGCGGTTTGGTGCCTGCCTTTGGCCCAGGGCACGATCCCGGAGACCCGGGATCGAATCCCACATCGGGCTCCCGGTGCATGGAGCCTGCTTCTCCCTCTGCCTATGTCTCTGCCTCTCTCTTTCTCTGTGTGACTATCATAAATAAATAAAAGAAAAAAAATAATTATGGAAAAATATCTGAAAGCTATCTTGGTATATAATTTTATGTTCATTGGTTAGCAAAAATTAGATATAATGAAAATAGGACCTCTTCAATAATGCTTGTGGTATAAAATGTTTTGTAAAATTACATAGCCTACCCTCCAACCCAGTAATGGTACCTTTGAGTTAAACAAGTAATGATATACAATTCCACACCCACCACGTTGGCAGAAATATAAAATAAAATAAATCAAGTGTTGGTGAGGGATGGAGGGATCAGAACTTCCATGCAGAGCAGATAGGAATATAACCAGAACTCTTCCACAGAGCACATGACTCTTGATCTCAGGCTCGTGAGTTCAAGGACCATGTCAGGTGTAAGTAAATAAATCTTGAATATAAATAAATAAAAGCATGTTGGCATGTCTTACTAGTACAGGTATATGCCCTCCTTGGCTAGAGAAACTCTTTGGTACGTCTGTCAGGAAATATGAACAAGAATGCTCCTTCATTTATTAATTTATTCCAGTGCCCTTCAATGGAGGAAGAAGAGGTCCAGGGGGCAATAGCTCTTCTCATGCCTTTCCCACTGACTGAACCTAAAACAACGAGGAACCATGGGACTTGATAAAAGTCCAAATGTTGACCTACAAGGCATGAAGGAAGCACTGGGCAGGGAGAGGATATGGAAGACCAAGAAAGAATCCTATCATCCACGTGTTCATAGAAAGCTGATTCACATCGAGCTGTGATGTTCTCATATTTTTTTTTAAGTTACTTCTGTGTGTTAGTTATTTTCCAATTGTGTCTATTTTCTGCTTTTAAAAAAGAAAATAGTTTAGCTAATGATTTATTATCTTCCTCTCTTACTTATATTATAACTTCATTCTTTTATAATAATGGAAAGCTGGGAACAATTTTAAAATACTTATCTCAGAAATCAATAAACAAATGAGGAATTTCAGAAGTCTAAGAGTAAGTGAAAAAAGCACATCACAAAAGAATACTTTATATTAACTATAATCACCATGCCGTAAGTTGCTAAGAGGCTAGATGTTAAATGTTCTCAATACAGAAAAGAAATGATAGTTGTGTGATGTGCAGAGATATTAGCTAACACTACCGTGGGAATCATTTTGAAATTATAAGTGCATCAAATTAACATGTTGAACACTTTAAACTCATACAATGTTTGATACAAATTTTATCTCAATAAAGCTGGAAAAAATGAGCACATATAATAACTGCCAATTATATAAAAGCGAGCATTCAAAAATAAAGGGTGAGGGATGCCTGGGTGGCTCAGCAGTTGGACTTGGGTTTGGCTCAGGTCATGATCCTACCATCCTGGGATCGAGTCCCATGTCGGGCTCCCCGCAGGGAGCCTGCTTCTCCCTCTGCCTGTGTCTCTGCCTCTCTCACTCTCTGTGTCTCTCATGAATCAATCAATCAATCAATCAATCTTTGGAAAAAAGTGTCAATAAAAAAGAAGGAGTGAATTGTTAAGGCCATATGCGTACATAAATATTAAATCTACACACAGAAGACAATGAGAAACAAAAAAAAAATCAGATTTTGGGGGGCAGTTACCCTAGGAGGCCAAACTAAGTGATGGAATAAAGAGTACTGAGGGGACCTCAATAATATCAGAGATATTGTATTTCATAAGTTAGGTTGTTCCTTCATTATTATTTATACTTTTTATATGCTATATGTTCTTTATATATTAAATTTGTTCATAATATTAAAAAATGAAATTATAATACACAACACATATACTAATTCATAATGAGGTAGAGAATGTAGATATCCTCTCCTCAGGAATTTTAGCTTAGTGCTTAATAATACTTAGAAATTATCCAGCATTGGGACATATTACTACTTCTTCCGTGGAGCTCCTTAAAGAAGTATTTGGTTTACTTTTTAAGGCCGTCTTGTATAGCATATGCACCTTGAAGAATTTAATGTTTTTTTGAGTTGCTTATACCATAAAGCACTTTGGAACTGAGACCAGCAAAACAAATGGCAGATTAAAAATTGTACATACTCTCGGATGGATTCAACTCATCAATTAACTGGGTAAAAGAGAAAAAAAAAAAACCTAATTAATTGACATTTCTTTATTTCTATGACTTTTGACCGTATACAGATAAATTTGCATAAATATGCATTCTGCAACTCTATGCATATTACAAAAGAATGCTCTTGATACGTTTTTCTAAATAACTTTCTCTTCAAACTAAGTTTCAACTCAGTTTACCTGTCCTATCCCAAGTAGTGCAGAGAGAATTTTAGTAGCACTAAAGTAAGAGGACGGGGGTACGGAAATCAGGTAAAGGAACAAAAGAACAGGATAGAGACCTAGATGAGGGAGTAGGATATACCAATCTTCATCTCCCCAGAAATAACAGTTAACTATCCAAGAATCCAAATAGCTGTGGGAGGGCTCAAGAGTCCACTTAAGAATATACAGCAACACACTGGAGCCAGAGATGGGAATTAACTGTACAGAAAGGATTGCGGAGATCAGCTTAGCTGAGACATCCAGAAATGGTTAGGAGCCAGGAAGAAAGGTAGAGGCTGTTGGTATCAACCATGCAGCAGATGCCACCGTGGTTCCCAGTGGCCTACTCCGTGGAGGACTCGAGCAGTCTTTGCCTGTTGAGGGCCTCAGCCACAGACTCCCCATAGGTTCACCGTGGAGACCCCATGATGTTTGTTGGTACAAGCTTCAGTGGCCTGCTCCTCGGAGGACGCCAACAGCTTCCATCCCTGAGGTAATCAGAGGCTGCTGCAGATTCCAAGGAGAGGGAGATGCTACCATGCCCCTCTTTTACTGGAAAGAGCTACTGTCGCACAATCCATTGGACCACAACCGCCTTCACATCCCACCCAGGCACATTCCCCAAACCTAGAGCCTTGGCTGCTCTACGTGTCCCCATAATTCAGGCTTGGACATAGCTGACACTCTGTATATGCCTGAGGCTCAGGCGCCGGAGCCACTACTGCTGTGGGCTTACCAGAGCTCTGGAGCTCGGGAGCCACTGTCCCTCTTTAAGTGGCTATACTCTAGACCCTGGCTTTGTGGTCGCTCTGTGGGTGCTCATACCTCAGATACCAATATCACCACCACTGCAAGGGTGCTGCAGGCTGACCAGGAACTAGAAGAAAAGGAATATTTCTTGACATTGGTCCTTGCAGCTATTTTTTTTTTTTTTTTACTGATATGACAACAAAAGCAAAGGCAACATAGCAAAAATAAACAAATGAGCCTACCTCAAACTAAAAAGCTTCTGCACAGCAAAGGAAACAATAAAGAAAATGAAAAGAACCTGTGGATTGAACAAAAATATTTATACAACATATGTTTGACAAGGGGTTCTAAGGAATTTATACAATTATAAATTGTATAAATTTATACAGTAGCCAAAAAAAAAGCTGTGCAAATAGTCCAATTAAAAAATGAGCAAAGGATCTGAATAGACATTTCTCAAGAAGAATATACAAATGACCAACTGATATGTGAGAGGTGCTCAACATCACTAATCATCAGGGAATACAAAGCAAAACCACAGGATATCACCTTACACCTGTTAGGATGTCTATTACTAAAAAAAAATAAAAAAATACAACAAAACATGCTGTTGGGGATGTAAAGGAAAGATAACTTTTGTCCACAGTTAGTGGGAATCTACACTGGTACAACCATTATGGAAAAGAGTATAGATGTTCCTCAAAAATTAAAACTAGAACCGTCATATGATCTAGCAATCCATTCCTGGGTACGTATCCAAAGGAAATTAAATTAGTATCTAGAAGAGATATTTGCACTTGTGTTCATCGCCCCATTATTCACAATACCCTAAGTATGAAGACAACCCAAGTGCTCATGGATGAACGACTGGATAAAGAAAACGTGGGATGGATGTGCAGTGGAATATTTTTCAACCTTGAAAAAAAAAGAGATCACGCCTTCTGGGATAACGTAGATATCTCAGAGGATACGTGCAATAGCACAGAGACCGAGAAAGATACTGCAGAGCATCACTTACGTGTGTAATCAGAAAAGAACCCAACAAACACACTCACCGTAACAGAGTAGAACCAGAGTTACCAACCAACTGGGGATGAGGCAAAGGGAGAGAAGCTGGTCCAGGGGAGATAAGCCTTCAGCTATAAGATGGATAATTTTTGAGGATCTACGTACAGCCTGGTGACTACAGTTAATAATACTCCATTAAAAAAATAATTCTCCATTGTATACTTCAAATTTGCTAACAGAGGAGATCCTAGACGTGCTCAACACACACAACACACATAAAGGTAGCTGCTGAAGTCATGTATGTGCTCATTTGATTGTCATAATTTCATAACGTACATATAGATCAAATAATATTGTACGCTTTAAATATATAAAATTTTATTTGTCAATGATTCAAAAAGGCTCCTCTGCCAAACACACACACACAAAACCGGAAGGCAGACTGGTCTTATTCGGAATATAAACTGAACTTCTTTCAATCAGCTCTTTCATAACATTTGCATGGCATTGATCATTGTCAAAATACATTATTAAGAAAAAAAATAGAAATAACTCTGAGAGGGGCACCTGGGTGGCTCAGTGGTTGAGCATCTGCCTTCAGCTCACGTTGTGACTCCAGGGTCCCGGGATCAAGTTCCACATCGGGCTCCCCGCAGGGAGCCTGCTTCTCCCTCTGCCTGTGTCTCTGCCTCTCTCCCTGTGTCTCTCATGAATAAATAAATAAATCATAAAAAAAGAAAAATAACTGAGAAAAAATTGGGAAATTATTTATTATTGCATTTTCTTGCTTTTAGCTGTGTCAACAGCCTTATTTTTTTTGTCTCCAGTAATGCTTTTCTACACTATCATATTATGTATTTTTTCCCGATGCGGATATTCCATATTCGTTTTCCAGATGTGTTTCATTTGGGGGTTATTGAATAAATAAGGTCATAAAGAATCAAGTATGTGTGAGAAAAATAATGGGATGAGCCAAAAAAAACATACTATCCAGTTAGGTAATATTCATTTAGTCAATTTTTTGGATAGCAATAAAGTTCTTATAAGAAGATCCTTTTTTTTTTTTTTTTTTAAAGAAGATCCTTATTTTTTTTTTTTTTTTTGCCAAAAAAGAAACTGGTCCCTTTGCATCCCAGCCCAAAACAAATTTTACTGGATTATTATTTTTAAATTTCCCATGTCCAATTTATTCTATGTTCTGTTCATATATATATATATATACACACACACACATATATTTTTTTTACAAATATCTTTGGCTTCTAGGATGTCATAAGCAAAAAACGTCACTGACAAAAAGTGTCTTTGGATTTTTTTTTATAAATTTATTTTTTATTGGTGTTCAATTTGTCAACATAGAGAATAACACCCAGTGCTCATTCTGTCAAGCGCCCACCTCAGTGCCCATCACCCATTCACCCCCACCCCCCGCCCTCCTCCCCTTCCACCACCCCTAGTTCGTTTCGCAGAGTTAGGAGTCTTTATGTTCTGTCTCCCTTTCTTTGGATTTCAGAAGAGGCATGGGAACAAATATATGGACTACAGCAAGTACACACAAAAATTAATTTCTTATTGATTTGATAATCTGTGGTTGGTTTTGCCATGATATACAGATTTTATTGCATATCATCGTGCTCATAGTCTCATGAAATCTGGCATGTAATTGTATCAAAAGTGTCCTCTCTGTATCATTTTAAAAAGCAATAATTATAGATTCATCACATAGCTCTATATGGAATCACACTAATCGCAGTACAAAACTGTCTCCACCGGCACGACTCCTAATTTTGGAACTGAGTTTTAAATGGATTATGTTGATATCCATAGAAAGATCAGAACTAATAAAAGAACCAGTTGGCGTTAATCACTCTTTTCCCCTGCAATCCCATCGTGCTTTATTAGTTCTTAATTTAAGAACTTAATTCATTCTGCTTTGATTCGGTGTAATTTCTCTGCAGGCTCATCACCTCCAACAAACTGTGTTTCTTGCCTGGCGTCCTGTCCCCATTCATCCTTCATACCCTGCATCTATTCCTAATGGTTCATATATTCAATGGTTATAACTCAACAGAATATTTTTCGGTTTTTTTGTTTTTTTTTTTTAGAGTGTGTGTGTTTTTTTTAATTTCTTTCAGAAATTTGGTACAACTGTATAAAAGTGAAGATGACACAGAGATTTCAAAGAAGATCAAGACTCATTGGACTGCTTTGGGCCTAGAAGACGTACAGTTTGTGAATTACTCTGTGCTGCTCAACCTGCCGGGCCCGGGGGCCAGCTCTGTGACTCTGAGCAGCAGCGGCCAATGCCTCCATCCTAGCGGCCGGCCCTGCAGCGAGGAAGCCAGGACGCGCGGCGGCCAAGACCTGCTCTACTCATACGCAGCCTATTCTGCCAAAGGAGCTCTCGAGGTAATACGACCATTTGTCTCTGTCATTTTACAGTGAAATGGAATTAGAAAACAACAGCTTTCATCTAAATTGAACTCCCTGGCAAGATGCAGCATGAGAAAGTAACCATTAAATGGCCTCAGCGTGGAGGTGCCAGGGAAGGGGAAGGATGATTGGGATCGCCTGACCTTGTTGTCTTGTCATATTTTGAAAGCGAAAACACGTCGGAAGAATTTAATTCGAACGTGTTGAACGTGTGACTGAGTCATTCACATTTTGCCAGGTTGGGATCGGACAAGTTCATCTCCTTCTTGGGTTCTTGAGGAGGCAGATTTTAATGGACTGATGATCGGACAGAAGGAATAGAAACGGAGGCGGGTTGTGTTCGAGGTTGGGTGCGCAGACAAGAAGTGTAAAATAGATGTGACTATTCACAGATTTAGGGTTTGAAATACAAGGTTTCTGCCTTCTTGGTGGAAAACCCAGGAGAAAAGGGGCCAGGTGCTTTACTTTTTCTGGCTTAGCCAGTTCTTTTGGCTTGGAGCTGACGTGCGTGGCTTCCTGGGCCACACAGCCTAGCTTCAAATCTTGAGTCCCTAGTTACCCACTGCCACTTACCCATCTAGGGCTGAGTTCCCTCATTTCCGTGATGGGGATAATAATAGTGCCAACTTTATAAAGTGATTCTGAAAATTAAACTAGGTGATATATGAAACCTGGGAGGACAGAGCCTGGCCCACAGTAGAGACAATATACCAGTTAGATACAACAAGTAATTGGCCATCTTTCCTTTATTAAAGGCGCATTTTCTGTCTCCATGTAAAAATACCTTTTTAATACACACATTTAGTTATTTTTTTTACAAGCCTTTCGATTGCCTCCTTTGAGACAAATGGAATAATACCATGTTTCTGATTGTTGTTGATTATTGGCACAGCTTTGTAAGACTCTCTTGTATTAGCTCTGATTAATATATTAAATATTTAAATTATTTGAAGTGACTTCACAGATACAATCTTGCTTTTGTGGTTTGTTTGATTTCTAGTTGTTGGAAGGGTGAGAGAGTTCTTTTACTGGTGGTTCAGCGTCGCTCGTATTCCAGTGGGTCATCCTCTGACTTTTAGTGCATAATAACCACTGCCATGGAAAGCCTTACGATTGGTTAAAAGCTAATACAATATTAGATGTGTGTAATATTTGTAAGATGGGACTCGTGTAACTTGATTTGATTAATAGATACTGTTTCTGATAGCAATGATGGGAGGGAGCCCGCCAGCCCTCTTTTGTTGGTTCAGAAGCTCTGGTCTCCCAAAGCTTCTTTGGCCCCACACATTTCCAGCACCCTCTTAACTCCCATTGGTTCAGCACAGTAATCAATGGGCCTTAAAACAAAACATGTCCCAAACACAGATCAACAATAAAAACCCCAGGAGCTCAAGTCGGTCTCTGGAATCACCCCCATTTATTTGCTTTTCAGTTTGCTCTGGCAAATTATTTATTATTCCTTGACCCAGGAGATATGGAAAAGCCATGAAATCGCAACTGTGTCCCTCTTTTCCTCAGCATGGCCCTCTACTAATCCCCTGGGCAATTGGGTTGGTTTTCTGTGTTCCCCTGTAGCTACATCTCTGAGAGTTTTCTACACATTTATCTTACCAGTCATAAATGTTTGAATTTTCGTGGTTTCTTCTAAAAGAAACCAAAGTCTACTGCAGAATCATAGAACTACTTAAATGCCCACGAAGACGTAAGTCATTTTGGGACCGTCCGCCACTTACAAATACTGTAAGTCTGTTGTTTTTAATAAAGAAGTATTGACAAAGATTTGAAGAAGCTTTAAAAGGGAAAAATGAACGTAGCTGTCAATGTAGAAATAGATTTTAGGTTTGAAATATAGGCCTAACTAAAGGGGAGCAGTGTTAAAGGAACTAAAATGCAATTATGGATAACACAAACACCTTGTATTTGAAGAACATAATTTGAGAAATCAACCGTGCGAATTAGATGAAGACACTAATGATAACTATTTTCGGGATCATATAAATAATTCAAATCTAATATACTAAGTACATAATAATTTAAATATTTATATCAATAAATTTATTGATGTTGATTTTTTAAAAGCTCAAGCCATGCATTATGACTTTCAAAAGCAAAGCAATTTCTAGGTGACTATTTTATATGCATGTAGAATATTTGCATATATTTCATATACATGTTCTAGACTGATGTGCCATTAAAACTCACATATTCTAACTAATAGAATGTGGGTGATTTTCCGTATCTCTTCAGACCGTTCTTAATTAAAATCAAGCTTGAGAGGTTGCTGCTGATGATTCAGACATACCTACTTTTTGATTTTGAGTACATTGTATTTGCATGAATTTCTATCAGGCTGAGCCATTAACAAGTGCGTAAATTATTCTGGTCTGACTGCCAGCAAGGCTCCCCACTACTTTTGCTTTTGACAAGGTTATTTGTGGAAGAGGAGTGCCCCTTCTCTTTGAAGAGCTGTCATGTCCATTCATCATATGACCACTTTGTATAAGCTTCCAATTTTTGCTTTCTGGTAACGGTCTAAACAGCATTTGTGATCTCTGAGATCTACTTCGAAAACCTACTTAGTGCCAGCATGATGGATGGTGTACTTTGCAACTTCTTTGTAATTCATTGTGCGCTAGAAAGGTGACATTGTTTACCCCGTCATAATGACAGGTGGGTCAGGAAAGGGGTCCTAAGGAGAGTTGTCCTGTCACATGCAAAATACATATTAAAATGGATCCATAAATAATTTAGCATGAGTGAGGTTAGCTTCAGGGAATAAACAGTGATTTATACTTTTACTAAAAGTTAGATATCAACTATAATGTCATCGTACTGTTAAAGACACTGGTAGTGAGTGCTGACAATGCCTAGTCAGTTTTATAAAAAGAATATATGGCCTTATATAATTTCTGTGCAATTATCTCTTTTGTCCTCTGTGAAACCCACCCAGATGCAGAAAGGCAAAGGAAACGATTATATTTAATAGAGGCCGGTGAGATTTGAGTCCACCGTGTTTATATTTTTGAACAGAGAATTTGTTTTCACTTTAATACACTTTATAGATTTGGGAATTTCTGTTAAGTATTATTTTGTGTCTGAGAATAAAGGCAAGTAATGCAGTTTTATGGCGAGACTTATTTTCAACAACTCATTAACCGTGCTTAAGATAGATGGTCCTCAACACATTTATTATTATCCCGTTCCCCAGAGAGCCCACGGTTGCATCCTCCCTAATTAGCTGCACAACTGTGGGTTGGTCATTGTAGTTCTCCAAGCCTCAGTGCTCTCATCTGTATAGGGGAACAGTGATAGTACCTCCCCTGGTTGCCATGGGGATGAAATGATGCAAACCGAGTAGAGTGCACTGAGTGCACGTAGAAAGCACCCAGAAAGTGTTAGCTATTGTTATGACGTGGCATAAAAGAAACACATTTAAATGGGAGAAACTAAAATATGAGAACTATATGTCATGACGTGAAAGTACAAACTTCATGTCACATTGTCTGAACGTAATCTACTTGTCTTGTGTTTAATGTGACAAAGAGTAATCACGAGAGAGGAAAATGCCTTGTTAAGTATGAATAAATAATAAAATATATTCAATGAGTATGAATAAATAATAAAGTATATTCAACATAGTTCAATACATTCAATATCAGATTTTGAATTGAAAACTAAAAGCTCAAAGGAACTAGGAGTAAATATTTTGTTTTTGAATGCACAGTGACGAATCATTTCAACTCATAAAATATCAAGCTTTAGTGTAACACCTGAAATTTTTTTTTTAACACCTGAAATCTAAACACTATATTGGATTGTATCAAGCAGTCTTAAAAAGGGAAAAAAAAATAAAGAAAAAGATAAAGAAAAAGCTGCTTGCAGTCCTCCAGGTTCTTAAAATCAGCTGTCTATTTTCTCATAGCGAGGAAACCTTTGTCTTTCTCTTTTAATATTTTCAAACAAAAGTCAGCTTGCCAAGCGTTATGGCAAAAGGCAGAGCTGTATGCATCTGGCTGGGAGGGATTCCTGTTACAGATAACAAGTGATCAGAAAGCTAAATAAAGGAGTGGAATGGAATTGCAGGATTTAGACTTTTGTTGTCTGGGTAAGAAGATGAAGCCACTACTGTCCCACCAACGGAGAACATGGGAGCTTGGTGCACGCAGGCTTTCAGCGCTGGGAATGCTTTTGTGTTTTATCTGTGTCCCTGCTTTTGCTCCCGTGGAATCCGGCTCTTGGTCAGCAGAGCACAGTTGTGAGGTGGGAGTCCCTGAGCCCCTGTATGTATACGGTGCGGGTGTCCTTTAGGGATCTGCAGGCAGGGCCCGGCCCGTGTGACCTCCTCTCCCCGGTCGCCCGAGCCCATGCCTTAGCCGACTCAGCACGGCGGATCCCCAAGTGCTGCTCTTGTAGTTGAACCTCATCACTACGGGCTTAACTTCCACATATCTCAAGTCCGTGCTGCTTTTTTCCCCATATTTAACATTTAGACGGAAGCATTTACAAACCCAGGAGTGACCTATCACAACATGTTGTCTGGACTTACATGTTTGTCGGAGACGTTACATCTTCTACCTGGGAAACAGAGCAGAAGCCTATTTTATGACTTAAAAGTCTTAAAACACAGCTGAGTTCAGCTAAGCAGTTAAAGTGCAGTGACCCCCCCACCCCCAACCCCCTTCATGAAAACAAATACGGCATTTTTAGTGAGAACGTGTTTGACTACAAAGTTCTAATTTGCCTGAAGTTATTTCTGAAGATTCTGAATCATCCTAATTATGTGTTATCTGACAGAAAAGTCTAGGTCAGCATTTTTGTTTTTAGTTTTGACATGATTTAAAGCATAACCACTTCCCGAGTTAAGTGAGAATGTAACATTCTTAGCAAATTTAATTTATATTTTAATCTCCATGAAGTGCTAGTATTTAAATATGTACCTTGGGCAGCCTGGGTAGCTCAGCAGTTGAGCGCCTGCCTTCAGCCCAGGGCGTGACCCCGGGGTCCGGGGATGAGTCCTGCGTCGGGCTCCCTGCATGGAGCCTGCGTCTCCCTCTGCCTGTGTCTCTGCCTCTCTCTCTCTCTCTCTCTGTGTCTCTCATGAATGAAAATAAATAAATAAATAAATAAATAAATAAATAAATATAAATAAATAATAAATACCTTTTGAATAACATTTACTGCATTTCAGTAGGTGCTGCAATTTCCATTTTTTCAGGGCTAGAAAGATAACGCGGAAAAGTTGATCCTTAGGTGTACGTACTATTTCAATAAACTAATCTAATTGATTTTAAAAGAAGCCGATTTCTGTCCTCTATTACTTTCGTGGCCTCCAGGAAGAATTCTCTCGAATGAATCTGCGACTCCTTCAATATCCTTACCTTAATAAGCTGAGTATCATTTATTAAATAAAGTGCCCTGTGATCATTAATTTGTTTTTCCGTATGTTTTAATTTGGTAGTGAAAGATTAGGCGACTAATGCAGCCGTCAGCCACCTGGGTGTTGCTAATCTGACAAGAGGCAGCCCACACTTAGCAGACACATCCTGGGCGCCTCTCCTGTGCCAGTCACAGGGAACCAAGTGACACCCAGGGGCACTCTAGGCACTGTCCACCTGCAGCTGGCAGGCTCCTCGGAGAAACGGTTAGGTGAGCAGCTGCTAACTGCCTGGCCCCACGCTGCCATGAGCACTCGCGCAACGTGGATCTTCTACGCTCAGGTTTCCTCATTGCGAGATGGGCTGAGGTACCTCCCAAGCTTGAGTGTTCCGAAGGTAGACTGGATGCAGCCGATGCGATCTCCACGGTACTGTGTCCAGCACAGAGGACATGAATGGTCCAGTACTGGTTTCCTTTCCCCCGTCTGTCATGCCATAAACCCATGTCCACTTCCGTCCTTCTTCTCTCCCTCTCCCTCTCCCTCTCCCTCTCTCTCTCTCTCTCTCTCTCTCTCAGAGCCCTTATGTTCACTTTCCAACTTCCTCATCACTGGCTTTTCTGTGAACTGCTCTTGCCCTCATCTCCCTCTCACTGTGACCCACCTCTTCCTCTCTCCTCCTCCTTGACTCTTTCTCAACGTGGCCAAGGCCTGGGTACCAGGTTCATCCCAGACCTCTAATGCATACCCGTTTCTGTGTTCAACCTTCTAGGAAAGCCCTGAGTAATGTAGTGCTTGACCACTTAAAAGGCCAGGTACAGAAAGCCAACAAAACAAAACACAATAAAATAAAATGATAATAATTAAAAAAAAAAAAAAAAAAAAGCCAGGTGCAAGTGCCCCAGTGGTGTGCTGGGATGGTTCAGGTCAGCTTCTGAGTTCCTGCTAGTAGAAGTCAGTTCTGTGAATCCTTCCAAATTCTGATCTGATATTTATTTATTTATTATTTTTTTATTTTATTTTATTTTATTTTATTTTATTTTATTTTATTTTATTTTATATTATTTTATTTTATTTTATTTATTTTATTTTTAAGATTTTATTTATTCATGAGAGATACACAGAGAGAGGCAGGGACACAGGTAGAGGGAGAAGCAGGCTCCCTATGGGGAGCCCAATGCAGGACTCGATCCTGGGACCGTGGGGTCATCCCTGGAGCCAAAGGCAGATGCTCAACCACTGAGTTCAACCACTCAGGCACCCCTGATGTGATATTTAAACCACAAAAAATTATAAATGCCTATATATATATATATATATATATATATATATATATATATATATATATATATAAAATGCTATAAATCAGGGATCCCTCCCATCCTCGCCCCCCACCGAGATCCATTTTGTTAACATACAACTTCCCTGCACCCAGTACTCAGCAAGAAACTGGTGTTCCAGTTAGAGCGTGGCCACAATATTTGGGTCGGCCACACAGGGCCAAGACCAGTGCCACAGAGACCACACAAAAGTCAATAATAGTCAATAGTAAGAGGCAGAGAACTTGCTTCTGGTTTCCACCTGAGAGAAGTTCCTTAGAGAAGCTTTACCTTTCACGCAGAACTAATGGGTGATCAAGAGGTAAATTCTTTACCAAGAATTCCCTCAAATTATCCTTCAGATGTCAGCCCTGCTGGGATACTTGGAGCATTTTGCACAATATCAACTGACCTTCCATCCCCTTTCTCAAGCAACTGAGACTGGTCCACCAGCTTCCTGCCTGGACTCTCAGCACCATGAGAGTCCCCATTGTCCTGTACCCTCAACCCCAGGAGACGTGATTGAGTCACTCCAGGAAACTTATCTCCAAAGCAATTAGCCATTCTGCTGTTGTCATTTTTTTTTTTTTTACTTTATTTAAAGAACCTTATTCCTAGTTTACTGGAGGGACACATAGTAAATAAACATGTAGAAAGTAATAAAGTTGCAGAAACTCTCATAATCAGTTACTGCTGATATTTTGCATTTGTTTATATTATCCATTCTCAGGATGAGAAAGAATAATCTAGTCCAGTTTCTCTGTACTACTTTTGTTTCTAAGATTTGTCAACCAAATTGGGCTAAATCTTTTTTTTTTTTTTTCCAATTTATAAACATTTTAAGTCTCCTTTTTG
Organism: Canis lupus familiaris; assembly: GCF_011100685.1. Taxonomy (NCBI): domain Eukaryota; kingdom Metazoa; phylum Chordata; class Mammalia; order Carnivora; family Canidae; genus Canis; species Canis lupus. The sequence goes on from NC_049255.1 coordinate 39,383,365, forward strand.
GTAAAAGCTGAGCAACAAACCATCACCTGTCTCAGCTGTACATACACCAGTTAACTCCTGCTCCTGTTGGGTATCACCAAATATTGTTCTCTCCTTCATTGATACATGTCCTGAAATTCCGCCCATATCTAATATCTGCCCCTATAAGAAAATGAATAATTTCGGGGCACCTGAGGGGCTCAGTGGTTGAACATCTGCCTTTGGGTCAGGGTGTGACCCTGGGGGCATGGGATCAAGTCCCACGTTGGGCTCCCTGCATGGAGCCTGCTTCTCCCTCTGCCTGGGTCTCTGCCTCTCTCTCTGTGACTCTCATGAATAAATAAATAAAATCTTTAGAAAATGAATAATTACCTATTTCAACATTCTGTAGCCACTCAATATATTCAATATCTTTATTTTGCTTTTGGTAGAGCTCTTCATTCATTTGTACTTAACTTCTGCCTCAAATGTGTTTTCCCCAGGTTAGTGCATGGGTCCTCATCAATTGGATGTGATGCTGCCCTGACATCCTTATTAAAATAATTCCTTGTCACCCTCTATTGTATTAACCCTTCCTTATTGTTCTTAGGGCATACCAGAACTAAAAGTCCTGTGACTTGTTGATGTCTTTCTTTTCCTTTTTATTGGCTATTTCTAGCAAGAGAAAATAACCAGAACACAAAGTCTCCTTTTGTAACTCATTTTCTCCACACCTTCAGAAACTAGAATATAATCTGACACATACTATTGGAAAATGAAATAATTCCCTCTTTAATACACTCTTCCTTGGACTTGCATAATTATGTTTTCTCCTGGTTTTTCTCCTAATTCTCTACATATTTTTCATATTCTCTTTTTTTAAAAGACATAATTTTGGCTTTCAAAATGACTTTGATAAAAATAGCTAAAAGGAAAGATACTCTGGTTGATGGTTATTTTTAAATTGTTGGCCAAATAATTCAAATACCTAAATGTTTTGTAAGAGACTATTCAGATTGGGAAAACTTACCAACAATCTATTTTTTTTTTACTCTAGAATGCAGTCTATAAACTTAAAACATGGAGATGTAAACCCAACAGAACTGTGCTTCACTTATATTACAATCATTTTATTACAATCATTTTAACGTAATTATTTTCTTTTCCTTCAGATGGGTGTGCATTATGTTAGACTATAAAACATTTTGCGATTTTTAAAAATAATTACTAAATGTCACGATAACTACTACTCTGGCTTACCTTTATTATTTCTGCTATAGAAATTGGTCATCATGTCAGCAAGCCTTGACTTTAGTATATTGTTGTAGGAAGTATTTTTTCTCCAGTGTATATATTATAGTAAAAAAAAAAAAGGTAAAATTGACAAGCCAGCTCTTTATCTGATCTTTTATACCAAACACAGCAAAATGGATTGTGTGTCTCATACTTAATGCTCGATTCAGTTGGGATGTACTAGTTTAGCACATTAGCTCATATCCCTTCTGATTGGTTAGGATCCATTTTAACTGATTAGTACTTGTGTTCTAGTTATTAAAGATTTTAAATAACTAAATATTATTTAAATAACTAAAAGTTATTTAGCATCAAAATATTAAATATTAAAATATCATATAGTTCCCTACTTATAGGTCTTGATTAGCTAGACACTTAATTGGTCTTGATTAGCTAGATTGGCATATTGAGAAGTTTGAAAAGGTGATGATTGATCAGTGATGCCTGCACAAGAGCGGGAGGGAGCAGCATTGGTTTTCACGCTTCAGTACAGTGTGGTTTCCATGATACTATCCGTGATGGGAGGCCATTGAGTAAACCTGATGAAAGTAAGTACTAATACAATTCCAGCAATCTCTGAATTGTGAAGTCCTCACAAATATTAGCATATTAATGCCTTTTAGAAAAGACAGAGGTAACCATGGGTGGACATTTTGATTTTGCAGGTTTTTAATAGACATAAACACTAATTTAAAATGGATCCAAACCTAGATTGTACACGATAGTAGTGAATTTCTGAAGTAAGACTTGTCTTTAGGTGAATAGTACTTCTGATGACACCGTATTTTGTCAGGATGAGAACTGCTTGGGTTTACCATTTCTGACTCTGAGTAGAAAATTACTGTTTTAGTCAAAGCAGCAATGCTTTTCAAATATTCTGTACATTCAGAATCTATTAGAGAAGAGCTCAGAGGATCCAAAGTGATTGATTTGGTTGAAAATGTCAAGTCTGAAGAATTTCAAAGCATACATCATTTCATAAGCATGAATAATTCTTGCTACCTCGAGATAGAAGAGAAACAGGGCCCCTGGCTTGTTCATCAGTGAGCACAAGGCACCCACAGGTGGATGACCCCAGAGATGCTTCTTCGACCTGGTCATTTCCATGATGGTTCTATTTGTTTTATTTAGCTGACTACAGGAAATAGCAATTCTCTTCATTCCTTTCTGTTGCTTCTGCTCAGGATTTCTTGCCATCTTTGTGTAGAAGCATAAAACCACAGGTATAACGGAATATGACTTTTTTTTTTTTTCGGAATATGACTTTTTAATGTTTTGAGTTTTCATTACTGCTAGTTATCTAGGTTATGATGCCTTCTAATCACCTATTCTACCACAAAAGATAATTGTATTTTAATATTTAGTGTTTATTTCTAATCCGTGCCACTTTCTCTGTTAGCTGCTTCTACATCGCCCACCACTCTCTGCTGTCATTTCAATCCTTTAAAATCTTAAATGAAGTATAAAATTTTGGGGGGTTTTGTTTTGTTTTGTTTCAGTTATTGCTATTTAAGTTCTTTGTTCTTAGTCAAAAATTAATGTATTTAATTTAAGTAAAAATTAATGTGTAGACGTTTTTCTATCTCTCCCGGGTTAAAAAATAATAATAATAATTAAAACAAAACGGACCTCATTCCATTTTACTTTGCACCTCTCAGTTACCTCCTCCTATGTGTCAGGGAAGTCATCAATGGAAAAATTGGGTGCACAGGAGTGAATAGTTCAACAAATGCATAGGTTCCTACTCATTTGATATTTTCCAAAGGGACTGGTCAGATGTAACTTAATCCTTGGTATTCGGACATAAATTAAACCTAGTACCTCAGCTGGCCGACTCGATGACTGGCCGACTCGATGACTTTCTCGCGTGACAGTTTGCATACAGTGAGAAAAGGTTCATTATAGCAAGAAGAATGTGTGGAAAGAAATGGCTTGACATTTTATCATATCATTGTATATTGATATGTGTCTCAGAAAAATTCAATGCGCTTTCTTGCAGCTGTGATTTTTCTGTGTGCTTAAAGGTAAATAGGAGAGACTTTCAGGAAGGACCTGATTCACAGGCATCTTGTGAAGGCAGTAGATACATTCTTATTATCACCTGCCAAACCATGAGAACATTGATTTCTGTAATCATTGATTTTTAATGCATAAGCCAAAATAAATTGGTATAATGATGCTGTGTTGAAGATTATTTTTGAGAAAAAAAGAAAACCTCATGTGCTAAAATGTGTAATCTCTTGATGTGCTGTTTAAAGGAAGATCATTAGAGAGCTCTTTAATTAAAATTAAAATTAAAGCTATTGTCTGATAATGTAACTTGGTATTTTTGTGACTCTTTCTGGTATATACACAAACAAAAAGCCAAAGTCCAGCCTACACCCTCTCAAACGAGTATGATTTTCCCCCAGCCCCTCCTAAATATGAAAAATATGTTCATTAATATAACCAATTAACATCCCTGTTTTAAGATGGTATCAGTGAATCACACATAAATAGTAGGTAGTTTAAAAATTTAGGTGAATCGTATTCATTCTTTTGTCTTTTCAACATTATTATTAGTATTATGTGATCATTTATTTAATCGGGCTTTTAGAATCGTGAATCCACAGTTATTTATATCATAATGGTATTAGCAAACTCAAAAATTATATAAATAAGGCCCTGATTTAATCAGATCTTAATAGGAACAAAATTATTATCCAAAAACCATTCTGATAGACACGTTTTTAACAATAAAGTTTTCTTAGGAAATCCATTTGAAAGTATAGCTTAACTTTTCAGAGATATGACGTAAACTATAATTGTTTCAGTTTGAGACCATAAGCCAACAGCGTATGCTGGACGTCTAGATGAGGGCTGAGAAAGGTGCATGATGGGCTTTCACCGAGGAAAACGTCTATATTTATATATGTACATGAAGAGATGAGGCCAGTGAGGTCCTCAAGAGAATCAGAAACAACTCCCCATGGGACTCAAAGTCGAGAAGGTCACGGATACTTGGGCAGTGTGGAAATGCAGTTCATCAGGACAGTGACATTAGGAAGGAGCTTTACTCTATCAGTAAAGTTTTGACGGATACCGGATGAATGAAATGGCTCAGGAAATTTTCCATGCCAGAAATGTTTCCTCCAACAGATTTGCAGGCGTCTTGGTGGTACTCACCTGTGCTTCTAAAACCAGAGGTCCCTCTTCATGTGAGTCTTCCATGGAAGCCTTTTGCATGAAACTGGTGAAAGGAATTCGCTCCCTTTGAGAAAAATGGGCAGTTAGAGGGCTCCATTCCCCATCTTTATTCTTCTGCTATTTGCTACCACAAACTCCTTGATGACTCGACATATGTATGTGGTAGCTGGAAACAGTACATTCTGTGTTACAATGTTATCATTGGAAAGCATAACAATTAGCATTTTTTTAAAGATTTATTTATTTTATTATTATTTTTTTTATAAAGGTCTTATTTATTTATTCATGAGAGACACAAGCAGAGGGAGAAGCAGGCTCTATGCAGGGTACCTGATGCGGGACTCGATCCCAGGACCCCAGGGTCATGCCCTGAGCCAGAGGCAGATGCTCAACCACAGACCCATCCAGGCATCCCAAAAATTTATTTATTTTTGAGGAGGGAGAGGGGCAGAGGAAGAGAATCTTCAAGCAGACTCCCTGCTAAGCACAGAGCCCAGCTGGGGCTCGATCTCATGACCCTGAGATCAGACCTGAACAGAAACCAAGAGTCGGACACTTAACCGACTAAGCCACCCAGACACCTCAACAATTACTATTTTAATGATTGAAATCATGGAAACTAAAAGGGATCATTTTGGATCATAGGAATATGTGTTTGATAGACCCCTCGGTGTGGTACTTTTCAAGGAGAAGGAAAGGAGCAGCTACATCAGAGGATTCTCATTGCAATCTCCAGAAAGGCATAGAATTTTGATATTAATAAAAGGGGACTTTTAAAAATAAGAAATATTTGATGTAGAACATAAAAAAAAAATACTGTAGGGAGGGTGGTTGGAAATGTGACAGAAATCATAGTCTGAGCTCATGTTCTAAAATCCTTGAATGCCGTCCTGGCACGTATGGTTGGTTGTAGAGGTTGTGTCAGTCACAACTGAACATATGCGCCACCCGAACAGCTGCGTATGATGGACTTTTTACCTAATCTGCATAACAACTGAGAGCCTTCAAATTGTTTTTTAAGTCTAAGAATGGTATGATTTTTGTTGGACTTGAAGGAAATTAATCTTGTATTTTGTAAAATGGTTCAAATTCCAGAAACTTAATATATAATAGACCGAATTCAATCGCCTGCTAGAAGGATGAATTAGGTTTGAAAGTTGTTTAGAAAGGAGGAGAAGGCAAAGGGAAAATGAATGAAAACCTTTTACAATTTTTTTTTATTATTTAAATTCAATTTAGTTAACATACAGTGTATTATTAGTCTTGGGTAGAATTTAGTGATTCATCAGTTGCGTACAACACCCAGGGCTCATTCCATCATGTGCCTCCTTAACGCCCATCATCCAATTACCCCGTCCCTCCCCCAGCACCCCTACAGCAGCCCTCAGTTTGTGACTCTGAACCTTTTCTTTTTTTTTTTTCAAGTGACCAGAAGAGTTGTTTTACCCTGGTAGAAATAGAAAAATCATGTCTGTAGGGACTGGGTCAGGGTGAGAGTAGAAATAGTTCTTTTTTGAATATTTCAAATTACTGTGAATGATTCCATCATGCTAAATGGACAGTTTGCTGTACATCTTCCTGCAAGACTTTATTTTTTATTTTTGTCTTTCAGGCTGGAGTCATTGATGTGAGCTACGGCAATGCAGATGATTTAAAAAGGATTCAAAAAATGAAAAATACAACGAATCAGATTGCACTCCTGAAATTAGGAAAATGGCCACTACTTTATAAGGTTGGTCCAATGGCTGTTTGTTGGCGGCAGGGTGAATATTTTATTCTGTTTTGTTGGAGTGACATGCCTCTGTGAGTGGAGAGGAAGCAAGAGAGACCTAGAAAGAGGAAGAAAGAGAGGTACAGGGTCAGAGAATGTCACAGGAAGATGACTTTTTTCCTCAATACAGGATTTCAAATTAAAACCTTTAAGAAAAAATTAATATCCTTATTACTTAAGACAAAAGATCGTTTAGGCCGGTTATTGGGGATTGTGGGACCTTCATAAAATTGGCATATTCTTTATAATAATACCTATGTGGAATGCTAGAAATAAGAACCAGAGTGTCCTCTTCTTATGACAGATGTGAAACTTCTATTATCAAAACTGACTAATTACTGTGTGCTTTGTGTTAGACGAGTATCTAGCAGATTTACGGTCCTTAGTGATTGATTTTGTCAACTGTATAACTTCACAGTTACTGACTGTGCTCAAGAATTTAATTAAAATATAATATGCTAAGGAGAAACAGAATTTTGATTTATTTTATTTAAATAGAAGTTTATTAACACTCATCCACTAGATGCATTTACATAATTAAAGCAACTCAATCTAAGTATCTCATAATGAACCACCAGGATAGACAGCCACTACTGCTCGTTCTTACTTCATTTTCTTTTTCTATTATAAAAGAATGGTCAGAGGCGCATGGATGGCACAGTCAGTTAAGCATCTGGCTCTTGGTTTTGGCGCAGGTCCTGGTCTCAGGGTTGTGAGCCGGAGCCCCGTGTGGAGCTCCCCACTTAGCATGGAATCTGCTTAAGATTCCCTCTCCCTGGGATCCCTGGGGGGCTCAGTGGTTTGGTGCTTGCCTTCAGCCCAGGGCGTGACCCCGGGGTTCTGGGATCGAGTCCTGCACCGGGCTCCCTACAGGGAGCCTGCTTCTCTCTCTGCCTGTGTCTCTGCTTCTCTCTCTGTATCTCTCATGAATAAATAAATAAAATATTTTAAAAAAACTCCCTACCCATCCCCCTGGCCCTGGGACCCCTCCCCATTCTCCCTTGCAAGCACGTGATCTCTCCCTATTTAAAATCAATATATACAGCTTAAAAAGAAACAAGAAAAAAGAATGGTCAGTGTAGTTGTGTCACTGGAACTCTCTGGTTCTGAAGATATATTGGATTTGTCCTTATCCAACACTTAAAGATCTTTGCTTACCAGGTCCAAAAATTTTCCAGAAATCTGCTTGCACAGTCTGTAAGGAAACAAGAAAATGTCCTGTATCTGCTATCCGTTACCTTCCATGGATGCCCTTATACTTAAATCAGTGTCTGATGATTAGATAATTGGCCAGAATTTTAAGGTACTCTTGAAAATACATTAAGTTTGACATATATGATATATGTATATTGTTGTGATATTAATTTTTAGTAGTATGATTTCTCATTTAATCACATTTTGGTCCAGTGATTCCAGTTAAATCAGTATATCTTATAGAGGGAGAAACAGAAATGATAAACCATGATAATGAATTGTGGAAAATTTTAGAAATGATATATAAGTCCAGTTTGGTATTGAAAATGGTGCTGTTTGGTGAAATACTCTACAATTATAATGTAAAGAACAATATCGAATGGCATGTGAAAATCCTCATAAGTCAAATAAGTTATAAGGTAGATATTTACAATAATCATAGTATTAATAATTATATTAATGCCACTTCTAAAGAGAGCATGTTAGTACTATGGGATAAATACTTTTCTGAGTGTTTTCTTTAAATGCATCATCACATTAATCTTCACAATAATCACATTGCGGAGTAGGGATTATTATTATCTGCAATTTACAGGAAAGGTAACTAAGGCAGGAAAAACAATAAGCAACCGTGTCAAAGACGGCCACAGAGTTCAATGAAAGAACCAGGATTCACACCCAGGCGGTCCCATCTCACATCCTAACTCCTGAACGTGGATGTGTGTCATTAGCGTAGACCGGTAGATAGATGTAGCTGGCCAACTAGCTCACTAATCGAGATGATAGATGGAATTTTTAACTGAGGCTCTAGTATGTACAAGCCCATGCATTTCAAAATGAACTATTCAACCCCAGCATTTCAAAGGAAATAAGTAAAAGCATGTTAGAAAGTTGTCAGACCTCTTGCATCTGGCTTGTAAAAGGTTGGAAGGATGGGGCAGGGAGAGCTGGATATACAGACACACACACATACGCCGGAGACCTGGAAATAGTGTCTACGATCGGCTTCTAAAGGGAGGCCAGGTAGCTGCCTGGACCAGCTCCCCTGGTCCTTCAGGTCCATAAAAGGCACTGATGTTCCTAGGGCCTCTTGAAAAGGTAGCATACGGTCGTAGAGAGGTGACCCAAATCCATACTGATCTGAACACTATCCAAAAAACAAAATTGATATAAACTGGTGTATGTTCTAGTGAAACAAAAGAGTATAAGTAATCACATGTTTTTGTTGGTCTGAGCTAGACTAGTAGGAATGGATTATTTTCTCTTGGCCAAGAAATGGTTTGTTTGTCTGTCCCCCGCCCCTGCCACACACACCCTCTTGTTCCGATGCACCTTCTTCTGACCCAAAAAGGATCCCAGCTTCTCCAGTATTATTTCCTCCAGCCTCTAGGGGCCAATTATATAAATTAGGTCAATGGAATTATGGATGATTTCTACTTCTTTATATTTTTCCATTGTTAGTAATATGGGCTAGATATTCTTTCTAAGCATTTTTTATGTACTATCACACTAATCTTGATAATAACCATATTATTGAAGTAGGGACCGTTATTATCTCCAATTTATAGATAAGTATCATTAGTGCATGAGGAAAGAAAGGAAACAGTAACAACAGACCTGAACTGGTGACGGACGGGAAGATGAAATTTTAAATCACCGGTAGAGTTTTGATCATGATGTGAGACAACGTATTCTAATTATTTAAGACAACTGACTCAAATTGATTATAGGACTTTTAAAATTACCAGTAATCAGAAGAAGTCTTCTTCTAGGTGTTTGGTGATTTTTTAAAAATATTTTATTTATTTATTTGAGAGATAGAGGGAGGGAGCGTGAGCAGGGGGAGGGGAGGGACAGAGGATGAGGGAGAAGGAGAGGCAAACTCCCCACTGAGCAGGAAGCCTGATTCGGAACTTGATCCCAGGACCCTGGGATCATGATCTGAGCCCAAGGCAGATGCTTAAGCGACTGGGCCACCCAGGAGCCCCTGTAGACGTGTTTTGAACGGGCAATGGGAGATAGAATAGCATTGCTGCTGGTGCATAAATTCTGCGTGTTCAGTCTTCCAGAGGTATGCACGACTGCGATGCCATGTGTGGTAGTGGTAGGGGCCTGTTACATAAATCGGACTGGTGAAATTATGGGCGATTAAAAATTTCAAGTTAGAGAAGACATTCAAAAATATTTGTAACAGAATTTATAGGTCAAATACTCAAAATCCTAACCAGTAGATTAGGAGTTAAAACAAGTTTCTTTATAGTTGACTGCTCCAGAGAATGTTTACATTATGAAAGCTTCTGGCCATATCTACAAAGCAGCGAAGTAGTGGTTTACCTAGAATAGGACACAATTATTAAGAACCTGGTGTAATTCCCCTCATCATCTTATTTATAGGCCCATGAGTAGATTTAACAGAGATCTACGTGGAATCCCCCCCACCTAGGCAGAGCCTTGCCACACACTTGTCTTTTAGGCAGAGGAGTCTTTAAGTCTTTAAATTCCACTCTGGCCATCTCTGTGTTCTGTGGATTATCCCAGATATTTGGAGGAATCATTGGTGATACATCAATACATATTCTCATAGTGAAGAAAACGGAAGCACGGACTAAATACGGTTATGCCGCGTGGTAACAGCTGAGCTCCTTTAACGGGTCCAACAAGCATCATTCTGGGGCTGAAACGAGAAAGTGAGGTGATAGAGTTTGTCGTGCAGCTGGGTTGAAAAAAGTAGAGAACCAACTGACTTCTTTGTGTATCACAGTTGCTAATCGTGCTAATACGCATTTTTTTTAATGTACCATCACATTAATCTTCATAATAATCTTATTATTGAAGTAGGGACCATTATTATCTTCAATTTATAGACAAGTATCATTAGTGCATGAACAAAGAAAGGAAACAGAGTTCACTTCTTCAACAACAGACCTGAACTGGTGACGGACGGGAAGATGACATTTTAAATCACCGGTAGAGTTTTAATCATGATATGAGACAATATATTCAAATTATTTAAGATTATATAAAATCCAGATTGGGCACAAGTGGATGAATGAGTAAAGAGAAAAATTAACCTTTTCTTACCCATGCCGTAGTTACTAAATCATAGTTCAAAAATAAATTTTGGTGGGATTCTCTGCATCCGAGATGGAGCAAAAAGGGAACCTAATTGTGATGTTATCTCCCAAAATGAGTAGAAAAATGTGTGAACAAGAAGGAAGAGATCTCATTAGTTTTATTGTAAATACTATCTATGTATTAATTTAGGGTTTGATGAGAAAATCCCTACGCTATGCAGTAGAAACTATGACAGGCAAGTGGCGCTTAGCCATATGCCTCCACATCCGTATGTTGTTGGGGAAGAGCCACCCCAGTTCACAAGATCTAACTTGCACTAGTTCCCTTAAGCTTAAATACTAGAGGAGAGAGTTTAGGTTTATTTTAGTTTTGTATTTTAGCAGTTTATTTTATGGGAGAGTGCTTTAATTCTTTAAGCTTTAAGGCAGAAGGCTCTTTTTTATGTCCTAATGGATTCACTTAGATTTGTCTGTGACAATCTGAAACTTAGTAAAGCTCATCCTAAGACCCTCACATATTCCCAAATTGCTGGATAGCACTCTGGTACGGAATTTATTTTATAAGTGCAATAAAAGCATTTGGCTTTCTTTTTGGAGCTATTTTCACAAAAGCAATAATAATAAAAAAATTACTGTATACTTCATGACAAGTAGAAATCATATAAATCCTACTGGAACATGGAGGCTGGGCCATTGTCTAGATCTCTACCACACATCAGCCTCCTGTCTTATAGGACTTAAATTTATTGGCAGTGAAATTACAAATGAATACATATATTTATGCCTTTTTTACATGGTGAAATTACACATAAAAATCCACAAATGCTACTGCTGTTTTTTTTTATTTTTTAATAAAAGGAATGACAGCACATTCTTTGTACTCACTGTTATATAGGAAAAAATATCTGTAAGTATTAATTGTTTTTTTTAAGTATTAACTCATTTTTAAATTTTCCTTATTTACAGTTTGACCCTTATAATTAGAATTTTAATGATCTGGAATTCAAATGATTTTGTAATTTCCTACAAATAAACCATTTTCCTATCTATTCATCTGATAATATTTATATTTTAATGTTAATTGTGCTTTGCTTGGCCCCCATGTAACTTAACCAACCACCACTTAAGTTCACAAAGCATTCTTACACTGGGAAGCCTCCTCAAAGAGCCAGAGGGGAAGTGAGAGGTAGGAAACAACTCTTAGGTGTTTATACTTTTCAAATAGAATGTTTCCCACAGATTAGGAAGGGATAGTATTATTTAAAGACAAATAAACTTAATACAATTTACGTAATTTAAAAATGTTTAACTTAAAATGTTGAGTTGGGGATTTAGTGAGGAAAAATCTATAGATATTGGTGATTCCCCAGTCAATATTCAACAAACGGACAATTGGAAGATCAATAAGAAATCTTCTAGTTTAGGTAAAATAAATGCTGAGAAACACTATATTTGTAAACTAACTTCACACCAAGCATTTGCATGCTTTTCAGATTTGCTGATCTATAGTTTAATTCAATCCAGTCTCCTTTTCCTTTTGTCTGATGACATTAATTGAATATTTACAAAATAATTATTTTTTTCTTCTAGTTAATAACTGACAGCATTTATCCTACTTTAAGCGATAGAAGTTTAAGATGGTAAAATTAAAATTTAATTTCTTATGACAATTAAAATATGCATTTAGCTAAGAGCATCAAAAATATATGTTGCTAGTGTAGTAATATAACAATGAGCATAAGAGACTCAATGTTTTTTAGAGATAGAATATTCATGGTATTTGTGTAAGTGTGTGTGTGTGTGTGTGTGTGGTGTATGAGTGTGCACACTGGTGATCTTATGTGTGATGTGGCAGTGAGGCTAGAAAGATAGGAAAAAAAGAGAAAACTCCATTTTTTATTGAAAGTTTTAGTGCATTATAGTAATTTTTCCTGGTATTGGTGATACCAGTGGATCTATTTTTGTGGCATTCTATGAATATTTCAGATGGAAAAAAATATTTAAGCACCATTGTATGGTGCTTTTAGGTATGGTTTTCTGTATGGAAGCAAACTTGTTTCTTTTTCTTAAGACACTATTTGAAAGTCTTTTAGAAAAAAACAAAAACAAAAAGAAACACTGTCTTGATACTTAGAAAGTGTACACTTATTCACTGACTGATTAAATGAGGTACTTCATACCCAGTTCTCAGAAGTAATTACAAAAGAGCAAAATATGCTCTATATTTTATAATTATAAGACTCCAGGGCTGCTCCATTGATCACAGAAAACATGGTCAGGACTAGAACACAAAATCAGGAAACAATCGTTTAATGTATTTAAAAGCTAAATCTGCTGTTGTTTTTTAAATCAGAATATTTTCCATTTTCCACTGACTGACTTTACTTATTTTTCTAAATGACTTAGACCAAATATTACCATATTTACAAAAGTTAAATGGTTTTTGTTAAAATACAACTTCAATCATAAGTTATAATGAAAATACTTTGGACTGTGTCATTATTGTACCATTTAGCTATCAGACTTTTAAAAAGTGAGTTTAGAACAAAAATAACTGATTGAACGCTTCAGATCCTATTCCTAATACTAAAGTAATGTTTGTGGGTCAAAACGAAATAAAGGTATGTCTAAAAGTTTTCAAAGTCTGTAGTGAATGAATACCAAAGTTTGGAAGTTATGTTTGTATTTTACCTATGTGATAATATAATTTAATTATATTTAATATTTTTTATTTGTAAAAATATTTTTATTGATAGACACAGAGAGAGAGAGAGAGAGAGAGAGAGAGAGAGGGGCAGAGACACAGGCAGAGGGAGAAGCAGGCTCCATGCAGGGAGCCCGACATGGGACTTGATCCCGGGTCTCCAGAATCACGCCCTGGGCTGAAGGTGATGCTAAACCAATGAGCTACCCAGGCTGCCCACATTTAATATTTTAATATAAAATCAAAACAAGTAACATCATGTATTAGAAGGGCTGATTTTTGCATATATGTTACATATGTTCAACAGAAATAATCCCTTATTTTCACACAAGTTTGGCACCACAAGAAAGGTGCAAAGCATGTTGTTGCTCCTGTTATCCCTATCAAAATAATACCGTTGACTCATTTCACAGAGTTGGAACAAATAATCCTAAAATTTGTATGGAACCAGAAAAGACCCCAAATAGCCAAATTTATGTTGAAAAAGGAAACCAAAGCTGGGGGCATCACAATTCCAGACTTCAAGTTCTATTACAAAGCTGTAAATATCAAGATAGTATGGTACTGGCACAAAAACAGACACAGAGATCAAGGAAACAGAATAGAGAACCAGAAATGGACCCCCAACTCTATAGTCAACTAATTTTTGACAAAGTAGAAAAAAAATATCCAATGGAAAAAGGATAATTTCTTCAACAAATGGTGTTGGGAAAACTGGACAACCACATGCAGAAGAATGAAACTGGACCATTTCCTCACACCACCACACACAGAAATACACTCAAAGTGGATGAAAGACCTAATTGTGAGACACGCATCCATCAAAATCCTAGAGGAGAACACATGCAGCAACCTTTGTGACCTCAGTTGCAGCAACTTCTTTATAGGCACATTTCCAAAGGCAAGAGAAACAAAGGCAAAAATGAACTATTGGGACTTTATCAAGATAAGAAACTTGTACAGCAAAGGAAACAGTTGACAAAACCAAAAGAGAACTGAGAGAATAGAAGAAGATATTTGCAAATGACCTGAGATGAAGGGCTAGTATCCAAAATCTATAAAGAACTTTCAAACTCAACACCCAAAACCCAAATAATTCAATCAAGAAATGGGCAGAAGATATGAACAGACATTTCTACAAAGGAGACAAACACATGGCCAACAGACACATGAAAAAATACTCAACATCTCTTGGCATCAGGGAAATACAAATCAAATTACCATGAGATATCACCTCACACTGGTCAGAATAGCAAAAATTAACAAATCAGGAAATGACAGATATTGGCAAGGATGTGGAAAAAGGGGAACCTTCATACATCATTCATTGATGGGACTGCAAGCTGGTGCAGCCACTCTAGAAAACAGCATGGAGGTTCCTCAAAAAGTTGAAAATAGAGCTACCCATGACCCAGCAATTGCACTACTAGGTATTCACCTCAAAGATACAAATGTAGTGATCTAAAGGGGCACCTGCACCCCAATGTTTATAGGAGCAATGTCCACAATAGCCAAACTATGGAAAGAACCCAGATATCCATTGACAGGTGAATGGGTAAAGAAAGTGTGATATATGTATACATTTATATATTTTTGTAAATATTATATATATATGTGTATATATATATATATATATATATATTTATACACACAATGGACTACCACTCAGTCATCAAAAAAAATCTTCCATTTACAACCATGTGGATGTAACTAGAGGATATTATGCTGAGCGAAATAAGTCAATGACAGAAAGACAACTATCAACTGATCTCACTCATATGTGGAATTTAAGAAACAAAACAGAGGATCATAGGGGAAGAGAGGGAAAAATAAAGACAAAATCATGGAGGAAGACAAACCATAAGAGACTCTTAATCATAGGAAACAAACTGAGGGTCACGAAGGGGAGGTGGGTGGAAGGACAGGGAAACTGGGTGATGGACATGAAGGAGGGCACATGATGTAATGAGCACTGAGTGTTACCTAAGACTGAAGAGTCACTGAGCTCTGCCTCTGAAACTAATAATACACTGTATGTTAATTAGTTGAATTTAAATAAAATTAGAAAAACAAACCAAAAAATAAAATAAAATAACATTTTATGTTTTTAAATAGGTAGAAAATAAATTAAGCAAGCAATCAAGAAAGGGAGAGTAAGAAGTCAGAGACGGACAAGGAGCGAGGGAGGAATGAAGGAGGGAAAAAAAAAAGCAACTGATTTCTTTTAGTTCATTTCCTAACGTTACATGTTTCAGAAATATTTTTATATATTAAATATTACCCTAATATCTGGAAGAGTAAGCTTCAGACCTATTTTAACTTCTGGCAATTATTTGGACTCACCAATGTAGATGTCTGTTATGGCAAGAACATGGCTTTGTGGTCATTCTGAGCTACTTTTAAATATCCCAGTGTTTCCTTCTCCCCCTGTGTATAGTTGACAATTTTTATTTTTCCCACCTTACAGAGGTGTTCTATTCCTTCCCATCTGCTGTATTTGCTCTGTGTCCAACAGGTAACTTGTTTTAAATCGTGAACCACAATATGGCAGGAGGCGAGGGTGGTAGATACAGGTTCAAGGCCTCGCTCTTCTTGAGGGTTAAGTGACCTTAGACATTTATATGATTTCTTGCTCTGAAGTCTTAGAGGTTTTGTTTGTTTTCTCCTTTTTTTCTTTTTAAAAACTTACATTCTCTACAGTGGTGATAAAAATCTCAACTTTTAAGGTTGTGTGAGCATTAAAATGCAAGCACGACTTGTGATAAAATATTATATTTTTAAGCCCTTAAAAACAAAGAATCTAATGAGAAGGGACATGAATTTAGTCATGAGGAAATGGCAGCTCTCTCAAACTCTCAGAATTGAACTGAAGACAATAATATACTTATGAGATACACTCGATTATAGAAATATATTCATTTAAGATTGCACTTTTTCATGATTTAACAGTAAGAATTATGTTGATGCTATGTAGTAGCATAATTTTAATCTCAAAGGAAAAAAACTTGCCTTTTTAATTTTTTGTAAAGTAAGGCAGATCTAAATAAATGTAGAAATTAATGTCAAAAATAAACATAAATTAAGATGAATATAAATAGTGACCTAACAGGATAGTACCTACTGTCAATTTTTACATTCTTCAGTCTTTATTTTTATGCACAAATTTCTTTTTAAAGTGATGGAGTTCTGTAATATTGTGAAAATAATATTTAGGTAATTAAAACTATATTATATTCACAGAATGGTAATTATGTAAACATTTACAAATTTAAAATTTATTGTGAAAGTGGAGGTACCATGTATGGCTCTAAAAACACAATGAAATTTCCTGAATCATACGGTTACCGTAAAAATTAAGTGAAATAATACATGTATGTGCTAGAATATGCTAAGCACTTGCTGAAAGTAAGCCAATATTTTATTCAATCACACCAAAATGTTTTAGCAATTACTGCATTTTCTATTTGCATTTCATTTCCTTAATGGTCACTGTCCTGGCTAATCAAAATCTAAGCCGTTATTCATTCAATAGTATAATCCCTGCCTTGTTTGTTCCACACGAGGCTCAGTACTTCCGTAGAGGGTTCACATTATTTCAGGAATTATTATGATGTTGAAGATTTTCATAGATGTTTGAATTTAGAATATCCTAAAAATGACTTTAACTTTGAGATTTTTGCATAACTCCTTTCATTACTGTGTTGAAATTTCTCACAGGGTGTCAACAAAATTGAAAAATTCAAAGATAAATAAACCCTTGGCTCTGTACTTAACAAAGTTTTAAAAAATCCATCCAATGTCTGATATTAATTGCTATCCATTTAGCACTGAGCTCTTGCTCTCTGTCTTTTAATAAAGGTAAATTAATTATTATCTTGTGGAGGAACACATTGATAAGGAATACTAGGCAGCAACTTGGATTTTACTCATTTGCTGTTGCTATAAAATATGTGGAGACAGTTAAATTACTTCTGGAAAGAAATATCATTAAAAAATGAATATTTGGCAAAAAAAAAAAAAAGTCCAAAACACTCTCTCTAAAATTCATGTGATTAAAATTATAGCCATACAATGTATTATAGCTGGTTTTGAATTCAATTAGACTTCCTGTTTTTATAACAAATTAACCTTTGTTAAGCTATAAAACCTTGACCCAGCTATACAAACAAAATATTCTCACTTGAACTTTGAAAATAATATACACTCAATAACATTTTATTTTAATAAGTAATTATTAACAGAAAAGTTAATTTATTACTCTCATAAACATTCATTAAATTGTTTTTTAACTGAAAATATTCACTGTGTTTATGCAAAAGCTATTGGAAAGGTTTTATAGCCCAATATATATTATAGTTAAAAATAAGGCTTTTGTGGTTTTAATAATGTGCAGTTTGAAAAAAAGCTTATTACAGGTAAAATGAAAGTTATTTTTACTTACTAGATTTGCATTTCTAAATTTTATTCAATCTTTATTACTTTCTTGGTATATATTCTCTCGTATTGAATTTTAGATTACACCTAGGAATCTCATTTAGTAGAATACATTTCTTATAAATTTTCTTAAATTAATAACTAGTTTGTTATTTGAGTATTATAGTCATCCAACTACATTTTAAAGGTCTTAGTACACTAACATTCCCAATAATTTTGGAATAATTATGCATTTAAAATCAAGTTTGTATTGGAAAATCAGAAAAATTAGAGTATAATCTGAGAAATATGTGTAGTATAATAGCAGACTTCAATTTGGACTAGTATTCATAATCAAGGAAGAGCTATCAAGCATTCTTCCAAAAGATCATGTTTTTCTCTTAAATTTTAAGTTATTGTTTTCTTTTTGTTTTTATCCAAATCTATTAGGTTATTACTATCCTACCTATCACTAGAGAGCAGGCTGTTGTTGTTGTTGTTCTTCTTCTTCTTTTTTTTTTTTTTTTTTTTTTAAGTAGATAAATTATCCACATCAAGCTTCTTTTATAATTCACACACCAAGAATTTTTCAAGAGGGATGCCCCGGGGGCTCAGTGGTTGAGCATCTGCCTTGGGCTCAGGGCATGACCCGGGGTCCTGGGATCGAGTCCCGCATGGGGCTCCTTGAATGGAGCCCGCTTCTCCCTCTGCCTGTGTCTCTGCCCCTCTCTGTGTGTCTCTCATGAATAAATAAATAAAATCTTTAAAAAAAGTTTTTGAGCAATGTTAAGATATATTCCATCATATATAAAATGACATCAAATGAAATTCAACCCTTACAGTTGTAACTTGCCATTCTTACCTGATACTGTTCCAATACCCAAACCAAAGACTGTTCTAATACAATTTTTTTTGCCTTTAAGTAGTGGCATATCTGTAATTGGACAGGATTACAACTTGTGATGGTATTATGGATATTAAAACATCTGATAAAATCTAAAAGTTAATTTCAGTGCTGTTATGAAAACACTGTGAAGAAACTTTTCTTCACCTTATATTATTGTGGGTGCTATTGAACACTATTTTCAGTTTTATAAATTTTAGAACCTTAAAGATTATTTAACTTAAGAGAAGACCTAGTTAAAAAAGGAAATTTGTAATACTTAGTGGATTAAAATGGAATTGGCTTTCCTCCCAAGTTACTATCGTATGAGAGATACACAAACATCGTTCTACCCATTCCATATCCTTCATTCTTGAGTTTTATGTGACTCTGTAGGAAATTATTTAAACCATTCACACATGTACCTGGATTGAATTTTTGTTTTTAATTTAGAATAGTAAACAAAATGAGCCCACTTTGGCTTCCTCTGTTATTATGTGTACTCACATATTACATAAGTTTTAATTTTTATCGTCCTTGTTTCAACATGTTTTGATGTTCAACAGCCTACTTTGAAGAAAACCAAAGATAAGAGTAGCTACAGGATATGAGTCTGATTCAATCAGAAAATTTAATGATGAGGTCATTAAAAATAATATAATTTCTAAAATTTTCAAAATTGTGATATTCTGGATTCCATATTGCCTTTTCTTCTTAGACAGTAAATCTAAATGAGAAAGTGTTTTAGCCTAAGTTAGAATCAAAGAGAACTGGACAAAATAGCTGAGTAACCGGTGCTGGAAATAATGAAGTGAAACATGGCTACAAATGGTATCATTAGGGATCCCTGGGTGGCGCAGCGGTTTGGCGCCTGCCTTTCGCCCAGGGCGCGATCCTGGAGACCCGGGATCGAATCCCACATCGGGCTCCCGGTGCATGGAGCCTGCTTCTCCCTCTGCCTATGTCTCTGCCTCTCTCTCTCTCTCTCTCTGTGTGTGACTATCATAAATAAATAAATAAATAAATTAAAAAGATCTTAAAAAAAAAAAAAAAACAAATGGTATCATTAATGTGATAATTGGTAAAACATGCAAATATTTTCCTTTGGTTTTTACAAAATTCCTAGTATGACTTACTAAATATGTAGATTTTATTTATTTTACTTTGCTTAGCTTTATTATTTGTGTGCTTTAATCACAAAACAGGTAGAATCTATTTTTAAAGTAAGATCACTTAAGGGTGACTGGGTGGCTCAGATGGTTAAGCATCTGTCTTGGGCTCAGGCCTTCGGCTCAGGTCATGACCTCCAGGTCCTGGGATGGCCTCCCATGTTGGCCCCCGCTCAGCGGGGAGCCTGCTTCTCCCTCGCTCGTGCTCGCTTACGTGCACACTCTCTCTCTCTCTGAAATGAATAAATAAAGTTTAAAAAATAAAATAAGGTCATGTATAGAGCAGGAAGCTGATAAGCCAGGAAAGAATTCTGTTTTCCAAGTAATTTGGGGTTGTTTAAAATTCTGGTTGGTTAGAGAGGACCACTGTAAAGCCCTTTGCCCCAAACTAGGAAACACAGGTATGCAGATGACACTTTACAAATGCGCAGAGTATGAGACCATATCCACAGAATTTGAGAGGTTTCAGGGAGGTCTCTTTAGCCTAAATAATGTTGGTTAAAGGCCAGAAATTAAAAGTTACTATTTAATGCCCTTAACAGGCAATTTGTTAAGATGTCATTACACATAATATAATTTATAAAGATTTATTAAAAGGTAATTAATATCAATGTATCATCAATTTCATATCCTTAGCTCGGGGGAAGGGTAGACAGACTGCATCTGGGGTCGTGGCACTAAGTGTAGAAGAAGTGGCTAAACACAGACTTGAATTCTTCACTTGACCTCAGGGGTTTTTGTATCAGTTGTTTGTTGCTATTTATAATCAATTCCCAGGCGCCTGGGTGGCTCAGCGATTAGCGCCTGCCTTTGGCCCAAGGTGTGATCCTGGAGACCCAGGATCCAGTCCCCCGTCGAGCTCCCTGCATGGAGCCTGCTTCTCCCTCTGCCTGTGTCTCTGCCGCTCTGAAATCAATCAATCAATCAATCAATCAATCAATCAATCAATCAATCCAACCTCGTTTCTCATGGCCTAGGCGTGGAACATGATCATTTATATGGGTTTGAGTCCCAGTTCTACCCCTTAATTGCCATGAGTCCGTATTCAAGCCTTTAACCTCTTTAAGATTTATTTTCTTCCTTATGAAATCAGTAGTGTTGTCTTTATATCACCTGGCTTTTAGTAAATGATTCATAAATGCCCAATCTTCTTGTTGTAACCATGGTAAAGGAACCGTTCTTATTTTCCCTGGCGATTTTTTTTTTAAATGTAGTTATCTGAAGGATATTTTGTGGAACTGCAATTTTCAGATACATTATCTCTTGTAAACACTCATAATCTTTACAAAATCACTGTGATGTGTAGGAACGGTCACTGCTCCACAGTAACTAAGTCTGAAGGTTCGAGTGGTTTACTTGACGTCATGCCTAATATTAGCCAAGAAAACTAGGCCTGTTACTTGTTGGTTAAGCTTTCAGCTCTTGGTTTAGGCTCCAGTGGTGGGTGATACCTGGGTCATGAGATCTAGCCCTATGTAGGGCTCCACGCTCAGCATAGAGTCTGCATGAGATTCTTTCTCCCTCTCCCCCTGCCCTTCCCACTCAGGACCTCTTTCTCTTTCTCTCTCTCTCTCTCTCAAAATATATATATTTTTAAAGATGTTTTTAGATTACTTGTCCATGGTTCAGAGTGAGAAAGATATGAAAGATAAAGCAAATGTGGGGAAAAATAATGAACATCTGGAGAAGTCAGGTGATCAGTATGTGAATCTTAGCCTGGCCATATTTTCATTTCTATTGAAATCTTTGAAACTTTTCAAAATAAAAAGTTGGGAGGGGAATGAGGGTGGACTTAACCAAGATTCTCAATAGGTGCCTGAAAATGCCTATATTCTAGTATTAATTTCATCTTCCCTCACCTCCAATGAGAGAAGATTGAGAGATTATAGAGATTTCCCATCTCTGACCCTTTGTCAATCATGCACACTAATCAGATGATTCAGAATTACCAACTCAGCTGTCCCGAATCTGACCTGATTTAAGGGATAAAATATATCACTTGATATTCTCCCTGCGAAGGATGGTAAAAACCAACCGGTGGGTTGGATATGGTCATTACAGGCAAATCACTCTTCATCCACAGTGACTGAATTTTGATATTTTTATCAGATTACTGACAGCAGGGAAGACATAGCCTGAGGCACCCAAACAGAAGAAAACTGAATGTGAATTGGTGTTGAATTTATTCCCAACCAGAGCGCCTGGTGAAATCATAGGGCACTTGCATATCTGAGCTCGTTTATTATTAGAGAGGAGTTCTCATTAACTTCTTCGGGAAACTGTTGCCATTAAATCTTATCTTGAATGAGAAGAATTTGTAACTTGAAAATGTTTATGAATTTTTCATAAGAATCGTTTTAGGAAAAAAAAAAAAAAGAATCGTTTTAGGGTGCGTGCTTGTATGTGATAGCCTGGCAAAGGTTGACAGATATGTGGAATATTGTAATGACTTGATGGATGCGCATGGAATGTTTAATGGAAAAGTGAGAAGGGCCTGCTAGCCTGCTGGGAACATCTCCCAGTGTTGTACTGAATTTTGTTGGCTGTTAACAAAATCCTCACAGAAAGGAATAGTTTCTAACTAATGAGTTGAAAGTGACAGGATTATTTTGTTATACTAACCAGGCCCGTAAGAATTATTTTTTGGAGGAAGGATCAGTGACTTATTTTTGTTTTGTTTTATTACATATTTTTGAAATATATATCTGAGCTAAGTAGATCTTAATAAGTAGGCACACAGTTTTTTGTTCTTTGTTTTTTCAGATGAGGATCCTATGTAATTATATTTCTTACTGCTTCGATGTCACAGAATCCTAGAGAAATTTCACAGTTAGAAGAGAATATGAATAGTTTGGCCCAGAGCAGCAGACAAAGACCAGAAAATATCAGGAAAATAACATTAAAAACAAATAATAACTTGGTTCATCTTAGCAAGAGAAAGGTACGCAAAATTAGAGAAAATAATCTGCCCCATGCATTGTTAATTAGTAGAGTATCAGGTCCAGTTGTATTTGCTCTATTTTAAAATAGAAAAACATTGAGGAATGGATATGCAAGAGGATTGTGGATCAGGAAAATGTGGTAAGTCATTTAACTGGGAATTATTTAATCCAAAGAAAAGGAAAATGAAGAGAAAGCTTAAAAAGTCTCAAACACATGAAGGAGTTTTGCATCTCATAAAATTAGGAGCTATTCCAATCTTTGTAAAGGTTAAAGCTATAAAATATGGTCTTGAATGATAGCAAAATATATTTCAGCTATACATAAATAATTTTATAACATAAGGTTGATTAAATACTAGAAAAGGCTTCCAAAGATGGTTGCCCCAGACTGCTTCTAGAATATTTAGGATATCTAATGTTTTATATAGCATTTCTTGATAAGTATGTGTGTGTATTTTTATTTAGTATAATATTTGACAAATCACTGCAAGGTATGGAGTTGTTTAGTATATGTCAGATACCACCTATCTACCTTTTTTTTTAACTGTAGCCCCTGATTAGAAAACTTCCACACAAAAAATGAGAAGGTGCACATTGTGACCACATGATAGTTGTGAACTAAGAAATCAAGAAAACCAAAAAAAAAAAAAAAGAAATCAAGAAAACCGCCCTTTCTGAAATCAAATGCCTCAGTATTTATGAAATCATTTAATTTATTCAAGTAAAAGATAAGATTTTGGACTTTTTTATTCAAATTCTGGCAAATTCTGTGCTTTTTAAAAGTCTGTTCCAGGAATGCATCAGTTTAACATGTGGTCTTTATGTGAAAAACTCCAAGGACCATTTTTTATGTTTCCTTAAGAAAATGAGTTTATCATATTTTCAATCAAATTATGGGAAGTATTAATCTTTAGTATAAAAAGGGAGTTGTGTAGGTAGATGGATTATTTTTCTTTAAGAAGTTGACCAGTGTCTATACATCTCTGGCTGCAAAATCCATACCTAGACTACGTTGGTTAGTAAAGAATGCCTCTGTTCTAGCATTAATTTAGCTAAATTGATTTCTATATATATATTTTTTTACTTAAGGTCATTTATAACTTTAAACGAGTATCCTATTTATGGTAATAATTAGTTACTCTGATAATTTTACAATTCCGACTGTTTGAAAGGGACTAGCCTGATAATGCATTCCTTTACAAATCCCCAGAATAGACTCTAAAAAGAAGAGCATTTATCTCAGTCACCATGGCCCTGTCCAGTCCATGTTTACCACATAGAAGATGGAAGGCCAAATTGTTTGAAATGTGCTGCTTTTGCTTTACGTTATCATTCCAGTCTCAAGGAATCTTTGTGACAGAGCTAAGATTAATTAGCTTATTGGATCTGATTACCGTAGACCCTGATTTCTGTTAATAGCCGTGTTTATCATCTTAATGTCAAATTTGCTTCTAGCAATTTACTTGATCACATAAATGTATGATGCATTGAACCTGCTGCATTTGACATCAGATAAATATTGAGGGTTGAGACGCTCACTTCTATGATAATATGTCATCTCTGGTACTGCCCTCTCTATCCCACAAAACAGTTTAAAGTATTACTTTTTCAGTGTAGAAAATATATCTGGGGAGACTTAAAAATCGTACAGTATGCATCCTGTTTCTCCTACCAAATGAGATAATTCCATCTGTAATTCTAAGTCCATAGAAACCAGATGTTATAAATTATTCAATCAGTTCTCTTGGGTTATTTATCTGATATAAGGGAAAGCATTGGTATTTTACTTTCAAATATATCCTTTTATCTGGGGGTAAAACTATAGTTAAAAAAAAGTGGAGAAAACCAAATATAGTCATGGTAACATAGCAATAGCTTATAATAACATGCAGATAAATTACAGATTAGGATAAGAAAAGGAACAGTATTTGTGTTTATATTTTATACTTCACCTATGGAGTATCCATTTTTCATAGGCTTACCTCTGAACATTTAAAATCTTGGTTTGTGTACTTTTAGATTCCCATAATGATTTTAATGTATTTTTCATTTTAATTGTAAAACATTAGGCTTCATGTTTACAATTTACCTATAGGTCCGTGTGAACGAGATTACATATAGTAAACTGCAGTACAAGTGTTTGATAGAATGCTGCATTTATTGATTTGTGTTGTTTATGTTCTTATAATTTATTCCACATATATGTCTATAGACATGAAAAATACATCTTCTTTATTGAACTAAATTTTAATTTGGTAGCATATTTGTCGGTAAACAAGATACTTTATCTTCCTTTGAGTATTTTTATTTTCAAGTATTGTCATATAAATTTCTTATCCCAAACCAGTGCCAAGGATATTCAATTGTTACACTACATTATCATCCATATTAGAATCTTATATTTTTAATTCACCTAGGAAACATCATTATTATTAAAGATTATCTATAAGAAAAAAACAATATTATCTATAAGAAATTATTAATTTAAAAATGATATATAAAGACATTAAAACACTTGCAGAAGTCAAATGGTTTTTGCATAGCTCAAAAGGAGACCATTTATTCTCCCTTTTACCCCTAAGGTAAGAGAATTTCATAATGGATATTTCTGTGTTTGTGGGATGGGGGGTAAGAATTGATATTTCCATTGCATTTTGTTTTGAATATACATTTGTGATGGAAATACAGAATTTTAAATTATTTTTCTGTAAATATTTCTGTTATTTAAAATAAATATGTGTTACTATTATATTTTCAACAAAATAAGAAGTCTCTTAAATAGGCATTTCTTTGAATTATTTGAATATTTTAGATAAACTGACTACAGATTAATGCAGTTGTTAAGGAGAAATAAAAATGGTTCCCCAAATACTCAAAATAGCATGATAGTACAATAAAAGAAAGTAAAATATAGTGCATGGGCAGTATTTTGAATTTCAAACTCTGAACACTATTCTATTAGAGATCACATGATCAAATTTCAGATTATTATTCAGCTATGTGAATTCCTTTGCTTTGTTTTTACATGGAAACAGCACTGCAAAATTAACCAGTAAGTCAGGAGAGCTTAGTACTTAAGGACGTGGGCTCTGAACCAGACATGCTGGGGTTTAACTCTTGGCTCTACCTACGCCATTAAGAGAATCACTTTATCTACCGGTTCATCCTTTTGTCTAAAATTAAAAGTTACACTTTCCAGGGACTCCTGGGTGGCTCAGCGGTTGAGTGTCTGCCTTTGGCTCAGGGTGTGATCCCGGGGTCCCAGGATCGAGTCCCGCATTGGACTCCCTGCGTGGGGCCTGCTTCTCCCTCTGCCTGGGTCTCTGTGTCTCTCTGTGTGTTTCTCATGAATAAATAAAATCTTTAAAAATATCTATACTTTCCACAAAAGTATTCACTAAGTCAAGTGAAAGTGAACTAACTTCCAGAGTTTTCGCAGATAAGGATAGATAAATCAGGGCCATAATTTTTACATATTTAGAGTTAGCTTATATTCTATTCTACATAATTATTCTTTCCATGCTCTTGAAGATAATTCACAAAAAAAAAGAAATATCCACTTAATTGAGAAGAATGTGTCAGAGTGATGAATCTAAGAAATAAGCCCTCAGGAAATCCTAAGAGCTATAGCATAAAGTACCTCTATTTGTGACCCTTTTAGTTTCACTTCTCCAAACAGCTCCCTAGTGCTCATATACTTTTTATTGGCTAAGGCTACTTCCACATTTTGAAATGATGGTGGTAAAGATATGTTAGTCCTGGGGAAGTTTTGTTTTGTTTTTTTGTTTTTTTGTTTTTTTTGTAACAGAAAGCATGTGGAGTGCAGTGGTAGTGGAAATACAACATGAAAATCAAAGGCCATATTCTGATTTAATTATGGGAAAAAAATATGTTTGTTGATTGAAGATGTACAAGGAAAAAAATCAAGCAATTTCTGAGAATATTCATCCAAATGGCTTGATAAAGAATATACTGTATTCATATAGAAGTAATTTACATTCATAATGTTTTTAGGAAGATCTTAAGATTCCCAAAAGTTAAATAAAGTTTTTTTTTTTCCTGTGTATTTCCAGAAAACTGAAATTTCATATAACCATTCCATTTATACACGAGTGTGGAGTTCCTTTATCAGAAGCATGGCATACAGTTGTGCCAGTCACTCCATTTATGTATGATGGAGCAACATTTACAACATAAACATGAGAAATCTGGGTATATTTTGCATCCATTATCTGGCCAACAGCAGTATAATGTCTCCTTCTAACAAAATCCATATATTATGACAAATTTTAGCCATATGGAAGTCAAGTGTCTTGAGGATACTTGTCTTATATGTACCTCTATCCATATGGCATCTTTATGTGTATTAGTAAGAGCCAGAAATTGAACCAATGTAAAACTATGACGTATTTTAAGCCTAAACCATGAAGATCAAATACTAAGTACTATACCTAGGCTTTCAACTAGGTATAGTTTGAAATATATGAGTACTTTTTTAGTTCTTTTTTAGTTTTTCTTATTAAAAGATTGTAATCATAAACAAAAAAATTTAGGATGTAATAACAGAACTCCAAAGGTCTTCCCCCCCCCCCTAGAATTCATCTCTGAAACTTTGGTATCCATCAGAAAGTTAGTATGGCACTTACACGATGTAAACCATTTCAATGTTAAGTAATTTAGTCATAAATAATGAATTTTAATAAAAGTGTACCTATTTGAACAATTATTCATATTTTAATAAGAGTTACACTATAGTATAAATATTAGTAACCATTACATTTCTCTAAGGTGAGTAAACATAAGGAGAACAGAAAAAAAAAACAGATTTACCATAAAGAACTTTTTTTAAAGATTTTATTTATTTAAGATAGAGTGTGCACAGGTGGCACAGGTGGAGGGAGGGGCAGAGAGAATCTTTAAGCCAACTCTCCTCCCTGGAGGAGCCTGACACAGGGCTTGAGGGGCATTTGGGGGCTGGATCCTAGGACCCATGACCTGAGCAGAGCAGAAACCAAGAGATCAAGACTCATGTGTCAGACGCTCAACTAGATGAGCCACCCAGGCACCCCACCACAAAGTGCTTTATATCTGTCATTTAAGAGAATTTATTCATTGTTGAGTTTCTTCAGCAGCAAGGTCTCCATTTCCTTTTGTAGTATAATCAAAAAAATAATAATTCTTGCCTTAATAAGGCTTTCGAGGATCCCCTTGAAAATGTATTCTTGAACCCTACAGCTTTCAACAGCGTTTGATAAGAAAGCAGTTTAGGCACGTCATGTAAAAATGACTAAACAGATGTGAAAAAATTCAAATAGAACTTTCATAATTGGGATAGATAAAGGTAGAACACAACAGTGAAGACGTAAAGAGTAATGAGGACATTCACTTTTCATTAACAGGAAATTCACTTCTTTCATCTTCCAACCTCAGTAGTGCAACCCAGCTAATTTGATTAATCCTCTTATTTACCAGCTCACTTCACCTTCCCATCCCATTCTCAATTCCAGAGACTTTAAGGGATGCTAACTACTATTGACTGGGCCTAATTTTAATCAACAGATGTTGCTTGCATTCATTGGACAACTTAACAGAAAACTTTCACAGTCGTGCAAAGTAAAACTTCCAATATCAAAGACCAAAGAGTATAAAACCACGGATGCCAGTATCTTAATATAATCATCATGTTTTGCACTACAAACTGAAATTTGTGTTTGATTATATCAAATGCGACTTTAACTCTGCTGTGTCAAGTATCCATATTTTGGCTAAAATATCTGATACGGATAAGTTGTATCAAGACATAGTTCCTAGTTTATTCTACCTTTTCTGAAGACCTTAAGCTTGTAGCAAGGCCATGGATTTACAAACCAGGAGAGAGATGAAGAATCTGAAGTAATAATGTTAATCTGGTAAAATGACCGTGTTTTCATATACAAGTGTCTCTATTCAATCTTCATTCTTTGCAGTCCGTCCTTCATTTAACAGCTAAGCGATCGTTTTCCTATACAAACTTGATCCTATCAGTCCATGCTTAAACCTCTCCAATGGTTCTCAACAACATAAAGTCATCCCCCACTAACATGAAGCCCAAAATGCTTAGTATTACTTACAAATCCCTTAATATTCTGACATTTGCCTAACTCATCTTATATAACCTCATTGTATACTTACCATCTTATAAATCTCATTTTTACTTATCTTCTTTTACCTCCTAAAATATACTGTGTTCCCTCCCATCTCAAGACATTTGTTTATTCTGGTTTATTGTACCTGAGTCTTTCCCCCCCTACCCTTTTTCTTACACGTATACATAACATAATCCTACTTCCTTACATGATACTTCCCTAATTCCAAAGAATATGTCGGTAAAGTGCAAGTAGGCCCTTTTTTCCTTAACAAATAATCTCTTTCATAATTTCATGTATTTGTGTGATATAATTTAATATGTGACCTCCCTTACTAGATAATCAATTCATAAAGGAAACGATCTTGGTTTTTCTCTGCTCCTGTACCATCGGCTAGTAACACCGTGCCAGGTCTTTCATGGATGCTAGCTGTGTCTCAAAAAATTGTATGTTGAATAAATGAATAATTTAATGAATGTATCTGGTTAATATATAAGAGAGGAATCTCAAAGTTAACTCTATTTTTGGCTCTAAAACTGTTTCCTATTAGCTGGTTGAATCCTCTGACGTCATTCAAGTTGAAGGGAACAAGAGGAATGTCAGTCAGTGTGTGGCTAGCCAAACTCTGCCCAGAGTAATTTTGAAAATAGAAATTTATCCATAGTGTGCCAAAATTTTGATGCATTTGCAGCTCCCTACTTCATTTTTGCTTCAGTAGTGTTCCTTTTGGAAAGTCCAATTTAAGTAACCTACCTATTCCAATGAGGTCACCGCATTGGACCAGATGACATATTTGTATGACTTCATTTACATTCAGTCCTTTTCATGACCTTATTTGAAAGTATTCACTAATAATTTTGCAATTATACAGGTTAGTAGGTGGAAGAACTTAGACTGGAAGGTTGGACTCCATGATGGGAAAACTCATGATATTTTCCTATGCTAACTGGTAGCAATTCCATCTATAACATGCAGGGAAACATATGAAATATTTATCTAGGAGACAGGAACTACCGTCTTCTAATGTAGCTTCTCTGAAGGTTAGATTCTGTTTTTGTTGTGTTGTTTTATGCAACAGTTCTGTATTCCAGATGGAGTGAGTGTACATTTCCTTCCTCTGGGGAGAGTCTACACAGTGTCCTTCATTTTAGAAGAGTTCAACTTTTCAGCTGTGAACGTACCTACTAGTTGCAATTAGAACTTTATTTTGCAGATAGATGGTCAGAAACGCTCCTTGCAAGTAACAAACCATTGGTAGAGACAAGCCAGATGCAAGAGGAGCTCTCAAACTTGGATTCATTTTATATGGAGCCCTGGGGCAAGCGGATATTTAATCTAAGCTCACTGCAGAGATTTACCCTTATCATTGCCAATGTACTCCTTGAAATTACTAAAATATTTTAGCAACAGCTCTAGGAAAAGAAAGTCCATCCTACCATCTAAAAGAATTTTCTATGCATAATTCTGCCTGAAAGCTAAATCTCCTTAATGTGGGTTTTAATGTCAGTTTTCATTTTAGATTCATATGTAAAGTGCTGATGCTTTTGATTGAAAAAAGACTTTTAATTAAAAGCGTAAGAGTTTTTTTGTTTTGTTTTGTTTTGTTTTGTTTTTGTTGTTGTTTTTTGGTTTCTCCATTTGGGTTAAAACACATAGTAAATCTGTGGGTTGAATACATCGTAGGCATAAAATCATATATTATGTCTCTCCAAAACTGCATACTTTAATTCTTAACTCATCTGAGTTTTGTTTGTTTGTTTATGGCACAAATATTACATAATGCTTTATTGCTTCCCTGAAATTTAGAGAGAGAAAAATGATCTAGAGTGATAATGTCAGGAAGGCCAATATGATAAAAAATTATTTTGAATTTTCCAACAATATTTAAATAAGATCCTCTATGTGTTAGTGTGTGTGTGTGTGTGTATAAAACATATTGTTGTTAGTTTGTGATGAACATCTTAACTCCCCCATGTTACACATTCATCATCAAATGTGTTTGAAAAACAAAATGAAATAAAACAAACAAACAAACAAACAAACAAACCCTATTGCACCCTGCTAGGACCTAATGAGAGATTAAGATTAGATAGGTTGTTGCATCTCAGTGAAATGCTAGTTGGAATATGTTGTTACCAGGGGAAAATCATGACTATTTGCTTAGGAATCTTTTTTTATGAAACTGAAAAATAACTTCACTTTGAGAGACACAAATTGACCTTTCCTATTCCCGAGACACTTAAACATCTACCACATAAACACAGTGTGCCTCATTTAGAGCTTAGTGGATAGACACGAACTTTTTTGCACCGTTGGCGGGAATATCAACTGGTGCAGCCACTATATGAAAGAGTATGGAGGCTCCTCAAAAAATTAAAAATAGAACCACCATATTATTCAGCAATCCCACTTCTGGGCACAGATTCAAAGAAAACGAAAACAGTCTATTAGAGAGATCGCACCTCCATGTTGGTAGCAGCATTATCCACGATAGCCAAGATTTGGAAACAACCTAAAGGGATGAATGGATAAGGAAAGTGAGATGCATATGCATGCATACAGGCATATACACAATGGAATATTATTCAGCCTTAAAAAGGAAAGAAATTTCTGCCATTTGTGACAACATGGATGGAACATGAGACATTCTACTGGGTGGAATAAGTCAGACAAAAATAGTGGAGTTAAAGATATGCCTTCATGTTTAAATGATAATTATTTATTTAAATTAGCTCAGTTAATTTAATTTTCAGAAAATCTTTCTAAAGCTATCTCCAGTCTATAATTCTAACTTCACGGAAGAATGTTTATTTGTATTATTTTCCCTAAAATCTCCTTAGAATATTTTATTATGGAGTAAAATTTAATTGCCTCGTCTAGAGTCACTTTTCTGCCTGTAAAGTCCTTAAAGTAGGTTGTAACCTGTCTCACTTTTACATGTTATTGGTTTTGATAATACATTAAAAAGCCTTTTGCAATGTTTGCGTTTTCTAAAGTTTTAACTTTTCCTCTAAATTGCTCGATCAGTTTGATAAACCCAACATATTTTAAAAGAATATGAAACCAATTTTTAATTAAACAGTATAGAACCATGCTCAAACTTTGTGTCTGTACAAGAGATTGCTGTCTTTGAAATGAGCCCCTTGTTTGATCTAGAACCTTCCACAATACCAGACTTCACATAGTACAATCAAACTTTTTAAGTTTCAGAATTAGGGATTGCAACATCCTAAAATAACATTTATTCTTGTGGATATTTTATTTTTGTTTAGACAAAGAATCTAGTTTTCCTCTTATTTCCCAAGTATTTTCTTTCTCATTTTCCACCTGGAATGCTTATACTCTACTCTGTCACTTGGGTTATCTCAGGTCCTCTTACAAAGCCTTCTCCAACTTTCCTAGCTGACTTGGATCTCATTAAAAACCCACTGTAATAATTTTTTGTTGTTTCACATACATTATTAGTATCTTTACAAAGCAAATTAAATGCAAGGATTATGCTTTATGCTTCTTTTATATCTCTTGTTTTAGTTTCTCCTTTCCTCCACTAAAATCAAGGCATAGACACCTAAAATTCACTTTAAAATATTTGGTGATTAAATGATTTTATAATACAGTAAATACTAACACATAGTAGAAACGTAATATGTTTTACAAATGAATAAATGAAATACCAAATGGATAAATGGAATACCAAAACATTTTTCCATACACATGAGAAAGCATTAAAACCTGACTTCCGTTCCTACAACTAACCCAGGTCAAGCTGTGATAGTATGGTATGAGTGAGATAACAGAAAATTGTGACTTACTGTTCTGTGATTTGATAGAGGTGATCAGGCAAAATTTCCAGTTCTTAGTACGCTTGTAAGAACACTTAACAGACTACAGTTATTAAATGTTTTCTATTCCTCTACCCTTTGAAAGCCCGTGACATCAGCTGCTTTTACAACTTTCAAACCACCATGAGAGCCTTTACAATCCTTCAAGTGTTTCAAGGAGAGATAGGCAGAAAGAGTACAAGGAAAATAATTTGGGTAAAAGTGGATGAACTTTGGAGAGTTCTTCAAGCCCCACTTACCTGCGCATCCCCTGCCCCACGAACTTCCACAAGTGACACCTAGCGGGTCACCAGAAACACGAACTATTCTTATAGGGAAGGTTTAGGTAATGTTTTTTCAGCAACTTAGTGTTTATTAACTAAAAGGAAATTTCAGTGGGTGGAGAAGGGAAGGTAATGCTGTAATTCCGCAATCTTGATTCTTCTTAGCCTTTGTCCTAATAATGTCTTTGAGTTTGTGATTCAATCTTTTCTTTTTTTTTTTTTTTTTTTTGGTGGGAGGGAGAGGGTGGCTGGCTTTTCTTTCAATAATGAAATATACAGATATCACCTCTGTCCTGGTATCTACTTCACTTTTCTTCATTCTTCAATTATTCAGGATTTGTTTACAGAAAATCAACAGTAACAGAATAAGCAATGACAATGATCAAGAACTTTTTAATTCTGAAAACAGCAGGATGACATGGAGATATAGACACAGTGCTTCAACATTAATGAGTTGAGGGGAATTGGAAACGGACTCAAAATATCTGTATCTATGTTAATATATTTACTTATAAATATATGTATCATATACTTGTATATAAAGGTATATAAATGTATATGAAGACTATAAAATATTCTTGTAAGTATTCAGATGAACTCAGTATCCACTTTCATGGGTATTTTAAGATTCAGTTTACATGGGCGCCTGGGTGGCTTAGCTGTTGAATGTCTGCCTCTGGCTCAGGCCGTGACCCGGGGGTCCCGGGATCGAGTCCCACATCGGGCTCCCTGTATGGAGCCTGCTTCTCCTTCTACCGGTCTCTGTCTCTCTCTCTCTCTGTGTCTCTCATGAATAAATAAATAAATCTTAAAAAAAAAAACAAAAACAAAGATTCAGTTTACAGCATGCTAAGAACAGCATGATCACCTCTTTCCCTCTTCTACCCTCACCTTTATAGGATGCTCCGGCAGAGAGAAGCACAAAGAAACATAAATCTCTAATAGAATGTGACTACAGTTTATAGTTTCTACCTGAAAAAATATCCATTGTATTTGCTGCTGTCATCGGGGTTACCTAAAATAATAGAATTTGTGATGTTAACAGAAGTTACTTCCTCAATATACGTTACCAAGAGCTTTTGTTACATGAGGCAGGTCTGATATGCAGTTGGCACTCATTGTGCGTTCGTTTTCTTCCTCCTATTAGAGAAGTAAAACATTTCTGGCAGCAAAAAGACCCCTCCGCATCAGGGCTGAAGAGAGAGAGAACACGATTTGTCATTCCGTGAGCATTAACAGACTTACTTGGGCAGAAGGACAGATTTGACCACAAAGTTAGGGCAGTTTCCTAGTTGATACAGCAAAGCAGAAGAGCAATGACTTCTCTTATCTGCATCTGCTGGAGGGACGAGGATCTGCACCGTGTGTCCGTGCCCTGGACATCTTATTAGAGACAGCTCAGCTACTTCTGCAAGTATGTTTTAACCCGTCTGTTGGTCATTTGGTCAACATGCCTATTTGGTCATTAATCTTGGAGATACGTCTACATTGTACACCTGGAAACTAGGCTTAATCTTCAGAGAGACTTCTCTCCATCCCAAAGCAATGTCTGTTCTTAGAAGGTTTTAGGAATCAGATTCTTCTATCTGATAGAATAAACAATGTTTTGTAACACAAAGGAGGAAAACTGGAATAAAATAGTAACAATAGCCAAACCCGTTTTTTTGTCAATGACGTGTTTGGGCACTACTAACTCAATTATCCTTGTGTTTTGGGGGAAAAGAGGTATCTTGCATTTGGGGTCTGGATTCAGGTGTGTGAATAATCCGAAGTCCAGCTTGGAGATGCAGCATCTTCATGGTTGGCTGTCATTTGAACTCCAACCACACATCGCCAAGATTGCCTCGTCCTGTGGATACAGAAAAAGTTAAAAAAATGTCTGTTTTGTCTTGAGACTTTCTCCTCCTGTCTAAATCAATTCTTCAGATCTGTTTGTCAGTGTTTAAAATACAGGCAGGCTCTCCACCTGTTAATGGCACTTCAGCAGAGGCAAAATACAAATATCCGTGTCAAAATATATGATCAGTTAATTCAGGAAATTATTTAGGCATTTTTTTTTCAGATTTTTTTTTCAGATTTTCAGCTGGATCATTTAATTTCCTATAAATATTACACATTAGGATACTTTTGTTGGATTGATAAATGGCAGTTTATGGAAAGTTTATGTCTGGGTGAACTCCCCGTACATCTTCACTGCGTGTGTGCGTGTGTGTGTGGTAAGAGCACTTAAGATGTTCTCCTCCGGACAATGTCAGTTCCTCAGTAGGATATTAGCAGCCACAGTCACTATGTTGTACACCAGATCCTCAGACCTTATTCATGACAGAAAGCTGGCACCCTTGACCAGCCCCTCCTTCTCTCCCCTGCCGCGTCCCCCAGCAACCACCCTTCTCCCCTTTGTTTCTATGAGTTTGTGTGTGTGTTTTTAGGACTTCACATGTGTGATACCACGCGGTGTTCGTTTTTCCCTGTCTAGCTTATTTCCCTTAGCCTAGTAATGCTCCTTTGGGTTCATCCGTGTTGCTGTAGGATTGTTGCACGATTTTCTTCTTCTTCTTTTTTTTAGGCTGATTAATATCCCACAGTATATAATTAATATCCCACAGACCATAAGCATACTACTAGATGACTTAAGTGTGCCTGCATTGCCAGCGCCCAGAAGCCATCCTTATGGCTTCTCCCAATCACTGAGCCCCAAGACAGATAGCTTTCCTGACTTCCTTCGGAATAGTTTAGTTCTGTTTTCAACAACATTTAGTAGGATCAATAGTACATACATGTAGCGTTTGCCTCCTTTTCCTCAATATTCTATGTGTGAGAGAGACCAGGGTAGTTGTGCTCATTCTTGTCGCTGGACAGTCTTGCATTGTAGGAATGTGCACCACCACCTGTTGTTGGTCCTAACACCACCAACATACCTGCTAGAGTTGCTTGCTCTTTGGGTTGTTTCTCTTTTGGAATCATGAATGGTGCAGTTGTGAGAATTCTCGTGAACTTATGTACCACCTTCTGCTGGATATAAAGTTAAGGGTGGAATTGCTAGGTCTTCGAATAATGTTATTTATGTGCAGTTACTATGCATGGATCTCAAACCGGGTTGAAGCAGTTGGTGTCCTTTTGGGAATGAGGACAGAGTTAAAGCACTGCCAGGATGCGTACTTCTTGAAGGACATGATGTCCACCCAGGCAGTAAGAAAGGATTTTATAACAGAGACTCAGCAAAACTAGAGCTTTGAAGACTCTTAGGTGTCCAAGAATAAAAATACTGAGCCGGGGTTTCCAGGACTATGTACTAAATTCATCCTTTCCCCAAGTATTTGTGGGGCTACCTCTATAATGCCTACAGATCTATTGGATTTTCAATCTCACTCCATTGTTTGTTCCTGTAGCAGTGCCACACTTTTTATTTTTCTATCTTTGTAATATGTCTTTAAACTTTGAGAATGCCAGACTTATTTTTCTAAGTTGTTTTAGTTATATTTCTACAAACATTTTAAAATTAATTGAAAACTCTTTACATGGAAAGTTGCCATATTAACAGCATTGTCTTGTTCCATGCGTGATGCCTGTTTCTTCATTTATCCCTGACTCTTTTCATGTCTAACATTAATAGAGTGTTATTTCCCCCATAAAAACATCTGAGTTATTTTTCAAATTAATTCAAAGATGCTTTATGAGTTGATTGTTACTCAAATAGTACTTAATTGTCTTGCATTTTTTTTCAAAAAATTAATGAGTAAATATTTCAAGTATCCAGCATAGTAAAAAAAAAAAAAAAAAAAAAGACATCAATGTCACCTATATAATCAGCAAGAGAAAACATTTAGTTGCCTGAGACTGTAAAAACTGCAAACATTTTTTAGTGCTGACAATACACGAGGCTCTATTATAAATGGTTTTACATGTGTTAACTCAGTAACTCTCATAACAACATCATAAGGGCGGTCCAGTGATCACCACTTTATGGTTGAGGGAACTGAGACAGAGGGTGATTAACTTGTGGAAGTCATAGGGATGTGACTCTGAGGATTTGAATTCAGGCCCATACCTTTTGGCTCCACAGCCTGTGCCCTTACCTACAATGCCATGCATTGCAAAGTAACTGACTTGTTATAGATGGGGCTAAAGCCTCATCTTTCATAAAGCCCTCCCACATCTGGCAGTGCATCCTCTCCATCTTGTGGGTTAGAGAGGGAGGAAGGGGGAGTGAGAAATGGGAGTGAATACATTTGTCTTTGGATCCCCAGTGACCAGCATAGTGTCTAGAACAGAATATAGTCTCCGTAAATGTGGTTCGAATAGATCTGTCTTTGTCATGGCAAATGAATACAAGAAAAGAGAAAAATTTGGGCCACGTCCCTAAAATTTTCCGCTTACTGATCTTGTCAAACAGCAGTGATTTGTTTCTTTCAGTATTTAACATCCCACGTTTATGTTATCATATAATCATCTCATAATCTAGTAGACAGAATTAAATGTCTTTAGTGTTTTAATTTTTAATGTTCGACTCACCAGGGTTTGGACATAACCCACACCTGGACTCATAGAAATTTTAGGAAAAGAGTGGGTGAAATTTCTAGAGTTTAATCAAAAGTGATTATCAATCCAAGAACTCCATAGCAGCTGTAGGAATTACGTATCTGCCTAAATTCTATACTTTCTCTTACCAGGAATCTCTTTACCTATATTAGTGTTCTCCAGAAAAATAGAGCCAATAGGAAATATATATATTTATATATATATAATATATAATAATATATATAATTATTATATTATATATATTATTATATTATAATATAATATATATATATAATATATATACACACAACTCTCTCTCTCTGTTTGCAATCACCATAATGAATCCTTTAAATATATGTATGTACGTGTGTGTATGTGTGTGTATATTCCTATATGTGTGTATCTATCCGTAGTGTTAACCATTATATCACCTCAAATTAAATATGTGTGGAAAAGCAGCACGATTCTTCAATTTATCCATCCATTTATCCACCCAACCTTTGTTTTCCTTGCAGCCCAGGATGTTTCTATAAGCTGATATCCAGAGGGTTACTCGGCCCATACACTCTAGTTTACCTGAGCCAGGTGTTTAGAATCTACTCTGGTTGGTCAGTTCCCTCGGTGCGTGGTAGTTAAATATTTTTCATATTACTCTTAAACAGAACCTAGACATATTCTGGTAGCATAAGTGTATTATTGTGGGATGCTGAACTGTATTTTTGCCAAACTAAATCTGTTACTCTTTTTCATCAAGCATTTGAACTCTGGATGTCTTCCAAGAAGCTTTTTTCTACTTTTTCATTTTGGTAAAACTGACTACTTAGGAGGTCAGAAGAGAGAAAACTGCTGATTTATAGGTCTCTTGAAAGCAAGCATGACAAAATAAGGATACTGTGGAAAACCTAGTAAAAGTTGATATGTTTGAAATCTAATATTCTTGTTATTTCTTCTGTATTGTGACAGATAATTTTTATAGGGTCTATGTGAGATTTTTAAAGCTCATCTCTAACATTAAATATTATATTTGTAATGTCTTTTGCTGTGTCATGATCAGGAAGAAAGGAAATATACTTTGTCATTTCTTTTCATAAATATCGATTATTTTAAGATTATAAATTGCTCTTTGAAATTTTTAGATTTTAAGGAATATGCTGATAAAGTTTCAAATAAATGTATGTTACACTAAAAATAAGCTGCAATGTGAAGTATTTGTACCACTTTATTTCAAGATTTCTGTAAAACTATAGCTATCAAGACAGTGTGGCATTAGTATAAGGTCAGTGGATAGAGTTTGGGAACAAAATGGAATATCACTTTACAGTAAAAAGGTGAAAAACTGTTGATGCAGGCAACAAAACGGTGAATCTAAAAAATATTAAACTAAAGTGAAAAAGTACACATTGTTTGACTCCGTCTATATCAAATTTTAGGAAAAAGCAAATTAACCAATGGTGGCAGAATGTAGATTTGTGATTGGTGATTTAACAGCAAAGGCACAGAAGGAAAGTTTTGGAGGTGATGGAAATATCCTATACTTTGATGGTGGTGGTGGATACATGGGCAAATATATATTTTTAAACAGTTGTAATATACACTTACTAGTATGTTTTGTATTATGGAAACTATATTTCAATAAAATTTATTTAAAATTTAATATATATATTTTATATATTTTGTTTATATTAAAATTATTAATTTTATTAAAATTAAAATTAAAAAAATAAAATGTATTATATTTAAAATATAAAACAAAACAAAAGTTTATAAACCTTCTTGTCACAAGTGAATAGGATGTTAAATTACATAGGCTTTTCCAGGATCTCCACATCTTCTCGTCTTCTTGGTAATAGGAAAGTTGAATATACATCTTCAGTTTCATGGAGAGAGAGCATGTGTGTTTTTTCCTCTACTGCTATAACTTTCTTCAAAGCAATAGCTTTATTGGAAAAAGTAACAATATAAATTTCTTTGGGCAATAACACCATTATATATGTGCATATATATACATATATGTACACATATATAAGCATAATGAACTATTTTGCCATTTCTCCTCTGTTGGTTTTCTTTAGACTCAAAGTAAGCTGCAAGCGTGTCTATTTGGTTTATTAAGAGGAATGCCCATTGACCAATAATTGAGTAGAAAATAATTTTCTGAGTTCATTTTAGAACCAAACAAAACTGCTGATTTGCTCTGAATCCTAAGGTATACAGCCCCCTAAACTTTGAAGTGTTCACTGAATGCTACTACTTACTTCCAAATACAAGAATATTCTGGTGACTGTCAGTTCAATCTAAATTACAGAGTTTTTGCCATTATGTTTTGTTACTTATTTGTATATATTTTTCTAATAAGAATTAGAAATTAGAATTATAAGTAAGTTTATCTTGCAATACTTATTTCCTTAAAGATAAGCTTTAGGGGATCCCTGGGTGGCTCAACAGTTTAGCACCTGCCTTTGGCCCAGGGGGTGATCCTGGAGTCCCCGGATCGAGTCCTGCATTGGGCTCCCTACATGGGGCCTGCTTCTCCCTCTGCCTGTGTCTCTGCCTCTCTCTCTCTCTCTCTCTCTCTGTATCTCTCATGAATGAATAAATAAATAATCTTAAAGAATAATAAAATTAAAGATAAGCTTTACTGAGTAATTAAACATCAGATGTCTAATTTTCAAGTGAATGTAAAATATTAATTGGTTAATTTGCTCCAACTCATATATACCTACCCATGCCTGGAGTTACATATGTAATTCAAACTGCAAATAATTAAAACAAAATTTAAATGTTTTACAAAATAAGATGTATGATATACTAGAGAAATATGCTGATAATCTTAGGGTTTTTTGTCACTCAAAGTGTGACACACAGAAACTTCGTCTCAAGGAATGGAGAGTCCTGAGTATTCACCGAATTTTATGGGGGTAGGATATCCATTAGTGCAATGACATTTATGCAATGAATAATGAAGAGAGGAAAGGGAATCCAAAAATCAAGACTGTTGAAAACAGTGACATTTAAAACATCTACCAGGGTTCTAAAGCTGCAATTACCCAGAGTGCTAAATGTGTGTTAGTGATTAAAAGACTGAGGATAATTGTTATTTATATAAGTTTTAAGAACATACACTAATAAAGGCTCATTTATTCATACACACAAGGCAAATACAATTTCTAAATTCCTTTTAATCTCTTATTAATCTGCAATATACTGTAGACATTAGCCTTGCAGATAGTTTTACAAAATTATTCAGAGGATGCCATTTGAACAATAGAGCTTGCATTGATTACAGTCACAGATATTGAAATGTACGACTGCTCTATTCCTCATCAGATATCCTCCCTTTGATGTCTCTATCACTTGGATAAAAGCACCAGACTTTGACCTATTGGCTATATACATGGAGTTTGCCACTAGGCACAAATCCCCACATCAGTTTAAATGAAAATGAACAAAAATGAAAAGCAAAGCCCAGCAAATGACTGTTAGGCATTAGGAAGAACTCTGCCCCAGTCTTTTTGCCTAAAGTCTTTGCGGACTACCCTGATTTATAGTTTTAGGTCATGGGAATATAAGCTAGATTTATCTTTGTGGCAGCTTTAAAATATACCTGTACTTTGAATGATAGAAACTTGGTATGTGTGTGTGGAGTGATTTTTGTGGCCTTCCATTTTTTATCTTGGTGAATTCTAGCTACAAAATGCTTAACTCCTTGGTTTGCTCTATGGATAATTGTCACTATTTGTCAATGGCACACCGTAAATTGAGCCTCTGCAAATGCATGGTCAGTCATCTGATTGTGAGTTGGGATTTAAATAATCTTTTTTGACACCCAAGGGGATTCTAGGTTTACCAGATTCATTCTGGAGCCACTCTGATGATTCAGTCATCCATTCAGCAAACGTTCATTGACCAGCAATGTGGTAGGCAGTGTGCAAGAGTCCAGGGATATAAAAATGGAGAGAATGTGGTTACCACTTTGAAAAAAATTAATCTAATTGTGGCTGTGTGCAGTCCAGGAGAGGAAGGTATCTGTTTTAAGACTCTAACCTTGATGAGTTCTCTTAGAGCTGGCTTGTTTCTATAAGTAGGTGGACACTGCAGGGGGAAAATTGCACAGTAGACATCAGACAGCCACAGCTGCCAAGGCACAGCCTGAACTTCAGATATGTCTTCTCAATGGAGTACATAATATATATTGCCACAAATTTATTTTTGAGGTTTAAATAATATATTTAAAATACTTAGCCTACTGCCTATCATGTGGCAATTAATTAGTAGTTATCATTATCACTACTAATATAGAATAAAATTAGCAATTTTTTTTTCCTGAACATATATAAGCTTTCCAAGATAGAACATTTTCTTGAGGGGATCCCTGGGTGGCTCAGCAGTTTGGCGCTTGCCTTTGGCCCAGGGCGCGATCCTGGAGTCCCAGGATCGAGTCCCACGTCAGGCTCCTGGCATGGAGCCTGCTTCTCCTTCCTCCTGTGTCTCTGTCTCTGTCTCTGTCTCTGTCTCTCTCTCTCTCAGAAATAAATAAATAAAAATAAATCTTAAAAAAAAAAGAACATTTTCTTGAACAACACAACACGTGACCTCTGATCTGACAGCCCAAGCCATTCAGTGGATTAGACTTGATTGACCTTTGTTCTTCAGGTCATGAAGCCAAAGGCCTCATAAAGAATGGGCAAACCAGACCATGCCAGGCAAAGCCTTTCCATAGTCTCAGTCCACATTCACTAGCAGCAGATATGAGGGAAGAGACCAAGAATCCAAGGAAATGAAATGTCAACCAGGGAATTTGATGGAGTGTTTGGGAGCAGGATCCTAGAGAACTTCTACGAAGGCCTAGAACATAGCCAATGGAGTCTAAGTTGCTAAGGGCGCCAAGACAGTTGAGCCAAAAGAAAAATATGGTGACTTTTTTTTTTTTTGGCTTATTATTCACCCTTTTCAGTCTTCTATAGGTATGATCTATGGCTTTGGGGACTTGTGTCAACCTGTCCAACATCATATAGCTAGCAGATTGCAGAGTCATGACTCAAACTCAACTCAAGCCTGTTGATAATCACTACCTGTGGTTTAAGAAGAAAAGAAAAATACTTTCCTTTTTGTGAAACTAGGAATAAAGGTCATGTATGAAGAGAACTTTAGAGAAACTTCTCAAGGCCATGCCTAAGGAGTACGGGCAAAGACAACTGTTTCAAGACCATTAGAAACGTTTAATATTGTTTGCTCTTCAACTGGCAGAAAAAAAAAATGATTTAGGGAGATGTAAACATTAGAAGCATCGGAGGGTCTGCAAAGGCATGTGACTTCCCATAAGGTGCTAATCCGTCTGCAGTCTCCTGTTAATATCTGTGTGACTGAAGAGAGGTAAGAAATTACTTAGCCGCTCTGTGCTTTAGTTCACCCATCTTTAAAATGAGGATAGATAATAAAAGATCATCCCCTTTTCTCTGGGGATGAGTCAATATATATAGTCATATTGAAGAATATCTGGCATAGAATAAGTGTTCAGTAAATGTTAACATCATTATATGTTTCCAGAAATTAAGGAACAACAACAAAGCCCATATGCTTAGACCGTCTTGTCACTGATAATACCACATGACAGGAGACTAGCCAGTCACCTGCAATCTCTGTACCTGTATGAAGAGTTTCAAGTCGTCCATCAAACAGTAGGCTGGTGCTGTCTTTATCCTAAAGTCTTTAAAGTGGGTTATCCACCACAGTCTGACCCCCTGAGTGATGGACAGCTCTGTTTAGATGTTCTGACCTTAACTCAACATGGACAAACCTGAACCCATTTCTTGCCCCTACCCTTTCCGATTCTGTATTTCTCCACCCCTGCAGAGTACAGCGATGTACCTTCTGACGCAAGTGAGAAATCCATAAAGTCACGGTGATCTTTCACGTTTCCTTCATGCCCTGGTAAAAGAATTTATCAAGGTTTCCAACTTTAAACCATGACTTTAATCCTTCCTGTCTCCTCTAGCTGTCTTCCGCTTCACAAGGGCAGCCTTGCCTGGCTCTGGTGCTCTTCCACTCACACATGCTCTCTGGGCATTCTCCAGAAACAGTCTGACAATGATGCTCCCCTGCTTAAGTCCATCAGTTCCCTACACCCACACTCTCAGACTCTTCTAGGATTCTCAGACATCTTCAGGACAAACATCTGAAGTCCTAAATCAGGTAAACAGACTTCCATAATCCAACCCTTTTGACTTCACCAGCCTTAACACGCATCATTCCCTACCTTACACCTTTTCATCAATCAAAACTATCTGATCATAACCCTCATGCAAACGCATGCTGGCCTCACTTTTTTGCCTTTGCCAACGTTGTGTCCCATTTTATAAAGCACTTTCCCAGTGACCAAAAGCTTTCAGACTTACTCCAGTCTCAGC
Organism: Canis lupus familiaris; assembly: GCF_011100685.1. Lineage (NCBI taxonomy): Eukaryota > Metazoa > Chordata > Mammalia > Carnivora > Canidae > Canis > Canis lupus. The sequence continues at coordinate 39,427,107 of NC_049255.1, forward strand.
TGTCATAGGAAGCTTTCCTTAACCTAAATGCCTGATTAGGGATCCCTTCTCTATCTTCTCATAAAAACTCTGATCATATCTGCATCATTGCCCTGACTATAATATTAAATATGCCATAACCTTCGAGGACACAGTCCACAACTAAACTTCTCTTTGTATTCATTAGATCAATGGCCCACAGCCAGCACCTCTTTGGAACTGCGTAGGAGCATTTTCCATTGTCCTATGGCTAAGAGGCACTACAGGTTGTAAATGGCCAGGGACAGAGGTTCTACACTCTTCATCGTGGAACAATCCCACAACAGGAAAAGCCCTCTCACCAAAATACCAATCTCTTGTAAGAAATTCTGCATTATTAGACTATACATCATGAAGGCATTTTATCTCAAGACTCAAAACAGCTGGATCTCACCACAGGTTTGCTAAACCAGATCTTAGGCATGTATGTATTTAAACAGTTCCCCCAAGTAACCCCGATAATACCTTCCTTTTTTTTTCTTTTTAGCTAATGATTTTATTGAGCTATAATTGTACAAATGGGTATACATACATACCTACTGTTTAAAAGTCACTAATATAGCCCCCCGTTGTTTGTTTGTTTGTTTTTTCTTTTACCCTGGCCAACAGGAAGCTCAGATTTAATGTCCAAGAGGACTAATACTTCTATCTTTCTCTTAGAAGATTTATTTATCCCTCATGTCCTACTAGGATTTATTCTGTAAGTTTCCACAATATATTTTGAATGTGTTCACAGAATAAATGCTGAACAATAATAAAAATAATTGCAATGAATTTTATTAGGAATTTGAGTGAGGATGTACACTGGGCTCGCTATTGCTTCTCAGAGTTTTACCAAGAGAAATGGAGTGGCTTTGTTCTCTACACTTCAGGGAAGAAGCTGCTACATGACTGGTAGGTTAGGTGATGTCCTATGGGAGGAGCAGGAGCAGATGGCTTAGGACGGCCAGGTGGGCTCTTGAATAATCACCTAGCCAGGCTTATGTAAAAGGCTACAGAAAGGCTCTGGAGCAGGGGTTGGCAAATTTTGGCCATGGGCAAAATCCATCTCGAATCCTGTGCTTGCAAATAAAGTTTTATTGGAATACCGTCACTGGCCCATAGATGTTGTCTGTTGCTTATTTTTTGCTACTGCAGGAAGGAGAGCAGGGTAGTTACAAAGACCATATGACATGCAAAGTCTAAAATATTTACTCTTTGGCGGTTATGGAAAACATTTGCTGACTTCTGTTCTAAAGCAATGCTTCCAGCAAAAAGCCGACAGAGAATTAAGTGTTCAACATAGTACTGCTTTTCATTTAACCATGTTAGTGTATCAAAACAAATTATCAGCTGCAATCACCAGAATAAAATTCCAAAATAAAATACAGTTTTGTTTCCAAGAATGTATTTTAAGCTGCAATTTTCACCATAGACTGCTTAAAAACTTCCTCATGTTGTTTATGAACCACTTTATAGAACAGCATTTATGAATGAGCAATTGGATCCTAAGCAAAAGAGATTTATCTGGCAAAATTGCTTTTTTCTATTTGTCTAATTTGGAGAGTATGCCTTTATCACATTCTCCCCAATGTTTAGTCATTTTTGTTGCATTTTATTTTTTTTAAGATTTTATTTATTTATTCATGAGAGAGAAGGGAGAGAGAGAGAAATGGAGACACAGGCAGACGGAGAAGCAGGCCCCATGCAGGGAGCCTGACGTGGGACTCGATTCCGGGTCTCCAGGATCACGCCCTGGGTCGAAGGCAGGGCCTAAACCACCGAGCCACCCAGGGATCCTCTTTGCATTTATTTATTTATTTATTTATTTATTTATTTATTTATTTATTTATTTTTATTTTTTTTCCCTTTGCATTTTAGATATAACTTTATTGTGGTATTACTCCTTAACCCTGGGTAATTCACATTAAATTTGCCTGATACTTGATGTTACTATATCCACTTATAGATTTGATTTTGTTATATATATATTTTTTTAAGATTTTATTTATTTATTCATGAGAGAGAGAGAGAGGCAGGCAGAGGGAGAAGCAGGCTCCATGCAGGGAGCCCGACATGGGACTCCAGGATCACGCCCTGGGCCGAAGCCAGGCACCAAACCGCTGAGCCACCCAGGGATCCCCTAATTTTGTTATATTTCTGACAGTGGCACATACTTAGAACAATGCAGGTTGGGTAACATATCTTGCAGCAAACTAGTGCACATATTTCCTATTTTGCTTACAATAGTATTTTAATTTTTTTTAAAAAAATATTATTTATTTATTTATTTGAGAGGGAGACACACACACACACACACAGAGCACAAGCAGCGACAGCAAAAGAGGGAGAGAGAGAAATAGGAACCCCAATGTGGGGCTCAGTCCCAGAACTGCAGGATCATGACCTGAGCTGAATGCAGACGTGTGACAGACTGAGGCACCCAGGTTCCTATTTTAATTCTTTTTAAGTAAAAATCTAACATTGTCACATATGATGGATTCTGAAAATTTAATATCTACAAACACGTTGTCTCCCTTTGAAAAAGTGACTGAAAATAATTGTACATCAATTTTTGCTAATTCTTGTGTGCCAGACCCTAGAACAGTACCTGGTATATAACACCCAGTAAAATAAGTGCATGTTGAATGATAGCCAAATTAATGGATAATGCATTTCCACCTCATAATTTTTACAAATAAGATGTGAGAGGAGAAAGCAGCAAAAGACTCATATCCAACCACTGAATTTTCCAAATTCTCTTGCTGGGCTTTATACAGGTTTTTAATGTAACTGTTGCCCATTCAGACTTAACTTTTGATTTTAGGGGACAAGAGCAGGCTGCCCAAGATGGATCACATTGGCATGAGGATTATTTTGAGTTAAAAAGCAGTCAAGGGACACCTGTGTGGTTCAGTGGTTAAGCATCTGCCTTCGACTCGGGGAGTGATCCTGGAGACAGGGATCGAGTCCCATGTCAGGTGCCGTGCATGGAGCCTGCTTCTCCCTCTACCTCTCTCTCTCTCATAAATAAATAAATAAATAAATAAATAAATAAATAAATAAATAAATAATCTCTTAAAAAAACAGTCAAAACCCACCATATTCAAGAAAAGCTCCCCCACAACTACCTGAAAAAAAAATTGAGCTAGAGGACCTGCTTCAGGAGGAGACCGATCACCACAAATAACTACATTATATTATGATCAAGGTATGGTAGACAGGAACTATCAAGGCCTATTTGATCAGAGTCCTGTATGTTCCATTATTTCTGAAGAGCCAGCAAACATTTGTTTACCATTTATTCTTTTATATCTTCTTGTAGATTGCATTTCTTCCCTTTGAAGTCACAGATCCTTACCCAATTCACCTTGGTTCAGAATGACGTACTACCTCATTTTGCCTGTCTTTGGAATTTCCATGTCTGTGTGGAATCCTGGAACATACAAAATTAAATTTGATTTTTTTCTGTTAATCTGTCTCATGTCAATTTGATTCTTAGTCCAGCTAGAAGAACCTTGAAGAGGACAGGAAATTATTCCTCCCCTATATGGTAAAGCACTTCCATTGGGTGACCTCAGTGAGCAGTGGGCTGGATGGACTCGGAAGCCTGTTTTGTTGTTTGTTAGTATGAACTCTTAGACATGATATTCCTAAGTAGATGCTTTCATTGGTTTTACTGCTTCTGAGCTCTGACTGTTGCATCTTAGTTATGACTTTGTGGAGAATGCAGATACCCTTCCTGAACCTGATAAAACTCAATCAACAGACTTCTAATGATGCATAATTTTCTTTGATCATTAAAGCAAATATCTCACAAAAGGAGTGAAGAAAAAAAAATAAAAATTCTTAGTGTTCCTTATGAGTTTCCCATTTCTGGGATTTATATTGTCCAATTTTAAATTTTAAAAGCTATGGAATTTTCAAATCTCTCTGCTTGCTCCCCCCACCCCGCCCAACTCTGTTCTGCTGGACACCCTGGTTCTCAGCCCAGCTTTCTTGTTTCCTCTCCAAAGGCCTGGCCCTCAGTAAAGTTGAGCCTTTTCTCTGTTATGTGTTGTGCATTTCTATTTCTATACTGGATATATTTAAATCAGGATAAAGCCAAATCATTTGAATTTAACTGGGAAACAGTTTTAGGATTTAAAAGATCAACTTTCATTTATATGGAAAGTGCACTTTTGTGGAATACCTTGTATCTTAATGAGGTGCAAATCACTGTTTATTCCTATCCTTTTGTAAAAGCTCTGTGTTTCCTTTTAACTGCCTTTTGGGCTGTATTTTGGGACATTTTTAAGTGCAAGTAAATTGTGTTATTATATATTTATTTATTGAGGTTAAGTTTTAAGTTAGTCCTCTCAAAGTCGTGACAGCAAAGTATATGGAATAGCTTAGAACCACTATAAAAATGCATGCAGCTGTCTTTCTCCTTTGCATTCTTCAAACACTGTTCATTCCAATTTCTCTATTACATATTTCTGATTCACTGAATATGAAAACTCATATTGAAGCACATTTAATTAGCTGTGATTTAGTCTATTGATATAATGAGGATGGGTGAAGAAGAGGATAAAAAGGAAAAAAAATAATTACTGAAATACAGAATTTTGGCAGAATTGATAACTACTGATGTATGTACCAAAAAGAATGTGAATGATGAAATTCTACTGGACCAAAATAATCCTCCCTTTTTGTTAAGTGAAGAATGGCATCTAGCTGTAAATTATAACACCAGTCGCAGTGGGTATTTATTGTGGATTACTCAATAATGTTGATGCTTTCACAGTCTGAGGATCTGAGGCTCTTTGCTTTGAATCTGAATGGAGACAAAAATACAAGAAAGATGTGCAGATACGGTAAATCCAGTTGCCCTTCCAGTGGGGGACACTGTAAATTGATTAAACTTTTACTCTTGTGACTTGCCAGCTGTTAGGCAGAGGCATGAGGGATAGTTTAATTTACTTTAAGAAGATAAAGTATAGGATGAATTTGATCACAAGATGCACTAAGCAGTAATCAATCTTAAGAGAAGCAAAAAATATTTTTATTTATTTATTTTATTTTTTAATGTGGGTAATTATTTCAGAACTCCGAGCTATTCAATTTATAATTTCCCTTTCAGTTTGTTTGTTTTTCCTGTAAAGCCTACAATATTCAAGGAAGTCTAGTTTGGACCATATAATATCATAGGAATTAAATAACACTTAATAGAGAAAGAAGTAAATTAATGATTTTTTTTTTTTTTTAAGGGAATGATCAGCAAGAATGAATCTGCGTTTGTTTCACTGACCCATGTATTTCAGTGGATTAAATTTTAGGCCATTTTTAATTTTCCACCTTAATTAATGATAGCCTAGCTGGGGCTTAAGGGATTTTAGAATAGTAATTATGATTCAGTAGCCACTCTTCAGAATAGTAAACCTTTTCATTAAACTTTTCTTACTATTTGAAGTATGTAATATTTAAATATATCTCCTTTAAGGAAATGCAAATAATACGTAAATTTATCCTCATAGATAAGCTGACTTAATGGAACATACGTTGAAGAAAGATATACATTTTTTTAAAGTTTCTTTTTTTTTTTTTTAAGATTTTATTTATTCATGAGAGACACACACACAGAGAGGCAGAGACACAGGCAGAGGGAGAAGCAGGCTCCATGCAGGGAGCCCGACGTGGGACTCGATCCTGGGTCTCCAGGATCACGGGCTGAAGGCAGACGCTCAACCGCTGAGCCACCCGGGCATCCCATAAAGATATATTTTTTAATGTATATGGTATGCCGTATTACTAAAACTACCTGTACTTTAACATGAGATTTTCTAATATATTATGTTAGAAAATGGCATGTAGCACAGGGATTTTGTGAAGTAGGCCTGGTACTTAAATTTTACTCACAAATGTTAATGAATGAATGAATGAATCAATCTCTCTCTCCCTCTCAGTCTCTGCACACACATATATGTACATGCATATACATGTGTGTACATATAAAAGTGTATATATATAAACATACATGTGGACAAGTATCTATATACTTTAAAAAGTATTTGTAAGTACAGTTAGCAATGAAAGGACATACGAAAATTAAAGGAGGGCATGAGAAAGTGAAGGATTTTATTTCAAAGATTGACAAACTATTAAAAACAAAAAGAAAATTAATGAGAACAGAGGCATTGACAGGTACCATGGTCAGTCTGTTGACTAGCTTCCGGCAGAAATAATATTTTCTTTGGGATATTTTTCTAAGAGGCCTTATATCATATGGCAAATGCGTGTGTTTTGAAGACACACAAAATATCTGTCTCCAAAATGTTAAATAACCTGGTTATTTTCTTAGTTCCATGACTGTGCTGAGACTAGACAGGTTACTTAACTTTTGGGCTCAGTTTCCCTATTGGTAAAAAGAAAATTACAACATCCATCTTTCCAAATTGTGTAAATCCGACAGCAATGTGTGTCAAGATATGGGCAAATAATAAATGGTAGTTATTCGTTTTTAAGGATAAAGCCTAGTCACCAATAAATAGGTCGTATAACAATCGTGTAATGTTCAAGGCTGCTGGAACTAGCTTCTTTCTTTGAACTAGCTTCTTACTTTAAGAAGCTTTCGATATTTGCGTAATATGACCCAGGAAAGTACCATGAAGAAAACCATCTCCCATATAGCAGATCCTAACTGGGGTTTTCTGCTTTCTGACCCCTAAAATGTATACCAAGACCTGACATAAATCTTCTTATCAGATAACCTAATTTTATATATTATTACTTTCAAGATTTTATACAGAAAGGGATTATAGTAATGTTTCTTAAACTGGCCCACACAGTGTTTCTAGCACAATGATTTGGCCTCCATTCCCATTTTTAAGTTTTCTTTAGAGCTCATTCTACCGAAGAAGCTAGATAAAATAAGGATTCTGATAAATATTTTTCACTGATAAGACATGAAAAACGTTTCTGTGAAAAATGTCAGAATTCTGAAATGATGTGATTTCTCAATAATTTGATTTTATAATTTATGTATTGCATTGATTCCCTGTACTCCATTCCAGATGTTATTTATGAAGCCAGTAGGACAGCAATGGAAAGCAGCTGGGGGGGGGCGGAGGGGCAGCCCGTGTGGCCCAATGGTTTAGCACTGCCTCCCACCCAGGACGTGATCCTGGAGACCCGGGATCGAGTCCCATGTCAGGCTCCCTGCATGGAGCCTGCTTCTCCCTCTGCCTGTCTCTCTGCCTCTCTCTCTCTCTCTGTTTCTCATGAATAAATAAATAAAATCTTGAAAAAAAAAAAAGAAAGAAAGAAAGAAAGAAAGAAAGAAAGAAAGAAAGAAAGAAAGAAAGCAAGCAAGCAGCTGGGGCTTAGGATGGGCTTTCATGCTGTTCCTGAAATACCTGTGAACCTATGTGCTAGTAATCCAGAGGAAGTCGGAGTGGCTAGCTTCCCAGCGTAGGAAGTATCTGTGTCCATTAAGATGAGAGAAGGGTCGGAGACAGGCCTATGCAACCGAATTCTTATGACAACTTTCTTATTTTATTTTACCTTTAACAATTTTCAGAGGGAATATTCACGATGAGTTTAATAAAGAAAAAATATGCCCCACTAGTCCAGGCTGGGAGAGAAGGGGGAGTGAGAGACAGACGAGCAGCTCCCTGTGAGTTCTCATCCCCTGTCTGGTTCCTTTGACATCAGCGTCACTTACAAAATCAGGAGTCACGAGCTTTTGGGTTCGCAGAAATGAACTTGTGAGTGGGAATCTCCTTTTCTTCAAGGCGCAGAAAGAGCAGAAACCGACCCTCCTTTGTTTTCCAGGATCTCCTCTCCAGAGGTTAGAACATGTGCAAGTAGGCCCTCAGGTGTAGGACTCCAGGGTTCAAACACCACAGCCCCCCACTAGAGTCTGGTGTGACTCTCCTCTTTGTGGATCTGACTTTTGTAATTGAGACAAAACGGCACATGCCTGTACTGATTTCTGCACTCATTTGGCATTGTTTCTGCCCATTGTTGGCTTTATTAAAGGCCCTTCCCCTTGGCAGCCTCCTCTTTAGTTTCCAGGGGAAGCCGGTGTGCGTTGCTGCTCGCAGGGGGGCCGAGCAGCTGCAGGCCCAGCTGCTCCACTGCTGGGTACTTCTCTGATCGGAGTCTAGGGACACGGACAGGCTGCTTACGAAATATTTAATTTCACCTTGCTGTCAGTTGTGATGAATTTGTTCCCTATTTAATGTTTGCAGATATTTCGCTGTGCAAATACTTCTTCAGACCCGTACATCAGAGGCGCCCGGGTGGCTCGGTCAGTGAAACCACCTCCTCTGGATTTTTGGCTCAAGTCATGATCTCAGGGTGCTCACGTCCAGCCCCGCAGTGGGCTCTGCAAGGGTGTGGATTCTCATCCTCCCTCTGCCTCTCCCCCAACCTCTAAAAAAGAAAAGAAAACAAAAAAAAAAAAAAAAAAGAGAAGAAAAGAAAAAAGAAAAAGTACATGCTTTTCTTTTTTGTTGTGTTCCATTTCATTATTTTCTGCTTCTGAATTAAATAACCCATCTTTCTAATTTTCTGTATTCAAAAGAAAACCAGGTTCCTATGTAAGCTGTATGTGAACTAGAGAAACTATTAAGTTTTTAGCTTCATAGATGTTCCACAGTGTCACAAAAGTCTCACTCACCCGTATGCTACTTTTCATTGTGGTCCAGATGCTTTTCACTTATTTTGTGATCTCTAGTTATTAAGGAATACATTGATTTTGCACATGATTTTATTAATATCTAATTGATTGGATCATGGTAAATAATAGCACCGATACAAATCTAGCTTTAATTTTATTTTTTTAAGATTTTATTTATTTATTCATGAGAAACACAGAGAGAGAGGCAGAGACACAGGCAGAGGGAGAAGCAGGCTCCATGCAGGGAGCCCAATGCAGGACTTGATCCCAGGATCCGGGGTCATGCCCTGAGCCAAGGGCAGATGCTCAACCCCTGAGCCACCCAGGCATCTCCAAATGTGGTTTTTAGAGTCTTTCCAATATTTTCTTTGTAGCAAAGTCCATGTAAAGTGAGTATTTGTGGGTGTGCGTGAGTTCTCTGAAAAATGTTAAGTTCATAAAATTTAATTACTTGATTCCTGTATATTTTAGCATTTTTGGCTTTAGAATTTGTCCAATTTTACAAGAAGTTGATCCCCTACGTAATTCTATTTTTAGAATATCATCTTGCATTCTCAATATGTTTTTATTTTGCCATTATGCTGTTTAGCACACTCAGGCATATGGAATATCCTTTATCTATTTTGCTGATTTTTAAAAATCACTCTGTAGTGTATCTTAAATCTTTATTGCTTTTATTATTATTTTTTTTTCTTTATTGCTTTTAATTCAGATAATTTGTATGGCAGGCTCTATGAGGGGAGCCAATGTGGCACTGGATCCCAGGACCCTGGGGTCATGCCCTGAGCCAAAGGCAGATGCTCAACCACTGAGCCACCCAGGCATCCCCATTATTTATCTCCCCCCCCCATTTTTCTGATTAGATGTGTGCATCCAATTTTATTACACTCATACTTTTTTTTATTCTCTTAAACATTTTTGAGATCTAATAAAAAGTATACTGCAGGATTAATTATGCCTATTTAAAAGTCTTATGATATATCATTTCATTTATCTCACCTTATTTACTTGACCGGAAAAAAGGCAAATACTATGAGAGAAGTGGATTTAGATACAACTTCTGTCCATTGCTAGGGTGACTTCTATAAATTCCCTGACAGATGGACATTTCTCCTGCGTTAGTTCTGTCTCCTGAAGAAGTGTTCATGCTGATTTCATGGTTTGACTACTCTGATTTTTGCACTGTCTGTTCTTATAAAAATCCAGGGCTGGGGAGAGTTACTGTCTAGGACTATTCTAGAATCGTTGCTCCTTAATCCAACCTCGTGTCCAAAGAACACTCTTTCTCAAGATGAGGGAGCCATTCCATTCTGAGCCTTCTGGGCTTAGTCGCGGTAGGACCATTGTGGTCTGAAGCTGAGACCCTATATGAAGCAATGGGAAACCCAAAGAGGGGGGAGCATGGGATAATCTGACCTGCTCCTTGCCCAACAATATACTCTTCATTCATGTTTAGTTTATTTTTTTCCATTTTTCCTATTAGTTTAAAACCAGTGTTTCCATCTTCAGTACTACAAACTGTATAACCACGGAAAAGTCATAACACCTCACTGAGCCACAGTGTTCTGAAGTCGAAAAAACAGAAACCAAATACAAATAAGATAAATAATAAGAGTGACCTTAAAAATCTCCCGGGGTGGTGTGACAATGAAATGATCTTAGTCAAGCATTTGGGAAAGTCTTTTTATTTTTATTATTTTTTTTAATGATAACCCAAGTAAAAAAAAATTACAATGAAGATTGATGGTGCTTTTATATCTCTTTTAAAATTAGGGGATCCCTGGGTGGCACAGCGGTTTGGCGCCTGCCTTTGGCCCAGGGTGTGATCCTGGAGACCCGGGATCGAATCCCACTTCGGGCTCCCGGTGCATGGAGCCTGCTTCTCCCTCTGCCTGTGTCTCTGCCTCTCTCTCTCTCTCTCTCTCTGTGACTATCATAAATAAATAAAAATTAAAAAAAAAATAAAAATAAATAAATAAATAAAATTAAAAAAAAAGAAAAGAAAAGTCATTTATGATGCAGGCCTGGTAAACGTACATATAGATGTTGTGAATAATAAAGCTTTCTGGCATATTCTCAAACCGTTAAGTGTCTTGAAACATATATATGGGATATGTAATCAACTGTGAGCATTAGAAAATATAATAGAATTGCAGAGGATTTGGAAGCATGTGTTTCTTTAACAATGTAAGCACTTTTTTTCTTTGTCTATGAGCAATTCAATTATTTTGTTTCTGAAATAAATTAAGTAAAGCTTATTGAGTCTGATCAGCCCTTGTTTCCAGGGAATTGCAGTTCAATTTCATTTTTAATTAGAATTGAACATTTTGGATTTCTTAGCACTGGTAAGCAGGACCCAGCAATATAACGTATGTACCTAATTTGTATTAAGTTTCTGAAATTTAGTGTTGAGAGTGAACAATATGTCTGGTTAATATTTAAACATCTCACAATGTTCCTTTGTAGAAATTTCCATTTATAAAAGCTGCTGTTCTATAACAAATTACTTTCACTTTCAAATAAACCTGTTATCGCAACATGAGCAAAACTTATTCAATTAAAAGAGAAAACAAAGTAGAGTAATTATTTACTCCCATTTGAGGTGCACAATAGCTTTTAAACATTCTAGAAATGCCTAGGAAAGGCAGATATTGGCTAAAAATCATTTTCCCTTAATATTGCTGCTTTAATGAAGTATATAGATATATTCATATGGGACAGACATTCCTATATAGGAAACCATTCTTTCATGGAAAAAGGGACTCGTTCTGATGAACCTGCATGGAAAGAAGCCATGAACCATAAAATCAGTTATGCTAATGTTTTCTCCTTTTTCAGTTTTTCACACCTGTGTGTGTGTGTGTGTGTGTGTGTGTGTTGTGCATTCAGAGGTAACCTAATGCTGCTCATCCCACTGTGGCTAGCTGAGAACTATCCCCCCAAGTTATTTTTTTTCCTTCATTTCTGTGCACTCAGGCATTAAAGTGGATATGTTCTCTGCCCAGAGGCTTGTCTTAATATAGTCCTAGGGCTGGGGGAGGTTGGCAGTGGGAGCCTCAGTCACCTGGGACATAGTACATTGAAATAATACTTTGAATTAGATTCCTAGGCATCTGTAATGAAAAATTTAGCTGGTAGACTTAACAGTTAATGTAGTTTTCAAAAGGTAAGTCAGAATCAGAATGGACCTTTGCTCTCTTATCTACTTAAAAAAAATAAACTCGGAGTGAAAACGTACGTACAGATAGTTTTTTTCAACCAAAGGGCATAGTGATTCTCAAGAAAATCAAAAGCCTTTCTGGGCCAGGGAAGTGGAAACTCTGTGACCTCGATGGGTTTGTGCTGTAAAAAGGCTGTGTCAGTTTTTGCCAGGTGGAATTGTAAAGGCAACAAATCATGATCTATTAACTGCATGGTCAGGAGACATGCACTCTGCTGTTTGACAAATACAAGTCTTTCTAATTAGTGCCATTAGAAAAGACAATATGGAAATTATTTCTATTCTTATTGAATTCTCTGCAAGACCTGTGCATCAGATTTGCTCTCTTGGGGAAAAAAAAAAAAAAAACAAAGCTGCACGTAGTCCACGTCCGCCTATGTGTAATCCTTTACCGTGCCTGGGAGTAAGAGCATCCTTCAGCTGTGTGTTTCTGGTTACTTGTCCTGTGCCTGACTGAGACCTCAGGTTTTATATAGTTAAATAAATTATTTTCAGGAGGGGTTGAGAAATTATGTCTCAGTGAAGCAGATTGTCTTTTTTTTTTTTTTCCCAAATGGGAAAAATCGAACAGAAGGTTAAAAAAAATAGTGTTTCCTTGATTGTTAAAGAGATTGTAATAATCATTATCATAATTTTGAAAGATATAAACGAACATTTTAATAAAACTATAAAAATTTAAATCAACTAGGGACACCTGGGTGGCTCAGTGGTTGGGTGTCTGTCTTTGGCCCAGGGCATGACCCCGGGGTCCTGGGATCGAGTCCCATGTCAGGCTCCCTGCATGGAGCCTGCTTCTCCCTCTGCCTGTTTCCCTGCGTCTCTCTCTCTCTCTGTGTCTCATGAATAAATAAATAAAATCTTAAAAGGAAAAAAAAACACTAATGCAATATGGGGGTGGGGATGTATGACTGGGAGGATCTTAGAATTTTTCCTTTCACATTTCCTCTAAACATACAACAAAAAAGCAAACAGCCTGGTCATAAGCGAAAGATAATGGAAGAGTAGATTTAAGTCATATGAATATTTACTTTTGGAAATAAAGCTATGAAATGTCATCATTTTTATGTCAAGAAACATTTCTTCAGGATAACTAGTTTTGGGGATTGTTTTCTTCCTTAAAATCATCCTCCATCCCAGCAAAATGCAAAGAAACTGTGTCCTTGCAGTTATCAGCTGCTGCCCCTCCTTGGCCCCTTGGTCATCACCCAAACCAGACAGTCTCACGCACCGTGTAGGCCCTTCCCCTCCGCACAGCCCTTCAGACACTCGGCCTCCTTTGAGTCCCCCGGTCAGTTTGTGGGACTGGCAGGGCGATGCCATCCGTGTTTATGGCTGAGAACATTGAAGTGTGGAGCGTCTCAGTGGCGCGCCCGGCATCCTGATCCTCACGGCCGGGCCAGGTCAAGGCCTCTTCCTCTCAGTGCAGGCCTTTTACACCTGCCTTATGGCCTGCAAGCCACGCTGCAACCCAACAACTCATAAATTCAGATGCTTCTCCTAGAACATTATATAGCACTTGCAAGTAGGCCAAGATCTGAAGTTTTCCTATGGTGAAATGTTAAAAGTAATTTGAGTACAAGTAAAAAACAAAACAAAACAAAGTAAAAAACATAAGTAAGGTAAAAATTAGGTAAAATTAAGTAAAAAATTATTTTTGAAATTAAAAAGATGTTTAAAAGTAAATGCTATATATATAGTATTTTCAATATTTCTAAATTTTTAAATTTTAATATTTTTACCTGATATATATACTACTATGATACCTTAACTTAATTTTGTCAATGTTCATGTTATGATCCGTAATACTATAAATTAGGAAAGCATTGAACATCAACTACATATCTATTTTTTCCTTTATGTATAAAATTAGGAGCTCAATTTAGTATTTCTTTTATAGAACTATTTGTATAGGCAGTAGAAAAAATTTTTGGATAATGATTCTTTAACAGTGAAACATCAGAATATTACTTACGTCAATAGTAATATATTGTAATCTAAGTAACATCTCATGTCAATAAATACACATAGTAATATACATAAGTAACATTACTTATGTTAATAAACCTAAGCAATGACAAATTTCTGTGATATCTTCAGAAATTATATAATTATTATTATCCATGGTTTTCTTCCTATTATGACTTTAGTTTAATGTTCTTAGTTAAGGGTAGTAGAGCATATATTAAAAATTATTATTTTGGGGGGCACATCTGGGTGGCTCAGTGGTTGCGCATCTGCCTTTGGCTCAGGGTGTGATCCTGGGGTCCTGGGATCGAGTCCCACATCGGGCACCCTGCATGGAGCCTGCTTCTCCCTCTCCTTGTGTCTCTGCCTCCTCTGTGTCTCTCATGGATAAATAAATAAAATCTTTAAAAAATATATTATTTTTTGTTCCTATTGAACATGATTTGCCTAATAAAAGCAACACCATGCCTACAGATGGAGTCCAGCAGTTGGTAATATGAGCAATTTGTTTATTCATACCAATTATATATTCTCTCCCAATATTGACTGTAAGTACTGTAATCATGTTAAAAAAAACTGATGCGTTTTCAATTCATGAATTTCCTTGACAGAGGAAAAGACCCCAGGCCACTGTGTTTTCTATCCCAGTCTGAGATCCCTCTCCTTGAAAATAATACGATTTAGGTTAATACTTGCTCATCCCCACTCTATGACTGTTTATCAGTCTGGAGCCTAGAATAACGTGCCCGTGTACCATAGGTGGACCCAGCACTTAAAGGAAAGATCAAAAACATAGAAATAAAATACAGCATTCTCTTCGATATTTTGAAGCTACAGTTGGAAAAAATGATAGCATAGTTAATTTTTTAAGATTAGCCTTCTACGCGGCAAACATTACAACGGTTGTCCAGTAACTCGATTGAATTAAAAATGTTAAAGAAATTTGCAAAGTTACTTTTTTTTCATGACTTAGAAGTAATATAGCGTAATGGGAAGACCAACAAGAGAATAAATCTCTCTACTCTGAATATGCTATTAGCTGTGTGGCATGATCGAGTCTTCCTTATTTCACGATTACTTCATTTGAAATGAGAAATACTGCACAGGCCACAATGAGACATTAGTTTAAGGTGAAATAAAAATGTTGTACGTGAGGATACCTTACAAAATAGATACTCTCTCCCTCCTCCCTTTCCTCCTTTCCTTCCTTCCTTCCTTCCTTCCTTCCTTCCTTCCTTCCTTCCTTCCTTCCTTCCTTCCTTCCCTCCTTGTTGAATTGCAATGATAAAAGTTGAGGATTCTTTTTAGAACTTCAACAACAGGCTTAACTTTCTGCATAACTTCAGTTTTTTTCTTCACAAAAGCAGAAGGTCATTGCTTCTTATTAATCTCACTAGAATTATTTAAATAACTTTGGATACATTAAGTAAAGCAATTTGAAATCCAAGTAGAGGTGTTGAGTGAAATCAAAAAAGAATGCTGTGATTATGCCTTGGATATACTCCGTCTGATTACAGTGAATATTCCTCACCATGATAGTCTTTTTTTTCTTTAACAAAGGAAAAGTGAGTTTATTTCTGAAATATAACGAAGCAAACAGGAATCTTAAAATCTCTTTAATGGCATACTAACAATACAATACGTAATTAAAGGGCAAAACAACAAACCTATTAACAGGGAAAACAATCTCAAAAAGGAAGAATAACAGTAAATTTAAGCCCTGAAGTTAAAATATCTGCTTAAGGAATGATTACGTATTATACATCCAATATTTTTTATTTTTCATAAATGCCAGAGCCATGTAAATTAAATGAATCAGAATTTGCTATGAAATGCTAGGTTTGTGGTTTTGTTTTTTTTTCTAGGTTTATTTTTATTTTTCTGTTACTCTGGCCACGAATCCTTAACACATTCTGTTATAATGCATATTAATCCCCCCTGACAGTATTTTCTAAAAACCCAAGTCTTTTTAGCAATCTAAATAAACAGGCATATAATTCACACAGTATTGATTCCACTGTCCTCTCGGAAAGCAAATCACAGCAAGAGAATCTGATGTGTTTTATAAATTCACCCTTTAGCCAGTCTATTTGTCTTTGTAAAGGATGGGTGTATAATTGAAAGGAAAGGTGTGCTTTAGCAGAAAGATTGCCAGACTTGAATTTGGAAAATTCTAGTTTGATCCCTGGAATTACCACTTAGTAGTTCTGACCGTGGGTCAAGCTCTTAACCTTTCTGAATCACAATGTCAACAACCACATAGTGGGAATGGAAATGACGAATCAGATATTCTGAATGAAATTCAACAAATAACTTTGGGTACCGTGTCTGGCTCATAGGAGATGTGCAATTAGTACTTGATGATTTGACTTAAAAACGGCCTCAGAAGACTTAGATTCGGATCACAATTATTTTCACAACGTTTGGCACCTCACGTGGGCGTGTGAGTTTGCTAGGGCTGCTGTAACAAAATACCACTGGACGGTTTCAAGAGGGATTTGTTTTCTTACAGTTTTAAGGACTGAAAATTTAAGATCATGGTGTTGATGCGTTTGGTTTATCCTAAGACCTTTGTTCTTGGCTTCTCAATTGCCTCCTTTTTGCTGTGTCCTCATATATACCTTTTCTGTATGTCCATACATTTCTGATGCATCTCTCTCTTCTTCTTATGGACATTAGTCATCCTGGATTAGAATCCATCAGTATACCCTCATTTAACCTTAATCACTTCTTTAAAGGGTCTATTTCCAAATATAGTCACATTCTGAAGTACAGAATGTTAGGACTTAAACGTACGAATTTTAGGGGAACGTAACTCAGCCCATAACACTGGGCCTTAATTTTATTTGTAAAACTAAGGACTTCTTGTTATATTTGCTCTTGTTTTCCACCTGAAGACTCAGAAAGCTTTTCTAGTCATGGAGGCCAGAGGATTGGTTCTAGGGCTCGGCCAGTGCTGTGAAGCAGCTAAATAACAGAGGAAACCACAAGCTTCCAACGTTGATTCTTGAAATTGAATGGTAGTTGAGGACTATGCATTGCAACCCATGAAAATAAAAGGAGCAAAGCTGACATTCAAGGGGTTCAAAAGGATGAACTGATGACTTAGGAGCCTCTGTAGATGGATTAAAGTCTAGCCGTGGAAGTCACAATGAAGACACTGGAGAGGTGGATTGTTCAATTCATAACAATGCCCTCCTTCTGAAATAGGAAGAAAAAATACATTTTTATTGAAAAGTAAGAATAGAAGTCAATAAGGGAAGACGTTAAATGGCAAGAATCAGAACAGGGTCCTTTCTCTTTACGATTCCTGGCTTTGATCTCCTTTGAATGATTTTTTTCCCCCTGAATATATAAATACCAGGCAGCCACTCACATGCTGCCAATCTCTAGGCAATGAGAATATAAACCTATATTGGACCATTTTTAGGTACCAGGCTGAAAAAGTAGTTTTCAGGGAGCTTTGAGTTTTGTAAGACTTGTTCAGTAGGAATGCTGGATCCAGCCCGTGGATTTGTAGTACCATTTATTTCAGAGGCAATTGTTTGGCAACTGTTAGGACCTAGCTTTATACACCATACGCAAGGAGAAATGTATTAATATGGTTCACAGCAAGAAATATGGGATCAGTCACCCTGAAGTTCACCAAAGACATTTTATCTGCAAGACCCTGTCAACAAGACAAACTCCCATGTTCAAATCCCAGCGTGTTCGTCTCCACCACTCCTTATCTCTAACTTTTAGATAACAAAACATAAAATGAAATAGGACAAAAATCAAACCAAATTCTGCTTTAATTGAGTGTTTTTATAGAAGTTTAAGAAGAAAGCGACACATTTAGTTGAGTGTGGGGGAAGGTTTAATTTCAGAAATGAGCTGACCTAATACGTTATATTCACTTTTTGACAGATTATATATATATATACACAAAATGATACAAACAAAAGGTAGTGGGTGTGAAGTGTAGAGCAAAATAAATCCATGTACTCTATTTGTCCCCATATGCATTGTGTATTCATTCACCCATGGATACACTAATTTATTCATCAGCTCAACAATAGAGGAATCATTTGCTGCCAGGTACTGGACTAGGCACTGGGCATATACAATAAAGCCGTAGCATTCCTGTCTTCAAACAGGTCCAGTGCTACTAAAAATGACCCTCAAATCCTTATGAATCCATGGAGATAAAAAAAAAAATACGAGACTTTATTTTGTGGACTATAACGGCTTCAAGTGATGACTCTTGTCCTAGCTGGAAGGGAGCGGACTGACACTGCACACACAAATGGAAGAGCCTCCCAGGACGACTGTTGACCTTTCTCAGTGACTAGTCCAGTGCGTGTCGTGGGCACCTCCGGTACGTTGAGGACTCTGTACCCATGAATACTTCAGTGAAGAGCGCGTTGGCTCCGCACTTCGAGATCTCTGAGCTGGATAAAAGGGTGGGAGCTCTGTGGATAGGAGGCTGGTGTAGCGATTTCTGTTTTCATGGAGACACGTTCCTAGGGCACTTTGTGTAAGTTAGGAAACGGTGCCCTTGCAGGGTGTACGGCCCGGTGGGTCAGGACAGCATACCAGCCAGGGGCCGTGGCCTGCTTGTAACACTTGAGCTCAGGACCATTTGCTTGACTCAGTTTTTATGTCTCCATTCCAATTTCTAACTGGCTCTGTTTTGTCAACTATCGTCTTAGTTTGCGAGGTGGGAGGCACGATGACAAAGAACCCCACACTTATCACATAGTACTTGAGAGGAAAAGGATAATCAAAGTTCAGTATTAGGAAATCTTAGCCTTATATTTGCGCTCTCTTTTTGTGAATTAGACCCCTAGTGTCATCATCACCCTACATTCAAGCGATCTGACGTGGGTCCTGAAAAAACAACAACTTTTGCCTGTGCTCCCAGGGATGGTCAAAAGCAGACAGCTGGGGATCCCTGGGATTGAGTCTCACGTCGGGCTCCTTGCATGGAGCCTGCTTCTCCTTCTGCTTGTGTGTCTGCCTCTCTCTCTGTGTCTCTCATGAATAAATAAAATCCTTAAAAAAAAAAAAGAAAAGCAGACAGCCCAATGACAGCTGGCTTCATTCTTTTTATATTGACTCGCCTTTGAATGCATTTTTTAAAAGTATCATCTCACCAGAATAGTAGATCTTTTGAATATTTTATTTTATTTATTTTTATTTATTTATTCATGAGAGAGAGGCAGAGACACAGGCAGAGGGAGAAGCAGGCTCCATGCAGGGAGCCCGATATGGGACTCGATCCCGGGTCTCCAGGATGATGCCCTAGGCCAAAGGCAGCGCTAAACCGCTGAGCCACCCAGCGATCCCCTCTTTTGAATATTTTAGGCAATCACTACCTCACCATGTTCAAGATACAATGCTAACAATGCAGAGGAACTTTTTTTTTTTTTTTTAAATCTGACTTAATATAGGCAGGCAGTCTCCTCAGTTGCCAACTTCTGTGGAAATCCAGCCATAGATAATTTCTGAAATTAAGTCACCAAAATAAGCTACTTATTTAAGAGCGTGTGGTAGCCAGCAAGGGATAGCATCGTGAACCAGGCTTGACAACATCAGAGAAGTGTACACCTGAGGTCCAACCATTACAGGCAGAGGATGGGGAAAAATGGGTAAAATCACATATAAGCCTATCTCTTCAGGGTTGTAGGGAAGTAATCAACTCTGGCAAAAGACCCTACAGTGTTAAGCTACATTGCTTCGGGGGCCCCTGGGGGGCTCAGTGGTCCAGCGTCTGCCTTCGGCTCAGGTAGTGATCCTGGGGTCCTGGGATCGAGTCTTCCAGGGAGCCTGCTTCTCCCTCTGCCTGTGTCTCTGTTTCTCTCATGAATAAATAAATAAAATCTTTAAAAGCAAACAAACAACTGCATCACTTCATTATAAGCTGTCACGTATAGAAAAATATATATTGATTATAAAAGAAATCACAGTGTATTACCAAACATAATCAGAGGAAACAAAATATGCAATTGTATTTTATTTTTCATTATGGCAAATTCTGAGTCGCTAGGTTTCTTAAAATTTATTCAGTCAGATAGTTAATGTACTGACGTTTTTAAAAAGAGATTTTTGAAAATAATTTGACTATCCCACTAAAGCAGGGTCAACGACAACAAAAATTGTGAATTGCCACTTTCTTTTCTCGTGTCCACAGCAGACAACTCTCATAGAGCCATTTCCCACTTTTCACTGACCCTGGACTTGGCCTCAAAATGCTTCCTCAGCAGCCACTCATTGCCAGTTAATTGGGGTTAACACTTAATATGAAAACTATTCATCATTCCACTGGTTAACTGAACTTTCTGAGAGCAGGGACTTTGTCCTACTTACCTCCGTATGGCAATGCCAGCATATTACCTGCACAAAAGTGGCACTCCATATATAATAGTGAATAAGTACTCCAGGAATTGTAAAAAATTTTCACTAGCAGGTAATTTTCAAATAAAATATGCAAGTGGCCAGTTACAAGCAAAAATAAATTTAACTTCACTTTAATTAAGAAAAAAAATAGACAAGCAATTTTTGGCTAGGTTGGCTAATATTTCTGAAAAAGTTATATTTAATTCTGATGATAGAGGAAACGTATACTCAGCTATATAACTTGGTAAGAATGTAACTTATGACAGTTTTTCTGCCGGGAAAATACTTTACCAAAAATCATAAAAATAGCAGTACTTTCACTTAGAGTTTCTACCTGTGGAAATATATTTCATGAAAAAAAAATACTTGTGTAATGATTTAGCTGTAAGGAAGTTTGTTGAAGTAGGATATAAAAAAATCAAATTTGTAAGAGCAACAGTCAAGGATTGTTCAAGTACCATGTTATGGCCTTTGTATATATTTTTTTGTTTCAAATTTTTATTTAAATTCTAGTTAACATCTAGCGTAATATCAGTTTCAATATTTTATGAATCACTCAGAGAATTTAGTTCTTTTTTAGTGATTTAGTGATGAGTGCCCATCACATCGCCTGCCCTCCTTAATACCCCCTCACCCATGTAGCCTGCCGCCCACCCACCTCCTTCCCTCAACCCTCAGTGTGTTCTCTATAATTGAGTCTCTTATGGTTCGCTTCCCTCTCTGTTTTTTTTCTTCTCATACGTTCATCTGTTTTGTTTCTAAATTCTGCATATGAGTGAAATCATGTGGTGTTTCTCTGACTGACTTATTTCGCTCAGCGTGATACTCTCTAGCTCCATCCCGTCATTGCCAATGGCATGATTTCAGCCTTTCTATATTTTATTATTATGTAGCACATCCCCACATGGATATAGTACACAGCTCTTAATACTGTATAAAAGCATACTTATCAACATGGACACATATTTAGTATGTGTTTTTAAGTGGAAAAAATAGAGCTTGCAAAATTGTGGCCTTATTTTGTGAGTATATGTGAATATGTGCCTAAAGCTCTAATAAAAGGATTTAGAAACTCCAACATATTACCATTTGCTATCTCTTGACAGGAAGATAGGACTGTTGCTATTATTATTATTATTATTATTATTATTATTATTATTATTATTTTCCCTGTATCTTTTTTTCTCTAATGATCACAAGTCACTTTAGTAATATTTTTTAAAAAGTAGTTTTTAATATTTAAAAATTGCTATCTGGAGTTGTTTATATATTTTTTCTTGATATATTCTTCTGAGTAAGCAGAACATTCAAAATCATTCCATTGATTATTCTTTTTAAAAATAGAGATTTCAGCATCTAAACATTAGAAACCTTCCCTGAGGACTTCCGTGTGAGCTTTTGGAGAATCAGTCTTAAATCTGGCCCTCTTTATTGACAGAGTCTTTGCACTCTTTTCCTTTTCTCATTCCTCCCCTCTCCCTAAATTCATCTCCCTCTTCATTAAAACACTGATGGGAAAGTCATAACATATGAATCAATTGTTCTTTGCTTAGATTCTCAGGAATTTTTTTTTCTGATTAATAATGGAATATCTTATTTAATATAATGCATTAATAATTAATACAGATTTGTTCATAAATCAAAAATTAATGTACAGAATATTTTTAAAGGATTTGAAAAAATGCCATTAATGTGATGTACTTACATCAAGTATTTTTATTTTTTCTGCATATAGCTTCTTTTATGTAAAAACCATATTATATGTACAATTATGTTTTATTTTTCCAGTAGAAGTGCATCCTGGGGCACCTGGGTGGATCAGTGGGTTGAGCATCTGGCTGTTGATTTCAGCTCAAGTCATGATTTCGGGGTCCTGGGATCAAGGCCCACACTGGGCTCTACACGCAGTGGGGAGTCTGCTGGCAATTCCCTCCCTTTCCCTCCACCCCTCCCCACTGTATGCACGCTTTCTCTCAAATAAATAAACAAATCTGTAAAATCTTTAAAACAACAACAAAAAAAGAAGTATATCCTAAGTATTTTCTCAGAGTTCTCTTTTTTTTGAAGAGTAGTTGCAGTGCCAAACCAGCATCTTTTCTCATTTGTTCCTTCTTTTACCAATACCGTTGAATGCCTACTGTGCACCTGCTAAGTGCCAGTGTACACTGCTAGAGATGATAAGGATGATTCTGTCCCCATGGAGGGGCCCAGCCAGGCCCACAGCTGCCCCCTTGCTTAGTCCACTGTAAAACTCAATAAAGAAGACAAGCAGTAACAGGGGAGTGGAGGTGTTAACTAGACTCCCACAAGGAACAGCAACTGCCGACCTTACTATGTCTCCATTATTAACTCCCCCAGTGTCCCCTAAGTGCTCTTCCTCTCTCAGGGGGGATCAAATGGATTACCAAATTATGATGACTGCTTTTCACATCAGGTAAGTCACACTAAGATATGTAAGCTCTTTACCCCAGAAGTTAATTTACCAAGTTAAAATAAAAAGGACCTGAGATGCCATGTTCATCTGCTCCATCATACTTAACGCGTCATGTACGTACTGAAGAACACAGAGGAGTCTGCATTAGATACGTCTCAAGTGAAATAATCAGGAACTGTTTTCAAGGTCTTGAATGACAAAGACAGAGCAGGGACTGACCCTTCGGAAGGAGGCCCCGTGTTTCTTTCTGTCTTTCCGTTGCTGGATCTGGGAGGTATAGCTGGAGTATCCAGGGCATGGACTGGAGTGGGCTTCAGGTGCCTAGAAGGGGTCAGGATGGTGGCTCTTTGCCAGATGTGAGGAAATCTTTCAACATACCAGCAACTGGTATGACAGGCTCAGCCCTAGGAAACAATCATAAAATGCTGCAGGCGACTTTCTGCTCGAAGAGAAGGACATGACAGTGGCCAGAAGAGTTCTCCTACAGCAGAATTTCATCTTCGGTTGATCCTTTGTTAATCTTCTGAAAGTGAGACTCCAGACCTACCTAGATAATTAAAAATGAGAGGGGCAGAAATTGCACGTGTGGACAACTGAACTCAAATATAGGTGTTATAAGAATGCTGCTAAAATAATGTTGAGACAGAGGAAAAAAGAAAGAGGCCCCTCGAGGAACTCAATGACTGGGCTTGATAAATGGGAAATATGAAGCATCTGCTTATTTTAAAAGAAAAAAAACTATAGAGAATCATTTATTTATTTTTGGTGGGGGTCATCTCATTTTAGTCACAGTTATCAAATGGCAAAAGTACTTTCAATGCACATGATAATTCTTTTATTTATTTATTTTTATTTTTTTTTAATTTTTATTTACTTATAATAGTCACAGAGAGAGAGAGAGAGAGAGGCAGAGACACAGGCAGAGGGAGAAGCAGGCTCCATGCACCGGGAGCCCGACGTGGGATTCGATCCCGGGTCTCCAGGATCGCGCCCTGGACCAAAGGCAGGCGCCAAACCGCTGCCACCCAGGGATCCCGATAATTCTTTTAATAGTTTTTTTTTTTTTCTCCTCTCTTTAGCTTTCCTTATTGGAAAAGGCTGGATTTGGTGGTGTTCTTCTATATGTTGATCCTTGTGATTTACCAAAGACTGCAAATCTTAGCTATGATGCCTTCATGGTGTCACTGAACCCAGGAGGAGACCCTTCTACGCCTGGTTATCCCAGTGTGGGTAAGTGTGTTGTTCATCTTTATTATTATTTTAAGCATTACATGTTGTAATTTTGAAGTACGTATGAAATTAATCAAGGGGTGGCAAGGTCGAAGAACTCTTACCATTCTGTATGTAAAAAATGATTTTTTTAATCTGCTCAAGTTAGAGACTACTCCAACAAGGCATAAAACGTTTTAAAAAGTTTGTAATAGATTTTTGTCTGGACCAGTTGCAGTATAATGAGCAAAAAGAAGACATATTTTATGTTATTATTGATTGACTGAAAGATAAATTACTACTGGGTGGCAGAGGCACTCCATATAGGTGGAAACCATATACAAATACCTAGAAGGATGAAGTACCTGCTGCTTTAGGGTGTCTGTAATTACTTTAAGTACAGAGTCGAGGGGTAAATACGGTCCCGTTAGGTGACCTAAGTAGTGGAAAATGATGCTGGGGCAGAATGGAGTTAATATGATCAACTCATCCGGCTCCCTCAGGGAAGGGATCTTATTGGTTTGGCCAGTCACTGGTAGCTTGAAGATGACCATCTTCGCATCAGACATCCTTCCTTCTCTCAATAGGTTGTGTTCACGTTATTGAGGGGTCATGTGGCAGAGAGAAGACAACTGATTTTGGCAGGTGCTCCCTGCATCATTGAGTTTCTGTCCGATGTGTCATTGACAAGTAGTCCATTAATACAGTCTTGGCTGGGGAAGAAGCTCCGTGACCCTTCTTCCAGGGTGATAGTAACCCATTAACCATGACACTACAGTCAGTAATTAAACTAACAAAAAATTCATGTAATTATTCATGTGCCCTGCCAAAAATTTTCCCTGTTTTCTACAAAATAGCACAAAAGACTTTCTAATTATCTTGTTCAAGTCCACTTGTCCTCTGTGTACATTGACTTTACTGATTAATCAATAACTCTCCAAGAAAGAAGTAAATTGAATCAAATATGAGTTATAATTTATAAATTTTGTTAGGTCTACTGATTACTGCTTTGTCCTCTAAAGCACACTTTTAGTAATGCATTTAAGGTTTTTTCTTGAGACCTTATTGATATGTATTTCTTATAGTCTATTGTCTCATTATTAGAATTTCAGAATTAAAATTAGGAGATGTCCATCTACATCGCCAAAAATGTCAGTCCACTTGTCTCATTTGCAAATGCTCTAACTTCCCTGGGTTATAACGCCTCAGTTTCAGGAGTCTACATATGACAGCTAACTTCTTCGTGACAAATCAATGGGCTGCAATGCTATCAAAAAGCTGCTTTATGAATATTCTGTTTAAATTGGTATATTGACCAGTTGGCAACATTTACTCAACATTTTTTTTTTTTTTTGGCTCAGATCATTTCCTAGCTGTGGAATTCAGTAATATCTAGCGAAATGTTGGCCAGAGCTGCGAGCAATCTCAGAATGCTTTTTCCTTTCCTTCCTTTCCTTTCCTTTCCTTTCCTAACGGTGGGCCGTGACTGGCGTGCCGTCCCTGTCCGGGAGGTTCCTTTCCTTTCCTTTCCTTTCCTTTCCTTTCCTTTCCTTTCCCCTTCTTTCCTTTCCACTTCTTTCCTTTCCCCTTTCCTTTCCCTTTCCTTTCTCCTTTTCTTTCCTCTTTCCTTTCTCCTTTCCTTTCCTCTTCTCTTTTCTTCCCTTCCCATCCCTTTTCTTTGAAATAATTTCAACTCACAAAAAATTTCAAATAGGATATTTAAAGAATCTGTATGACTTTATCCCAGACTTCTCTCATATTAACATCTTATATAATATAGCACTTCATTATCAAAGCCATAAAATTAACATTGATACAGTGCCGTTAACCAATTGTAGACTTTATTCAGATTTCTCCAATTCTACCCACCCCCCCTCTTCTGATCCAGCATCCAATCTGGAATTCCATGCTGCATTTAGTTGTCTTGTTTCCTTAATCCTCTTCAGCCTGAAATAGTCCCTCAGTCTCTCTTTTATTCTCTTGACCCTTTGGAGAATACTCGCAGTTTAGTTTGTAGAATATCTCAGTTGAGCTTGTCCAATATTTTCTAATGATTCGACTGTGGCTATCAATTTTTGGCAGGGATACTGCAGAAGAGATGGTGCGCCCTTCTCAGTGCCTTCTATGAGGAGGTACGTCACGGGCACGGGTCATTTCTCATGATGCTAGCTTGTAGCTTTCAGGTATGGTGCTGTCTGCTAGTTTTCTCTACCGTGTAGGTATTCTTTTTTTTCCCCTTTTTAATTAACAGGCATCTTCTAGGAAGATATATGAGGCTACCTAAATATCCTCTTTCTTATCTTACTTTTCCTCATAAATAATAGCATTCATCAATAGTTCTTTTTCGTTTCAATTATTTCTGTGATATTTGCCAGGTCCTGATTTTTCTCTTTCCATTATTCCTTTAGAATCCTGCTTAAAGAAACATTTTTATAATATGAGTAGTCATGCTCCCTGCCTACCTTCTTTAGCAACAGTGAAATGACTAACCATTTTGAACAAAATTGCAGGCCAGAATTCTTAGACTCAATTACAAAATATCACTGCAATAAATAACATTATTTACTGTATTACTAATGTAGTCATAGAGGACTCACATGGGAAATCCTTTACAAATATCATGCCAGTGTGTGGGGGTCGGTGGGGGGAGGATGTCTCCAAAATACACAGAAAAGGAAGAGATTCAATTCATTGTATTTCTCGTTTTGTCCTGGTTGCTAAGAATCTCTGGTTAAGTGTAGTGACTTATACCACTGGTTTCTGATTCATTTATCCCTCCCTCTTGCAATTATCTTAAGATCTATGTGTCTTATGGTTTTATTCACATAAAAAAAATAATGCAATCCTCAGTTTTGTGGACAGAGAATAAGGAGGAGAAGGCAGGTTGTGAATTGTAAATAAAAACTACAAGTAATAAATTGTTCAAAGTGAATAATAGTATCTGGCTTCATACCCTACAATACTGTTAGGTAAATGATTATTAGAGGAATTAATATAAAATTACCACTTTTTCCATTTTTAGGAACTCTTGTTTTATTAATTAATCTAAGGATGATTAAGCTCTAAAGAAGGGTATAGAATAATACAAGTCCAAGTAGGTAGTTTTGTTTTTTTAAATATGTACATAATAAACAGAAGAGCGTAACAAACTTTCCATATGCTTCATTGATTATCTACAATTCTCCTATTTTTGTGTTGTCTGTACATCTCTTCATACCCCACAGCACCACTTGTTTTTATGGAAAAAAAAACATATAAATTGAAATGCACACATCTTAACCAACAAAAGGATATACCTGTGTAATCTCTGTGCCTATTTAGCGATACTACATTTTTATCACCTTGGAAAGTTCAGAGCCAGTGCCCATCGCCAGCGCTTGCTAACTACCAGTCTCACTTTTACCATAGTACAGAATTTTGGCACTTCATGCAAACGGAAACCTGATGTATGCATAATAACATGTGCAGGTTCTTTTGCTTAGTATAATGTCTTTGATGTTTCTTCACACTTGCACGTAACAGTTTGTTGGGAAGTATACCACAATTTCTGCATTGGTTCACCTTGGTATCTCTCAAATAAGCATGCCAAGGCACTCTTCCACAACACATGATCCAAATGGATTGTTCGAATAAGACAAGGGAAGGAACTTCCTATAAGATAGTTATGCTCAGTATGTCTCGTTGCCTACCTAAAAAGGTCTTGATTATTATAGAATCAGAGCAAAGAGTAAAAAAGGTATTTTTTTTTTAAATCCTTTCCTCCTATAACACAGAAAATAATGTCTTCTCATCTTTTTAACAAAAACAAGGCTTCAGTTCATTTGGCATATTAATCATTCTGAACCTTATTTCTTTTTACCTTAAAAATAATTATACTAATATAACATACACATTGAGATAGATAGATGATAGATATAGATAGATAGATGATAGATAGATAGATAGATAGATAGATAGATAGATAGATAGATGATAGACAGTCAGACATAGGTCCAGATTTTACAAGACTATAAGGAAATGCAGTATCTCAAACTTTGTCCCAGACCCTAGTAGGAGTTCTGAGGATGGGGCCCAACCATCTGTATTCCAACAAACTCCCAGGTGATTCTGATGCAAATGAATTTTGAGACCTACTGAGCTAGAGAACTTTATGCTTTATTTCCAAACATTAGTTGGGCCACTAGGACGACTGATCTAAGCTTTATGACCTCATGTTGCTGTTCTTTCAACATTATATATTGCAGCCTTTCATTTTCCCTGCCTCCATGTCAATCAGGACTGAGGAATATTTGTGTTCTGCAGCCTGGACCCTATTTTTATACTCCATTAGCTCTCAGAAAATATTGGTTGAGTGAGAAACCTGTTTCTTTAACATGACTACTGGTCTTTGATGATTCTGACCTTGGGCTATACCCTGATTTTAATTAACCTAATTAAAACTAAAAAAAAAAAAATATTGTGTATAAGCATATACCTCTGATGGGTTTGTTTACAAAATACCTGGTTTTTCTCTTTAAATTCTTTCACACCTATTCAACCATTCAGAACAGCCAAAATTCTGCTTACAATATTAGGATGTTAAAAATCTAATCTATTCTCTTAATTCTTTTGATAGTTTATCAAATATGTCAAAGATTAAATGTCCAAGATATCAGACTTGATTGTAATTACTTCCCCCAACTTGCTACAAGTATTTCAGCTACGTTAAACCGTGGGCTAAGCAAACCTCATTCCCCTAGAACCATCTAATTTTAGAATTCCAAGAGATTTTATGGTTCCTGTAAGGTTCATATAGTTTTGAGGCACAAAACCTGGATCAGGTTAGGTGGAGGCTCATGTAAATGAGGCATACAAACTGACATTCACAGTAACTGCTCATAATTATAACAGCAGTGATCAGTTATAATCAAAGATATGCTTAGCTTCAAATCATTAATTGGTTTTGCTCAAAGCGAAGAGGGATTCAGAAAGCTGTGGGTGAGAATAAGTACAGGGAGGTGAGAAATGGACACCTTTGAGAAGCCTATCAGTTAGTCTGTGTTGGAACATGGAAAAGAAAACCCTTCCCCAATTTCTAAGCTTCAGATTGTCTCACCACCAGACTAGAAATAGTATTAGCAATTAGAAGTCCTTTTCTTTCCATATTATTATTATTATTTTTTAATCATTTATCTTCCAAAACCTCTGCTGGCTAAAGAGTTTATTTTCATTTTACTACCATCTCCAGGTAACTGCCTATCTCATCTATGAACAACTCGTTAATTGAAATCCAAATTTCTTTTATGTTGACTTAGACTTAATCCTCCTTGTGCCCAATTTCCCGACATCCATCCTCATTCAAAGTTTTGCGTATATGTCCCTCTCTCTGTTGCAATCCCGTCTCCTCCCCGTGCCGCCCTTACCCCCAACACCCCGCCCTCTTTTTCTTTGTTTTATATTCTGGAGAGGAAAGTGGTTTCAGTGGTTTTACTCTAGTGAAGTGTATCAAACGACACACTTTATTTAATATTCCCAGTGTTACAATTCAGTGGATCCGCGTGTTTACCCGCTGTCTGTTCAACATCACTCCTGCCAAACAAAACCACTCAAAGAATAAAGAATATCACTGTAATTTGTGACAAGTCTTCTCCACGTGTTCTTGGTCCAGTTACCTGGACAAATGTTGAAAGACTGACTTGACTTGGCACTAAATCAACTGAGACCGTGTTGAACTATTCCCTGACTAGAACAGTGGGAAATATGAATATGTGCCTAGTTGTCAAGACAGTGTTAGATATTCACAGCTTGAAATGCCTTGTCACTTTGTTGGGGAAAAAAAAATAAGGTGCCTGTATTTTTGTTATTTTACTCCAACTGGTGGTTCTTGTATGTGTCCTGAAGGCTTGAGATTTACATGAAATATTGTCCAAATTAGTTCTAAGAACCATTTGAAGAGTGGCTCATAGTGAAGCGGATTTTCAGTACATTTAATTTGCATTATGTTGAGAAGAGAGGTTGTTTACATTCAAACTGCTCCTTTCAAAAACCTAATTTTTTTTGGAAAAATAATCGTAGTTACCTAAGTTTTCTTGGTCCCAAAAATTTTATATGGGAAACTTATAATTGATGGCTGAAATGTCTAAGGTTACAGCCCTTTTAGAGAATATTTTTGAATTATTATTGTTCGTAGACAGTATATGTGCCACATAGTTTATTAGGCAGAATGTTCTTATTACTGTACTCGGAAGTCTCTATTTTAAACTAAACACCTGCTCTATCAATGGAGACAATCAGTTGTTTAAGAATCGAAGTTTCCACAAAAGTCTATGGGGATTCTAAGAAGATGATAAAATCTACTGTTTGGGAAAAATGATTTATCAGTAAATTGCCATCTCAATGAAGATAAGAAGCTAATTGAAACAATAGAAAAATTAATTTTACTTTTTTAAAAAAGATTTTATTTCTATGAGAGATAACGAGTAAGATAACAATTAGGGAGGAGAGGGAGAAGCCGGCTCCCCACTGAGCAGGGACCCCGATGTGGGGCTCAATCCCAGGACCCATGGCCTGAGCTTAACTGACTGAGCTACCCAGGTGCCGTAATTTTCCATTTTTATAGGATTTTGTATGCTTTATCTTAAATCTTTCAACAGGATAGTTTTTGCTGTCCCTTTCTCGATAAGTAAATTGATCCTTAGAAAAACTGAGCTTTAAGCAAAGATGTCAGGCTAGTATAACCAGCACTTAAATCCCGAGTAACCTAACTTCTAACCAAATGAGGGTTCGTTCCAGTAATACTATCTTGCATCAGCCATAAAATTTACGTAAATGAGATTTATGAAAAAAAGAGTTGTATTTAGTGTGACATCAGACAAATGATTAAGTTTGATGTTAAAGAATGTGTGGCTTTGTTTCTTTTCCCCCTACTTTTGACACCTGGTTAAGTGTAATGTTGAAAGTGAAATATAAAATACTGCAGTAAAATTATAAAACTTGCCTGCAGGTTTAGACTGTATCAATATGACATCAGACCGAATTTGGATTGAATTATATGCAATCGCCAATATCCTTACAGAGTATTGTTTTCTACTCTTATCTACAAAAATACAATAATTATAAAAGAAATTATTATTAAAGAAATAAATTGAACAATTAACTAACCAAAGTATATGAAAAAAACAGTAGCAACAAAAGACCTTGTTTTATTTTTATTTTTTTCAATCACAACATGATATAGATTATTTTAGTGGAATATATTCAAAACCTGTCATTTCCCCAACTTTATTAACCTTCTTCTTTAATAGCTTTAAATGCTATAAAATACAGCCAGCCATCTGAGTATCTTTCTCAAAATACAAATTGTTGTAATCATGGGTACAACCCACTTTTTCAAGGTACTAGAAAGCAGAACATATCAGCTGAAATTGCATAAAAGAGCAGGGATATGCCTGAGAAATAATAAATCATGCTGAACAACACAATTTTTTAAAGGATTTCTTTATTGGGGCACCTGGATGGCACAGTGGTTAATTGACTGACTCTTGGTTTGGGCTCAGGTCCTGATCTCAGAGTTGTGAGATGGAGCCCAACTCTCCGTGCTCAGCGGGGATTCTGTTTAAGAGTTTCTCTCCCTCTGCCCTTCCCCCCATCCTCTCTCTTTCTCTCTAATAAATGAAAAGATCATCTTTTTTTTAAAAAGATCTATTTATTTGAGAGAGAGAGTGGAGGCATGAGCAGGGAAAGGGGCAAAAGGAGGGGGAGAGACAGGATTGTCTGCGCTGGTTGTGGAGCCCCACACAGGGCTCCATCCTAGGACCCTAAAGTCGTAAGCCAAGTTGAAGTTGAGGATTTAACAGACTGAGCCATCCAGACTCTCCCACAATGCAGTTAACTTTACTTTTCCCAGCCAGTTCTCATACTTTCTTATCCGTTGTGTTCTGGACCAAAAACTATAGAATAGCAGGAGGTCTTACCGTTGACACTCTTAAGCTACCTTAGAGAAAATATCATTAATGGAACTAATGTCAGACATAAACTTAAAAAAAAATTCAATATAGTCTGTTTCATATTCACTATTGAATGATAAAGACAATATAAAAATAATATTAATCTTTTTTTAAATTTCTGTACTATTTATTATGAAGAGCAAATTTTCAACACGTGGCAAATTGCACTATGTTGTTTATCAGACAGGATTTCCATAGACTTAAATGTTAAGTCTCAGTGTTTTAAGAAGTCGATTTCCAAATCAGCAACTATAGTCAACCCTAAAGTGTCCTTTGTTGATGCCTTTCAGAAAATAGGGCACGGTTGTCTGTTCATTTCTTTTCTTTTCTAGCTAGTGGTGGAAAATAATCCATATTATGCCATAAAGCAGTCTGATATTAATACTTAATTATATAGTGGCTACAGAGATACTTTCTATATCCACGGTAAATGTGACACTCTTGCTTAATTATCTAAATAGGTCAAGGTAATTATGGCTTTCACTAATTTCTTTTTATTTTTTTTTCCCATTTTTCGGCTTTATTGGAGTATATCTGACAAAAGTGCAGTATATTGGAGGTACACAGTTTGATGAGTCAATACCCTATAGACTGTGAAGGATTCCCACATTCCTCACCTAACATATTTAGTTATCATCTTTTTAAAAAAAAAATTTTTTCATGAGAATACTTAGCTATTACCGTCATAGCAAATTTCAACAATAAAATACAATATCGTCAACTACAGTCACCATGTTATACATTAGATCTTCAGCCATTAGTCTTCCTTTAATTGAAAGTTTGTACATCTTTTCCAGACTCTCCCTATTTCTCTCACTTCCCAGGCCCTGGCAACCATCATTCTAGTCTGTTTCTATAAGTTCAACTTTTCTTTCTTTATTCTCTCTCTCTCTCTCTTTTTTTTTTTTTTTTTTTTTTTTTTACTCCACATATAAATGATACCATGCAGTATCTGTCTTTCCTCGTCTGGCTTATTTCATTTAGTCAAATGCCCTCCAGTTTCATCTAATGTGTTGCAAATGGCAGGATTTCTTTATTTTTCAAGGCTAAATAATAACCGTCACGTATGTGTACCACGATTTCTTTGTTCATTCCTCCTTTGTCGGGCATATAGGTGGTTTTCACACTTTGGCCATTGGGATTAATGCTGCAATAAACAGAGGAATATAGATATCTTATTGAGATAGTGATTCCATTGCCTTTCAATAGAGGTAAGATCGCTTGGTCATACGGTAGCTCTAGTTTTCTTTTGCTGAGGAAACTCCATACTGTTTTCTCTACTGGCTGTACTGGTTCCCAGTCCCACCAACAGCGCACAAGGGCTTCCTCTACATCCTCTACATCCTACCAGCATCTGTGTCTTTCACTTTTTAATAATAGACATCCTAACAGGTGTGAGGTGATATCTCATTGTGGTTTTGATATGCGTCTCCTGGATGATTAGTGAGTGATGTTGAGCGCCTTTTCATGTACCTACTAGACATTTGTATATAGTCTTCTGAAAAATGTTTATCCGGGTCCTTTACCCACTTTTCAATAGGGTTCGGTGTTGTATTTCTGGGATTGTTTGCTTCTTTAGGAGGAGGGAGGCGGGAGGGAGGGAGTGGGAGGGGGGGGGGGGAGGGAGGAGGGCGGGAGGGAGGCGGGGGGGGCGGAGGGGAGGGAGGAGGGCGAGGTTGGGGGAGGGGGATGGAGGAGGAGGAGGAGGGAGCGGGGGGAGGGAGGGGAGGAGTGAGGGAGGAGGATGGATTGCGGGAGGAGGGCGTAGGAGGTGGGGAGGAGGGAGGGGGTCATGGAAGGGGTGGCGGTAGGGGGTCGGATTTGATTGAGGGTCGGCTTCTTTCTCTTTGTTCTGTCTTTCTTTTTTTTTCTGTCTTTCTCTTTCTTTCTTTTTTTTCTTTCTTTCTTCTTCTTCTTCTTTCTTTCTTTCTTTCTTTTTCTTTCTTTCTTCTCTTCTTCTTCTTTCTTCTTCTTTCTTCTTTCATAAATTATATGAGTTCCTTCTATATTTTGGATACTAACCCTTATCTGATAAGTGATTTGCAAAGATCTCTCCCCATTCCATAGGTTGCCTTCTCATTTTGTTGGTTGTTTCATTTGCTGTGCAGAACTTTATAGTTTGAGGTAGTCCCAATTATTTATATATATATATATATATATATATATATATATATATATAGCCTTGCTTTTGGTGCAAATCCAACGTATCATTGCTAATAACCAATGTAAAGGGCTTGCCACCTATATTTTCTTGAAGGAGTTGTATGACTTCTTGTCTCATGTTCAAATCTTTAACCCACTTTAAGTTGATTTGAATGCCGTAGGATAGGGGTCCAGCTTTATTCTTTTGCATGTAGCTGTCTAATTTTCCCAACACCACTTACTAAGGAGGCTATCCATTTCCCATTGTTTATTTTGGCTCCTTTGTCCATAATTAATTATCCACGTATGCATGGGTTTATTTATGGGCACTCTAGTTTTTTTCTGTTATTTGGTGCACCTGTTTTTGCCAATACCATACTGTAATATGGTTTCCAATTGGAAAGCATCTGCCTCCACCTTTGTTCCCTCTTTTCAAGATTGCTTTGGCTATTTGGAATCTCTTATAGTTCCATACCAAGTTTAGGATTGTTTGTTCTAGGGCAGCCTGGGTGGCTCAGTGGTTTAGTGTGGCCTCCAGTCCAGGGTGTAATCCTGGAGACCTGGCATCAAGTCCCATGTCGGGCTCCCTGCATGGAGCCTGCTTCTCCCTCTGCCTGTGTCTCTGCCTCTCTCTCTGTGTCTCTGATGAATAAATAAATAAAATCTTTAAAATTATTTTAAAAAATAAAAAAATAAAAAAAAGGATTGTTCTAGTTCTGTGAAAAATGCTATTAAAGTGTTTTAGAGATTACATTAATCTATAGATCTGTTTTGGTATTATGGAAATCTTAATATTAATTCTTCTAACCCAAGAACATGGGATATCCTCAAATTTATTTGCCTGTTTTTTTTGTTTTTTTGTTTTTTCAATTTCTTTCAAAGCAAGGACTTACAGTTTTCACTGTATAGATATTTCACCTTTTTGGATAAATTTATTCCTAAATAATTTATTCTTTTTTATACTATTATAAATGTAATTATTTTCTTATTTTCTCTTTCCAGTAGTTCATTGTTAGTGTACAGAAAGGTAACTGATTTTTATATATTCATTTTGTGTTCTGCAACATTACTAAATTTGTTTATTCTAACAGATTTTTGGTGGAGCCTTTAGGTTATTGTCTTTCATCACTTACTCCTTTCTGATTTGGATTTTTATTTGACTTTCTTTCCTAATTGCTCTGGCCAGGATTTCTAGGACAGTGTTGAATTAAAGTGGTAATCTTATTCCTGATCTTAAGGAAAATCTTTCAATTTTGGCTTTTCCCTGTTGAGAATGATTAGCTGTGGGCTTGTCACACATGGTCTTTATTATTTTGAGGTACTTTCCCTCTATACTCACTTTGTTGAAAGTCTTCATCATAAGTGAATGGTTGAATTTTGTCAAATGCTCTCCCTGTATCTATTGAGATCATATGATTTTTTATCCTTCATTCTGTAATCTGGGATATTCCACTAATGTTGAACATCTTTGTATCCCAGGAATAATTCCCACTTACTTTATCATAGCATATAATCCATTTAATGTTCTGTTGAAATCTGTTAGTTATTTTCTTTCTTTCTTTCTTTCTTTCTTTCTTTCTTTCTTTCTTTCTTTCTTTCTTTCTTTCTTTCTTTCTTTCTTTCTTTCTTTCTCTCTTTCCCTTTCTTTCTTCCTTCCTTCCTTCCTTGTGTGTCCCTATCTGCATTTGTATCAGTTTAATGATGACTTTTTGAGTTTTAAAGTTTTCTATCCTCTTCTATTTTCTGGAAGATTTTAAGAAGGGTTGATATTAACTGTTCTTTAAGTGTTTGGTAGAGTTCACCAGTGAAGCCATCTGTCTGTGTACTTTCTTTGTTGGGAAGATTTTTTATTTAAAATTATTAGTAGTTATTTGTCAGTTCATGTTTTCTATTTCTTCATAATTCATTTTGGTAGGTCATATTTTTCTAGGAATTTATCCATTCCTTCTACATTGCCCACTTTGTTGCCATAAAATTGTGCAGAGTAGTCTCTCAGTCCCTCTAGGAATCTCTTTTTGATCTTATAAATTAGTAGTAGTCAATAATATAATATTGATTTCCTTAAAAATCATTTGTTTCCCAAATATTTTTTTGATCTTTTATTCAATTTTAACCAGTTACTTTATGCAACTATAAAAATACTAAACTGTTATATATATATATATATATATATATATATATATATATATATACACATTTGATTTTTGTGTATTTTCTCCTTTTGCAAAACCAGATATAGTAAAGGTACTTAGTTTCTTTATAGCTTCACTGCAATTTTATTATAAAGTAAATCTAAACTTTAAGTGGCAATATAGCTAAATAAACCAAAATTTAAAACTACTTATTTGTCAATCATTTCCTTAATGATTTATTTATTTTTTTAAAGAAAGAGAGAGAGATAGAGAAAGAGAGAGAGAGGAGGGGCAAAGGAAGAGGGAGAGACTGAGAATCTCAAGCAGACTCTCTGCTGAGCAAGGAGCCCCATGTGGGGCTTCACCTCAGATTGTGACCTGAACCAAAACCAAAAGTCCGACCTTTAACTGGCTGAGCTGCCCAGGTGCCCATATTTGTCATCTTCATATATAAATAGCAAAGTGCAGTAATTGAGGCATGAAATCTTGTTACATAAGATTATAGACATTGCAATAGGGAAACTATGTAGGTATAGAATATAAATGAAATCTTGCGGATTTTCCTAAAAGCATTAATGTTAATACATATACATTTATTTTCTTATTTTTCTTATTTATTTATTTATTTATTTTGTTATTTTAAAATTTTGATATAATTTTTAAATTTTGATATAATTTTGTTACAATTTAAATTTTGATGTATTTTAAATTAGCAGAGTAGTACAAGGAGCTTCTCTGTTCTTTGTGCGTATGTGAGTGTGTACAGTTCTTATCTTTGAACAAAGGGTATGCAGTAAAAATATTGTGATCAGAGGTTACTGGGGTTAGTTCTTTGTCCTCACGCTCTCTTTAGTGTATGCTATTTATTTAAAATGTGTTAGATATGTTTGTTTCTGTTTATATTTCACCTTAAATGTTTATTTTCCCTGTCTTTAATGACTGCTTTTATTTTTTTATATATTTTTTTAAAGATTTATTTATTTATAATAGACACAGAGAGAGAGACAGAGAGAGAGAGAGAGAGAGAGAGAGAGAGGCAGAGACACAGGCAGAGGGAGAAGCAGGCTCCATGCAGGGAGCCCGATGCGGGACCTGATCCCGGGTCTCCAGGATCGCGCCCTGGGCCAAAGGCAGGCGCTAAACCGCTGAGCCACCCAGGGATCCCCCTAATGACTACTTCTAATATGAAATATACCGTGGTTCCAAAAGTCAACATCTTACAAACATGAATACTCAGAGTAGTGTCAGTATCTCCCCAATCAATTACTCCATTTCACTTCACTCATTCCCTAATGGTCTTCCCTGTATTTCTTTTTTGTAGAAAATAAGCAGATAAATGTATATTCTTTTTGCCCTTTCAATTTTACACAAATATAGCATACCATAATACTTATTTGTACTTCTTTTTTTCCATTGAGCAATTCTAAGCATCTCTTCCTATCAATCAGTTCTTAGAGATTGTCA
The DNA here is from genome assembly GCF_011100685.1 of Canis lupus familiaris. Classification (NCBI taxonomy): domain Eukaryota; kingdom Metazoa; phylum Chordata; class Mammalia; order Carnivora; family Canidae; genus Canis; species Canis lupus. The sequence continues at coordinate 39,464,698 of NC_049255.1, forward strand.
ATAGTTGGGTTCTCCAGAAGCAGGTACTGAGAGAAAGTATAGTTGGCAGGATTTTATTAAAGATCAATGATTGTGGGGGGAAAAAAAAGAGTGCAAGCAGGATTGACCAGGGGTGGAAGTAGAACTACAGAACAGTCCAACCTCCTGTGAGTATATGGTCTGTTAGAATTGTCCATGAGTGGACTGAGTGACCAGGCTTTATGTCTCTTCCGAAACCAGTCTTTGGATGTGTGGCAACCCAAGAAGGGCATGCCACTGACTGAAGTGATCCTCCATGACTAAGGCAAATTCTGTACCTCTTATCAGCTAGTGGATCTCTGCTGATAGCACTCCCAACATCAGATTTAAAGCTACCCCCGCCACTTGACAGAATGGAATATCCAGATACGACATCATTATGTCAACTCCAGAAATTTGGCTTTAGCTCCCTTCTTGGTCATGAGATACAAGGGCTTAGAGACATGCTGCCTACTATGGTAGTCACTAACTATATGTGGCTATTTAATTTTTTAAAGATTTTATTTACTTATTTGGAACAGAGAGAGAAAGAGAGCATAAGAGAGGTGGGCGGTGGGCAGAGGGAGAGGGAGAAGCAGACTCCCCGCTGAGTAGGGAGCTGGATTTAGGGCTGGATCTCAGGGTCCTAAGATCACGGCCTGAGCAGAAGGCAGCTGCTTAACTGACTGAGCCACCCAGGCTCCCTGTGTGGCTCTTTAATTTAAAATTCAATTAATTAAAATCAAATAAAATGAAAAAAAAATCAGTCATATGGGCCATATTTCAAGTGCTCAGTAGCCACATGTGAGGATTATAGAACATTTTCATGATTAAGGAAAGTTCTATTGGATGAGTGCTACAGAGTAAATCCCTAAACTAGTGCAATTTTATACAAAATTTGGTAATTATCTGCTGTTTTAGATCATTCATGAGACTCTTTCTATATATAATCTTAGAGAATCAAAGATTGTCTTTTTTACCACTTGAATTATTTAAAATCTATTTACAAAGCAAACTCTAAGAACCACACATGTTGGGTGTGCTTCATGAATTATTTTATGGTTTAGTGTTGAACCAAAACATAGTTGAATGCTCCTAAAGTAAACATTTTCAATTTCCAGTATTCTCTAAAGAGTTTTTGAATTTTAAGTATGTAAAAATAAATCTCGTAATGCTACTTTAAAGCGTTATTGCATTTGCTTCAAACTGCTGGCATTGTAAATTTTAGTTCCATACAATTTCATTTGAGAGATACATCCTAGATGAAAAAAACATATTCTACTTTTGTTTTGCTTATCAACAGCCACTCAGTTCTAAATTTTTCAGTGAGAATTGAAAAAATTAAATCTTGGGAATATTATGTGGTTTTTTTTTGTTGTTTTTTGAGAGATAACCATCTCAGTGTTAGACTTTTGGGGAATATATATGTGGACCACTTTTGGAATAAGTTGGAGCCAGACTTTGGTGCATCTTTTGCATTAAAAATTTGACTCTGTTTGGTGGAAACAGGTCAGGTAATTTACTTTCTTCCCTTGACTCCTGAATAAGATGAAGTGACACTACCTATATATTCATAAAAAATTGTGATTTACATGCATAATTCCCATATGATAATTGAATACCCTCATTGCCTTCTATTGGGCACAGACGTTCTTAAAAGCATTTCATTTTTTATTTTCCCTTCTTATTAATTCCTCAGGCTTTTGACTTGATAACATTTACAGAAGTATATTCTGTACATTTGTTAAGGAAATGGAGAGCTAGACTCAGCAACACAGATTTCTTTACTACAGAACTTTAAAATCTATTATTATTGTGATGTGTTTTCCAAAACTCCCAAAGCATCATAGTCTGGAAGATTTCCCAAATTTACCTGACTATGGAATTCATGTTCAGAGAAGCATCTGGAAGGACTATTATTCATTCAAACGTACTGTGAGATTGCTGGCCTGGGGCACCTGCCCTTTCCCTTTTCCACTGCAAATCCTTCCCTAGCTTTATGCCTCTACACAGAGATGTGTGGTCTGTGCCTCAGCTTTTGCACATTTTGTAGCTTGAGATATGATATAAAAAGTAATACAGACACTAGAAAGGGCAGGGCTGGTTAGGTCACGCGGTGACAGCAAGGTTAAACCTGCTTATGAGTCAGCAGGAAACAAAACACCCGGCAACAAAAAATAATCTGGTTGATTGTTTAACAATTACAGTAGTAATTAGGTTTATAATTGAATTTTTGGTATAGTCTCGAGTCTGGAAAAGCAGTGTATCCCAGCTAATCTTTTACTCAGCATGATCTGTTCTGGTTCATTGCTGACCATGTTCAAAAATCTTTTTTTTTTTTTTTAATACAAATCTGAATAAAATTCTTAAACAGCTTTATGTAACCAGACCCTCAGGTGACTTTTCTTATTTCAGTAATAGAATAAAAGATGCAATTTTATCCTGAGAAAAAATAGATAAAGCGACAGTTCTTACGATAACACAGATGCACACATTTTTAAGCAACAGGCAAAAAAAAAGATGACGTGCTTTAGGCAATTCTTTCTAGAATACATCTCATTGAAATTTTCACCTGCTCCACAAACATACTTAAGTTATTACTATGGTATCACTCTCAAAGTCTGCGTCATTTCAGTATTTCAAGAAGGCTTTGAAAATCATGATGAATATTAAACCGAGTAATCACAGGCCAGATTACTATTCAGTAACCTCAATCAGGGTGATGTCTGCTTTCCCTGGGGTGGCGTTTGATACACTAGAGAAAATGGGACAAAACCAAAGAACTTCCTTTACATTTAGGGTAACTGTGGAATATACAGATCAACCAGGTCATTAGGGAATAATAGGGGTTGCTATGGGCAGATACTTAAAATAATAGGTATTTACTGGATGATAATGGTGATGCTATTTAGATTAAAACTAAGATTTCCTAATAGATTTGACCAAGGAATCCAGGTGATTTTCAGTCAAGAGATATTATGAGCTAAATTCCCCTCCCCCCGTCAAAATCCCTATATTGAAGTACTAACTCCCTGTATCTCAGACTATATTTGGAGACAGGTTTTGTTTTGTTTTGTTGTTTTTGTTTTTTTGGAGACTGGGTGTTTTGTTCTGTTTTGTTGTTTTTTTTTTGTTTGTTTGTTTTGTTTTGTTTTGTTTTGTTTTGTTTTGTTTTTGGAGACAGGGTTTTTAACCAGGCAGGTAAGTTAAAATGAGAGCAGTGGGATGGAGTGCATTCCACTATGATCGATGTTCTCTAAGAAGAGGAGATGAGGACACAGACACAGAGAGGACCGTGAGAAGACAGGGAGAAGATGGTCATCTACAAGCCAAGGTGTGAGGCCTCAGAAGAAACCAACCCTGTAGATACCTTGATCTCAGACTTCCAGCCTCCAGCACTGTGAGAAAATAAATTTCTGTTGTTGAAGTTATCCAGTTGGTAGTAGATTGTTTTATAACAGTCCCAGTAAACTAAAAAAGTGGAGGTTATAAAAGCAGTTTCTTTAACGTTATCATTAAAAGGAAAGAGATGTTTTTTAGCATGCCTCTATTTTCACAGTCGTCAAAGGAAAACAAGAAGTGCTTAGTGCAACAAGTCTTACGGTTGTTTATTAGTCTCTGTTCTTTTTCTTTTAATATTTTCTATATTTATTCATGAGAGACACAGGCAGAGGGAGAAGCAGGCTCCCTGCGGGGAGCCTGTTGTGGGACTCGATCCCAGGACCCCGGGGTCACAACTTGAGCTGAAGGCAGATGCTCACCTGATGAGCCCCCTAGGCGTCCCTGATAGTCTCTGTTCCTAATTCGGTCTAAGTAACTCTTTTTGGCTTATGACTTGATGGTGGTATCACTTGGAAAATCCAGTATAATCAGGCACTAGCACCCTAGCCCTGGCACCAGCTCTAATGAAAGAAGGGCATAGAATTTTGCTTAATAGATCGGTCCTAGTCCTTCACAGGAGAAACTGGCCTTCCCAGCTTCTACAGTAGTAAAGCATATGAAGGATCTTTAGACACACAAAGCTATGTGGGGAATGGGATTCTATGGTGGGAGAGACATTCTCAAAAGATAGATGGAACAGTCTGCATTCAGTTGACCCTAGGAGAAGATGTGACCTGAAAGAAAGTCTTTGTGATGAGAAAGATCTAATCCATTTTTAAGTGTAGTGATGGTTAACATTATGAAATTATTATTTTCTTTGGTAGGTGACCCTCAGCCTTTCCTAAAAGCCTATGAAAGACCACGACTTTACAATAAGTTGCCTGGGAAGGCACAGGGAAGGGACAATGGTTGTAGGTGGGTGGGAGCTGAGAGTTTGGGGCAATCTCAGGAATGAGGGGCTGCAGTGGGGCCTGAGTCCCACGAGAAAATTATAGAAAGTATTACAGGGTCCCGGTTTTACAGCAGCAGAGATGCTGGGTAGGTTATCAATTTAGGAAAGGCAGAGGAACAAAGAAGAAAAAAACAAAACAGGGACTGAGTGTCTAGACCAGGATGAAGCGTTTCAGGTCCCAGGCAAATCATAGTCACTAAAGTGTGGACAGGGATACAAGACTCCTTTGGGTTCCCCGATGGGTCCTACACCCGCTCTGGGGTTGAGGAGGGGGCGCTGTCAGGCCAACTGAGGTTGAGAGAAAGGCCTGCTGGAGAAAGCAGGCGAGCCCCTACCTGAGCTGTGCTGGACGAAGTGCAAGGAGGGAGAACGGCCCAGGGTGTGCAGGGGTGTCGTGCAGAGCTGAAGTGTGGCCTTCGGAGACAGGGCAGGAGGAGGTCCACAGAGTCCCCAAGCAGCCTCGAGGCCAGCCTGTGGCAGCACACGGAGCCGGGACCGGGCCGTACCCGTGGCACGTTGGGTGGGTGCGTAGTTCAAGGCCTCTTTCCAGCCGACTTCAGGAGGACAAGCTGGCACCTCGGAGTCAGTGCTCCCAACTGTGGCAGTTAATGACACATAGACCACCTCCACGAGTCACAAGTTAGACGGTGCAAAGCGGCGGGGTGGGATGACCCTCCGGGTACCTTCCAGTGTGAGACTGGACAGCTCTCATGGGGGGTGCGTGTGGAAGGGGCACAGAGCATCCTGCACTCTTGTTTCTCTTCTCCCTTTTGGTCTCCACTGCGGCATGTGAACAAGGCTTCACAATTTTAGGTTTGTAGCATGGAAAGGGACAGTAGAAGTCCCAGACGCACTATGCTCCATATAAAAACAAAGAACTCCAAGACTGGCCTCTGGTCATGCAACCAGATACCTGAATCTTGGAATGCTGCCCTGTATCTGTCTCTAATCACTTACCGAGTCTAGCTTCATCCTGTGGACCTACTCCCATCCCTGAACAGAAGAGGGGATGCCGTGAATGAGAATGAACACAAAATAGAAGTGGCGATTATTACTTGAGGTGCTGACAGCTTTGAGATGTGTGTCCTCTTTCCAAAGAGTTGTACATAAAAACCTACTTACTTTACCTATAATTCTAAAGGATTCATGGATCCCCTAGAAAAAAAAAAAAAAGATATCTTTAGATAATTCCCCTTATGGACTTACAGAAACCAGATTAAGAATTTCTTTCCTCGGGTATTCATTACCTACTTGGATAGACCTTATGTTCAGAAGTAAAAAAAGGAGAATGTAATTAGAGGGATCCAGATTTTCCTAGGGGAGAGAGGTTCAACACTAATAAGGAAATGTGTTAAAATCTGAACCCTGAGGAGGCAGCCAAGAGTTGCATCCCTTTCTGCAAGAAAGGTAACCTCAACACATCACTGTTTAAGTCGATAATTAAGTTACAGGGATAATTATTTTTAGATTTTCGAGAGTTTCAAGTGTAGAGCGTGTGATATTCCCAATCACTGATAAATCTCTCATCATTTTGCATTCTCTTCTGTAAACAGAGGAGAGGAATCATTCTGGTGAACATAAATCAAAATTTCTATCCTGCCAGTTAGGAGGTAGTCATTAGAAGACATAAGAAAAATGCTGCATAATTTTTAAGTACGAAAATAACTATAGTCAGGACTGCTATATAAACACATTTGAACGTAGTAAGGTCGATGGTAAAATACGACGTTTTCCGTAGGCCGTGCTTTTCAATGTGGGAAGGGCCAGGTGACTTACATCAGAATGGTGGACAAGGCCAGCGATCAGTGAGCTGTACAGCCCCTGCGTGATAGAGCAGAGTTCAAGGGTTGGGATAAAGCCCCCTGGTAATTCCGGAGCCTCCCTTGTGTGAGGGATTCCAACTGGGGCCTAGGGCACTCGGACAGCTCTTTGTCCTCTTAGTTCTATGTAGAGAAGGCAGTTCTCAGGAGGGAGTTTCAGGAGGAACTTTCTGGCGGCATAGCTTCTTCCAGTGGCCCTCGAGTGTGCAAGCAAGCCCCCGTCAAACTATTCAACATGCTTATCAGCACCCTTTTGGTATTAATAAAATAAAGAAGAAAAATATACATGATCATGGATTCTTCTTTCCCTCAAGATATATTTATATGCCCCAAGAGTGTCCTCCTTTATCCAGTCGATGAGCATTCCTCAAGTTGACTATTAATAAGTGATGCACAAGAAGGCAAAAGTAGGAGTCTTCTAATTCAAAAAAGGTAAAGATCCAGAAGGGACAGAGATAATTACAGAAAAGGGTAACCGTAGTCCGGAAAGAAAAATAGGGTACTCCAGGATGGGGTGGACACATTCTTCAGTCTAAGAATCCAGTTTCAGAGGAGGTACAGTTTCCACTAAAGCTTCTTATTTTTCTTTTTTTTTTTTTTTTTAATTATTGAGGTATCATTCCCATCCCATGAAATTCACCATTTTGAAGTTTATGATTTGCTAGTTTTTTAGTGTATTCACAGTTTTGCAACAATCTCCACTCTTCAATCTTAAAACATTTCACCACTCAAAAAATAAATAAATAAATAAATAAACAAACAAATTAGTAATCACTCCTGATTTATCCCTCCCTCCAGCCCCTGGCAGCTCCGTCCATTTTCTGTCTCCATGGATTTCCCTACCCTGCATATTTCATAGATGGAATCATGCAATATAAGGTCTTTTGTGATCACCTTCTTTCACTTCGTACAGTATTTTCAAAGTTTATCCATGTCATGGATCTGCACGTCACTCCTTTTAGATGGCTGAATAATTTTCCACTTTCTGGGCGTGCCACAGATTGTTTATCCATTCATTAGTTGACAGGCAGTTAAGTTCCCTTTACTTTTGGGCTCTCACAGATTCTGTTACTACAAATATTCCTATACAGGTTTTTGTGTGAATATTGCTTTCAGTTCTCTTAGGTCTATACCTCTCCTATGTAGCTGGGTGGCTCTGTGTTGAAGTGTTGAAGAACTGCCAAGCTGCTTCCTGTAGAAGACGTGCCATTTTATTTATTTTATTTTATTTTATTTTATTTTATTTTATTTTATTTTATTTTATTTATTATTTTATTTTATTATTTTATTTTATTTATTTTATTTTATTATTTTAAAGATTTTATTTATTCATGAAAGAGGGAGAGAGTGAGGCAGAGACATAGGCAGAGGGAGAAGCAGGCTCCATGCAGGGAGCCCAATGTGGGACTCGATCCTGGGACTCCGGGATCATGCCCTGAGCCAAAGGCAGGCACTCAACTGCTGAGCCACCCAGGTGTCCCGAAGACGTACCATTTTAAATCCTCACCAACAATATACGGAGGGATCACTCTTTCTACAACCTTCCCTTCTCTTGTCATTTTCCTGTTTCTGTTTTTCATTTTTATTTTATTTTTTTCTGTTTCTGTTTTTTAAAGTGACAGTCATTGCAGTGGGTATAAACTGGTAGCTCATGGTGGTTGTGATTTGCATTTTCCTAATGGCTAAAGATTTTGAGCATCTTTTTAAGGTGTTATTGACCATTTTTATAGCTTCTTTGGAGAAATGCTTGTTTTGATCCTTGGCCTACTTTAGTCATTGAGTCTTGTCTTTATCAGTACTTGATTTCTAAATATGTCCTACTATGTAGATTGTCTTTCACTAGCTTGGCAGTGAACACTGAAGCGCAAAGGTTCTTAATTTTGAGAACATTCAGATTATCTTTTAGCCCTCTTTGTTGCTTGTGCTTCCGATGCCATATCTAAGAAACTGTTGCCTAGTCTGAGGTTGCCACGTTCAAGATTTACACCTATGTTTTCTTCTAAGAATTTTATAGTTTTAGCTCTTACATTTAGGTCTTTAATTTTGAGTTAGTTTTTGGAAATTATATGATCTAGGGGTTCAAAAGTACTCTTTAGCATGTAGATATCTATCTGTTATAGTTCCTTTTGTTGAAAAGAATATCTTTTTCCCATAGACTGTCTTGGCATCCTTGTTGAAAATCAATTATGCATTGGTATATAGATTTATTTCTGTACTCTCAATTCTATTCATATTTATACATCCATCCTTATGCCAATACCATACTGTCTTGATTATGTAACCTTGTAGTAAGTTTTTATAGTTTGTGGGAAGTGTCAGTCCTTCAACTTTGTTCCTGTTTCAGCTATTCTGAGTACTTTGCATTTCTATTTGAAACTTGGAATAAGTTTTGAAAGATGATTTGGAGATGGCCAGCCACAGAAGAGATCAGATTTCTTGGATGAAATGCTTTTGGATAAAGTAGTGTCAGAGGAAAACAAAAGGGATATAACTGATCTAAACATCAGATGGATTCCGGGTAAAAAGCTGCACAATCATAAGAAATGAGACAAAGAAGCAGGTACTTTACAGTTGAATGTGGCTGGACCAGAGGATAGGGGATCATGAGATAGGGGGATGGAATGATACAGGCGGGGCCAGATCGCAAAGCATTGGATCCTGTGGGCATTGGGAAGTCAGTCACTAAAGTTGATGGCAATTCTTTATTCCAGTGTTAAAGTAAATACTCTTTCCTGGTATTTGCAAAACATTGGAGTTATTTTGGGATATGGCTTTGGGTATGAGTATGGACACACGCATGCACATAAACACACACACACACACATTTTTTTTTAAACTAGCCCAAAACACTCTTCCAAATAATATTGAGTTCTGTTTATACAAAGTAAGTCTCAGGAGGTTCTCTGGATACTTTATAGTTAATTCTCCAAGATAGATATTCAAACCAAACTGTACTGGTGACTAACCTCTGTAAATTAAGTACATTGAGAACGGCCAACGAAATACCAATGACTTAAAAGAAAAATGCTCTGCATTGTTTTTCTTTCTGTTTTCAAACTTCCCTTTATGTTTTTTTTTTTTTCTTTCTTTTGCTTGGTACTTAATCAAAACTTTACAACTAGTATTGTCATCGGAGACAGCTTTTCATGATGCCCAAAGTTTAATCACCCAGAGTGAGGGAAGCCATACCTTATACTTGAATCCTTAACGGAAAAGTCCAATAAAATATGGTACCAGTCATTTCATTTCAATTTTTTTTTACATGAAAGTTTTCAGTGCAGTGAAATTCAGCACAAGATTTCTTTTAAATGCTGTAGATTGAAGAATAAGTTGAAAGTCTTACCTGCGCATTTTCTGTAATATTCATGAAAACCTCTTGTGTGATAGAATTGTGTCAGTAATAAATAGCATGTGCTATTAATTATCTTGATTTTCTCATCACGGATCACTTCTACAGCGATAAATACCCTGTGGCATATAGAATTTCTCATTGTACAGATAAAAACATTGAGGTTGAATGAATTAGGGCACTGCATCCCTCTACTTCCAACCCATTTCCATATTAAAAAAAAATCTAGACGTCATTAAAGTACTTTACTGTAAATTACAATAGCTTAAGTAATATTCTTTTTTTTTAAAGATTTATTTATTGGGATCCTTGGGTGGCGCAGCGGTTTGGCACCTGCCTTTGGCCCAGGGCGCGATCCTGGAAACCCGGGATCGAATCCCACGTCGGGCTCCCGGTGCATGGAGCCTGCTTCTCCCTCTGCCTGTGTCTCTGCCTCTCTCTCTTTCTCTCTCTGTGACTATCATAAATAAATAAAAATTAAAAAAAAAATTTTAAGATTTATTTATTAATTTTAGAGCGAGGGAGAAAGAGCGGAGAAAGGCGGAGGGAGAGGAAGAGAATCTCAGACAGCCTCCTTGGTGAGCATGGAGCCCAACCCCGGGCTCAGTGTCATTGCCCTGAGATCATGACTTAAGCAGAAATCAAGAGTCAGATGCTTAACAGACTGAGCCACCCGGGGGCCCCTCCCTCCCCCTTTTTAAGTAACTTTCTAAAATGTATTGATGGTCCCCTCTGTCATCCAAGAAACCGTGAAAAAATTAAATTGAGGAAATTAATAAAGGAAACTAGGACCATTTTACAATGCAAGTTTCTGTGGCACCGTTTAGTTCCCTGTGCCATCTTTTTATGCATCTTATGTGAAGTTTTTAAGTGTCTGCCTGGAGGTCGTGTTCGGTGGTTATCTTTTTTTTTTTTTTCCTAAATAGAAAATTGAGAGTCAGGGAGATTAGTAAAGAGGAACTACCAATAAAGATATGCATTGTATGCCAGGCAATGGTTAAAAAACAAGATTTATTTTAAAAGTAATAAAAATGAGAGAGGGCAGTAGGGCAGGAAAGAGAACAAGGGGAATGAGAAGACATAGTGAAGGGAAACACTATTTCAGTTGACCTATGTTTTCACCTGTAAAAGGGAAAGAGAAGGTCATTGAATGAGCTCTGGTTAAAAACGAAATCTCCCTTCTTTGCTGTAAGATTCTGGAACTTACCTCAATTCTGCAATACCTCCATTCCTGTCTCATAAACCTACTTCGAGAAACATCGGCTTAACACGTACATACTGTTATTTTCTCGGCCAGGATCACTCATGATCTTGAACTGCTATTAAAAAGTCTGGAAGAGTTCTCCTAGTGCTGAAGAAAGAGTCCGATGCGGGTGCGTGCGGGCATCTGGGTAGCTCTCCTCGGACGTGGTGGTTCCTTTCCCAGGCGCATCGGATCAGCTGTCGTCTGCGGTAGCACTGTGGCCCTGTGCTTGATCCGCTTCCACTTTGCAGCGTGGCCAGACTTCGGCAGCGGGAAGGGCAGGGAACCCTGCCCCGGGCATCCCCACAGTATGGTCCACCCGCCAGCTACGCTTGCTCTGTGCAAAGCAACTCTCCGAAACGTGTTTCCTGCCAAAAACTTTCCTTCCCTCCATCTCTTCAGTTTTAATGGGTTATGTGAACTCTGGAAATGATTTGGATATGATTCAAATTTTAGTAGTGTTTGTGTATTTTGGTTTGTAGCATTTACTTGATATTTATGGACCATGGCCATGAGTCTGTTTCGAAAGAAAAAAAAAAACTTTTTCCGACTTATCCAGAAATGTGAGAGAAGTACCTAAAATAAATAAATAAATCTTTAAAAATAATCTTTTGAGGGCAGCCCTGGTGGCTCAGTGGTTTAGCGCCACCTTCGGCTCAGGGCATGACCCTGGAGACCCGGGATCGAGTCCCACGTCGGGCTCCCTGCATGGAGCCTGCTTCTCCCTCTGCCTGTCTCTGCCTCTCTCTCTCTCTCTCTCTCTCTCTGTCTCTCTGTCTCTCGTGAATAAATAAATAAAATCTTAAAAAAAAAAAAAGATTTAAGAATTCACACTGTGTATAAAAATCTGAGGAAGGAAGTTAAGGCCTTTGCACTTCTACTGTGTGAGGTAACCGTGTGAGGTAATCTCTTAGGCATCTTTACAGCACACGTACGACGCGTATCAATGCGTGTGTCTGTACAGACCCATAAGTATGTATTCATGGCTGGTGCCCTGGGTGTGTGCATGCACGCATGTCCTGTGTCTCTGTGTCTGTTCGTCTCTGCCCGTCTCCCCCAGGGTCAGCACTAAAGCCCTTCACCCTCACCCGCCTTACGCAATGGAGTTTCCTTCCTTTCATTTCGGCCCAAAATGCATGCTCACCTCACAAAAGCCGCCTAGTGAAACTGCGGGGTTTCCTGTAACCATTCAGGTGGAATCAGTGTTGCATCTGTTCTATAGGTGGGTGTTAAAAAAAAAAAAAAAAAAAAAAAAACACTGGCCAGGTGGCTCAATGGTCCCCAGACAGAATGACAGAAAGGAGACCGGCACTGTTCCCTTCCTGCGCGCTGTGCTCCAGGTCACACCCTGCGCAGCCTCTCGAGAACATCAGGTCTCCCCTTTCACAGATGAGGAAACTGAGGCCCAGGGTTTGGATGTCTTGTTCATGTCGACAGCCTGTTAGAAGCGGAAAACACGCTACCCTTTGTCTGAACCCAAGAAGCAAGACGTCCTTTTCCAGGCCTTGCAGAAAAAACAGAAACAGCAACGACAACAGTCATAGTAGCCACTTACGGGCGTCCGCTGAATGTCCGAAACTGGGCTGGGCCTTCATACAAACGTCGGCTTTGAAGGCGGGTGTCCGTGGGGACAGTTTGCAGAGGAGGCGAGGAAGGCCTTGCCACGTCCAGCAGCTCCCGCCGGCAGGGCCTGGGCCGCCCTCCCGCCCCTGCAGCACCTCGAGGCCGCCCCGGGCAGCGGCTCTGGGCCTGAGCGGCGACTGCTGGCACCTCTGCCTCTTGTCAAGTGAGGAACTCGGCCAGACAGGCCTCCCCGTCTCATCCGGTGGAGCAGTGGGAGCGTGGGGGCCATGGCGAGAACCGGTGCTGCCGGAATGCACCGTGGCCCGGACGCTCCCCGTGTCCTTACTCGGCAAGGTTTCTTTCTTTTTATATATATATATATATATATATAAATATTATTTATTTATTTGAGGAAGAGGAGGTGGGGAAGGAGCAGAGGGACAGGGACACGCAGACTCTGCGCTGAGCTCATAGCCCAATGCTGGACTCGATCTCAGGACCCAGAGGTCATGACCTGAGCCAAAGAGAACAAACACCAATTGCTCAATTTTTTGTTTTATTCTTACTTTCTGAGTGTGTTTACGGTATATGGGGGATTATGAACCAAAGGAAGTGTGGGAGACAGACAGATCTCCCTATTGGGGGCAGGAAGGAGGGAGAGCCAGTCCTGCTCCGTGTGCACACAGGAGCCGTAGGCCTGTCTGTTTTAAACCATGTCGGGAGTCCGTGGAGTCCTGAAATTAGGGTGAATGACTGGGAACTTCTCACCTAATCATCAGCTTTCCTTTCAGATGGGGGGAGGGGCTGTGTGGCATGTTCAGTGGGCCAAGAGGAAGAGAAACCCTTAGCTTAACTTCCTAGGCATATGAGCACATGGACTGAATTTTATTTTTCTCCTTTTTGTTCTCCGGGCATGTGCAGCGTCTGGCACAACCACGTACCGAATGTAAGGGAAGATGGATCACCCCTACTCTACTCTCAGAAAGACTTATCACTATCATTAATTTCTGGGCCTTTTTCCATATATGTGACTTTCCAGGAAGCATTTAAGTAACCCTTATAGTTTTCTCACACTTTCTGGTTACAAATCCAATGCTTGATTGGAAAAAGGAAAAAAAAAAAAAAAAGGTAACCTTATTTATTCTTTTTTTTAAAGATTTATTTATTTAAAAGAGAGAGAGGGGGGCACCTGGGTGGCTCAGGGCGTGACCCCGGGGGTCCTGGGATCGAGTCCTGCATCTCTGCCTATGTCTCTGCCTCTCTCTCTCTGTCTCAATTAATAATAAATAAACTTTTTTAAAAAATTAAAAAACAAAGAGAGAGAGAATGGGGAGCGGGCAAGAGAAAATGTCCAACAGACTCCCCGCTTATCTGGGAGCCCAACACCAGGCTGGATCCCACAGCTCTGAGCTGATGACTTGAGCTCAAGTCAGGAGTCGGGTGCTCAACCGACTGAGCCACCTCGGCACCCCTAGCCTTAGTTATTAATTCTTAATAAAGTCTTTCATTCCGAAAAGAATATTCTTGGTAATACTTTTCCTCTTATTTTAATAACACTGTTTTACTTTCTTATTTTTTGTCTTTGTCTTTACCACCCCCATTCTCTATGCATTTTGCTTCTTCATTTATTCAAATATTAAGACAAGATGAATTGGTAAGTCAATAAAAGTGAGGTCTCTAACACATTATTTTCATAAAGCAATGAAAATCATGTCCCCATTTAGTTAAAGCCTACCTTGGGGGAGGGTAGCCGCTGTCTGGTCTCTAAGGAGAAAATCCCAGATGGAGGCTGAGCGGGGGCTCTTTTCCTACTTGGTTCATTCTGTTTGCGTGAGGAGTTGAGAAGCCACCTGAGCCTTTGAAACTCCACGAGCAAACATGCTGCGAAGGACGCAGTCCGAGTGGTAGTTCCAGAGATACCGTTGGCAGAAATTGGGGTGAGAGGTTATAGAATCAGGACACTAATGCCCCCACATCTTCCTTCGTGTATTGTACCCACATCATGGGGCTCTTTCTCCTGCGTGGGTGGCAGGTGACAATTGCCATTGAATAATGGGGAAAAAAAAAAAGAGGGGGGTGGGAAGATGAGGATGATGGTCGGGATTTCTCCTGGGAAGGAGAGGCTCTGTATATCAAACATGTGTGTGGGCGAGCCAAGGACCCGAGTAGACTCTTGCCTCTAACTGTTCAGTCCTCTTGTTAACTCAATGGCCTTTGGGGAAAAAAAAATAATAATAATATTTTTTTTTACAGGAAGAACTTTTTATTGAAACTGTAAAATCGTAAAATAAAGTTAACTATAAATTGTAAATAAAATGATCTGTGCTATGAATCCAGTCCTTCCTGTTTCTCAAAATGGGTACTTTCACATCCATACACACAGTCCTGGAACTCGTTTTTTTATTATTAAAAATAGAAAGAGATGACCTTAGAATAAGTAACTTAGCATATAAATAGTTTTCCTGAGGAGAAAAACAGCTTTGAAACAATAAAATGTGAATTACGCATCATTTGGAGTGTGATTTAATATGTTCAGTAAATGTGCTACAAACCTGTAAATTGTGCAGCTTGCCTCATATAATGACTTCAGTGAACCTTACTTTTCAAGGCCACGTAGGTGAATATAATAAGCGTTGGATTCTATTCGGCAAAGCTCCATTCATTTTATTAATGTCATCTGTGGTATCTTTCTGTTGTTTAAAAATAGTACTTTTTCTGTCATTGAAGTAATAAATATTCATAACCATATAAGCTAGTAGATAAGGTGCATATATGTTCTTATGTATAGTGGAGAATCAGAAGTGCAGATATATCTATATATAATCCTAGGTTTATGCATGAATAATTATGTTTTTACATACAAACAACATCCAAACAGATATCCTCCATCTATAAATACTTTTTATCATATATGATTAGTACTACAGATTAAAAATGTTGAATAAATCAAAAGTTTAATCTTTTACTTGGGGCAGCAGAAGACATTGAGGCCTGTAAGAAAGGAGAATACAGGAAATAGGAACCTCATTAGGTTTCCCCACATTGAATTCTTCTACATGGAGGGATAGAGAGGTCACGGTGAGGGTTGAAGAGTCTGCAGGGCATGAATGGATCTGTACAAGATATTTAAACAAACAATCAAATTTGGGGAATGATGGTGGTATGCTAAACAGAGAGGTGGGGAGGGGAGATACCAATTGGGATTTCTCCAGGAAATTCCGGGTCCACCCCTCTGGGGTGGGGAGGGTGTTTACCTGATGTTAAAGATATTGTATCATAGAATAAACAAGATATGCTGCTCACCCTCCACCCCGTTAACCAGGTGAGCAAGGTGTAGTGGACTCTCCACAGTCACAGGATGGACCCCATATGCAAAGTTTGGGTGGAGGTCAAGACTCATGAGGCCGTGCACACATGCTTATTGAGGTGAGCAAGGCCAGATGGCTCGCAGGGCAAGGAAAGGAGACTGGCTTGTTTTTGTTTGTTTTGTTTTATGGTGATTTGGGGATGGAGCGAGGTTGAGGTGTCTGCATGTGGTTTGGACTTCTAGCACCAAAGGAGAGAGCACCTGGGCTTTCTTATCGTCTTGCCCCTTTGTGGGGCCACGGCAAAGAGGGACAAGTAAGGCTTAAAAGCTGGCAGCCACCAGACATCCAAAAGTGGAGTCAGATTCCTTATCACACAAAGGGATCCTAAGGTACAGTCTACTGAGGCCTCACCTTCATCGTTCCCCCCCCCGCCAATTCTGATCATTGGAATGTAGTCAAGACTTAGGATAGGTTCAAGGCATTACTCGATGGTTCTTACCTTGTTACTTGAGCTATATAAAGATTTCCAATATTTTGTTTTCTTCCTGCCAGTCATAGTATGTAAAGTACTGTCCCTTCAGGATGTATCCCTCATGCCTCCAGGTCTAACGCGAAGCAACTACACGCAAGTCTCAATGAATGACACTTTAGCACGGTGCGTTTTAACAAAAGAGTGTGAAGCTCAAGATTTATTTTTGGACTAAGATGGAACAGAGAAAATCGAGCAGCAGCTTAAAAGAGGGAACGCGGAGGCATGATAGAATCAAAAGAAAACGTTTCATCTATGTCAAAGTTTTGCTGGATTTCACTTGTGTGTGTGTATGTACGTTAGAGAACCAAGAGACATAGAGAGGTTTTAGTCCAATATGAGCTCGCGTAGGTACCCGGGCGTTAATCCTGCCCCTTACCCCGGCATGCTTGAATTCCAGCAGATGCTCATTATTTCTCCAGCTATTGTTTTTCCTTTTTCTTTCTTTCTTTTTTTCTTTTTTATCAGTGTACTCAAAGATAGGCCATTCACACTCATTCAAAAGGATGATGTTGTAGAGTTTCTGTTATTTTCTTCTAAGATCCTGCACATTTGTGTATGTATGTTTGGATTTATACTGTTATTCATTTTTTAATATTGATATATTTAATATCCAGATTATATTATCTGATTCTATGCTTTTTCTTTTTAATTTTAGAAAGTTTGAATAAGCATATATTCATTCAGTATATACTTACTTCATGCCTTGGGTGTTTTGCGGCCCCCAAATTACTCAAAAGTCCTTAAAAACCTAAAGATAAAACAGCTTAGTTTTCTATTTATGACCTTATCATATATTGCTATTAATTTAAAAATTTTAAAAGATGAGAAGACTGAGGCATGTCAGTTCAAAGTGATTGACCCAAAGTCATGAGGCTACGAAGTAATAGAGCTGGTTTCTTGCTTTTCCGTCAGTTGTTCTATTATTTTCAGTGTCACAGAGACGTCGTAAAGTATTTCCAAGAAAATTTAGGTTTTGTTGATATCCAAGCTGGCTTGAAAGAAAAAGCTTTGAAATCTAGCAACCACTTATTTTGAAACATCTTATCTAATTCCCCTGAATCTAGTTTTCAAATATAGCAGGTTTTCCACTCAACATATTTTGTCAAACTGGTTAGTATGCAAAAATAACTTCTGTGTCTATGAAACAGTCAAATGAAAACTAAAATTACCCAAGATGTGCCTTCATGATAACCAAGAATCATATGGAAATCCTGTCACTTGGAACCGCCCAACAGCTGGAGGGTTGACATCATACGTGTAAAACATTGGTGGTTTGCATACCTATATATTGCTTCTAGAACTAAAATTAGGGAGCTCTTTTACTCTTGGATCCTTGTTCGCAATTACAGCTCGTTCAGGACCCATGTCCCTTCTTCCTGTGGCAGGTTTCATTTCCACTGGTTTGTTAGAAGTCTAGTAAGTCATTAAAAAAAAAAAAAAAAAGTTCAACAAAAGGAGTAACTGTAATGTGTCTTCTCAGTGACATCTTCATAATGACTGGTACTTTGAGGTAGGAAAGGATCCGTGGTGTAATCAAACCCAGTCTGAAATTAAAATTATACAGAAATCCTTACAGTTTAACAAACTAAAGGCTATTCTGAAAATTACTGTAGGTTGTCCAAAATTCAGGTGAAAAATTAAATGCATGGAAAAAATAATTTATAAATGTAACAGCTGGTAGAAAATGATAAAATCTTAATATTAGCAATATTCAGGAACTGGAGGGGGGAAGAGGATATTTATTTCAGTATCTAGTTACATTAAAGAGTTGTTGACACCTAAAAAATGCTGACCACTCCTACTCAGGACCAATTCTATCACGTATGTATTTTTTCAATATTCTACTCTAAGAATAAGCTTTAAAACAGAAAACTGGCTTATTTTTTAAATATTTATTTATTTATTTATTTATTTATTTATTTATTTATTTATTTATTTATATTTATTCATGAGACACAGAGAGAGGCAGAGACACAGGCAGAGGGAGAAGCAGGCTCCATGCAGGGAGCCTGACGTGGGATGGGATCCCGGGACCCCGGGGTCACACCCTGGGCTGAAGGCAGACACTCAACTGCTGAGCCACCCAGGGATCCATTACTTTTTTTTTTTTTTATGATTTCAATTGACTTGATTTATTAATCTCTTCAGATAATACTTTTGAGTGTAACTAACTCCTAGGTCATAATAAAACGTACTGTCCTTTTTTAAAAGGATTTTATTTATTTATTTGAGCGAGAAAGAATGAGAGAGGGAAAGAAAACAGGTTGGGAGGAAAGGGCAGAAGAAAGGGGAGAAGGAAGCGTGAAGCAGGGCTCCAGCCCAGGACCCTGAGTTCACGAGCTGAGCTGAAGGACTGAGCCACCCAGGCGCCCCCAAAATGTTTATTGTAAAATGAGATGCCAATTCAGGCCATCAACCAGCAATGCGTGAGGGTGAATGTGGTAGGCGCTGTGGAAGATAAAGGAAAACCACGACGTCATCGTCGCTACCTTTACTGATTTTTCAGGTTGATTCAAGTGTCAAGTGAGACCGTGTATGACATTAAGAGTTCCAGCTTAGACTTCAGCAGCCGAAGCCTGTCATCCAGATTTGCCACTTCCTATGACATCAGGAATCTTACTTAAACACGATAGTCCCGGGTCTTCTTACCTGTAACGTGGTAATAATACACAACAGCAGCATCCGCTCCAGAAGGTGCCTGGAAGGATTTGATGTCAACAAAGCTTTAAGGCCGTGTTTCCTTAAAGCGTGTGGAATCCCAGTCTGGGTTCACAAGCTGTTAGCTCTTCCTGTTGTTATTACCAGAAATGGAATAGAGAACAATTAACAGTTTCGTTTGGATGAGTACAGCAGTTGCTAGAAGTGTCACCTAAGGTGCCAAGCGAAACTCAGACAACAGTGTGACGAATGGGTGAGGGAGACGATAAAAAGATGATTCCCGTGATGGAAATTATAAGCAGAAGTAGGGAGAGCATGAGATTTCTGAGCCCAGTAAGAACAGCCTGGCTGGCGTAGAGTGAAAACTCTATAGTTGGATAGCAAAAGACAAAAAAAAAAAAAAAAAAAAAAAAATCAGTTTTAATAAAGGTTATAAGGTCATTTTGATAGAGGACGTTGGAAACTAATGGAGAAGATCCTAAGCAGTATTTACCAAGTGATTTCTCATCTCGGCACTAAATTGGTGGGGGACGTTGTGGGCTGCCCAACACAGGGGGAAGAACAAAGTGCTTAAGATGCTGGATGTGACTGCAAACCAGCGAAAAATGGCTATTGGAATTGTAAGAAATGTCAACTCCCCTAGGCCTCTGCCCCAAAATAAACAAATACCATTTTGTTCACACTGAAGACAGAAGCATCAGGTGCCACGAAGAGGCTCTCGGCAGTTCTGATCGGTGTCAGGGGGAGACACACGGAGCCGCAGAGCCCACCCCGGAGGGAAGGGGAGGCCACCGAGGGTCACAGAGAGGAATCTGAAGCCACAATAAAGAAGGGGCTCGTGCTGATGCAGGAGGAGGGCCTGTGACAGCTGCAAATCTCAGGCAGGCCTGGCTTTGGAACCACCGGGTTCATTTCTGAGGAGGCCCCACTGCAGACATGGTCTACGGACACTGGAAGGGCTGTGAGCGTGTTCCTGATGTTACCCCTGTGGTCACTCTTGCCCCCTCGGGACGGGGTGACGGTGGGGGCCCCGGGAGAGCAGGACTCGCCCGGAGCTCCCATCCCCTGTGTAGGCCGCCGCCGTCTCTGGGCTTCGCCTCTTCCCAAACTCTGCGGCCTGCCCGTCAGTCAGCTCTCTTCACTCCCAATGACTGATGGATTCTTCTCTTTCTAAAGTGAAAAATAATCCCTTATGCATTTTTATATCCTCTCCTCGCTATTTTTTTTATTCCACTTGACTTGCTTTAATAGACATATTCCATCTGCATGGAATCCATTTTCTCCTTACTCTTTGAAAAATGAGAAAAGTAACCTCCACGAAGGAATTAGGTCACAAAGATCAATTGAGGGGAAGTGACGGGCTCTGCCGCTGTATTATTTAGGCCTGACTCATCTTGAATGGGTTACATTGATCATGGACAACTAAGAAATTATTGGAGAAAGGGATTTTTCATAGGAAAATCCTGCTTAAATCTCTGCCAACATTCTTACGACATTTTTTTTTTCTGATTCTCTGCTAAAGAGAAGGCTCATTCTGTATGTCAGAACTCCATAATTATAAATGTGTAGGAAGTTATAATAAAAAAATAATTAAATATATAATTAAAAATAAAAGTATTTTTCTTAAAAGAAAAATATTGTTCCACACTTTTTTTTTTTTTCCTTCCCCTTTGCCCGCCGGATGTCCTGTTTTGATTTGCATCCCAATGCTACTGGTCAGCAGCCACCTTACAGATGGGCCCTCCCTCGTGCTGACAAGACAAGCTTGTTGAGCGGCGTTGAAACCCCAGATATTGAATGGCCTGTGGTCCTGAGCCTACGCTGAGATCCTGGCACAAGGAAAGCAACATAAGTGATGATGCATTTTTCTGTTCTTTCTATGTTAAAAAAAAAAATGGATTACTGTGTTAATAACTACTATCAGTCAAGGTCTAATTGCAGGGCCCGGGAGGATCTACCTCAAGTATTTGAAGGCAAAGGGCCCACATGGGAGGCTTTGTGGAGGCAGCACAGCTGAAAAGCCAAACGCAGCCGAGTGAGGGGACACAGGGGAAAGCGGTGGCAGAGAGGTGGCCCGGCCGGGACCAGCTGCCTGGGCCGGGAGCTGCTGCCCGAGAGGCCGGGGCCTTGCACAGCGCACAGCCCGGCCTGGCCACCGTGCAGCCTGGCCCCGCCAGCCGACGGGACCTACCTGCCTCCTGCTATGGATTATCCAGCGGCAAAAGAGCTTGAAGATTCGAAAGGCGGGCCAATGGTGTGAAAACCACAACATTCTCAAGCAAAGTGAATTCTCAAATAATTAGTTTTCATAAAGTTCTTTCATAAAGAAGTCACCAGGAGTAGAAAAGGATCATGGATTTTGTCTGCAGTGAGATTCCTGCTTGTGGACCTGGTCTCTAGCTCCCTTTTTAGATACACACACACACACACACACACACACACACACACATTCAGTTGGCTCCCCCCACCCCAGGTTTTTTTTTTTTTTTTTTTAAGTTTTATTTATTTATCCATTCATGAGGGACACAGAGAGGGAGATTGGCAGAGACACAGGCAGGGGGAGGAGAAGCAGGTTCCCTGCAGGGAGCCCGATGTGGGACTCGATTCTGGGACTCCGGATCAGCCCTGAGCACAAGGCAGACCCTCAACCACTGAGCCACCTGGGCGTCCCTTTTTTTCCCCCTTGTTTTAATGTACAATCATTTTCTTCTTCTTTATGTAACTTTATTACCTCGACTCAGAATATCCAATTTATGTTTTTATGTGATTATGCAGCATTTTGGATTTCCCATTATTATTATTTTTTTTGACAAAAATGATTACTGCCTTAGGGAATCCGATTAAATCACTGCATTAGGAGGTTCTTTTTTTTTTTTTTTTTTTTTTTTGGAAATCAGCAATATAAAATGCCCTCTTATAACTAAAGAAGACAACCCCAAACAGGAAACTAAGAGCTTGAGTTACTGTCTTTTAACCTCTGAAAGTGAGGGAATATTATTCTCTCTGATATGAATTAGGATATAACAATGTGTTAGAATTTTTCCAAAGCTGGGAGGTTAAACTCTGTTTTCCTCTATACTGTATGCTGCTCTTCTACTCTTGCTTGGCCCCAACACGGTGATGTAGTCGTTCACGGGTGAGACACTGTGATAGTCCAACATACATACTGTTTTACTGCCGTTGGGCATCACCCTAAATCCCACACCTTCAAGGGAAAAGTGAAAATTTGGGTAACCACAGAAAGCATGCTCCACAGTTTGGCACCGTGATTTTAAGATGCGTAGAACCATGCCTTTGAGATGACTGATCCTGGGAGTGCAGGAGTCCCATCAGCTATGGAGTGGCCGATAGAGCCGTAAAACAAGGATAGCCAGGGTCTTCTCTAGCGTGCTAAATGCTGTTTCAACACTTCTCGTTGAAGGAAACAATCTGTTTTTAGCATCTCGAAAATGCAGATTTAATTCCCATCAGTGCTTATTACATGCAGTAAACAGATACCGGCAGTTACTGTATAATCTCCAAAGTAGCAGTCTCCCGTTATGGGTTAAACTCAGTACCCTTAAACATCCAATCCTTGCCAATACACAATCATCATTTAAAATAATTAGTTAACAATTATCCAGCTTACGAAAATGACACCCCCCCCCAAGGGGAAAAAAAAAAAAAACACTAATCACCTTGGGGAAGCATTGCATGCTTTTTTATTTTTTATTTTTTTGCCAAGGGCAAATAACCACTTGAATTAATGATTTTTCAAAACTATCTCAGAAAAACATGCCACACTTATCCAGTTTAATTAAAACAATGGTAATAACAACAAACCACTCCACTGCGCTAAGTGTAACTTGGTAAAAAATATTGAGTGATAATAACTAAAATTCAGTTTATGCCTTCCATTTACTAACCATCTAATGAAAATAGAAATAATGATGCTGTTAATTCAGTTTGAGTAACAAATACTTATTTGTGCATACTATATTCCTTATCTTCAGTGCATTCTCTCTTTCTTGTTTTTCTTAATCACATTTTCTTTTCTCTAGCTTACTTTATCAATAGAATACCGTGTATAATACATACAACAGTATATGACAATATAACAATATACAATATGTGCACATTGCATTACCAGTAGGGCTTCTGGTCAACAGTAAGCAAATGAGCAGGGTTTTTTTTTATTTTTTGAAGATTCAAAAGTTATATGCAGATTTTTTACTACAGGGAGTTGGTGTCCTTACCCCCCACACTGTTCAAGGGTCAAATGTACTTACAAATACTGGGTTTATACTATCTTGTGAATGTTGAATTGATGTCTTCTTAAGAAAGGACATGATTGCCCGTCTTTCCATAACCAACACTCAACACGCTCCATCCTCACTTCGTTCTTCTCATTTTATTTAATTTCTCAATTTATACTCTTTTTTTTTTTTTTTTTTTTTTTTTTTTGATGGACATGTAAGCTGTTTCCATATCCGGGCTACTGTAAATAATGCTGCAGTAAACATGGGGGTACGTAGATCTTTCAAGTTAGTTTTGGGTTTGTTGTTGTTGTTTTGTTTATTTTGTTTTTTGTTCTGTTTTGTTTGATAAATACCTAGACGTGGAATTAGAGGATCATATGGTAGTCCTATTTTTTAAAACTTTTAAAACATTTTTTTGAAGAATCTCCATACCATGTTCCATAGTGGCTGCACAGTTTATGTGCTCACTAACTGCACAAGGGTTCCCTTTTCTCCACATCCTCACCAACACTTGTTATTTCTTATCTTTTATGATAATAGTCGTTCTAAGAGGTCTGAAGTAAGATCTTATGATTTTGATTTGCATTTCCCTGATGTTCAGCATTTTTTTTTCATTGATCTATTGTATTTCTTCTTTGGAAAGATGTCTATTCATTCTGATTCTGTGCCCATTTTTAATCTGGTTTTGTTCTTATTTTGGATTTTTGGTATTGAATTGTATAAATTCTTTATATATTTTGGATATTAAGCCATTATCATATATCTGATTTGCAAATATTTTTCCCCATTCACTAAGTTGCCTTCGCATTTTGTTGATAGTTTCCTTTGCTGGGCAGAAGCTTTTTAGTTTTATGGAGTCCCACTTACTTATTTTTGCGTTTGTTGCCTTTGCTGTTAGGGTCAAATTCAAAACATCTTTACCAACACTAATCTCAAGAAACTTACTCCCTAAATTTTCCTATAGGAGTTTTATGGCAGTAGGTCCTACGTGAAAAATTTTAATCCGTTTTAAGTTAATTTTTTCATATGGTGTAAGTATTTCTCAATTTTTAAATAAATCAGTATTTAGTGTCTTTATTTTATAACTATGCAAAGCATTGTTTAGTTTAGCCATGCGATAAAATCTAAGGACTTCAATTTTTGCATGATACTTTGATTGCTTTGTTTCACAGTTTTAGTTTTTGAGGTTTCTGTCATAAATTCCTTCCCAAATTCTTCAACCCTACTGTGAGATCTTTAAATATACACAATCTCATTCCTTCATCCTAAAGATCTCCTTTATGAGTATGTCACTTTTTTACTTTCTTTACCTTTATCATTCTCTTTTTATAAACAGTCTAATGATTCCCTTTGCTTCCTTCTGCATTTTTTTCCTGAATCCCACATATTATTGCTCCTTATTTACTTCTTCATTTTGGAAGAAAATATTCTAAAATAACTTCTGAGAAGGGATGAGTAGAAGGTAAAAATGTTCAGGCATTGTATATTTGAAAATATATTGTATATTTGAAAATGTCTTTATTCAGTCACATATTTGTCTGTTATATTGACTAGGTATAAAATTTTAAGTGAGAAATACTTTTTTTCTTCAGAATTTTCTAATATTTTTTTCAGTTTACCATGTCACTATTAAAGGTTCAGTATTATTATCCCTTGTCCTTTTTCTTGGAAGACCCTTTGCTTGTTGGGTTGGTTCTGTTCCTCAACTTTATCTCTCAACTTTCTACTTAATTTTTGCTTATATCCTCATATCATTAATTTATAGGACCTCTTTCTTGAGCTATGCTGTATCCTGGCTTATACATACCATGCCTTTTAAATGGATGTAGAATTTTTTCTGTAATATAAATTATAATTTTTTCAAATTTTTTTCCTTTCCTATGAGCTTTTTTTTTTTCTGTGTATGTTTTTGTTTCCTTTTTTTTTTTTTTTTCCACCTGCCTGTTTATTTTATAATATGGCTTTTCCTTAAATACCTGCTGGCCTTTTCCTGAACTTTATATTAAAAATAAAATGCCAAAATATAACTCGAATCTGTGTATGGCCACAGCAGAAGCAGTACTTGTCAAGTGGGTTTTCTCCCTTTATGAAATAAAATTCTCTCTCTCCCTCTTTTTATCTGTCTGTCTCCCTTTCTGTGTCTCTCCCATTTCCTTTTCTTAGAATATGAAAGGCCTAACTCATCTCCTTTTTTTTTTTTTAATATGAGGGAATACAAGTCTTTATCCCTATACAAGTCTTTATCCCTATGTATGAAACAAAACCAAAAGATTAGGTCCATTTTAATGCCTTTGGTAGAGAAGATTGCAAATCAAAGGAAATGAATGTGATAATGGAGGAGGGAAAGAATAGACAAAGGGGAAGATGATGAGAGAAATGGAGCAGATTCTATGTTCTGAGAAATTGAGTAGAAGTCTCCTAGTGATGTAATTCCCTGGGTTGTAGATTTCGGGTGACATCACCAGTTATGTACAGTCTTTTCAATTCTTGTTTATCCATTTTTTCTTGATATTCCTCTTGAGCCAAGTAAAACACAGACTTAGTGAAGGGACTTATTTTTGGAATAACGTAGCTAAGATCCAAGCTTGATGTCCTCAAAGAATGCTCACCCCCACTAGTTCCCTCTTATATAAATTAATGTAGTCCTAATCTCCATTTGTGGAAGCAAAGACAAGCTTATTTTGAACCAGTAGATGAGTGTAATATCCCACATTTGGAACAAAATACAAGTTAACTTTTGCTCAATGATAAAGTATTTCTGATAATAAAATGAGTGTAGAGATGCATTCAAGGGGTAGATCACAAGTTAGCTTGGGAAAAGACATAACTTGGGAGAGAAATCAAACTGACAATTTTAAACATTTTGACTCATATTCCTTGGAATTCCTTCTGGTAACATGGAGAATATACATTTCTGCCGGGAAATCTGCTATTGTCAGTGCACTGACATAATCTTTTTTTCTTAAACTGCTAAAGGAGAATTATGTATCATAGAACACTACCTCTAATGTGATCTACTCCATTCACTACTAAGTCATTTATCCTTGGAAAACCGAATGGATAATCTATTTGATTACATATCATTCAGCCTATTTTTAGGAAGAAAAATAAAGTGTGTCTGAAAATTGTACATTGAATGTATTCAGGAATTAATCTCTATTTTACCTGAGAACACATGGGAGATGATTTATCTGTGGGCTACTTGTAGTGATGAGTCACAGTGTTCATTTGTTTTTATATATTAATATCAAATTAATATTGATATGGCATTCTTACAGATTATATGATCCCTTTCATTTGTTTAATTTCTGCAAAAACCCATTTAGAAAGTATTATTATCGCCATGGTACAGAACAGGAAACATCCTAATTCACGGTTTTTGTGTATCGCCCTACACGACACCTCTAGTAAATGGCAGAGTCAGAACAGAAGTCTTGCAGTTCTAAATTTTACTCTATTTTCATGAAGATTAAATCATCTATGACCTGGTTTGTACTTTGGTAAATTTATGTAAGATCTAGATTTTGTGAATTTTCCGTATTCCATCCAGTTGAAATAACATGTACTTTCCAGAAATCAAAAAAAAAAAAAAAAAAAGGTTTAAAAGTGTATGTTCTTCTGAGTGTGATGAACATTTGAAATTGGATGATCTAAAACAGCCACAGATATAAAAGATACAGATATGCTTAACATCAAGGATAGGCTTTGATGTATCATAAATGGAATTTATTATAATTTTGTAAAGTGTCCAATACATTTGAAATCCACTGTAATGGAAATGGTTTCACTTTTACAAACTTGATTCTCACCTAGTTTCAGTTTAGTTCTTTTCACACTTTGGAATAGCAATAGCAGGAATGAAAATATATATATTCCATGTAGAACCAAGAGCCTGGAACTGGTACACTGGACATATTTTACCTGACAGGTGTGCTCAATGAAAGTCTCAAGTTTCACACATTTCTGAGGATCAAAGTGAAGAACTCAGGGTCCATTTTTAGGGAGTCATATCTACTTCCTTCAAAACCTTCCAACTGTCTGCTAAAATTTAATAACTAACTGATCATTTGCTTCCACAACATTCTGTTGAGATAACACAATTCTACCTCCTGGTCTCTGAAGGAAGGTGTTCTGCAAATGTAAAGTTTCTCTTAACCTCCAAAAAATACAATTGGGTTAATCCAGCCTACCGCAAGTGTGAAATTGCGGAGCCTCTTGCTAAGATTGAATGTAGTATTGTCACATGTCATCTGAGAGCTGCTTGTCTGATCACGTCACCACTGCACAATGTAAGTCTGACTGCAAAGGAGAAAAAGAATGATTATTCCAATATTCAGACATTGTGCGTTGTCAACCCTGAACAAATAGAAAAAAATATTTTATGTGATTCTATCCATTTTCCTGGGAAGTCCTTTATCTGGTTACTATGTAAGTAAGAGAGCAAAGATAACAGGAGAAACTTTCCATTATTTCTTACCTTTGATTTTAAATATAAAATTTTAATATTTTTTTCTTTCTGAAGCACCCAATATAAGAAAACGAAATATTGGAAACTTATTTTATAAGACATATTTGTGAATCATAAAATTCTATATAAAATTGAAGTTATTATTAACTACTCTTGCTTCTAATCCTTTGTTTTAAGGATTTAAAAAATGACTAGAATTTACAATTAGTGACAATAAATAGGGGGGATTATATTAAAAAATTGCTTTTTCTGTTTGCTTGTTAAGAGCAAACGACCAGTGGCCCGCAAGTATCACATGATATTTTTAGATCTGCTCTGTTACTGACTCCATGTATGATTTTGAGAGGTCCTGTGGCCTCTACAGCTTTCCTAATAAATAAAACAGAAATACTGAACTTAACAATAACCAAACACTTTTCCGATTCTGACATGCTGTGGTCCTGTGACATCTCTACCTTGTTTCAAAGAAATGTAAAGGTGTTGACCACTGTAATAACTTTTTTTCTTGCATTATTTCAATAAAAGTGCAGTGAAAGCAAACTGACAAGTTCAGGCAGCTTTCAGAACATAAAGGAAAAAGGCTGACAGCTCTTGAGAACCTCTTTGCTTTCAACTGGAAGCAAGTACAGAACCCTTGCTCTCTGGCCCTGAATGTCAAAATATTGCTATGTTTAGAGTCATTGAAATGTCTGGTTAGACCGTCCATTAAAAATATAAATCACTGGGCCATATCTGCTGTTAGAGGGTGCTGGATGGTTTGAAAATGTATGGCATGCAGTATCCCAAAATAATGATTTGGCTTATTAAGGAATTAACAGAATTTCAAATTATAATAGGAATAGTCATTTGTGGTAACTCCCTTACTTTTTTCTATATTCAGCTTTATCTTAAAAAAAATTCCCTTTCATTGGTAACGCTCATAAAATGCTGAATTTCAAATTCTGAAGAGGCCATCCACGAATATTACAGATGCTATTATTTAGAAACCATTCTGTGTGCTACACAAGTCCTTTGAAAACGGTTTGATAATCACCTAAATGGTTGTCATTCATCTTTCAAAATCTGTAATACCTGGAGGTTCCATGTGACCTTTAGAAAACTACATCCACGAAAATATGCCTTCTACTTTCCTGGTAGTTTCCAGAACACATGTTACCACACTGAGGTAAAATAGTTGAACTTCCTGAGGCCAAATTCCCATCACAACGAAGAAATAGGCGAATGCAATTAGTATTGAAAAAAGCTCAGCCACACTCACCTAGAGTTTAAAGGAATAACCCTTGGGAATGAGCTCCCATGATTTCTTACTACCTAGTAGCATTTTGAGGCTTTGTGCTTTTCCTGCGTAGAACAACAACACACACAAACCGTGGACTTGTCCAGATTTTTCTTCCCCACAAAATAAGTAATTGGGTAGATGGCTTGATGTACACTCAGCGCCTCGAAGCTTCCCTACCTAAAGACTCTGCCTTTAGTTCATGTTGGTGACAAAGGCTCCACGTGAGCACTCCGGATGGAGGGAAGGGAGAGGAGCATACAGGTTCATGAGGTCTACTTGCCCTCTTAAGGTCTTTCCTTAAAGTCATGCCCCTAGATTTATGCTTCTGTCTCGTTGGCCTTACCCAAAATGGGATTTGAGAAAATAATTTCTATACCCAGGCACATAGCTCTACCCAGTGAGATTGAGATTCTGTTGATGAAGGCGTAGGGGGAAATCAGTGCAGCATCAGTCTCTGACGCGTGAGCCTTCTGTTTTAGGGCAGCTGCAAGATTTCAAGTTTTCTCTTTCCCTAACAGTAATTCTAGTTCTCTCTCTTTAAAAAACAAACAAACAAACAAACAAAAAAAACAGTCATTACTTTCAAAAGTAAAAAATAAACTTGCCAATTTCTATAGCATAACCAGTTAGGATTTTGATTAGGGTTGTGTTAAATGCACAAAGCAATTTGGGAAGAATTGAAATCTTAACAGCATTGTGTCTGCCAACTTATCAACTGGTAATCACTTCATTTATTTACATCTTCTTTAACATTTTTCAGCAATGTAAGTTGAATATTATATATATATATATATATATATATATATATATATATATACACATTTAATGTTGTTAACTTCTTCTTGATAAATTGTCTTTGTTGTAATGGTTAAATGTCCTTTTCTAATCCCTTTCAGTATTTCTTGTCTTAAAGCTTATTTTGTCTGATATCACTATGGCCACTCTAGCTCTTTCCATCCTTTCGTTTTAACCAATATGTCTTTATATTTCAAGTGTGTTTTCAATAATATTAGGTGCTGCCTTTTAGTTTTTAAGTTGTCCCAATTTACATTTAAACTAAATATTGGGGGATCCCTGGGTGGCTCAGCGCTTTAGCGCCTGCCTTCGGCCCAGGGCGTGATCCTGGAGTCTCAGGATCGAGTCCCGCATCGGGCTCCCTGCATGGAGCCTGCTTCTCCCTCTGCCTGTGTCTCTGCCTCTCTCTCTCTCTCTCTCTGTGTGTGTCTCTTGTAAATAAATAAATAAAATCTTAAAAAAAAAAACCCTAAATATTGATGTGTAGTATATATCTACCAAACTCCTATTTTCTATTTTTTCATTTGTCTCTTTCCTCTCTTCCATATCATTTATTATATTTTGTGGCCATTTTACCTCCTCTGTTAGCTTATTAGTTATACATCCTCTTTGTCTTCCTCCACCCCACCATGGTTGCTTTCTAATTTACAATATGCATTTTTTTAACTTATTTAGGACATTCAAGTAAAATTATGCCCTTGCATATGTACTGTAAGAACTTAACGACAATATACTTCTATTTACCCCTTTGTGCTATTGTATAATATTTAATTGTGCAATTGCTATAGACCAGACAATAATTTGTTGTCATTCTTATTTTGTACAGAAAAAAATTGTGGGTAAAAGTATTTTATATATACCCATATATTTAATCAGTTCTTCATAACTTCATCTTTTTGTGAGTGTATCTGTTTCAATGTGGTAACTTATTCCTTCAGCTTGAAGGACACATTTTTTTTTTTAACATTTCTTGTAGTACAAGTCTCCTGATGACTCTTTCCTTTTCCATTCCTTCTTTCTGTCTTCCCTTCTTTCCTTCCTTCTTTCTCTTTCTCTCTCTCTCTTTCTTCTTTTGAAAATTGCTCTGTTTTACCTTCATTTTAAAAGATATTTTTAGGGGCCCCTAGGTGGCTCAGTCGGTTAAGTGTCTACCTTCACCTCAGGTCATGGTCCCAGGGTCCTGGGATCCAGCCCCACCTGGGGCTCCTGCTCAATGAGGAGTCAGCTTCTCCATCTCCTTCTGCTGCTCCTCCTTCTGCTTGGCTCTCTCTCTCTCTCTGTCAAATAAAGTCTTAAATATATATATTATTGTAGAGTGTCTTTTTCCTCTTTCTTTTTTTTTAATTATTTATTTATTTATTTATGATAGTCACAGAGAGAGAGAGAGAGAGAGAGAGAGAGAGGCAGAGACACAGGCAGAGGGAGAAGCAGGCTCCATGCACCGGGAGCCCGATGTGGGATTCGATCCCGGGTCTCCAGGATCACGCCCTGGGCCAAAGGCAGGCGCCAAATCGCTGTGCCACCCAGGGATCCCCTCTTCCTCAGTTTCTAATCTACTGTTAAACCCTTCTGGTAGGTTTTCTATTTTGAATATTGTGGATTTTGGTTTTAGGGGTTTGTTTGATTTTTGTCCCTATTTCTCTGCTTATTATGTCCATCTTTTCTTAAAATCCTGGAATTTATTTATAATTGGAGTGTTGTTGTTTTTTTTTTTTTTTTGTCTTTTTCAAGTAATTTCTTTTTTTGTTTTTTCTTGTTTGTTTTTCCATTTTGCAGCTTGTTTCTGTTATCTTATTTTTCTACTTCTTCATATTTTAGCTTATTTTTGGTTGGCTCAGAATTTTGTGACTGCTGCATGGATACACATATGGATTTATTGTATTTCTTTAAAGTATGTTGTGCTGCACTGGTGGGCAGTTTATTTATTTGTATGTACCAGTAGTCTTTCACTTTGTGTTTCCTTATTGGGATTCTTCACCTGGCCCTGTGGAGTCTGACCCTATGCATGGACAGCTTAATATGCATCTGAAGTCTCAGGAGGCCTTTATGCAGATAGCTGGAGCCCTGTCTATGTGAAGCTCCTCCTTTCCTCTATTCTTTCCTGCAAAACCCAACAACCTCTACCTTACCTGGTGCTAAAAATATATGATATCTGTCTTTTCAGTTGAGCACAACTACTGTGTTTCTTAATCCTCTGAAAAGTATTTCTAGGCAGAAAACTTGGGCAATCCTAAGACTTATCTTGTTTGATTCCTTTTTTCAAGGTTCACAGTATCTGACTGCCTGAAAATAATAGTGGTCTAGTTTTCTAGTTATGATAGGAAGGCTAATCCTATAGGCTGGAAGTAGATGTCTTTTAGGCACTTAAACTCAGGACTTCACATTAACTGTAGTAATTTTTAACCTTAGAGGTTAAAATCAATCTTTCAATATTATTTGATTCTTGATTATGGCATTAGCTGACTCTCTAAGGTTTACACTGGCCTCATATTTTCTTTTCTTTTTCTTTTTTTTTCATTTATTTACTTATTTATTTATTTATTTATATTTATTTATTTACTTTCTTTTTGGCCTCATATTCTCAAGTGTACAACTTATTTTTGTACTTGGAAATAGGCCCGAGAAGAGTGGCCAGGCTGAGTACAAATAAAATACCACACCTCCTTGTGATTAAGAGTGTGGATTTGATGGAAAAATTGCCTCAGTCCAAATTTTGGACCTGCCACCTTATTGCCTTGGGCAAGTGACTTAACCTCTCTGAACTACTGTTATCTGTAAAATGGGGATAATTATAACACCTAGCTCATAGAAATGTTGTGAGGAATAAATGAGCTAGTATATTTGCAAAGTGCACAGGAAAGTGTCTGCTACACACACTTTATTAGTAATTCTGACCCAGTTGTAAAATATCCACATTTTGACCTCTTATCTACCTGTCTAGTTTTTTTTTTTTTTTTTTTTTTTTTTTTTTTTTTTTACCTGTCTAGTTTTAACTTAGCTTGTTTTTCTGTATATGTTATATGGCTTCCAGTAAAAATTCTCCACAACTTAGATTTTAAGTGCCCATTTCTGTGAATCTTCCTCAAAGGTATATCTGACTAGGTATGATATTACGAAAGCTGAGATCTAGCGGGTTTTATATTTTCATCCAAATTATTGAATGACATGTCATGTCCAAGAGGATCTGGGACTCGACTTTGTGGGATGCCACAATAAGCTAGTGGATGGATGAGTTATTGAAGGTCCAGGTGAAAAGGCTTTTCAATACCTACGTCCATGTGCGTTTTCATTCCTCCATCACCATAGGCCTCATCCCCCAACAAGGTGTCCCTGGCATGTGTAATTTTGAGTAGTTCCATGTGTTTCTGATGTGTTTTCCCCTATCCATTCTTCAATTTTGTATGAGAAGATATCACGTGACAAAAATGTTGAAACCCCTTTGTACGATATCTGAAACCCACTGAAACCCCTTTGTACGATCTCTAGGCATCCTGTCTACCAACTGAATAGGCTTATGAAAATGGACCAAAAAAAAGGACATTTAGATTTTTTCATAGTGAGTTTTCATCTTGTACTTTCGAAATCAGTCCTCCCTTCTAGATATTCAGAAATCACATATTGAGTAATATACTATAGGCTTTTATGAAAAACTTTCAGTGTTTTATGAAACTGCTAATGGCATACTGTCTGTGTTTATGCAGACCTGACTTAACGACATTTCTTTGTCTAGCACATTTTTCATTTTACAGAATAGCAACTCTCCTTTGGGAAACTGAAAATAATGAAATCTCGATATTATTAAGTTATGAAATTTTAAGCAGTGTTGATTTTTAAATCTTTAACATCTTTTTTTTAATGTTGGTATTTCTTATTTATGAAGAGGCAGATGTTGGAGAATTAATAAAAGTTACCTTTTACCATGTAAGGCATTAGTTATGAGAATATATCTCATTTTTAACATTATATGAAATGTTTAAAAAACAATAAATTTTATACTGAACAACTTGTAAATGTATTTTATTGCAGAGTGGACATACTTTGCCAGCAGTTCATGCCTTAGGTCGATTTAGTAAAATGTAATTTAGTATCTATTGTTATAAGCTTCCTATAATTATAGAGAAGGGATGAATTATTTTCTTATGCATTTTTAAAGTAATTTTGGTGATGAAGTTCTTTTTCCAGGTGGTGATTTAAAATATTAATATGTTTATAGCTATTTTCTATGCAAAATAATTATTTTCGTTCCATTTGACAATTCAAATTTGTTTGGAGAAGTAAAAGCAGACAAATAAAATATATTTCTCCCATATAATAAAATTAATAACAGATGGATTTAGCATTTTTTTCTTTTTTAATGTATTTACTTATGTGAGAGGGAGAGAGCAAGAGAGCAAAAGGGACAGAGGGAGAGGGAGCCTGACTTGGGGCTCCATCCCACGACCCCAGGTTCATGATGCTTAACCCACTGAGTCACTGAGGTGCCAAGATTTAGTATTTTTTTTCTAAAAATATTTTCTGCATTTGACATTTTTTTCAAGTATGTGAATCTTTATACTCAAATCTCAAAAAGTCCCTATTTATTAGAGATGATTCATAACGATCTTCTAAAATAAAGAAAAATACCACACTTTAACAATTAGTTCAGTCAATGTGTTTAAGTGCTCCATTTGATGGACAATATATTTTAATTTCTTAGTATGTTTGCTTATTGAATGTCTATGAGGATACTATTCTAGAGTTGTAAGTGACACAGTGTTTCGGGTCTCTTAAGTGAGCACTCACAAAAATGTAAATGGTCCCAGTTTAAATGATTAGAAATTATTCGTTTTCTTTTGTCATAGAAGGTAATTGATGGGTAAAAGTTGGTTTGAGTAAGTTTTCAAGAAGAGTATAGGTTTCTGTTTAACATCTGTCTCATTTGTGGAGCAACAGGTGACTGCAGAATCGGGGCAGTGAGAACAGCAGCAGGTATTGGCAGCAACAGCCCAATTGTCAGAATTTTGATGCCACCTGTCAGCTTGACGAGATTGCTCTATTTTGAAGGATGACCCTCAGTGCCCTACTTTTCCTATTAACCCACTTACTACCACACTGCTCACTTGCCCTTCTCTAGGACTAACTGCTGTGTCTTGTCCTATCTTTGGTACAAAATCTTAAACACTTCCAGTGGAAGCTCTCAATTTAGGAGGTCAGTACCACAGGAGGGGAGTGCCTTAGAGAACTGAAGTACTATTATATTTTTCCACCTTCCAGGATAAAAGCATCCTGTTTGGATAAGAGCTGAAAATGATTCAGGGAAAGAGTCCTGGATAAAAATAGATAAATAACTGAAGCCAAATGCAAAGAAATCTTTCCAAATGGTTCGTGAAACAATATGACATCATTTCATACTTTTTTAAAAAAATTAAAGAGTTTGAAGTGTAAACACTTGCCACACGACCTAAAATAAAAATCCCCATGTTTGTGAAATAAAAATTTGTGGCAGGAATGTTTCTTTTTTTTGTAATATGATGTTTAAGAACATAATGGGTATTCTCAAAACTTGTATATGTCAAACTTAGAATATATTAACATTTCATATAGAACTTTGCCACCTGTTCTTTATTAAATTAAGGAAAGAATGATAGCTCAACAATAGGATGCCCCACATTTGAAGGAAAAGATCCTTCTTTCAGCAGGACACTACAATGTTGAGATTGATAGATTTAAAATGATATTTCAATGCCAGAAATCTGAATTTAATAGAACCATAATTAATTTATTCTTAGATATCAAAATAGAGCTTATTTAATGCAGTTTCTCACAGCATATTTAAACTCTTCTTTTGGAATCAGTTTGCAGCGTCTAAAACATAGATTGGCAAACCATGGTCCACTGCTTCTTTTCAAAAATAAGTTCTACTCAAACATAATCATGCTCACTTATTTATTAGGGTCTATTGTTGTTTTCATGATACAACAACAGAGTTGAGGTGTTGAGGTGTTGTTAACAGAAAATAACGAAAATATTTACTATCTGATCTTTACGGAAAATGTTTATTGACTTCTGGTCTAAATCACAAAACCATATCCATTGAAGTTCAGCTCAAGTTTACTATGATCTAAATAGATTGAGTATTATAAAAGATTTATGTTCAATATCTGTTATTTAGAAATTTTACAGATAAGCAGTGTACCTAATTGGGTTTTGTGGAGAACTTGTGATATATTAAAAAAATTATATATTTGAACGGAGACTATATACTCTCTTTTATCCTACTTGACAATCAGCAATATGTCAGGATCATAAGGATCTGAAAATTCATTCACTAATTTTAAAAATCTAATATTTTCTAATTTTTTGTACCTCTCCTCCCACCATAAACCCATCTTAAATATTTTGCAGGACATTAGGGTTCTTCAAAAGAAAATTCTAAAAATGATATCTTACGAAATATTTTTTTCTAAAATGTGGAGACATTTGGGTCAAAGTAGTTCAAGTGTATTCATATTATCCTAGATTGTAGATTTAAAGAAGGCATGTAGTTTATTTAATCTAATTTCTACCCTTAGAAGATTACAGAAAAATAAACTTAATTATTCAAGTATACTGACCTCATTTTACTGTGTAAGAGATGACTCTGGCTAATTATAAATACCTAAAAGTTTAACAAAATGGATTTAGTGGGTTGTACGTGTATGTTGGCTTCGTTGACTGTAACTGAGAGGCATCATTATGCCATGGTAAGTGCTGAAACAATTGTGGTTTTTCATATAGCATTAAATCGGTTAGTGCTATAATTAATTTTAATAGGATATTTATGTGTCCCTAACTGACTCAAGATTACTTTAGAACTAAGCACTGAATGTACACTTTACATGTTTTGTTGTTTTAGAGGTGATATAAGTTTAATTATGCAGATGATCCTAGTAGATTTTTATTTTGCCTCTGGGGTTTCACTTTCATTTTAATGGCTTGACTGCTCCTTATCACTAGGTGTGAATAGGATTAATTGAATCTAGAATTATGCTTTTAATATTGTGTAATGGAATAAATTTAGTAAGAGTGTCAGCATCTAGGTATTGATCGAAATTATTGAATCTGATGAACCCTGATGAGTATAAATTCAAAAAGACCAAGTATTCCCTTCTACATAGCATTTTATTTTAAATGTAGCCACTCTTCTATGAACTGAGGTTGATTTTAAAATAAA
The DNA here is from genome assembly GCF_011100685.1 of Canis lupus familiaris. Classification (NCBI taxonomy): domain Eukaryota; kingdom Metazoa; phylum Chordata; class Mammalia; order Carnivora; family Canidae; genus Canis; species Canis lupus. The sequence continues at coordinate 39,501,473 of NC_049255.1, forward strand.
AAAGAAATATTTTTTCCCACATTTTTTCATATATTAAATATTTATTGAAAACATAATATTAGAGATCTTGTTTGGGGTCCTAACATATAGTAGCTACTCAAAACTATATACTGAATGAATAAATGAATGAATGAATGATTCAAAACACTGGAGATTCAGTAGCATAACATGAGACATTCTCAGTACTCATATTGCTTAAAGATTAAAATAAAACAAGATGAAATCAGAGAGGGATTCAAACCACAGGAGACTCTTAATCATAGGAAACAAACTGAGGGTTGCTGGAGGGGAGGCCGTAGTGGGATGGGGTAACTGGGTGATAGACATTAAGGAGGGCATGTGATGGAATGAGCACTGGGTGTTGTAGAAGACTGATGAATCACTGACCTCTACCTCTGAAACCAAAAAATACATTATAGGTTAATTAATTGTATTTAAATTAAAAAGATATGAAGACATATGTTTTAAAAAGACATGTGTAGCACTGTGTAGAAAATACACAGTACAGGTAAATACAGGGACTATGTGAACAATTAAGAGAAAGCTAATCCACATTCTAAAAGAGGGGCCTGGGAACGATACCTTGCAACCATTAATTTACTTTCTTTTTTTTTTTTTTTTTTTTTTTTGAAGATTTTATTTATTTATTCATGAGAGTATTTCCCAAAAGTAGTTGAGCTGGAGGAGTAAAAAGAAACACCACCAACACCCCTGTTTAGACTGCAATAATAATGGGGAGGTGGTCTGTGTTAACCACCTCCCCATTGATCTATACACAGTTGAGGGGAAACTATAATCCATAGAGTGCTTATTTTCTTTTTTCTTTTACTGAACTGTTGTCAAACCATGTTTTCCCTCTCCCATACTTAGGTGATTGACTTTTTGTAACGTAAATGCAGGAAGTCGTAAATATTTCTCATTCGTTTCATGTGTTTCAACACATTTCCCTTAATAGCACTGTGCTACCTGTCTTTAGAATTCAATGTATTACACTTATTTTATTCACAGTAATCTTGCAATATCTCTTTTCAACCAACTTTGATATATTTTTGTTCAGTTAGTTTTCAACTGATATTTAACCATTTTATTGACAATAACTAAAATTGATATTGTTATTTTAATGTGCATGTCTACCAAAAATATATATTTATTATTACTGTTATTGAAGGAGAAGGAGAAGAAAAGAAAGAGAAAAAAAAAGAGGAAGAGAGGAAGGAATTTATCCTACCTTGTATTCACTAAGCCAGTTTTGGCTTCTTTGATCCCTATGTGCTCCTCTAAGTGCTTACACATTACATATTTAAATGTGGGTCTAGGAGTTTTCGGAAGATAAATAGTTTCCTTAGATTATAGTTTCCTGAATGTATAGATTTTCCTACTTCGAAAATTCAAATATTTGGTTTCATCTGTTCCAATGAATATCTATCGCCTCTCCCCCACTCCTCTACTGGAATTATTCCCATTAGATCATTTACTTTGAAGAAATTTTATATCTAATGAGCCATTTTCTCTTTTGGAGTTTTTTCATTTAACTTTCCTCTGAAGTGTAAGTAAAGTAGAAGTAAAGTAGTAAGTGAAGTAGAAATCTGGCTTTCTAAAATCTAGGTCAGGTATGATGGGAAGACGATATCTTGAATCTGCTTTCATTACCCCCTCTCTTTGCAAATTCACTTCTGGAATACCGAACTGGAGAAGAGGACAAAATTTGCAAAGAAAATCTTTAAGTTTTTCAGGACAAAGTACCATCTGTCTACCATTCTCTGAGAGAGGAAGAAGATCCTAGGTCCTAGCAAGGTCTCTGCCTCTCAAGGAGATCATGAAGCAAAGAAATTAGGGGGCTTTACTGCCTAATGAGGTCTCAGTGATGAGTGAATCTCCCCAGCATTCCTAGGGCAATACCCCTCACCCCCTTGCTTCCCACAGCCTTGGGAAGAACCTACAGGTACTTTTAACACCACATACAGGGACCAGGAAAAACACTATTGGATTAAACTCTCAGATTCCATGTGCTTTGGAAAGACTAAACAATGCCCATGAGAGGGAAAATTTCATGTTAGCCATTGTATTCCATACTTGCAGCTTAAAGAAAGAGAGCAAGAAACTAATTCCTTCTTAACTTTGAAATATGTTCGTGGTATAGTCTTAAAAAGAACAGTTGGGGATCATTATAATCTTAAAGTGAAATACACATGCATGAATCTGCATATATAAAATAGGAAAGTAATCAAGGAAGATAGCCCCTATATATATATATATTTTTTTTTTTCTTTTTTAAGTGGCCCTCTCTGGAGCGGGCAGTGATACCCGTTTCCTTTAACATTACTTACATACTTTCATGTCTTAGAGTAATAATTCTGATTCGTGTGTGTGCCATTTTCTATATATTGGCATAAAGGATTCTGAAGTCAAGAGTGTTATTCCTTAATTCCTTACTAACTTGAGAATTACTAGTAACGACTTGTGTCCCGCTTCCCTTATAGTTCTGAGTCTACTGTTAAATCTCTGAATTCTGCTTTAGGATTCTGTAAAAGCCTCTAAGTTGAGCCTCAGACAAATATGTTCTTCCTACTGTTTCGTAGGAAACATGTTTTCTTTTCCCTAGAGCCAGTGTTTGAGGCCACAGAGTATGAGCCTGATAAACAAAACCTGCTCTTTGACCTGACCTCTGGAGCCAGGATTGCCCTTCTTCTGTTTTCCAAAGGGTTAACTTCCAGTTTCCAACCTAAGACATAATGCATTATAGAATTGCATTCCCAAGGTAAAACAGGAGATTTTTTTCCCTCCAGTTATCTTGTTTACATAAATGCATGAGTTGATGATCCATTCATTTGCTAAATGTTACCCAGCTCAGCACCTTAGTGATGACCTCTTCATCACAAAACAAAATATATCAATTCAAGCAGGGGAAACAAAATCTCCACTTGAGTTATTTAGGTGAAGGTTTGAAGGTTTGAACTTTCTTATATCAACGAGGTAATATTTCAATTCTCCACCTAGCTTACAGAGCAAGAACAACAGCAACAACAACGAAAAAGGAATTGTAGATGCAATGCGCGGTGTCTGTTCCTTGTTGGGTCTAAATATTGATTCCTCCAAGTGGGGTCTTTACCTGTAACTAGATTTTTAATTTTTTTAAATATTATTTATATATTTTTCAGATATTTTTTAAAAAATAAAACTTCACTGAAACAAATCTGACCCAATACTATCTTGAATTCAATGTAAAATAGTTTATATAGCCTGATAAAATTTCAACTAACACTATTTTTAATCTTTGTAATTTATATTTGTATACTCCTGTGCCATGCTTAAAATGTTGCTTACTCTAATTAGCTTATGGTCAACAGTATCTTTAATTAGAAATATTGGTAATCTGTCCCCTGTAGCATTTCATTTAGTGTGTTTATGGTTCCAGGATGATTATCCTAATGAACAGAGTGATAAAAAGTACCATTAAGCAGAAATGAAATAGAATACCCATCAAGGCATAAAGGCTTTGTAAAAAAAAAAAAATTATTGTTGTTGTTTTCCATAAGAGAATGATCTGTGCTTATAATCCAGTATTAAAACTATCAATAAGTTGAAGAATGTGTCTTTGAAATTTTATCAATGGCAAATACCTGATGTTGTGATTTAGTTCTATAAATAACGGCAAAGTCCAGGATGAAGGACATAGAGTTATCCTAAAACAGCCAATAGATCCAGTGAAAAATATCTCAAAAAGCACCAATATTATTTATTCCTGAAACTAATATCGATATGAGTAATGTAGAAAAGTTGTGTGAGAAAACCACTGGCAGTTTGTGTGTCCACAATTATTGTGAAATTTATTATTAGGCATGGGGGGGGGGGCAAAATTAGTCTTAGGTTCATTCCTGGCACTCTTACCAATTATTTATTTCCAGTCTTTATATTTTATTTAATGATGGTGGCATTTTCCTTAGAGATATTTGTATTCTGAAATAGTTGTAAGCATTTCTTTTATAATTAAATGCAACATAGATTTTTATATTCATGGCATTGACAAATGTATACCTACTCAAAGTTCAAGAATCATGTGCAAAATAATGTTTATGACTAATTTTTTTTAAAGATTCATTTATTTGAGAGAGAATGAAAGAGAGAGAGAGAGACCATGAGCAGAGGAAGGGCCAGAGGGAGAGGGAGTGGGGGGGGGAGAAAAAGAGAAGCAGATTCCCCATGAGCAAGGAGCCCAATGCACAGGACTTGATCCCAGAACTCTGAGATTATGACCTGAGCTGTAAGCAAGAGTCGGACACTTAACTGGTTGAGCGCCCAGGCGCCCTTGTTTATGACTAATTCTTATATGGCACCAGAAAAACATATTAGAACTTAGGTAGGAAATATATTTCAGTTTCTATAAGTTTTCAGATGTGAAGTCATGTATATTGGAAAAAGACATCTGAAGGAAGGTGGCTAACTATTAGGTGGTACTGCTCATATCAGGGCAATCTATGGAATGTTTGTGTAAATAAAAATGGCCAGATTCTCAATCCTCAATTCCCAAGGTCTTCCTCATACTCTTCTTGATCAACTCACATATTGCATCAATTCTTGACTTTCAGAGAGAGGTGAGAGATTATGGTTTCCTTTCAAATTTGGTTAAAACTGCAAAGTCCTTCCAGAAACGTGTGTATGGACACAGATAAGTTCAGAAGGACGGTGGATCTCTTGGAGCCATTCACAGATTCCCTAGGGATGTTAGGGACATAGATTAATCAGGGCATGACTCTATAATTAAATGCCAGTCAGACATTCGACAAGACTAAGTATCCTCAAAGGTAAAATGGTAGTAATCCTCTCTTCATAAGACGGTGAATATATTACAGGGTAAATCGTGTGAAGTGTTCGCAGTATACCTTGGCACATAGTAAGCAAACAATATTTTGTAGGTATTTAGAAATAAAATTTGATAGAATTATATCATTCTATTGTATTGCCCGTGTTTTAGTACTATTAGCATTATAAGAACGGGGGAATGTTTGTTCTTAAACTCAAATTACACTTTAATATATTGAGCAGATCTTCCTCTAGGATTTTAACTTTATGCTTTTATGTATTTTCAACTACAGGTAGTGCCTTGGTTTAGTATTTTTCTTTACCGAAAGATAACTAAATTTGAATGAGTTTCACATATTCAAAAGCAAAAAAATAATCCTGGAGCATGCAATGATACTAAAATATAAATCTGGAAATCCCTGGATGACTCAGTGGTTTAGCACTGCCTTCAGCCCAGGGCGTGATCTTGGAGAATTGAGTCCCATGTCGGCCTCCCCGCATAGAGCCTGTCTTTGCCTCTCTCTCTCTCTCTCTCTCTCTCTGGGTCTCTCATGAATAAATAAATAAAATCTTTAAAAAAATAAAAAATATATATAAAATAGAAATCTGTCGGGGACCATAGGAAGTTGATAGAGAACAAATTCACCAGTCTGAAAATATGTAAAGAGAAGAAATAATTGACCATTTAACCTGACTTCCTTATAAAACTCATATGGAAAAAATAAAATAAAATAAAATAAAACTCATATGGCAGGGAAATTTTCTCTCTGTAGAAGTCCTCTAGCTAACACATAACAGAGGAATGACAATTAAAATATCACGTTTCATAATCCCCCAGTGAAATAATGAATCAAGGCACTGAGCAATAATAGACATTAATAAGAAAGAGAAATAGAAAGAAATGGAGAAAGAAAGAAAAACAGGTATTGTGTGCCTCAGTGGAAATACACAATATACCTGTGAGGTGTTCTTGTGAAAAATCTGAATCTAATTAGATTAAGACCCTGTATTTAAGTATCAGTGTATAAGGGAAAAAAAAAAAAAAAAAAGGTTGGGTATTTTAAATGATACCAAGAGAATGGCAGCAGCAACATACATAGTATAAAAAAACTCCACAAAACAAATGACCAGATTCTTCCAAAATAAATTACAAGGAAGAAGTAGAGGGAGGCAAACCTATAGGATAAAAGAGACAAATGATCTATCAGCCAAATACAATGTTGGACCTACCCAGTTTCCACAGCTCTGATTCAGTCAAGCTAACATACTAAAAAAAAAAAAAAAAAAAAAAAAAAAAAGAGAGAGACAGAGAGAGAGAGAGAGAAAGATATTAAGGGGTTATCTCACATTTTTTCACACTGGATTAGTAACATTTCAGTATTCCTATATAAAATAGGAAAAGTCATTTTTTTTTGTTTAAGGAGGCATAGTGAAATATTTTCAACTGAAGTAAAATGACATCTGGGATTTGTTTCAAAACAATCCAGTTAAGTGGAGCATTGATGAAAAACGGAACGCCCTAAAATTGGTGAGTTTCTGAAGCTGGGTGTTGGATACCTGAGGTTTTATCATTCTGTTCTCTTTTTACCTGTTTATGCATTGAAAATGTTCATAATAAAAAATTTATAAAAATGAAATAACACTAAATTTAATGCCCATCATAGGGTCTCAAGGTTCATAGGCCAGGTTGAAGCTACCTGTACATGTCCCATTAAGATAAGATTTATTTACAAGATATGATCTGGGTATGGAATGTTGTACTCTGTGAATGATTACCCCCCAACTGGCTTAGTGACTGTATTTTATTTTATTCAGAATATTACATTAATCTGATTTATGGAGGAGTTGTTTGTGTGCCTCTTTTTCCCATTGAGTAATATATAAATGACCATAAAGAACTCTCTATTTAAAGAAATTATATGATGAATAAGTTTGTGCAGTGATCGTCCATATATTTGCATTATAGCTACATATTATCGTATAGCTCTTTTTGGCTAAAGTCAGAGGTGAATATAGTATATAAACGTGTATGATTGTATATCCCCTCAAAAGAGGAAAAACTTAGAGTAAGATAAGGTACAAATTATGTAGAATATCAAAGTGAAGTCTGTTATTAAAAGCTTTCTTAAAAAAAAAAAAAAAAGCTTTCTTTACATTTCAAAGTAGATTAGACTAGAATCAAATTTACCAGCAGAATTGGGTTAGAGTGGTGTTTATGATAATGATAAGTCACATTTTTTTCCCCTTTTGAGTAGAAATTGGTCTTTTGGGCCTTCATTTATACAGACGTGATCTATTTATACACATCAGTGTTCTCCCTTAATATGTTTTTAAGTAAAACGAAGTAAGAGCTTGGAGCTTGCAAAATTCATCAGATTAGTAAATGTCATTTAATGGCCATACTCCAAGTGTCCTCCTGATTATGAATAGATGTGACTTGATGCGAGAGCCGCAGCTTGACAGAGGTCTCTGTCCTTGACCATGGTCTGTTCACCGTGAATTAGATGAGGCTTGGATTAGGAGCTCATTGTTTTTTTTTGTTTGTTTGTTTGTTTTTCTCTTTTATACAATGAGAAAGGAGAACTGCACTCCCTGCTCCCATCCTTATTTCTGATTTCTTATGGAAAATAAATGTGATGATAACCATGAAGTTTCATTGTACAAACAAATTAGGGGGGATTATGATGTAGCAGTGAGGATATGATTAATTCCCATGTAATCTGCCATGCGTGCATGTAAAAATTTATTTTTTTTTATAAAACGTGTACTTTAGTACACATCACTACTCTTATGTTAACTGAGGAACTGAAACTAACTTATAGTGGTGAAGTTGAATTATTCAAGGACAAGAACAAAGCGATTTCTCAAATTTTGGGATAGGTAGTCTTCAAATTGTCCAATATAGCATTTCAGGATGACTCCTCAAATGAATACGAAATCAATGCCGTCAATAAAATCTGAGCGAGTTTAGAACACCGACAAAGGCCTTTTTCCAACTCAGTTTTTTTTTTTTAATTGTAGTTCAATTTGCCAACATAGAGTGTAACACCCAGTGCTCATCCCATCAAGTGCCCCCCTCAGTGCCTGTCACCCAGTCACCCCATCCTCCTACCCACCTCTCCTTCTGAGACCCTTTGTTCGTTTTGTATCATGTTTAGTAGGAGTTAGGGGTCTCATGTTTTGTCACTGTCTCTAATTTTTTCCACTCGTTTAAACCAAGAAATCACCAGCTGGGTGGCACAGTCACATAATTAAGCCACTGACTTGATTTCAGCTCAGGTTGTGATAGGATTATAAATTCGAACCTGTGCATCCAGCTCTGTGCTCAGCATGGAGTCAGCTTCAGATTCTCTCTCCTTCTCTCTCGCCCCTCCTGCTTGTGCTCTCTAATAATAACAATAAAAAAGAAAAACAAGAAGTTACCATTTCAGTAAAAGAATATAAAGAATAGGAATATTTACCATTATAGTAAAAAGAATTCACTTGAGTGATCTCATGGGAAGAATTCCTTCACTGGAGATAAGCTCTCAGAGCATAAATACAGCCACAGGGCACTTAGGAGAGAAAACAGACTCAGGGTTACTCAGTTATTCCCAAAATAAATTGATAAAGACTAAGAATATCTGGTTACGTATAAGGGCCATGAGGCAAGAAGCAGCCATCCGAGTGAAAACGGCATCATGTGGAACAAAGACGATGTGAACCACACTGTTAAAGTCCCGGATCCAGAATGATGACTGTAGTCCTCGTGGTAAAATGTATTACCAACTGGTTATTGAGAAAGCCCTGGAGAGTATTAATTAGTAGAGTCCACGGCATGTGTTTTACAGCTTATTAGATGTGAATAAGTGTAATGAAGACTTCAGGGTAGAGGCACCTAGCGAAGTCACCGTCCCCGACCCACGGATAATAAATGCTTATTGTTTAAACAATACAACAAAAGCAAAAGGCAACACCTTTTTCTGAATCATCTCTTTATTCCCCGTAGAATTCGATGCAGGGCCTTGCCCTGTGACAACCGCAAAACCCCATGCTTCCTGTACTACCTGGATGGCACCAGATTCTCAATAAATATTCATCAGATTACTTATATGAACAATAACAATTAAAATCTACTGAATGCTAACGGTGTACCAAGCATCTTTAACTTTCCTAGGTATTTACCCTTTTAATCATCACCACAGCCCCGTGATGTAGGTTCAGTCATTATCCCCATTTTCCAGACAAAGAACACTGCTTGGAAATGCACTGCTTTTGTGAATGTGCTATGTGTTTAAAAATGTTTGAACAGAAAAAAAAAAAAAAATGTTTGAGCGGGTATTTTCAACATACATATATTTTTATGTAAATGGATGCCTAACAATATTACATACTATAAAAATATTTGAGTACATATGTTCAACATATGTATGTTTTATGCATTTGTTTACATAAATATTTATATATAAATATATGTATGTATATGTAAAAATATACTGTGATTACAGTGCAATAATTTACATAAATATTTATGTATAAATAAATACATTAAAAGGTTACATACTATTAAATTAATATGTACTTCATATTTTGGTGCTATGGTGCTAGTATGTTAACGTTTTGTTATGAAAAAATAAACCCTAAGTTTCTATCCATCTAGATATATATATTTTTTCTACAATTGACTCAGCATCTCATCTTGTATAGCCACTGAGTTACATTCAACTTTGAAGACCACTACTTAATAGACTGTGGTAACATTTTTTTTTTTAACGTGCCAACACAGAGAATTTTATTTTCTCCCATCTCTGCCCTCACATGCAAAGAATCAGAGATAGATGAAGTAATATTAAATAGAGTATTCTAAACTCAATAGACACACCTTGTCTTCTTATGAAATAAGAATTCTGGAAATATGAATCTCTAGATCCTCCCTTTCTTGCCTTCTCTTTCCAAGGAACATGTACAGCTTTTTAAATAAAATATGAATTATGTGATGTAATTCTTGAAACCATGGAATCGAAATTTATTTCCCTAATAATTTTCTCAATTCTACTTGTCTAACATCGATTGCTCGCCCTTTCTCTTTGTGATGCATAATAATCCAGTAGGGTTTCCTATTGTTTCCTTCCTAAACCTGTGCACCTGCATCATCGATCATGCCAAGGAAAGCAGGCACAGCTTTGGAATGAAAACCAATAACATGGTATGAAAACAGAGACAAGACAGCTTAGAAGATTGATTCTAAATTATAGAGCTGCTTACTGATCTGCAACCACCCAAATTCTTACAGCTTGACAGCTGGTTAGTGAGCACAGGACAAACCACAGGCTTGCCTTCATGACCTAAATGAGGGCAATTTGCACAGTTTGTGGTGTGGTTACCACAGATGGGACTTCAAATCAAAGTCTTTCAAACTAAAGAAGTGAAGCAGTTCTGTTTCCAAGTTTCTCCATCTCTAAAATGGGAGTAAGGATATCTGCAATCTTAGACTTGTTCCAATGATAAGGTCAAATAAGCATATTTCGGAGCTGCATTAATGATCACTATACAAATGCAAGATATTACCTTAATCACTATGATTATCCTTGTAGTATTCCTGTTTTGCATTTTACTGCTATCGATTTGTCTCAATTTTTTTTTTATAAATATCATTTTCAACTCAAAGAGGCTTGCAAGAATGCCACAAAAATGCACACCATTTACTTAGAATCACCAGTTGTTAACAGTCTGTCCCATTTCCTTAGCCACTTCATAATCACTCGTGCACGCTCTCAGGCACACTTTCTCTCTGAATTATTTGAGAGTTAATGGTCTCAGTAATCTTTCAGTAAGTTGCAGACATCAGCTTTTTATCGTGCATATTTCAGTGTGTAAGAACAATGACATTCTTTTACATAACTACAGTAAGGCAGTAATCAAAATCAGGAAATTTATTAGTGATCTAATACTCTTGTTCAACCCTCTGACCATTACCCAAATTTAGACGGTTGTCCTAAAAATGTAGCTTACAGCTTTCTCTCCATTCCAGCCACTCTCTTAGAGAGGACCATCAGCCTTTTAAAAATGTCTTTGGTTTTTTTTCATAATCTTGATATTTTTTTTTCAGAGTACAAGCTGATTCTTCTATAGACTATGCCTCGATCGGTCCATCTGTAATAATCTATATATCTGCTGGAAAATTCATTAGAATAGAATTTTAAAGCTGTTTTTGAAGATATTCAAGATATGGATAATCACTATTCTCTTTGCTATTATTGAAGAAAAGGAAACGTAGTGCATGTTACTTTGGATTTTTTTTTTTTTTAACAAATCCATTAGACTTTGTTCCTTTTTGAGAGCTGTTATGATTTTTACGAAAGCAAAAAAAACAAAACACAGACACACACACAAAATTAAAAAAAACCAATGAGCTGTGACACCAATGGAGATACCAATTCACACAACATATTAAGAACCAGAAACTAGATTTGTGCACAAGTCGATAAGCTGGGAGTTGTGTCGTCCTATGTTTGCTGTAGTCTCAGACCTAGATCATACTGTGCTTCTCTTTTTCATCAAGCCCTGAAGAGATGTCCATTCCCACAAAATGCCTTACGACAGCCTTCTCAGAAGCTACCCTTTGGCCAACTAGGGTAAAGTAATGGAAGAGGCGTTAATTACCTCCAAGCATCTATTTATTCCTTTCGGGATTCTCGGATCCAAACAATGGAAACTTCCATTATCGTTAGTTAAAAATGCAAGGTTGACCACATGCCTGGGCTGTAAATTCAGAAGAGATTAAGGAAGAACTCCAGATGCTACTTCTATTTAATCTTATTAAGCGTAAATTACTGATTTCTGCGCAATCTTTGCTTTTCAGAACATAACAGTCTCCGCTAAACCCATCCCTAAAAAAGGCAGAGGCTACAAAAAAAAAAAAAAAAAAAAAAAAAAAAAGACAGAGGCTGCCACCGTTTCCAGATACTGTTGTGTTGCTGCAGTAATAAGCCCTGCCCGTCTCATGTGAGCTTCTCTGTGTTATACTATATTTTATGGACAATGAAGTGGCACTGCGACTCAGTCCTTGACCGTTGACCTCTAAGAAATATAGGAACTGTTTCTGTTCTAGCTTCTTCGTTACCCTGCATATGACCAGGCATTGGGACAGAGCAAGCCAGGTTTTAATTTTCACCTGCCAAATGGCTAAAATCAATCTTGCTCTATTCAGTAAACAAATCACAGTGCATAGATAGGTAAATTTTATTTGCTGATGAATAGCAATGGAATCTTGCAGTTAAATCATAAAATAAAACCCATATATGTGACAAATATCTTTTCTTTCATGACCACCTGCCTAAGTAATCATACATAAAGTGAAAGATGAATATTTCTTAGAAAGATGAATATGTCTCATGACCTTATGCGTACAGGATGAAACACCATGATGCTGTAAGTCATGATCTTCTTACAATATAGTTTATTTTCAGAAAAGTTTTAGAAAATACTCCCAAGACTAAAGCCGCTGTTCAGGGCAGATTTGATCTATCAGTTAATCAAAGGTACTCTCTTTGGTCATGTATTCAGTCAACAAACTCTTATCTATTACCCACACTGTCCGAGACACGACCCAAGGCCCTAAAAAAAATAAAGATGGATTAAGACATATGGCTGCGTTCAGAGGACTGACAGTTTAATTAGGGAAGATGACACATCAGCAGACCATCAGAGCACAGAGTGATAAATGCACCGATTTCCTGATTTGGAAAGAAGCGACAGGAAGCTTCATCCTCCTCCTAATCTCCTGTTCCCTGTCTACCTCAGAGAGCCTTTCTCTGTACTTCTGTGCAAATATGTTTATTGCTCTCATGCTGTTTACCACCCTAAAGGTTGAGTCCTCCACAGCTGAGTGACATGGACCAAGAGAGACCACGAAGTTAATTTCCTTGTTTTTTTTTTAGTGGGGATTATTTATCCATTCACTATTGGTTGAAAAATCTCTGTGCGACATCTTGTTTTGGGTACATATTATATTTTTTAAGATTACATTGCTCAACGTGTTACTCAAAGGCATAATGTGGGGCCTAAATGAAGTAAGTCCTATAAGGTATTTACCTTGGCATCTAGCATATAGTAAACTGTTAGTGTTGGCAGTATCGTTATTACTGCACCATTTTGGTGACAACTGTATCTTCTAGTGGTTTTTGATTTTTGACAAACTCTAAATATGTTTTTCAAATCTATGTAGCGTTTTGTTCTTTTACCTTAAAATCTCGAGGAGACTCAGATAAACAAAAAAGTCTATTATTTCCAGAGTATAATAATATTTAGCCACTCGTTTTGTTTTTAAGACTATGGTCTAGCCTATTACCTGACACACAGTGGGGGATTAGTACATATTTTTCAAATTAATTGGACTTGATTTTATGAATTTTGGTCAGTTATGACTTCAGTCTGAATATCAGTATATTCCACTTAAGGACTATTATCCAGTCAATGAACAATTGTTTATTTGGGTTTTGTTTGTTTGTTTGTTTGTTTGTTTGTTTTTTGGGGGGGTTGATATGTGCTTTTCTGTCACTGATGGAAGTATCCGCTTCTGAGAAGGAAGAAAAGCCACTACATCTGTGCTTCCGCAAAATTGGTTGAATGGAGTTCACTTTTTACCCCCTGGTAGGAAGTTAGGGAAAAGTTCCATTTTGGAAGCTAACTCTCTTGGGCCCCAGGCATTCAAACCAAGAACACCTGAAATAAATATTTTATAATGAATTATTTTCTTTTAAGAGTACTGGGTTGAAAGGGTGGCTTTCTGAACACCAAATTATACCTCATCATATCATTTACAGAGCTTCAATTTAGGAGGCATTTCAGTGTCTGACTTCTTACCCCGTTAATGGATCAGTCTATCTTCCATATTACAGTCTTGCTACAAAATGCCAGGATCTTGATATGACCAATATTTGATGAGTAATCTTCAGTGCATTTAAAAACACACTAATCACACAAAAGCACGTAGATTCTGTGTCTCCTTTTCATTATTGAGAGATACCTCAGTAACCTTTTATTAGCTCCTTTTCTCCTGGATGATGCTTCTTCAATATGAATTTGCGCTGGGACCTACAGTTATTAGACCAGGTAGATTGAAGCAAGCGTGACCAAATAGATTTTTTTCTTTCTCTGAATCCCAGAGCAGCTGTTGTCATGCACCAGAGGAGCCTGAAATCCAGACCTGTGATTATATTTCTTGAGTGCATTTAAGACCGTCTTACCTTTAAATTGTGTCTCTATATTACTATGGCATTCTCGTATTATTGTTATCATTAACAGGATGGTCACCACTTTATGGAGGAGTAGATAACCTCAATTATCTATTTAGTTCAGCAGGTTGTTTTTTTTTTTTTTAAGATTTTTATTTAAGAGAGAGAGAGTGATAGCAAGAGAGAGCAGAGTGGGAGGGAAGGGCAGAGAGAGAAGCAGACTCCCCACTGAGAGCAAGCCCGATGCGGGGCTCCATCCCAGGACCCTGGGATCATGACCTGAGCCGAAGGCAGACACTTAACCGACTGAGCCCCCCAGGGGCCCCATCCCTGCTATATTATTGACAACCTGTTAGCTGTGTAGCCCTGGACAAGCCAGCTCACCACTTGGTCTTGTTTCTTACTCACATAGAAGTGTTCAAGTGTTGAACTGGATGTTCTCGAAGGTGTCCCCCTGCCAAACAAACAAAACAAAAATGATCTCATGTCTTGTTAGATAGTTGAGTGAGAAAGTTTGTTCAATTGGTGTGAGGGGCAGTGTTTAACCAGAGACGCTTGTGTGAGCAGTGATGTAGTCAGAGCTGAGGACCACTCCTCCGCAGGGGAAGCCTCTGCAAATTAGACTTCCTGTGATGGGGCAAGAGAAACTCATGTGAGGACAGCAAAGAATAGTTCACTTCTGTTGTTTTTAAGCTCAACTTCCTGCTTTAAGACTAATTTCCTTTTAAAGAGACGACTAAGAGGGATCCCTGGGTGGCGCAGCGGTTTGGCGCCTGCCTTTGGCCCGGGGCGCGATCCTGGAGACCCGGGATCGAATCCCACATCGGGCTCCCGGTGCATGGAGCCTGCTTCTCCCTCTGCCTATGTCTCTGCCTCTCTCTCTCTGTGACTATCATAAATAAAAAAAATATTGTTAAAAAGAGACGACTAAGAAAATTACAAGCAAGACCTTTACAGAAAGTTTTCTTAGGATATGTTCTCAGTAAAGGAACTCCTGGGTTGAAGTATGTGGCCCTTAAAGCTATCGATACATATTGTTAAATTAGCTTCCAGGAAGAATCTATCCCTATGGAGGAGCCCCTGCTTCCATGGATTCCAACACCACCTTACTTTAAACATTTTGAAGGTGTTTCGTTTTGATATGCATTGCCTTGATGACTAGCAAGTTGAATTAAAGCTCATTAGCCATTTGTATTTGTGGTTCTATAAATAGACTGTTCATATCTTTGCCCATTTTCCACTGGTGTAGCCTTCTTCTGTATTGTTTCCTCTGGCTCTCATAGAACTAACAGATAACTCAATGTTAAAAGTGATATATCTGTAAAGTGAAGGCATCCTGGGATGTTAATTCATATGTTCCAGATACCGTGCATGTTGGGAGCAAAGTAGATTTTATTTTGAAAGATAAAGGGACTGATATTTCATATTTTGAAACAAATAAAAATATCATCCCCCGTCTCTACATGAAAAAGGACTGGATTGAGCACTAGATAAATGCTTGAAAGAAGGATACATATATGAACTTGGAAAAGAGAAAAAAAAAAGTCTAATCTGCATAATCCCCACAATATTCTTGGGCTATATTTCATCATCGATAATTTGATGTTTGTCCCAAGTCCCAGAGATGAGCTGTTTTCAAGGTATTGCCATCAGTCTTTCTAGGATGAAGGGTTCAACACAGGGCTTGTGACCTCTCTTTTTTGTAGTAACTTCTATGTAGCGCTCACAGGAAAAGTGCAAGCTCCAGCTTCCTCTAGGATGGGGGCTATGTTCATCTGTATCCTTTTCTGAAGTTGCTTCTTTTTTTTTGATAAATATTTTATTTATTTATTTGAGAGAGAGAGAGAGGGGTATGGGATTAGGGGGGAAGGATAGAGGGAGACCTGATGTAGAGCTCAATCCCAGGACTCTGGAATCATAACCTGAGCTGAAGGTAGATGCTTAACTGACTGAGCCCCCCGGGGCCCCTGAGGTTGCTTCTTAATCTCTATTTAAAGTAAAAGATAAATGAGAATAAAATAAGCTAGTGATTACTTGATCAATAAGAAGGGATAAAGCAATAAAAACAGGCAATTGCATGGAAAGCATGGAGCCAGACAAGATTAGAACAAAGGATTAAAATAGGATCGTCAGCTAAATTATTTATAACTGAAACAGTACAACAAATCTAGGATATAAACCCTGATGGTTCAATTCCTAAAATACTTTTATAGAAAGGGATGCAGAGACTATGTGTGTATTGCACAGTCAACCTTATGGTCTAAGTCAGTTACTAGTGCTACTTTCTCCTACTGAGCTACATGTCATTAATCAATTCAGGATTATTTCTGATTGGGCCTAGACAAAGCCTGAGAGTGTTTCTCAACAAAACCTCTCCAAGTAGCCATTATCACTCAAGCAGTTGGCACATGAATGGAAAATTATTGCCATCCCATCCCACATGCTTGCAGCATGTGCAGTTTTATCAACTTAGAATCAGACAAGCCGATCTGCTGGCACGCAACAAATTGATCCTTTTCCTAAATCAGCATCTTCTTGGCATGGCCTCCTTTGTCACCTCTTGAGTGTCTGGAGAGAGAGTTTCTCAACGGGAATACCAAGACACAAGCAGTAGGTAAACGTGAGGGCATATATAGGAATTCTCAAACTCCCAGCACTGAGTGGGTCACTTGGAAGCTAAGATTCCAGAAGTCCACCATTGTCATCTCTGGCCAGAAGCAGCCACATCTATTCACTCCAGTGTGCTGATATCAAATTTTCTTACAAATATTACAAAAAAATAAAAATAAAAAGCTTTGCATAGATTTTAGACTTATCCTTTCCTAGCCAGATGCATTTATTAGTACCTAGAAGGTTCTTTAAAAAAAAAAAAAATCTGGCCTCAACATATTAGAGTTCTTTCTTCCAAACTGTCACAACAAAGAGATGATTTTTTGTAGACTTATACTTAAAAATAGAATTTATATTTAAAAATAAAGTAGGTATTATACGTATCCTGATATGTAACAAGTTCTGCTTGGAGTAGAAATACGTTATTACGTGTTGCATTTTACTAGGATCATAACGATGTCTTGGTGCAGCTCCTAGCATTCTAAGCATAGAGGTCCAGTAGAAACTCATGAGTGAAAAAAAAAAAAAAAAAAAAAAAAGAAACTCATGAGTGTTTAAGGAACATTGTCTGACAATCTAGTTTATTTTGGTGGCAAGGGATGTTATAACATGTGACTGAGATAAGCCTCTCAAGGAGTGATTTCTCTGTTTTATTGAAATCAGCTGTTTCTATCCTGTGATTTCTGGACAGTTATGATCATGGTGCTAGATTGGTTTGAATTACTATGTTGATGGAGGTTACACCTGGGTGGCTCAGGGGTGGAGCGTCTGCCTTCGGCTCAGGGCCGTGACCCCGGGGTCCCAGGATCGAGTCCCACATCGGGCTCCCTGCATGGAGCCTGCTTCTCCCTCTGACTATGTCTCTGCCTCTCTCTCTCTCATGAATAAATAAAATCTTTAAAAAAATGTCAATGGAAAACATATTGTATCTTCTCAATATACGTAAAGTTTTCAGGCATAGTTCAGATGTAACTATGTGTGTGATGTGAGGCACTTAATGAAAGCCAGTCTGCAAAACATAAAGTCAGACATAATTTACACATTAGACACAAATAAAACCACAAAGCCAATACAAAGCAAATGGGCAAAATCAATTTCGTATGACAAATGATTTCATTTTAAGAAAGTAAGTCATGCTTATGTCATAAAAATGAGCTTATTCTTTGAGCCAAGCAGACCTATCCTTCTTCCTGCCTCTTGTCTGGGTCTTCTTCAATCTTTTTTGAGAAATGACTTTTGGAGCCATCACTGAAATGGATGTGTTTTCAATCTTTGAATGGCTCCCCAGTGATTACTAGGATGACTCAAACTTTTCAAGTTAGTCAACAAGGTCCTTTTATTATTTGAGTCCTGCTTGCGTCTGGTGTCGTCTATATGACGGTGGTGTGTAGTTACATGGGCTTCTCTATTAGGGGTTGCAGCCGCACTGGAAGTATCTGTAGTCCTCAGAGATGTCACCTGCCTTTCCAATATGCTGTCCCCACCATAACTTGAGTTTCTATGAGCTCATGGTCACTTCTTTAGGATTGGGTTTGAGCATCTTCTAGAAAGCCCTGTGGTATGCTGCTCCTCCTCCTGCTGTCGCTCGGAATACACTGGCTCCCCCAGCAGCCTATGCATTCCTCTCCTGTTAGACCAACCCTCTGTGCTGTAAATGCTGGATTTACTCTATTTGTCTCTAAGGTTTTTGAGAGAAGGACGGTGTAATTTATATATCCCTAGCACCCAGCAGAGAGCCTGAACCTAGTAAATCCTATATGAATAGCTGTGAAACGAACCAGTGAAGAGCTCACACCCATGTAACATTACCTCACATGCTATTTCTGGTTTATGCTTTAATTTTAGTTCAGATTTGTTTTTGCTTGCATGTGTGTGGGGGGGCGTGTCTTCATAACACTGATTGTGGGAGCACGGTGAAGGATTTGGTGTAAATGAATTACTTCCCTCATGTGGTTTCTGTGAGATTTTCTTTGCCTTTTCTTTTTCCTTTTTTTTTTTTTTTTTTGTTCTCACTCAGTCTTTTGTGTATACTCCACAACTCTCTCCATCCTGTCTGACCTAAGCTAGACCTTTTACTGTCTTCGAATTTTTTTTTTTTTTGAAGCTGTGCAGTAAGAAGCATCCAGAAATGTCTTGCCCCTTGGAGCTAGATGGTCGGTTTGTTTTTGTAGAAGTTCAGGAGACGCCTTTATTTGATTGTCACAAAATGTCAGGCCAGGCCAGTGGGTAAGTATCTGTTTAATCCTTTGAGTGGGCACCAGGAAGAGAGGCCAACAAACTAACAAATGAACAAACAAACAAACGAACATTGAAACTTTTGGTACTGAAATAAATACCTCATTAGCAAATGGATATTACAATGATGACCAAATATAATTTTTCTATCTTCTCCATTTTACTAGTTAGTAGGTTTTCTCTAAAATAACAGAGAATCATTAACGTAGGAGAAATAAAGAGACATTTGAGTTATTGTTGACCAAAAAAAAAAAAAAAGAAAGAAGTCTCTACTCAAATCCCTAATGAGGGATATTTTAAAAGTTTTTATTTAGATTCTAGTTAGTTAACACAGTGTAATATTAGTTTCAGGTGTGTAAAATAGTGATCCAGCACTCCCGTATGACACCCGGTGCTCATCACAAGCGCCCCCCTTGATCCCCATCACCTGTGTCACGCATCTCTACCACCCACCCCTCCTCTGCTAACCATCAATTTGTTCTCATCAGTATTTAAGAATTTTAGTTGGTTTCCTTCTCTTTTTTCCCCTTTGTTCATTTTTCTTTCTTAAATTCCACATTTGAGTGAAATCATACGATATTTGTTTCTTTGTGTGTGTTTTAATGTTTATTACATTTTACGGAGAAGAGTAGTTTTTAAAGAATTTATCAGACATCACTGACATACTTAAGAAAAATTGAATGGCATAAACATTTAGTTACGTAGAATTCCCAGACCCAGAACTGAATCAGAATCGGAAACCGTCCTATATGTTCACTAGTTTTTAAACTCCACTTATTCATTTATACAACAATCATTTATGAAGTGTCAAACACGGGCCCAGCATTCTTTTAGTCCTGGGGATAGCAGCAACCGGAGAGAAGCCTATTGTTAGTAAACTAAGGACAGGCTCCCTCAGTCTGACTGTGGTATTTTTGTATGATCATGAATTTAATTAAACATTCCCAAATCGTTTTGAGGAGTAAACAGGGTAAATTAAAATATCTTGATTTAGTTTCTGAGACCCCGTCTGAATTATGTAAAACCACAATTCTTCACATGGTTCTCTGTGAGCTTTCTGGCAAAAATACAGAGTGGTGAAAACAGCAAGCACTGCTTTGGAGCAGGAATATCTGGTGTCCCGTCCTCAGCCCCTCTGCTAGAAACTGGTTGTGGGATCCTGGATTAGCAGCTGGATCTTCCTGTTCTTCACTGAATAAAATTAGATTTGTCCCTCGGTGTGCTTCCTGTCCATGAGTCCGCTTACTGAATCTACTAACTTGCAGGTGGAAAGTGGCAAGTTTAATCACTTGATGACTGTCACCTGGTCTACATTCCTAAACCTGTCATGGCTGCAGCTTACCAAGGGAGATCAGTGGCAAAAGCCATGTGAATCTAAGCCTTCCTGTAAACGAGGTTGGAGTCAAGAAGTGATTTAGGGGGTCAGAGAGTGTATCTGTTGACTGGCCGCACATAAGCTGTTATTGGCTGTATGTATAAGACAGTCACTAGATTTACGTTCATACCGAGTGTCATGAGGCCTTCAACGTACAAATAAGAGCGACAGATAAGTTGAATAAGGGAAATATATAATGCAAAATCTTTGATCCTTGATTCAATAAATGGCTGAGGAGAATCTCAGGTTATACTTCTAAGTGGAGTTGCATTCCAAACTACACCTGAACCAAGGAGAAGATGGCCTCATATATCAAGGACCATCAGCCCCTCACTGTATCCATGCACTAGAATAAATTACTTTGACAACACACATTTCTGGGAACATCATATTTACTGAGAATAGCAATTAATCACTTAAATTTATATTTGAATGAAATGCATTTCCAGGAAAATACTGTAATTTTATTGTGTCATTTGTAATTTCACCACGCAAATAGGTGACTTGAAATTTAAAAAAAATGGATTTTCAAAAAAGTTATTACTTGAGATTGCAATCTACACAATCACCTAAATCCAACTTCATCTCATGAGGCTTAATTTTATTGTAACTCATGCATAGATACGTAGATACGTACATTTCCATTCTTTTTTTTTTAAGATTTTATTTACTTATTCATGAGAGATACAGAGAGAGAGAGAGAGAGAGAGAGAGAGGCAGAGACACAGGCAGAGGGAGAAGCAGGCTCCAGGCAAGTTGCCCAACGTGGGACTCGATCCTGGGTCCCCAGGATCACACCCTGGGTTGAAGGTGGTGCGAAACCACTGAACCACCCAGGCTGCCCCATTTTCATTCTTTCTGAGTTTATACAACATGTTTGGCTGTGGTAGCAATATGAAGTAATATCCTTCAAGATTTGAAAAACAACTTTAGACACCTTTTAAAAATAAGGTTAACTTGGACATTTCTTGTTTGCGTGATCATTTCCTGTGCTTTGATTAATGAATTTATTTCTATGACAATTATTTTTATGACTCTTTTCCAGTTATTAAGTAATATTCAAGGAAATACATAATTTTAAATTAAAAAAAGGAGCAGGGAACCATTAAGCTTCATTAAGCTTATTTTCAGTAAGACAGGTAACAATAATCTAACTCCTGATCATTAGTAAATATGCCAAAATGTAAGTTGGTGAGATGAATTTAAGCATAACATTTTTGCAGATATTAAACTTGGCCTTAATTATTGTTATTTAAAAATCTGTGGACTTTCTCCATGATAATTTCCTATGCCTGATTAAATAGAAAGAACATATTAACACTTTTCTATGTTGCATTCATTAAAATTTATCAATCTTAATGCTCTAGTAATTTCTTCACACCCATTTTTTGGAGAAATAATAACCAACAATGATAAGAACCTTCATCAGCACCTTCTATATGCTAGGCTATCAGGCCTTGTACTGAATCCTTTGTGTACATTGTCTCATTTAATCTGCCAGTAATCCTTTGATGTAAGTACTATCCTGTAATTATATTTTAATTTTTCTTAGTGATTTTAAAGACGATTATTATGAGGAATATCCTCATATTGTTTATTCTTGATATTGAAGGTTATTTGCACATTTTTTTGCTTATTTGCATCTTTGTTCATTGAATACCTGTCCAGGCAGTACTATGAGCACTGGGGATATAGCACTTACTGACGATATATTGATGAACAGAACAGACAGGGTGCCTGCCCTAACAGAGCTTATATTCTAAAGTTGTAGGACAGATACTAAACGTATAAGCAAATAATATGGTCATTCCAAGTAGTA
This sequence comes from Canis lupus familiaris, assembly GCF_011100685.1. Lineage (NCBI taxonomy): Eukaryota > Metazoa > Chordata > Mammalia > Carnivora > Canidae > Canis > Canis lupus. The sequence continues at coordinate 39,523,527 of NC_049255.1, forward strand.
GTGATTGGTAGCATGGCAACAATTGTTGGAGAAAGACCATGAGGAGTAAGGGATGAGGGGTGTAATTATGGATGAGTAGTCATGGGTGGATTATCTAAAGATGTAGCAGTTGAGCAGACACAGCAAGGATGTCTGAGTGGAAAGCAAAGGAAGAGACCCAGAGTAGGAAAGAACTTGTTATTTTCAAGAAACAAACAAAATTGGCTATTGTGACTTAAACAAGGTGAATGAGAAAGAGGATGGTATGAAATGATGTCAGAGAGTCGGACAGGAAGCCAGTCAGCAAATTGTAAATTTTAGCTTGGAGTTTGGATTTAATTTGTTAAGGACAATTATCCAAAACCTGGATTTAATTACAACTGTGTGATCTCTATCCTTGTTTCGTTGCTTTTACTCCTGACTAAGGCATATTTTACAACTCTGTGAAGTTAGAAGTTAATGTAGAGACAACTAATAAGGTGAGGTGATTTTCTTCTCTCCTGTAAAGAGATAGGCCCACCTTTTTAGCTGCTTAAGGGATTTCCATCATCACTAGATCTGAACAGGGTGAAATCCCCATTACTTTTTGTTTTAGCACATATTATTACTATTAGTACCATTATTATTAAATATGTCTTAATTTTTGCTCCTTTTGAAAATGATCTGGTTCTAGGTCAAGAACACATATATAAATATTGGGCCTCCATTCACTATTCTCTCTACATACCATTTAACTTTATGTTGCTTTGACCTCCTTCTCTCATTTTTTTTTTTTTGAAGTTAATTTCCTAATGCATTTTTAAGACTATATTTCACTCTTTATTATCTTGCCTCTCCTTCACATTTGGTACATTCCTTTTCCTATTCTTTCATTACAGATTCCTGTGTTTTTTACCTTCTTTTAAATGTGTCCAATAAAAAAAAAAAAGCGTGTCCAATAGTTCTCCAAATTTTTCTTCTGATTTCTACATTAAATCATGTTTCCTCTTCTTCACTTACAGTGAAAAAAGGTAGGTTATGTGGTTGATAGCATAGCCACATTCTTAGCATCTACATTCATATAGTATAACTGGATTCATTTTAAAGAAGAATCTTCTTACATTCAATCTGTTGGTGTTTAAACAATCTTATCCCAAGGAAAGCATTCTATACATTTTATGTATGTACTTCTACATTACAAAGATCAATATGTACTGCTTCTATGATGTTTCCCTGTATTTCCTGTATGCACGGGGAAACATAAATTTTCATAATGTAGTAGGAGTTCTCTTTCTTTTCATTTGCTCATATTCTAGGAATTATATTCCTCAAATAAATATAGAGGAAGAGATAGTAAGAAAAGCACCCTTCTTACTTTGGAAGGTAATAATCAGAGACATAGAATTGTGAGATGGTTTCTGGATAATAGATTTGATTTCTAAATCTGAATGCAGAAAAGTGGGAAAGTGGGCAACTTAGTTTGCTTTCTGCAAGTAAACCATAATGAGCTTCCAACTGATTTCATGATTAAATTCCACTAGTATTGTCTTTACAGTCTAGTAGTAGGTTGCCTGTCAGTCCTAGTTTTTTAGTATAGTAAAGTGAATTCAAAGAGATGTTAGGAACTTCTTAGTATAAGATACTGTTTTGCGGTGGTCTGCCAAGAATTTTAATTTACTTGCTAGTGATTTAATGATTAAACATTATTTTAATAATATCTGATTTATGACTTTTCCCCCTCAACTTTGTACAGTCAGCCATGAAACCTTAAAAGTATAAAACTAACATAAATATTTTAAATCTCATAACCAGGATAGCATTCTAACTGCTGTGGAATTACCATTTCTTTGACACTTTTAAATAATAAAAGATCCAGATAGCACTTAGAACCCATTCAGATAGATTTCAAAAGACTAAAGAAACTGAGAATGTACAGAAAATTCAAGAATGAATGAGGCAATGATGTCATTTGAACAGTCATAGAGAACACCTTATGGTAAAATGAATTGATTTGGTTTACTTATTTGAATATATAAAAAGACTGTCTTCCCAATGACCTTGCATTGTCTGTATCAAAATTCTAAAATGTGCTTCTATCTTTTCCCCCTTTATTTGAGTAAGTAACTATCAATGGAGACCTTATGTTAAGTACCAAATAATCTTATGGTAGAGTAGCTAATAAAGTAAATTAAAAGAATTGGACAAATTGAGGTTAATGGATTGCTGAGTTTTTATGGAAGTTTAGTAGATTTATTCATAAGCTAGAACAAGCTTCGTTTGTTTTCTCTGATTTTGTTTACAGATATTTACAACATACTAATAATATCTTTGTCAATCAAAACTAGTTTTCCATCTTATTTGCATTAGATTTCTTATTTTAAAATATAAGTGTTGACTCTGCATCATTTGCCATCAAGGAAATATAAATCAAAACCACAATGAAATACCACCTCACACCAGTGAGAATGGGGAAACTTAAGACAGAAAACAACAAATGTTGAAGAGAATGTGGAGAAAGGGGAGCCTTCTTGTGCTTTGGTGGGAATGTGAACTGGTGCAGCCACTCTGGAAAACTGTGTGGAGATTCCTCAAAGAGTTAAAAATAAACCTGCCCTACGACCCAGCAATTGCACTGCTGGGGATTTACCCCAAAGATACAGATGCAGTGAAACGCTGGGACACCTGCACCCCATTGTTTCTAGCAGCAATGTCCACAATAGCCAAACTGTGGAAGGAGCCTCGGTGTCCATCGACAGATGATGGATAAAGAAGCTGTGGTCTATGTATACAATGGAATATCACTCAACCATTAGAAATGACAAATACCCACCATTTGCTTCGACGTGGATGGAACTGGAGGGTATGATGCTGAGTGAAGTTGGTCAATTGGAGAAGGACAATCGTTATATGGTCTCATTCATTTGGGGAATATAAAAAAAGAGTGAAAGGGAATAAAGGGGAAAGGAGAGAAAATGAGTCAGAAATATCAGAGAGGGAGACAGAACATGAGAGACTCCTAACTCTGGGAAACGAACAAGGGGTAGCGGATAGGGAGGTGGGCAGAAGGTTGGGGTGACTGGGTGACGGGCACTGAGGGGGGCGCTTGACGGGATGAGCACTGGGTGTTATGCTATATGTTGGCAAATCAAACTCCAATAAAAAATATACCAAAAAAGAAACTAGAAAAAAATATATGTATTGAATATTCTATTTTCTTAAATAACTTGGTTACACATGAAGATATTCTGTCCACATTGATTCTATGTTGTTTTCTTTTCTTTATATTCTGAATATCACCTTAAATATTTTATTATAAATGCAAACCTTTATCCAACTCTGAACTCTATGGTTGTGGAGGTATTGATGGATAACTTTCCAAGTCAGGGACTTTTTTCCCCACTCTGTTACTTAAAGAAAAGAGAAGAAGGAAGGAAAGGAGGGAACGGAAGGCAGGTAGGCAGGCAGGCAAGCATGTGAATTGAGCTACGTACCTATCTACGTGCAAAAGTTGTCTAAGATGTCATTGATTTATAAATGTCTTCTATTTTTACTTCTAACAATATTTGCCACCACTATTTTATTTTCCTTCAGTAAAATCTTAGGTGAAGTGAATCTTACTTAGAGATTGTTGTCTCATCTTGCATGTAAGAATTCTATATCTATGTTAAATTCAAGTGGAATTTATTATAAATGGATTATTTGGAGTGTAATGTATAACTCTAAGACTATAGAAAATCAAGCCATAATTTGGCTTTATTTAATCAAGTGAATAGTTTTTCCTTTTTTATTTCAACCTCTCTGCCCCAGGAAACTACCAAATTGTTTCAGATAGCTTATAAATTCATTAATTTACATTGTTCAACATTTTACATTTGTAAAATAATAAATATGCATGAGCTATTGAATACATTTTAACCAATTTACTTTGAGAGCAATTCTTTTTCTTGTTTTTAGGCATATTTTAATAATGTGTAAACTTGCAGAAGGAGTACATGACATAATCAGATTATGCATTTGTTAACATACTCTGGGGGGATATGCAAATTATAGGATAAAAACCATAGACTGTAAAGTTTTAAAAATAAAAGTCATATTTCAAAAGGAAGATTCAGGGAATGCTCCTAAAATGTGAAGGGCCAAATATTATTTAAAAGTAGAAAAAACAACCAACTAAAGAGCTAAGCATAATTATATAAGTGTTAATATTTGGGAAGAGATGGGGAAGGGTAGCATAAGTTAAATTCCCATTTTTTTCCTTATACAGAGTTATCATTTTATATTATTTAATGTTTTGATAAATCTGGAATAGTGCTATGATAATAATTATTAGAAACACTGAAAGGAAGAAAAAGTATCTCTGCGAGACAAACTTGAGATACAAAGAGAAGACATAGAGGTCAATTCCTTTTCATCATAAACTCAACTGTTCTTTTCTTCTTCTTTTTTTAAGATTTTATTTATCTATCCACGAGACACACACACAAAGAGAGAGAGAGAGAGTCAGAGACACAGGCAGAGGGAGAAGCAGGCTCCATGTGGGGAGCCCAATGTGGGATTTGATCTTGGGACCCCAGGATCACGCCCTGGGCTGAAGGCAGGCACTAAACTGCTGAGCCATCCAAGGATCCCCTCAACTGTTCTTTTCATTTCTTGCCGTGTATATATACACTGTTTTTATAATAATGCTTTTTCAAGTTTATTATCTTTGGAAATTATCTCTTGTTTCATTTAAAAGACTCCAGATAGCAGAGTTGTAGGCCACCAAAAGAAGCCCAGAGAAACCCTGCGTGTGGAACCAAGTACTACAAAGAAAATTCAGGGAACTTCAGTCTTTTTTTCTTTCTTTTTTTTTTTTCCCCTCATTTACTGGTTAATTCCACAAATGTTTATGGAGTACCTATTCATGCTATACGTTATGTTGAAGCACTGGAAAACACTGTCGGCAAGACTACATAGCATATCTGCCTCATGGGGCTTCTGGTCTAGAGGAGAAGATGGACAGTCAGATAATTTCACAAATAAATGTAGAATTTTAACCTATTTACATGGCATACTAAGCACATACAGCAGGTATCTCCAACCTAGACTTGGATGAGAGAAGCAAAGTCAGGGAGCACTTTCCTGGGAAAAGGTCAATAGGTCATCTGAGGCCTCAGCTGACCTTAACTTAGAGAACTTAGCAGATGTCTCAGATACAGAACAAGTAGAATAAGTTGTCACCCTGTGACCGAAACAAACTTGGAAAATTGGAGTAAATTTAACAAGTCCTCTGCATTCTGTTTGCAGAGTGAGAGAAAGCATGTCATATGACAGAACAGGGGTAGAAAATAGTGGAACAGAGTTTATTGGCATGTTTAAGATTGTAGTCCTTAACATAAGTACAATGAGAAGCCATTGAAATGTTAGAAGGATCATATCTAGGCTTCAGAAAGGTCATTTTGGATGAAGTGTTGAAGATAAATTGTAGGAGCAGAAGAACAGAAACAGTGAAGGTGGTGGAAGACCGTGTCAATGGCATAGGAAAGGGTTGCTGGTCCCCAAGACAGAGTGACAGCAGTAGACATGAAAACAAATGCATGGAATTACCAGATACATATTGGGAAGAGAGAGCAGTATTTTCTATTAAATTCGACACAGGAGGTAGCCTACAATTCCTTTGTTTCTGGCATGTGTAAGTAGATGGATTGAGGTCATTATGCTAGAGGAGCAGCTTTGAATTATGTTCTTCCGTCATTTGTTTTGATATCGTGTGATACTCGCAGATATTCAGGAAGAGAGTTTAAGTAGTCTGTTGGCTATGGCAGCCTGGAATTCAGAGAGGTGTGTGAACTGGGGATGAAATTTTAAGTTTTGTGTATGTTGAAATTAAAGGAGTAGATATGGATGAGGTGTTTGAGAGAGAAAAAATTGCAGTGAAGTTCAAATAGACTTAAAACAGGAAACTGGGGCATTTCCAGCGTGTGATGAAAATGTATGGGGAAGAAGCTGAATAAGCAAACCAGAAGGAGAAGCGCTCATGATAAAAGACTGACTTATGGGAAGCAGTTTCTTTGGATGATGAAAAAGTGGGAGGAGGAGTGGGTGAGTAGAATACGATTGCGTCTGAAAAGCACTCACAAGCTATGATGTCCAAAAATCAGGAGCAAAAGTGGCCGAATTTAACAATTTATTCTTAAAACAACTATGTAGTATCAGTGACTCATTGGTCAGTGTTTCCGCTCAACAGCAAGAGAGCGGGTTGTCAAAGCCACTGGGAGATTAACGGTGCAGGCACTATGAGAAATTGTGGGCAAGAGGCCAGAGGTTGGTTGCAAACCCCAAGTGCAGGAGAGATCAGGGTCAGATAATGAGTTAACACGGCCAGACTGTAAAAGACTACAGGAGTTCTGTAAACATGGGTTTATGACAGCAAGTCTCTTCCACGTGCCCAAGGCTGTGCTCTGCTCACAGGCTTTCTGAATCCTGCTACTGGCACATGTTATTCGACTATCTGAATTCAGCATTTTCCTTGTAATAAACCAGATTTAACTTGTGCTTTAAGTCGATATCTAAACAAGTGTTAGAATATTCTTTAGTAATTTATAGCCTTTTTTTTTTTTATCTTCTGGCTAAAGATGACCAGAAGAGATTGTGATATCATTTTGTTGTATTGAATTTTACATTGCTCTAAGTAAGCAAGACATTCGATGGGTGAGTAGATGTTGGGGATTTATTAAATGAGGCTTTATTATAAGGAAAGTTTTTAATGTATGTCACATGATAAAAGAGGAAAAAATAAACTTTTGGTATTTGGATAGCTGTTCACTAAAGAATGATTCAACCAAGCAGAGTGGTAGTCTTGCTTGTTATCTGTAGGTAATCTCTTAGATATTAATTATTCTTTCCAAGAAATGAGGTATTTTTTAAATATCCCATTGGTTGGCATTGTCATTATTAAACATAAGAATATATGAAGAAAAATTTCCACAGATGGTGTTGTGAATATTCCTTTTGATGAGTCAGTTTCTTCATTACATAAGGCTTAAATGAGTGCTTATCTCAAAAAACAGAGGGGAAAATAAAGGCCCAAAATTAAATATTGAAAAAATGTTTTTATTTTTTCTTTTGTCAAATTCTTTAGAAACTTCAGCCATTGATGAAATTCTCCCACTGATCATTTCAAGTAGTTTGGGACATTCTGGGTCACTGCTTAATTCCTGGTATGCCTAGTAGTCAAATGATTAATTTTTAATTAAAAAACCCAAACATGTGGTATATACTAATTTTTACGGTACGATCGCTGACCGAAATAAAACTTGCCTTTTAGAAAATTAGCCTGATGCAAAGAGAGCCTCCAACTATACTCAGGCAAGCTGTCCCAGAGGTCATAGAACAGAGTCTTGAAAACCGAATTAAATTGCTTAATCACATGGCTTATTCAGTCAATTTAAAACACATAGTGGGGACAGGAGAGGATAGGTTAACACATGTATGAGAAGGAACAGGCAGCGAGGAAAGACCACGTCTAGGTGCTGAGGTACACGATGTCCGGAGAGTCTTCCTTTCAGCGTTTCTAACGTTTCAATGAAGTCCACAGATGTGGTTTTGAGCAAGCAGGTCCACAGAGGGAGACGTACTCCAGCCCAATAACAGACATTTGTTCACTAGGAAAGAAAGGGAAAAGTATGCCTGGTTAAGAGCTGTGACTTCAGTTAGTCTATTCAATTAAGCTTTGATTTACATGCCTTGGGCAGAGGACATGCAGAACCAGAATCCTGGTCAGAAGGGGCTGGTAGGATGAAGGCCTAATGAACGTTAAATGCTTGTGTATTTTTAGTGTATGAGCATAGGGTGCACAGCGCCTTATGTGTATCTAGTACCTCTTACATATTGGATCTCTCTTGGTCCCTCCACCTTTTTTCTACCTGTGTCTAATGTACACATGACCTACTTATCTGTACTTAACATACCTTGGAACATTTTGCTTATGTGTTCTTTTTTTTTTTTTTTTTTTTTGCTTATGTTTTCTGAACAAAAACATAGATGTCCTCTTTGAAGTAAAATTGAATATTTCCAAAGCAGAGCCTTTTCCAAAACTTAAAGCCAAAAGTCTTCTCTTTATTATGTGTCAGAAATATTGGTACAGATTTCAGTCAAAAGTACATTATTCAAAAGTGACTTCGGAAGGTGTTAACGTTTCTTCAATCCTGTCGATAGTTGCAGATGTATCAAAAGAGCGAACGTTAAAGTAGTCTTGATTTTAGAGCAGATCCAAGTTCAAAATTAGTGAAGGTAAAGAGTCTATAGAGTTAGAAGATTTATATGTATATAAAGGTATGCAAGAAAATGCTTACTGTTCACTTGGCTAAGAAAGAAAGTCATGGGAAAACTTAGAGATTGAATATTGATGAGTTCTTTTGGGACAGTGAGTAAATTTAGAACAAATGATGAAGGTTAAAACTGATCAAAAGGAAGCACTTTTAAGTAGAAAAGTTTCCTTATGGGATTACAACTATAAAGTAGACTTTTCCTTCTTGACTTTCCTCTTGGACTTTTCCTCTCCAGGTGTCCGTAAACCTAGGTCTATACACCCATGTTTACACACACACGTAGTTTGAATGATAAGATAAAATGAAAAGCACCATTTAACATTGCTAACAGCAAAACAGCTCCACCACGATTTATACAGAAAATATAGAATGTAAGAAAATAATTAACATAATGGGAAATGCTAAGACTAAAACAAACGGAAGACTAAACGACACCCTCACAAAGCAGTAACTCGTATAATGATATCCAGCCTTGAAATAGCCTTATAAAACTAGCAAAATAGTGCAACATAATACAAAACTAAAGGAAAAAACCCTCAACACCAAATTCTGGTAAAGTTGTTTTAAGATGTGTACACTAAACCAGGGGCTCCTGGGAGGCGCAGTTGGTTAAGCACCCAACTCTTGTCATGATCTCAGGGTCTTGAGATGAAGCCCCACTTCAGGCTTCTTGCTCAGCTCACAGTATCCAAGGCCTTAGAGTCTCTCTCCCTCTGCGCCTCCCACTCATGCACGTGCACTGCGAGTGTGCTCTCTCTCCCTCTCAAAAAAAAAAAAAAAAATCTAATAATAATAATAAAAAAATAACAATAAAAAATAAAAAATAAAAAAAATAAATCTTAAAATGAATAAAATGTGGACCCTACATCAATGTTATGCTCATTATATATAAAGGCAACCCTTTTAGAATACTAAAGATAAAGCAATGCATTGCAAGAAACATAAAGATGTTTATACCCTTAGGAAAATAATTCTGAATAGAAATATATTTCAAATAAACACATCAGTAAATACAGAGATATCGTACAAAAATATTTTTTCCAATGATTTTCTAAAATGGCATGTAAACTGGAACAGAATTTTAGTGCTTGAGCAATGGAGTAATATGTGCAATAGAATATTGTGGTGAAAAATAGAAAATGGTGCAGATGCAGGTTTTTTTAAAGTATATATGTGTGAGATTTTTCCCTAAGCACCAGTTCTCACAATTAGCTATAGCAAAATTAATTTTGAAACATGATTTGCACCTGAAGCCTGCATTCGGTTGTCATCGAACCAGCGGTTGGTTACTGGAGACACCTTTGTGTAAAGTAGCATCGGACTGTATCCTAACAATTAACAATAAAGGTTTCATAATATTGGAGGTATTGTGCTAGTTTCAAGACTATTGATTGCTTAGGGGAAGGAAGGCCTCATTTCCTTTTGTAAAAACTTAGATGTGACAAAATGCTAGATTTTCACAGTGATGTTTGGGTTTCATAACTGCATACAGATAGTTATTTATTAAACTCAAGAACAAGGTTATTGCTGGCATGAAAACTACTCCCAAGTCTCCCTTCTCCGTTCAAGCAGTTCTTATTAGATAATTTTTTTTAAAGAATATCTTCAGGCTTTAGTGATGCAGGAGAGAATGTGTTAAATGAGATGACCACAGAAATACCATGTGAAAACTCTGCTGTGACTCAGTGATACATCAACGTAAACGGGTGATAATATGTGAAAACAAAGGAGAATGTGTCATGTTATCTTTGAGATCTAAAAAGATTTAAAAATGTAAAGTCGAGGGGGAAGTCGGTGTTAGGTGGACTGTACAGGGTGCTAAACAAATATTTCAGGATATATTAAGTAACAAAAACCTTCAGAAATCCAGTTACAATTGGAACCTCGCTGAATAATGAATGTCAGTTAAGAAGTTTCGCCAGAAAACCGGCAGGCTGAGGCAGACTGTAGAGGAAAACAGAAAAGTAGTCTATCCAGCCACCAAAACTGTCCAAACCATGATGGTTTCTAAAATGTCCAACAGAGAGTACTAACTCCTTTTTATGAGACAAGGCAATGTAAACTGAGATGCATCCGCTCAAGTAATTACTCAGAAGCAGAAGAGAATAAATAATTATTGAAGTAATTCTGAGAGTGGACATAATTAGCACCATTAATCATTGGCCATAAATTATTTAATTCAATAATCCTGGAAGAAAAATTAGTATCATAGTCACTTTTGCATTTAAAACTCATCATCATAATGCTGTCAGCTAGAATATATGATGCCTCCAATTTTTTTTTTTTTCCTTTAAAAACTGTTTTGGTTCAATTAATATTGTGAGGATACATTAAGTTCTACTGAGTAGGATAATGAGTTTAAGAAAGCCAATTCGGTAATTATCTCAGTTCTAGAATTTCTATTAGACATAAACCCATTAGCTCTCCACACACCCACAGAAGCTCAAACTCATTGACACTATCATTTAGAAAATTCTAAATTGAGTATTGAAATAAGGAAGAGGGAACATATGTAGAATGAGATTATAGCATCAGTTCTTTAGAACTTTAGAGCTATCGGACAGGAAAAAAAATTAACTGTATAGTGTGTAATATGTATCTAGCTTTACCTGTTTTCAAAAATCCTGATGTTTACTACTAATAGCCTATCCCCACTGTGACGGGACAAGAACACCTGCGTATTCAAAGCCAGTGTAGAGGGGAATACTTTTAACTTTGATCGTCTACCTCTTAGTTTTGCTTAGGGCCCTGCAAATTAGAATGACACAAAATAGATTAACAAGAGGAATACGTGGTTTGAGGGGATGGATGAAGTAGGTGAAGGAGATTAAGAGCCTGGGTGGTGAAGTTGGCTGAACACCCAACTCTTGGTTTGGGCTCAGGTGTGATCTCCAGGTAGTCTAGGATGGCGCCCTGTGTGGGCTCCGAGCTCAGTGTGGACTCGTTTGGGATTCTCTCTCTCTCTCTCTCTCTATCTCTCTATCTCTCTCTCTAATCCTGAACAAAAATAGTACTTATGATGAGCACTGAGTAATGTATAGGATCGTCAAATTGTTCTGTACACCTGAAGCCAATATAACACTGTGTTAATTATACTTGAATTTAAGAAGTAAATTTAAAAAGAGGAAAAACAGAAGTTTATTACCACATGCATCATGCCTACATGTAGGAGTGACAAGTTACTCAAAAGGGTAGTTAGAATTTGGAATTCTATAGCATTTTAACAAAAGAACAATAAATTTGTAGACGAGTTGACAAAGGAAAAAGGCCGAGTTTCTAGAGGTGCCACATTGCGGGAGGGTAAATACATGGAGGAACCAGTGAAAGACAAGGGCTAGCTAGCAAAGCTCATTATGTAGATTCTTCTGGTGACTTCTTGGGCTGAGAAAGATCTTGAGTTGCTCCTGGTGATTGACTTTTACCTTTGATAAAGACGGGAGAGAGGACACCTCTACAAATTTATGTCTGGCTTTTAGGCAAATAGGGGGAGGGCAGAGAACTTTTCTTGTATCTGCTGCTCAATTGCATTCAACTCAAAATAATCTTTATGCCAAAGTAGCATAATTTGGAATGGCATGTTCTGCTACCCTTCTCCAGCTATGGAAAAAAGTTTCTTGCCTTATGGTCTCCTGAGCCTGTTAATGCAGATCCACCTAATGGATGAACCAGAATATTTGGAAAGCCTCAGACCCGTGGTTGATCTGTATCAGGAATGGTGGGGATTTATGGTGAAGGGAACTAAACTAGATGGGAGGGTAAGAGGGGAGACGAGAAAGGGTGTTGGAGGTCTGTACTGGTTGGGTTTAGGAAGACTTGGGGAAATCAGGGGAGGTGGAGAGCTGAAGTGTATGAGACAAGAAAAGGGAAATAAATGAAGAACATATCCAAATGCATTTTGGAGATTATGAATAAAATTTACCTTTCCGATTTTGGGAAGGTTTTAGTAAATATTGAATTTATTTATTTATTTTGTCCGTTGAACACCACACTTTAAATAGGTGGGCCTCAAGGCAGGAGCAAGAACCCTTTACTGGGTAATATGTACACATTTCCAATGTGAAGCATCTGTTGAATTACTTAGCCAAATTAAGAAAAAAAAAAGTTTCTCTTTTGTCAGGTTATTGTCCAATGCATGGCTTTGGATTCAACATAAGTTCTCGTATAGGTAATACATGGCTGGGTTGTATTTCTAAAGTGTGTTGAATGTAGACGCTCTTCATAGTGTTCCTATAAGCGGGAACTTTATGAGATTGAGTGGTAAGTTGCATTTTTCTTCCTCTGAGCAATGCAGAGCCTAAAAAGAAGTATAAAGTCTATAATGTTGCGTATAATCTTCCCCTGGAAGATGGCGTGCCAGCATTTATTGTGAATTTAGAAGTGATTGATACAGAATAGCCTAATTGGTGCTGGTTGATGAGAAGCAGTTGGGGTCAATAACAGTGAAGTTCAAAGTCGAGAGGGCAGGTAATGGAAGGAAGAGGAATGCAGATCTGAGTAGTCTATTTTTCCCACTTGGTTTAATATTGCTTTGAAAAAGAGATTTTACAATAGTTCAGCTTTAGGCACTCCAATGTTACAGTGTTGTAGCTTGTGTTAAGAATCAAAGACACTTGAATTTTTGCACTGCAGGGAGCAATGGCAGGTAACTGAAGGCCTACCTGTCCCAGTTCACCTGTAGTAAATGGGCTGAACCTTAACATCTCTAGTGATCACCATTTTTTTTTTTTATTTTGCTTTAAAAGATTTGAAGTCACAGATGCACAGAGAGATTAAATAATTTATTCTAGTTCACACAGCTGCTCAGTGTCAGAGCTGTGTTTCAGACCCAAACATTCTAGTTTCACGGTGAATTCTCATAACCATCATACATATTGCTCCGGGGACCAAAGAACTCACTGGGGGACAGGCCAGCTCTGCTCACGCAGTCTTCTCCTCAGTTCCATGCGAAGAGGGTTCTTGAAATTCTTGTCTTGAAGGGGGCACGTGAATTGAATTAGACGCATCCTGGAAACAGGTCAGTGTGGCAAGTATTCCAGGAACTCAGTTACATGTCCTCTGTTTCATATTTCTCAATAAAATAAGATAAAATAAAGCAAACAAATCCAGAAAGCCTAAAGGCAGGTTAAATTGTGCAGTGATTCTCTAGGAATCATCATGCCTTGGAAAGCTCCTGGAGAAAATTATCCAGTTGTTGCCTTCTTCCCGTATATAATGCAGAATCTTAAGCAAATGTGCCAGTCTCAGGTGACATTCATTCTTTTTTTTTTTGGTGACATTCATTCTGATTCAAGTATATTCTTAAATGTACTTGAAGAAGGCTATGAAACAAAATAATGTAAAAATAATGTTCCCATTTTGTCCTTCTGTGCCTTCTCCAGATGTTTTTTTGTTTGTTTTTTCTGTTTGTTTTATCATTGGTTTATTTTCTTTTCTCATGATGATATGGATTTTTTTTTTCCATTATAATCTGGTATTTTTAAGAATTTGCTACCAATTTTATAATATATAGAAATATGAAAAAAAACAAACAAACATTATGGGTCCCAAGGGAAGGAAAACAAAACTCACCTTGGTTGTTAAGAGATAAGGGAGGATTATAAGCTACCTCACAGAGGAGGTAATATTTCCAAATGTCCAATTAAAGAAAAAAAAAGATGAAGTAACAAAACGTGTAGTTATGGTAAGCCCTCCCAGACCTAATTGTACACAACCACTGTGAGCCAGGCAAGAGCCATTTGAAAACTTAAAAAAGAAAAATATTTTGAATTTTTTTCATGGGAGTTAAGGAATGGAGTAGACATTCCAGGCCTTGAGTTACTCATGTACAAAATCCAGACATTGGCCTACCCCTGGGAATGCCTTTCAACCAAGGCTCCTCATCAGCACTGCTCACGGAGCCTTATAAAGACCCAAATGCCTGGGACGGATGGGGGCTCAGTCGGTTAAGCATCCGACTCTTGCTTTCATCTCAGGCCATGGTCTCAAGGTCATAAGACAGACTCCTGAGTGGGTTCAATGCTCAGTGAGGAGTCTGCTTGAGATTCTCTCTCTCCCCGTCCCTCTGTCCCTATGTCCCCGCTAATGCACACTTGCTCTCTCTCTCTCTCTCTAAAATAAATAAAATCTTTTAAGAAAAGATCCAATTGCCAGCATTTAGATTATTCGTGAGCTTTCTTAGAGCTTTACTCTCGTTAAAATAGAAATACCCATCTTCTGAAGTACTTGCCTGTACAGGGGAGGACAACAGAAACAGGACTCTTCGGTTTTAGTTTCAGTGCCCAGGGTCTGTGAACCAAACTGATAAGAGGCAGGCTGATGGGAGGAAAGGTGTATTTTGTATGCACATAGGACTCGCACAGAAAAGAAGTAAAAAAAAAAATCTGAAGGTGAGGTTAAATCTGGAGGCTTCTATATGATTTTAACAGACCAATACGTTGTGAAGTAACTAGGCAAAGGTCCAGATATGTGGATTTCTTGGGATGGTAAATTGTGGGAAGGTAAATGGGGGAAACCCATGCAAGAAAAGGGTTATTAAATGAGATTTATTACGTAGATCCAAGTTGGTTATTAGGAATCAGCCTCCTCTTCCTGGTATAGGAAAGGGGGACACCTTTGCAAGTGAAAATTGTATTTTATCTTTACAAAAGAAAATGTATACCTTGCTTTTAGACAGAAAGGAGCAGGGCAGAGAGTTAATTGCCTCTGGCTCAAAACAATACTTATGTCAAAATAGCCTATTTTGGTGTGATGTATTCTGATCCCCTTCACCTGATTCTTAGCTCTTCTGTTTGTTTTAGCCTCATTACAGCTCCAGGGAGGGGAGTGCTTTTCATGTTCTGGCTTTGCCGGGAGAACTTGTTGGATATACCCTTTGGGGACTTGAACTTAAATTTCTGTCTACGTAAACTGTTACAGAGTAGAGTACAGTGTTGTGGACGATTACAACCTCGCTTTAAGATTGTTGAGTGTTTCAGAGTTGAGATATTCCTTAAAGCAAGGTAAGGTAATGGATGTACAGTAATGGTCAACATGTGTTTTAATGTGGATATCCTTTTGGAATAGATAATCAATGAATTCCAAATGTCAACACTTCCATGAATAGCCGCAGTTAACACAAGACTTTTGAAAGCATTTTTGAAAGCATAATTATTTCAGAAGTTAGCGTATGCTCAAGTTCTAATGCCCATATTGGAAAAGCATTGTAAAGTTAAACACCTCCTCTTTCTCAAGTTGAACATTACGTGCTTGGACAATATGATTTCTTAAAATTCCTTTAGGTTTTAATATTCCAGTTTGTCTCTTTAAGGAAGGAATTACAAAGCAAGGGTGAATCGGTGAAAGATCTGGAAGAAAGCCCTGGTGAATACGTTCAGCACCTTGATTGTGATGATAGTATCACAGGCTGATGCTTATGCCCAAACTTACTGAGTTGTATGCGTTCGATGTGTGCATTTTTTTGTGTGTCAGTTTTTGCCTCAATATAGCTTAAAAAAATCAGTGGAAGACCTTTGATAAGATGCCAAATATTACCACTCATTTCTAATGTATGTGCTTGCCTGTCCACATCCCACATATAAAGGTGACTAATTTTTTTATTCATAACAAATTAAAAGTAGAAATTTTCTGATCAGATTTTTAAATTTTTAAAAATATTAATTAAATTCAATTAACTAACATATGATGAATTATTGGTTTCTGAGGTAGAGATTCACCAGTCTTATAGAAAGGTTTTAAATATTTAATAAGAAATTCCAGTATAGTTAGGGAAAAATATGGGATAGATTATGCTTTGTTACATCTTAGCATCTGTTAGCTTTCCTTGCAGAGTAAAATAAATTATATTTTCAAAATATCAAGAACATTTTTAAAAGCATATTTTCTTATATAATTTTGTATCTATTGTTATTGCTTGAGTGCATATACAGTTCAGATAGAGGCAACACTTCCATGTAAAACCCATTTCCTGGGGTGGATAAAGTGGTTATGAATACTAAATACCAAGTGATAGGGGGTTTACCTTTACAGTAGGTCTCAAGGTGTAGTTCGTAAAGCAATAGCATAATTACTTGGGAACTTATTCAATGAATAAACTCTCAGGCCCCACCCCAGAACTACTGAATCAGAGCTTTGGATGTGGGGGCTGGAAATCTATATTTTAATATACCTTCCAGGTAATTATGATGCACACTAACATTAAAGATGAATGAGGAACAGGGAATGGGCCAAGTCCATTTCCTGGTATTTGTTACCCACTGGAATGTATTTGAAGCCTAGGAGATCTGAATGGGTAGAGCAGAAACATTTTCGTTTTGTTTTGTTTTGTTTTGTTTTTTTCCCTTCAAATCATCCTTTTATATCCATAGTTAGAATGTGAGGATATAACTTCCGTTTTCTCCTCTATTAACTCTAGGGCTCTTGTTTGATTTTTTTTTTCCTCTTGCTTGATTTTATTTGAAAGAATTTTATATGTTGGGAAGGAATACACAGAAGTTCAAACAAATGAAAATACAGAATTGAAGCAAACATTTGAAGTAACCCTGGGATAGGCACACCCTAAAGTCACAGTATCACTCACTCATTCATTTGCTTCTAAATGCGAGTTAGAATCATGATAAATATTATGAAAAAAAAAAACAAAACAAAAGCAGAGCAAGAGGGTAGAGAGGGAGTGTGTGTGTGTCTGTGTGTGTATGGAAGGTGGATATGTGTTGCTATTGAATTATTGAGGATGACTTTGATAGAGAAGGAAACATGCGGGGAAAAACAGAGGAATGAGTGAGTGACCTACTGATAGTTGAAAGTAAGCATTGCTGGGCCTGGGGTAGCAAATTCAAACACTGTGGGGCAGGAGCTTGTCTGCTGTGGTAGAGGAATAGCAAAAGGTCAAGGGAGGCTGGAGAAAGGTGAACAAGTGATAGGGAATAAGGTCAGAGTGGGAAGGATGCCCCTTATCACGGGCCATGGTGAGGACTAGAGATTTGTACTGCATGCCATTTAACCTCTGTAACTCTGTAAAATGAAGGGTTCATGTAGATGATTTTTAAGATTCCTTCTAACACTAAACTATTTAAAGATTTGAATCTGAGTTGAGTAGGGCAGGAAGCTAGGAATAAATAAAAAGGCAGCAAATCATGTCTTTGACCGTATGGAGTTATGAGTACCGAAGAAAAAATCCAAAATATTTTGTGATTAAGTCTTTACAGAAGGCAAGATGGAGAAGGTTATTAGTTGAGGATTATACCTTAAAACTTGTTTTGTGTAAGATGCATGGAATGAGTAATTTTGAAAGAGTTCCAATATACCTGCATTAAACTACAGTGGTTCTTTCCTCCTCCAATCTATATATACCACTGCCCTTCGGTTAATCTACCTTTTTAAAGTAGCAGAATAACCTTACACAGACTGCTTCTTATTGAGGAAATATAATTAAAAACAAAATCCGCTGCCAACCTAGAAATCCTCTCTACAAAGACAGAAAGAAAACTATTTTATTATTAAATAAGCGTTAAACCAAAATGTGATGTGCATCACAGGCAATCTGCTAAAGAGATTGCAAAGACAGAAATAAATTTTATCCTTTTATGTAGCTGAGCAGATACCGCACATTGCAGACATTGGCTCGGGGTGAACAATCTTTAGTGCTCAGGAAGAGGACTTGATTGTCACACATAGCTCATCCTAAAGTCACCTGCTACTTGGGGTGGCCACCTGTGTTTGCTAATCACTTGTATCCAAAGGGAAAATATATTTCCCATATCTTTATGACAAGAGATAGATTTGCGGCACGAACCAGACACCAGCTGAGGTTAGCCTGCTTTCCTCTCATAGAAATTGGGTGATGGGGATGTTTCCTTTCCTGATGATCGCATTTCAAAAACAGTTCCAGGTCCTTGAGCAAAACATCCCAGGATCATAAAACTCGCTAATTTGGCTTTTTAAAAGATTGACGTACATTTCAAAGGGACGGGAAAATAATTCACAATTATAAATTTTATAAAGGTGAGCATTCTTTTTTTTTTTTTTTTTTAAGATTTTATTCATTTGAGAGAGTGAGACAGAGTGAGAGAGAGTGAGAAAAAGCACAAATGGTGGGAAGGGGTAGAGGGAGAGGGAGAAACAGACTTCCCACTCAGTGGGAGCCTGGCGAAGGGCTGGATCCCAGGATCCTGAGGTCATGACCTGAGCTGAAGGCAGACGCTTAACTGACTGAGCCACCCAGGTGCCCCTAAAGGTAATATTCTAAGAAAAGGGAGAGGGAAGTCTCCTTCCATTTTTATACCAGGGGAATTTTTTTCTTCTTTTTAATTTGTGTTGGCCTTCATACTTTTAATGGCAGAATAGTATGGAAAGGCCAACCACGGCCACTTAAACAGCTGAGTGTCTACTAACTAACCCCATCTTTCTTATGAGTTTAGGAGCATGCTTGTAATTTTAGACAGACACCGAGGTGATTCTTTTGCAACCTCTAGTTTGGGGGTAATTATCCAGCATCCAGCTAATACGCAGAGGTAGACTAACTACTGTAAGGGTGCAGAGAAGTCAATAGATTCACTAGATATTTAGAAAGTGAAATCTACTCGACTTGGAGATTGATTGGATGTAAAGGGTGAGGAAAAGTCATAGATCAAATGATGATGCCATTTCTGATTTGGTTGCTAAGAGCACAGCAGAGCCACTTCATCATATGGAAACAGTAGAAGAGGGACAGGTTCAGTAAGGGGAGGAGTAAAGTAGAAAAATAAGATGAGCTTCAAATAGTTGGTGTGAAAGTTCTGCAGGACATACAAATAAGTGTACAGATGTGAGGATGGTCCCTGTGACTCCTTTCTACCCAACGGGGTCTATAGTTTAAATAGACTATTGTGTTAACTTTACCCCCATCACTTCCCTGGTCCCTCAGTCTCTCTGCTCCCAACAAGTAGCCCTGCTTCCCGAAGTTGGCTATATTATTGAATACGATCGTAGCAATGCAATATATTTTCCTATTAAACAAAAGGATAAGTCCTCCTAGAACAAATATCTGCCATGAAGTTTGTTTGCTTGCTTTCATACAACAGCTGAGATACATGTGAAGATGAATCCCATTGGTACTTAGGTGTTGATCAAGAAGAGGCAGTGAAACTAATCTGGGGTATAAGGGGCTGGCGTTCAAGAGACAGAGTCCACAGAAGCCCAGAGTGTGCTGGAGTTGCAAGTGGAGAGTGCAGGCTTACACAGGCAAACACCACGAGGTCACGTAACCTGTTCCGAAAGTCTTATGATTGGTGCTGACTCCAAGCGAGAGTTTAAGCTGACGATGGGATACGGGATTAGCTATTTAGCTAACCGGTGTTACGTTACCTCAATTTCGGTGCAGAGTAGAAGGATGCGTTCCCGGCCTTGGTCAAATTGCAAGGAACAAAAGTCAGGTTTGAGGTCTTCTAAGAATTGAAACAGGAGAGGGGCTTAGGCCCTCCTTCCTCAGTGTCCTTGCAGCTCTGTTTCAAATGACTCTCTTGGCAACATTTACTTCGTTCTGAACCTTCTTTCACACAGGGACGGTGACCCACACGGTTGAAAGCGCAATGAAATTCTGGATAATGAGTGAATTAATAAGTCTTGGTAACACACTCATCCAGCAATTTGTTTTGTGGCATCTTTGCGGCTTGATCCTTTCCCTGAGTGTGGTGACAATGATCAGAGCAGCTTGGTTAAAATTCTTGTTGGCAAATACCATCCGCTCAAGTGAAGAAATTGCAAACCCATTGTCAGAAACGATATCTGACAATTCACATGATAAAATAACTGGCCTTCAGCCTGGACTCTTTTAGAACAGCAAGAATGACTAGTTCCTCAGGACTTCGGGTTTGTTTTGTTTGTTTGTCTTTCTTTCTTTGATTGTTTAGTTATTACAGGAAAACTGCAAGAAACATAGTCCTTAGAAAAATATGTTACCTTGTAATATTCAGTTTAAAACCAAATCTAATCCATAGAGGTGCTTTGGTCGACTGTCAATCTGTTGGTATTGTTTTGTCTTTGTTGTTTTGAAACTGAATTTAAATGTGGTAGGGGGTTGGATTTGAGTTGCCAGGGCCTCACCATTTCTGTTAGTTCCACAGAGGCCTTGATTCACACATTTTATTTTCAGTTGGCACCACAAGCCTTTGAGTCTATGATTCCCATTTTTTTTTAAATTTATTTATTCATGAGAGACACAGAGAGAGGCAGAGACACAGGCAGAGGGAGAAGCAGGCTCCACGCAGGGAGCCCGATGCAGTACTCAATCCCAGGACCCCAGGATCATGCCCTGAGCCGATGCTAAACCTCTAAGCCACCCAGGTGCCTCTATAATTCCCATTTCTAACAATAACAAAACATAAGTCACTGTTGATCCACAGCTACTGTAATTTTTAGGAGGGTGGATCTTAAGAGCTCAGAAAAAATCTTATAAAATCACATCATATAACATAACAGGACTTCTTTTGTTAAGAGTGATATTCTTTTCTGGTATTTTTAGATAATTTTATTCCCATACTAAAAACAAAGCAAAGACCTAGGATCATCCATCTTGTGGATAAATATGAGGAAATAGTAAAAATACTTACTATATTTCTTAGAACTTAAACACATTGAAGTCATCCTCTGACCAAACCCCTTGTTTTGCACCCAAGGAAGAGAGATTTCCTGGTGGGGATAAATCCTGAGACAGATAAAATCGACTGGAAAGTATTTGGGGGTTGGCAACGTCAGACTTTCATTTTGTGGAATATGAAAGAACATGGGGTCTGTCCTAGGGAACTAAAGTGATACTTCCGATATGCGATGGCCAGCTGCAAGATACTGGGGATCAACGGTCACTTATGTTTTGTTGTTGTTTTGCATCGATAAGGTTAGGCCCACCTAAAGACAAGCCTTTTTTTTTTTTTTTTTTTTTTTTAAAGATTTTATTTATTTATTCATGATAGTCACACAGAGAGAGACAGAGAGGCAGAGACACAGGCAGAGGGAGAAGCAGGCTCCATGCACCGGGAGCCCGATGTGGGATTCGATCCCGGGTCTCCAGGATCACGCCCCGGGCCAAAGGCAGGCGCCAAACCGCTGCGCCACCCAGGGATCCCAAGACAAGCCTTTTATGGATTCCTTCTTCTCATGTTCATGCTCTTTACATTTAGGCTCACCCCCTACACACACCTAGACCACAGAGGAGTATGCTTGCATATGTCACACAGATACGTGCACACAGGTAGGTCGTGTTGCAATAGTCGTGGCGATTGGTGTGAGGGTGATTAATGTTTGAATCTACAGTTGCAAGTACGAAGTGAACCAACTCTAGCTATGATAGAAGCATATTTCTACCTTGACCTTTCCCACAGACGGAGCTCAATATACAAAATATCTGATATAATAAACATATTTATAAACATATAAATATGTTTATCAGTTTTATATTTGTATATTACGCTTATATATTTATATATAAATACGTTTATGTGTTTTATAAACATATAAATATGTATAAACATATCTTTATACATTTCTGCTGCTTAAAAAAAGAAGGATTAGCGGATCAGCAGCTGAATCTTTTTAATGGCACCTGTGCCAATGACAGGGTATCAGGGAAAGTGCCACATTTGTAGGAGATATAAGTCTGTCCTTGGTTCTGTGATGGGTAAAAACAGAATGTGCTGACTAAGAGACCTGAGCCACCTCATGAGGACATGGTACCTTATTCAGACCTGTGATGAGTTTTAGTAGGTAATGATTTTTGAAACATTTGCCAGACTGGTTTTGAACTCTGTCCGACATTTAAGGCCAGAAAGCTTCACCTTTTGTAGTCAAAGGCTTGTGGCAGAAGAAAAAGTGTGCGTAGGTAGGTTATTTCTTGAATATATGCTGCTCTCCAGTTCCTTTACCACCTTTAGGACTCAGGATCAAGCTGCTGAATCAACTCTGAACATGCTCTGAAATATTGTTTGTAAAAATTAACAGTGATAGAACAATTAGCATGTGATAGAAATAGATTATTATTATTTCTAGCAGTTTTCTGGGATTATTCTTCACATGACATATTGCTAAGGCACTGGTGCTTCCAACGCTTTAAGCACCCTGAATACCTTATAGTTAGGAAATGGGAGATGAATAAAGTTCTCAATATTAATGAATTTCTTTTCATATATTCTTTCTGGAACAGTGATACGCGTATTAAATGATTCACTCCCCTTTCTCCGTACACTGTTGTAAGCGCTGATCCATGGCAGATACATGTTATACATACTAAAAACACATATTAAAATATACATATTGAAAAGTTACCTTTAGGCAAGAAAATTATAAAACATGTCGCCAAACGTACAGGGCAACACAGGTCCAATTTCTCAACACTGGCAGGAAGGGAAGTCCTTGCTACTCCTACCTCAAAATCGTTTTGTTTCTGTCTTTCAATAGCTCATCATTCTATTTGATGTATGTTTTATACTCTTAAAAATATTACATTTCTTATTTTTCAGAGTAAATGACCAACATTTCACTAGCATTTTCCAGTAGACCTATTTTCTAATTTTGTCTATTTTCATACCTCTCATCTCAGGGAGAAAAAACATCCAAGTAATTCAGTTTACCGTCATCCATACCCAAATACTGCTTAATGCTCCTCTGCTATTAGATTCTTACTTTTGTATAATATTTTGTAGAATATAGCATAATATGCTATATTCTTACTTTTGTACAATATTGTATACATTTTTGGATTTGTAGAGTGGAAGTTGTAGAAACACGGACTTGTAATCTCGTTCACATTCAAATATTATGATCTCTTTCACATTCAAACATTAATTTTTATGGAGAATTATTTTTCTGTCCCAGTTTTTTCTCCTTCTTACCCCTGCAACCATGCATATAATGAAGAGCATAAAGGACACTCATATGAAGTGTAAAGATCACTAAATGTTTCATGTTTATAGCACTGTGATAATTAGGTTTAGATATAGAACATTTCCACCATCTCCCAAATTTCCAACCCCATTTTTGCACCTTATACTTCTAGAAATGTCTGGTTACTTGACCGCAGTCTCCATGATGGCATATAGCTTGACTTGCATCACTACTGTAGCGTAAGCATCTAGCTAGAATATGATAATTACTCAACACACTTTTCCTTTTTTTTTATGAGAAAGAAAAATTCTCTGATAGGTAATACTGAAATGAAAAATAACCACTGTGGTATAAAAGTATGCATTTTCTCAAAGATCTCAGACTTTCTTTCATTTCAGAAGAACAAAATGCCCCGTCACCGGACCAATTACTACTGCTTGTTATAATGCAAAACAGAATCTTCTCTCAGTTTAGAAATTTTATACTGGGGCAGTTTTCTGGGATTATTCCTCACATGACATATTGCTAAGGCACTTGTGCTTCCAAAGCTTTCAGCACCCTGAATACCTTATAGTTAGGAAATGGGAAATGAAAAAAGCTCTCAATATTAATGAATTTCTTTTCATATATTCTTTCTGGAACAGTGATATGTGTATTAAAATGATTAATAGGCAGAGAACCACCTGAGTGGACACTTAGGGCCGGGAGTGGTGGGGAGGAGTTCAGCCCAGAGTTAACTGAGCATGTGGAGGGTGAGAGTAACCTGACCGGCGCTCACAATCCAGAAGTCCCCTAGGCTCACTCTACTCCCTCAGCTCCTACCACCTTGCAGTCACTCTTAGTGATTCCAACTGCTCCGGAAGTCCTCAGTTTGTTTTCTCCATCTCCACCGTGTCTGTGCTGGTGAAAGCCCGCATTTATTCTCACCTACTAACAGCCTCCTAAATCGTCTTACCGCTTCCTCCCTTATAACTTCTAGTAGAGGCTGGTATATTATAAATGAACTTTGAAACCCCCAAATCTGAACATGCTACACTCTTCTACATGAAACTTTAGTGCTGTTGTTGTTCTTTAAAATTTACATAAATGAGGGCACCTGGGTGGCTCAGTCGATTAAGCATCCGACTCTTGATTTTGGCTCAGGTCATGATCTCAGGGTCATGAAATGGGCCCAGGTGTTGGACTCCATGCTGGGCGTGATACCTGCTTAGGATTCTCTCTCTCCCTCTCCCTCTACCACATGCACACTCTATAACTAACTAATACATTCATGCATACATACATATATACATGCACACTCAGAGTGTTTTGAGATCTATGTTGCTTGCTTATGGTGACATATTAAAATACAGAGTATGGATTGAAAGGGCTTAACCAAATCAAATCCATATTAGTTCCCTCTGGAGAGGAGGGAGAAAGAGGACATTAGGGCTGGAAATGGTTAAGAGGACTTCTAGGACATACAGATATGGATAAAATTATTATATACAGTATCCTTTGGAGGAACAGAGAGACCCAATTGATTAAGTTGCTCTGAAAATAAAGGCAAGATCTTTTTCACACCCTAATATCTTATTCATTATTCCGTGACCTTCTTTATATCATCCCAGTCATGCTTGACCCCTTTTGCTTTCTCAGATACACCACATTCTTTCTTAATTCAGGATCTTCACATATATGGTCCTTCTTGCTTAGAAGGTTTGAGGAGGATAGGGAATATGGATCCTATCTTGTAGTGCTAATAGTGATAAAATTAGGTTCAGTCACTTTTCAGGATGATCCACCAGTAAGTATTAAAATTAAAAATTCCCATATTCTCTCACCCAAAATCTGTTTCCCCATAGCAACCTTACAGAAACCCTCCTACTTGTGTAAGTGGTTGTATGAACAAGGATATTCATTAAAGTTCTGAGTGCAATGGCAAAATTTTGAGTTGACCAAATAAATTATAGAATGTTAGAATTATAGAGTTAGAATACTAATAAAATACATCTCTGCAAACTTACATGAAAAACATCTTTAAGACATCTTTGTTGAGTGAAAAGAAATACCATATTTGTATGCACAATATTATTTATTTAAAGGAACATGAAATAATAATACACATTTTTTAAATTTTGCATATTTGAAAGGAATATAAATTTTAATGTATATGGAATGAGGTATGGGGGGCTGAAAGTGGGGCATAATCAAAATGACCTTACCTTTATTTGTGATATTTCTGTTTTTGTAATGAGATTGCATTAATGTATTTAGTTTAGATAATTAAAAAATAATAAAAGTCCCTGCCACCCATGAAAGAGAAATATAGATTATTATTTTATGATATTTTTATTTTTAATATTCTGATTTTATACTCTTTGGATTTTGAATCATGCCTTGAGAACCACCAATCTAAATGACGCTGTTTTCTAGTAGTAAATCCGTAAGTTTTAGAATAACTATAAATATTATTT
This sequence comes from Canis lupus familiaris, assembly GCF_011100685.1. Taxonomy (NCBI): domain Eukaryota; kingdom Metazoa; phylum Chordata; class Mammalia; order Carnivora; family Canidae; genus Canis; species Canis lupus. The sequence goes on from NC_049255.1 coordinate 39,549,100, forward strand.
CTTCTTTGAGTTATATGTGTGTGTATACATATATGTATATATATCTGTGTGTCGGAGGGTAACATTTATACGTGTGTTAATTTAGGAACTTGGAAGCAATGAAGACTTTTTAAAAGCCTCTATGGTTTTGTTTTGAAACACACTGAAATTATTCAGTACAGAGCTTAGACACTTCAATCTCACTATTAAAAAGAATCTTTGATATTTTTTCCTAATTCCTATTCATATTATTAACTAAATTGTATGTAATTCTAGTTTGTCTTCTAGCTAATATTAGGATGAGTCTCACTGATGTTATCATCTACCTATATTTTATTTATATCATTGTTATTAAGGGGAAGACTCAGTGAATGACTTTTTCTCTACACACATTACTATTCCTCATTGGGCTTGTCCCATCTCAGTATTACATACATTGCTAAACATGTAAGATTAACGTAGAGGTGGATTCATGAAAATTTGCTGTAACTATATTTAAAAGCCTGTGGATGTTCTGTCAATAACTAAGGCAGAAATCTGGAATGCTGAATCTTTACATGAAGATAATATACTAGTGTGACATTAGTTAACTTTTTAGAATTTCTTATTACTTATGGGGAGGTATTGAATTTTAATATCAACGCTGATTCAATCTAGGTTGCATAGATATATAATAAGTGATCTTACAAATCTAGCATGTCATTGAGATTTTATTAAAACATGAAACCATTTTGAAATTTCAGATAGTTCAAACAGATCCTGAATGCATGCAGAAAGTAGTTGATGTCTTCTTTTGTATTGAAAAATGAACTTGACTTGAACATAACATTCTAAAAATAGCCACCTTGCTTTCATATGATTTATATTTTCTTTGAAACAACCTTGTAAGTGCATTGCTCTTTTTTTTTTTCATTTTATGCCAAAGGTACTATGCGAAAGTAGGCATAGAATATCCTATTATCTGTTTGATTTGTGCATCTCAGTGCACTCTACAAATTGGTCATGAAGCAGAATTTTTTTTTTTTTCCATGGGAACCTCAAAAGAATGAAAAGAAGTGATAGCAGGACAATATGCACTATCAAAAGGAACGACTTGAGATTGCTTTTTTTTTTTTTTCAGTTTTATTGGACAGTATATGGATAGTATTTGTCACTGGAATAATGTGGCTCATTTATATTGTACCTATTCTTCTGTGGAGCTCAAAGCACTTTATGGGCACTCTCATTAATCCTAAGGCCTGAGCTAGGTATTTGGCAGCTTTTGTCCTCACTTTATGGCCTGGGAGACAGCAGTTTAAAGGATGTCATTGTGCAAGCATTTGCAAAGTGCTCAGAAAACAACCAGTGGGGTTAATGGTAATGTGACCTGGTGAGGAGGACTTTATTTACGTCTTATTTATTCATTTTATATACTATTATTTATAAAGTAGCAACTGCCCAGTAAGGCTAAGTGTGAAATATAATTATTTAAAGCATTCGGGCTCCCCTTTACCTCTGGGATACTTTTCCTGCTGAATCTGTCATTAACAGGACTTTCATTCTCCCACACGTCCCGGATTGAAGCCTTCCTGGCTGCTCCTGTCATCTCATTTCCTCCACTCTGTTCAGTGGGTTGCCAAGTGTTGACAATTCTACTCTTTCAGGCTTTTTACATGAGTCTTTACCTTTCTACTTCTAGAGACATCCTAGTTTGTGCAGGTGTTAGTTCTTGTTAAGAAACTGCTGTAGCTCCTAATGCTTTTGACACCAGGCCCTGAATTTCAGAGTCTAAAAAAGCAGATCAGCCCACTTCTGTTGCTTAACAGCTATGTGACCTTAAGTTTCTGAGCTTTAGAGTCATTTCAGTAAAAGAGAAATAATAATAACCAGGTTGAAAAATCGTGTCACCGTATGTTAAGTGTGGAAATGGATGAGATGCTAAATAGGAGCTCTGCGTCTGGCAACGTTGGGATCTGTTTTTCCTGTTTTCATTGTATTCCCTTTCCCTGGTCTGTTCTTTCCTGCATATCACTCTCAGATCAATATTTCTTAAATCCACTTTCATGATACCAATTCTCTGCTCAAAACCCTGTCAGAGTCCCTAGGGCTTCCCTAATATTCTCCACACTTCTTCATGCACTGCCTCAACAAGGACTCTGTCATTCTAGCCTTTATCTACAACATGTATGGTAACTTCCAGTTAAGCTTGGCCACTTGCCATCCCCTTTTCACACCATTTTTTTCCCCTCCCACATCCCATTTAGTCATGCTGATTCTTTTGCATAGAATTATCTCCCTTATACACATTTTCTTTACACTTTGAAGCTTAAATATTGTATTACAAATCTTGTCAAAGCCAGGATCATTTGACATCAGATGTAACTAAAGAGAACAGTTCTAGTAATTGCTTTTTTGGTGCTCTAGCTACTACTTGTATTTCCCTATAAGGAGTCAAGAAGATTGACTTCGTGGGCCGAACTCTGACAGGCTGACCAGTGACCAGTTTTTCCCACTCACCCATTACCAGTGCATTTTTTGCTTCTACTGAATGCAACACTGTGTTATTCAGGTACCAGTCGCTCCCTTATTTCTGGTGTGCCTGTTGTCTTCAGGCCTGCTGAAGCCTCTTCATTTCACTTACCCTGTTAAAGACCATGGGTTTTCTGGCCACTCTGAAGCTTTCCCATTTCCGGAAGAGTTCCAGTCATGAAGCTGGGCATTTTGGATCTTCTGTCCCAATTCCAACCCAACTGCCTCAAAAATGCGACGGGGATCTGTTCTTGTTCTGTAATAACTGGGACCTTTTCCTTTTCCAGTTATTTAAGATACCACTCATTTTCTACCTCTTCTAAGAAACGTTCATGACGCTGACTCAGAATGACCTGAAAGGTACTTGATATGTAGTGCAGGGGGTCATAGTACATCACTGGATTTTTAGAAAGATTTAATGAAGAAGCTAGAAAGGAAATTTAGGCCAAAGTGAATAATTCTGAATTTTCTTCAAGCTCCATTATCATGAAAAAGCTTTTAAAAGATGACTGCACCCAGTGCTATTTGAAGTCCTACACACAAGAACTAACAAAGACCATTCCTGTCTTTACAGAACACCTGAGCTTATTAACTGGACCATTAGTACTATACTAAGCATGGCCATGTCTCTCACTGTGTCATTACAGCCTTTGCTGTGACTTCAAAGACTTATTATTTACTGAAATAACCTTTCAGGATACGAAAAACATTACTTTAGTAATGTTTTCTTACTTTAGTAATGTTTTCTTACTTTAGTAAGAAAATAGGCAAAGTAGTATTCGAGTGGGTTTTTTGATGTTAATTTGGGTCTCATTTTATAAAATATTATCAGGAAATGTACATACAAAACCAATTGCTAAAGTATATTATATTCACCAAATTACGGGGCTTTTCAGTAAGAAAATTCTCACATATATAAATTCAGAATAAATAATGGAATCTTTCTGACTGGAGTTCTCTGTAGAGATAATTTTTGATGACCAATCTGTGGCTTATTGACAGTGGGGATTTTTTTTTTCCATAGTGCATATTTAAAATCTCTACCTGTTCATTTCTCAATACAGCAAGATACTAGAGTGATATGTTTTTAAGTCCTAATTCTGTGTATTAGTATTCATAAAAATAATTTTTTTTTTTTACATTTTTTTTTATTGGTGTTCAATTTACTAACATACAGAATAATACCCAGTGCCCGTCACCCATTCACTCCCACCCCCCGCCCTCCTCCCCTTCTACCACCCCTAGTTCGTTTCCCAGAGTTAGCAGTCTTTACGTTCTGTCTCCCTTTCTGATATTTCCCACACATATGATAAGCCAGGAGGGGAATTAATGGAAATCTTTCATATTACCCATTCCACATATGGGGAACTTTTCTGTTATTATAGTGGGGTGTTCACCTCAAATTTGGATGTCGCCATCTAAATACAAAGAGCCTCTTTCAACGTTAAGATGAGAAATATTTCTATTAAATTCCTGTCAGGATTATAAAGCACCATACTGCCATTTGAAACACACTCAGAGAGGGAACTATTAGCTTACTTAAATGATTACCCATGGACAAGTTTAGAATCAAAACTTTAGAAATGGAAGTCCTTAGACCTTGTATGTATGATGCATTTAAGACTGCAGAAGACGTGAAAAGCTTTCTCAGAATCACTTCCCAGTTAGAGGCAGCGTAAGGACCAGATTCATCTTTGGACTCAAAGCCAGTGCCCCCTTCTTTCTTTCTCTCTTTTTCTTTCTCTCTTATTCCCTTTTTCTTTCTGTAAGATTTTATTTATTTACTCATGAGAGACACAGAGAGAGAGAGAGAGAGAGAGGCAGAGACACAGACAGGGGAGCCCAATGCGGGACTCGATCCCAGGACCCTGGGATCACAGCTTGAGCCAAAGGCAGATGCCCAACCCCTGAGCCACCCAGGTGACCCCACCATCCCTGTCTTGTGTCAATGTTTCCATGTCAAAAATAGAAATGCACAAGAAACCAAGAAGATCTGGAAAACACTGCATATGTGATAGCTCATGTCATCTAACATTCAAATCAGAATAGCAAGGGTTAATTATTTTCTATTAGTATCAGAAACATCTAAAAAAATAAGTAAATCCAGAAATAAAGCATTGGTTTTCTCCCTGTTCATCTAATTAGCCTCATAAAATAACGTGTTCTCGTTACAATCTGGTATGAAGAATTTTATTGTAAATTAATGGTTGCATACTTTCACAACAACGAAAAAAAACAAACAAAACCCATCCACACAGTTTATTTGCTGTCTTTTGAAAAATGCAAACTACACTTTTTCTAAAACTAGAAACTTTGCAAATCATTCCGATGTTCATATCCTTCAAGTCTGAGATGGGAAGCTTCTCGGGGGAATGCCTCTGAAGAGGATTGCTTTGCTTATATTACATGTAATGTGCAGATGGCCAATTATTCCAGTTATGAATCTAGACTACTCTCCTTGAAGTAAAGAACAAACTAGATATTTTATCTGTCTCAGAGTTTGTTTTTCTTATGATATAGTTTATGGTTTATTTCCAAATGTTCATGTTCTTGGAATGCTTTAGGGAATGAAATAGTCTTAGAGTAGACAAACGGTAAGTCCAAAAAAATAGAACGATTTAGACTTTCGGGGATGGGAAATCAGTTCTCATATACTCAATTATTCCTCTGAAATAGAATTAAGAAAATATTTGTCAACATCTGAGTATTACCACTGCCATTGTACATCTAAATTTTCACTTAAAAATGACAAATTTATATACAAACTCAGTGAGATAAAACTCTATGCCAAAGGAAGCCTTGTTTCTTGAGTAGAAAGGATCAGACTACAAAAATGCTTTACAGGGCAAGTTGCTAATGATGACCACCATCTACAGAAATGGACTTTTGAAGTGATTTATCAGTGTGTGGTAAAGTCACAAAAAATCCGGTATTTATAAAAATATATTCCCATAATTCTCTAAATAATAATAAATTCAATATAGGACACTCCAGATTTCAACTAACAATTTACTTAAATACTATGCATATGTCTTGTATACTGGCCAGAATGAAGCATATCACCTCATATAACTGCATATTAATCAAAACTTTTTAATACAGTAGTAAAAACTCTTCCTTATTGAATGTCTGTTGCATAGCCACAAATATACAGATGATCCAAGTATATTTGTTTGAGAGGAGAAAATGATGGTGATTTATATTGTAATGTCCTTTGCCCCAAATAATTTCACTTTACCAATACAAATCTTGAGTTTTTATATCTAAACATTAAAGAAAAATGTTTTCAGCAATGGGAAAAGTTGTCTAGCTCTGTCTGAGCCTGTGTCATATTCATGATCAATACGTTTGAATAAGCTAACTGGAAAGAAAGAGTCCAGGTTAAATTAAGAAAATATTAATATAGATAGTGACAGTATTAACAGATTTGTCTGGTATGCTATTTTTAAATGAAATTGGACTGTACATAATGTGTATGCTCTTTTAATATCAGATTATACAGACATTTTGCTTTATAAATGAGTATGTTGCTTTCTATTCCCTCTATGACTTTTTCCAAAACATGAGTTAAGCACTAAAATATTGTGATAATTACTTTGGAACATGACAAGATGCTTTGCGTAAGAGAGAACCAATGAAATGAGGAAACGAGACCATCTGTGTCTTCAGTTTTAGGATTTTGTGATTCCAAGTTTTATATTGTGAGTCACGAGTCTTAGGTTTATGATTAGACAAAACAAAATTATTCACTTGAACACTGGTCTGATCATTCGTCCAAATCTATGCTACTTTTTTACTGTGCCATGGGCTAAGCCATGGAAATATGGCAGTGAATCAGCCCCCAAGAAACTTACACTCTGGTCAGTGAGCAGAAAATAAAAAGGGCATTAGAGAAAAGTAGTGTTTACTAGAGGTGTAGACAAGGATTTGTGTGGGGGCACATGCAAGGACTAAGCTTCCCAGAGTAAGTGATGCGTGAATTGGGTAAACTGGTGGTGGCCAGCATTTTTCAAGCGAAGGAGTTGGGGGAGGGTGGAGGGATGGGGAAGCAGAATCTTAAGCAGGCTCCATGCCCAGTGCAGAGCCTGATGTGAAGCTTGATCTCAAAACCCTGAGATCATGACCTGAGCCAAAATCAAGAGTCAGGCCCTTAACCACCTGAGCCACCCAGGCACCCCAACATCGGCCAGCTTTTAGACCTATAATTTTTTTTAACGATTTTATTTATTTATTCATGAGAGACACAGAGAGAGAGGCAGAGACATAGATGGAGGGAGAAGTAGGCTCCATGCCGGGAGCCCAACGCGGGACTCGATCCCGGGACCCCAGGGTCACGCCCTGAGCCAAAGGCAGACGCTCAACCGCTGAGCCACCCAGGCGTCCCGTAGACCTATAATTTATTTTAGTGTGAGGGCAGGCAGGAAATATTATGTCAATGAAAGAAATAATAATTCATTTTAGTTATGAAAATAATCAGTAAAAAATCCTTATATGGTAAAAATATATACGTGTGTGTGTGTCGGGCACACAGAGACATGGAGAGTAAAAATGTGCTCCCAGACTGCATAGCACAGGGCTTTTTAAAGTGTTAACTATTGCATTTTTAATAATAACCTAAACAACACATAACTGAATTTGACTAGCTTGAGGGAAAATGGTGATATTCATAACCAGCAGGTTATGGGATCCTGAAATAGTAAAGGATCGGCTGTATTTACGAGGACAACAACATGACTAGTCAATTTAGCGCACTGGTCATTGCAGGGAAATAATTGTAAATTTAGTGAGCTCACATAAAAATGAAAAAAAAAAAAAAAAATTTGCTCCAGTTATTTAATGGTCTGATTTCTGTCAAAGTGACAATTCTCTGGAGAGAGTCAAATCAAATATTCTGGGATAACATTACTGATATCAACTTGTTCATTTGCCATTTGAGCCTTTTTATAAAAGCGCAGCACAAAATGTCTTTTTAAAAATCTCTGCTTTTCAAGCTCTCTGATTGCTTGGTTCACTGGCAAGTGGGAAGCATTTACAATTTTAGGTTTGTCAGTCTTCTACTATAATGAATTATAATACCTGAAAACCAAAGGGGAGAAAAGAAGTCAAATCAGTTACCTATTGTAATATTTATTCATGGCTGAAATAAAGTGTTGTAAATGTAATTCTGATCTTGAATCTCCAAATTTATCTTTGGGGAAAGGACAAAAACAAAAAAGTGCTCTCTCATTCCAATTTAAACTTGTTTCGTGATAACACACGAGCAGCCTTGTTTCCCATTTTGAAAGAGCCTCTGAGAAAACTTGATTTGGGGTTTATTGATACAGTTAAAGGCTCTGTCATCTTTAATTTGGGGAAAGGTGAGCACACACCAGCTATTATTTTTTTTATCTTTTTCATCCCGCTTTTTATATCTCCTTTGCTGTGAAAATTATGTAAATCGTGCTGCTGGAAAAATATATAATGATTTAGGCCGGTGCTTATCTAATGTGCATATGAATCACCTGGGGACCTTGTTAAACTACAGTTTCGTATTCAGAAGGTCCAGGGTGGAGTTTACGATTCTGCATTTCTAATGAGTTCCTACGTTAGGCCCGTGCTGCTTGTCCAGGACTGTGCACACTGAGTGAAGAGTGTGTAGGGCCTCTGTGTATACCACGTAGTACGGATCGTCTGGGTACACACACAGGTGCCGAGCGGGGAGCACATTCCTCAACTTGGAAACTCTATTACCCTCTCCAGTGGCAGCACATTATCACCACTGATCCACACAAGGCTCCTCTTGCTTTATTTGCCAGAATTTTTTTTTTTACCTTATTTCACTTCTTGGTGCATTCATCTGAGGATCCCAGTGTCTTAAGATTTCTAGTTTCTGGAGGCTTATCTTTTCTGATACTCCTTGGGTAATCGCTACTTGCTATATATACTTCAGTTGAGTTTCAAAGAATTCCATCTTGCTATCAAAAAAAAAAAAAAAAAAAAAAAAAACTAGCTGGAAGATAATGGAGTCTTTATGTTTTCTTTATACACCTAACCAGCTACGATCGAAGTGGCCCATCAACAATGTGAAAATGCGTAATGTGAAGCCTACTTAATATGTACAGTTAGAAAACCTTCCCACTTATTTTTAACCTCATTTCTCCCAAGTTTTACCCACTGTGGTTCAGGCTCTCAGCCTCTGGGCTGAGATACTCTTTATCTCACTTAGAATAATGAAGGCCATTCAGTGTCACCTTGGTTGTTCAGGTGTAGTAGATGGGATGACAATACTGGCAGAGTGAAATCATTTATATATTACATTTCACAGAATGAGTCAGTGATGAAGTCCAACGTGGGACTCTACATCCTGTTTCCTCTTTCTACCACATGCATGTGGTATTGTGTCAGGGATTGGATTATTTATGGCACGGGAGGATATGGATCTTTATCGGGATTGCAACGAGTGTATAAAGTGAAGAGAAAACCAGCTATCTAAATTAAAAAAAAAAAAAAAAAAGTTAGTGTCAGTCTTTACTGAGCATAAGCAATGAACACAGGCCACAATGTCCATGCTATAATCTAGAAGTTGGAGTGCTAAAATATAAAAATAAAATAAAAATAAAAGTTGGAGTGCTAAGAGGTAATATCGACATCTTTTCCAGGTGGTGCCCTTTCCATCAAGGCACATCAACTACCTGATTTTCTTTTTCTTTCTTCCTTCCTTTCTTTCTTTCTTTCTTTCTTTCTTTCTTTCTTTCTTTCTTTCTTTCTTTCTTTTTCTTTCTTTCTTCTTTCTTCTTTCCTTTCTTTATTCTCTTTCTTTCTTTCTTTCTTTCTTTCTTTCTTTCTTCTTTCTTTCTTTCTTCTTTCTTTTTCTATCTATCTACTTGATTTTCAACACATACCGTATAGCTCATAAGTGTGCTTTAGAATATAAACAGATAAAAATGGTATATGTATTTGGTTTTATTCAAAGCCTCTTAATATTGTAAGAAACTAAAATTCTCCTCTCAGCCCTTCTTCAATAAATGAGTTAAAAAATAACATTTGTCTATAATTTAATCTCAGTATACTGTAAAGTCCTGCTTTTACTATCTGCTCTTGGATGTGAACTGTTGTCAAACTTCCATTAAGCTGAAGGTGAAAAATTAATGACCCACTTCAGATATTTCAAAACTAATGCAAGTCTATTAGTCATGCAGCAAAAAATAAAATAAAATAAATCAAAGATTTAAGTATGTTCAATTAGAGTGTAGGGTTGACTCATATTTAACTTTTAAATATATTATTTCATATGCTGGATAGAGCATTATAGAGAAAAAGGGAATGCAGTTATTGATTTTTTTCATTAACAGATAAATACACCTCAGATTATCTTGTTTGTAGAGATAGCCTTTTTTTTTTTTTTTTTTTACACACAAAAGGTAATTTTACAGCAAGGCTGACTAGTTAATTGTTGGCGATAGATGGGTTTTGAAAGTTGATGTAATATGTCTGTTGTGGGAGAATAGTGACCTGGAGAGAAAAGCACAAATGTATAGTAAGCATAGGAGTAATAAAATTATAATTTATTCCTCAGTTGTACCCTTGTTCCATCTTCAGGGCATTCAGAAAACCTGTGGGACAGTGGCATCGAAACTATTTTTCAAAGAATTGCTGATCCTGTTGTGTTCCTGGCCTTGTGCTAGGCGTTGTGTGTCTTGCAATGATGAAGACTTGGTGTTTGTCTTCAAGGAACTTAGAGTTTAAAGAGGAAAAACACAGTGATTAAAGTGATAAGTATGAAATGTAATGACAATGTTAATTAGAAATGAAAAAACTACCAAAAAAAAGTGCAGAAATATCAGATAGAGAACTGAGGGCAACAGAGAAAGCATCTTACAGAAAGTGACTTCTGAGTTGGGTTTTATTTTTTATTTATTTTATTTTATTTTAATTAATTAATTAATTGATTAATTGATTATTTTCTGAGTTGGGTTTTAAAGGAAGGGTATGGTTTCGACATGTGTGATGCATGAGAAGAGCCAGTGAAGTGGAAGGGGCAGCTTTAGCAACAACAGGGATGAGGCCCATCACAGAATATGTGGTGTTAGCATAATACGTATAGAGACGAATGATGGGAAATCGTGTTCAAAATACAAAGTGTTAGGGATCCCTGGGTGGCGCAGCGGTTTGGCGCCTGCCTTTGGCCCAGGGCGCGATCCTGGAGACCTGGGATCGAATCCCACGTCGGGCTCCCGGTGCATGGAGCCTGCTTCTCCCTCTGCCTGTGTCTCTGCCTCTCTCTCTCTCTCTCTCACTGTGTGCCTATCATAAATAAATAAAAATTAAAAAAAAAATTCAAAATACAAAGTGTGAGATTGTGAAGAGCCTTGAATGGCAAACTAAAGAGTTCAGGATTTGATCTGGGGAGAGGTGAGATCATGCAGCCTTCTAAGAAGTTTCATTTGTGTTGATAATGTATCAGCATTTAACATCCATGAGATCAAAATGACTGATTACACACTTCTCATAAATACTGTTTCATTGTCCCACGTAGACCTGGAATCCTGAAAGTGATGGCCGAGGGAGAAAATACAGGTGGGAGTAGGATGGCTCATATCAGGGCTTGCCAGCTGGTGCGCTGAGGGACGCCGACTACCCCACAATGGCCCCGGGTGCAACCTGGAGCCGCAGAGACTCTGGGCCGGTCACTTGGGGGCTGACAGCAGCTCCCTGGAGGTGTGAGAGTTCCCTTGGGTTTCTCTCAGTGGGTGGAATGGCTACTAGCCCCTGGTGCCCTGGGAGCCCTGCAGGGCCTGGCTCACGGGCCTACACTGCACAGTCGCACAGGCCCCACTCAGAAGGGCCCACACTTGATTTAATGCTCTGCTCTTACCGTCTTGGAATTCTTCATGCCTTTTGAACAAGAAGTCCCCTGTTGTCGTTTTGCTCTGGGCCCCGCAAAATATGCAGCCGCTGTGGTACCATGACCTGAAACTGGCTGGGAAGCGTGAACTACACTGTGGTCGCAATGTACTCCCGTATATCCCTCTGCTCTCTTAGGGCCGCTGAATTATGCAACCAGCACTGTGCTTACATAACAAAACTGATCCTAAGCGTAAATCTTTATTATTATTTCTTCAAAGCCGTGACAGCTATGGCTGCCATAGGCCTAAGCTAAATACCTTTTTTTTTTTTTTTTTTTTTTTTTTTTAGCTTTGTGGTTTTCCAGATGATAAATTTAAGGAAACACTCCTGTAACACACTTTCTCATTTATAATCTGCCTCTTGGAGCCTGGATACCAGTGTGGTTGAGCTCTGCACCCCCTGCAGTCTTATCAAATTAAATTCTGAGAAAAACCTTTGGCAATCATTTTCCCTAATAAAAGTTCTGAAAAATAAAGCTTTGTGTTCACAGACATTTTGGCTGCTTAAGAGAATCATTCCGTTGTGTATTTCCTCTCTGAGTCTATACTAAGCACTGTTTTTGTTTATTCTCTCCTTTCTCTTTACTCTGAGTGCTTGTGGACTTTTCTTTCACCCGTATTACCATAGTTTTCTCTCCTTATTTTTATTTGATTTTTGTTTTTCTCCAAGTTATTGTTGGATGTATTCAAATAATTCTACAAAGGTTAATGTAAAAAGCTCTCATCTTAAAAAAAAAAAAAAAAAGCACACACACACACACAAAACTCATCTTCTCCCCTCCTTCCCTGTTTTTCTTTTCTCTTTCCCCTCTCTCCCAAAGGCAAACACTCAATTTCTTTCAGTGTTTTCAGTTGTTCCCGACATTTTATATTTACCTCTCTGTCTCTCAAAATCATATTTATGAGTTGAATTCATTTTTTTTTCCATATTAATCACTACTACCACTATGGAAGATAAAGATTTATTTTGCTCTCAAAGTCTCCACAGGCCCTTTTAACCCTGACTTGTGCCCTTTTCCCATTATTTTCCAAAAGAGTATCATTTGTGTGTGTGTTAAATAGTCATTATTTATATTATAATGACTACGTAAATATTATTCACACTGTACAATGATTACATTTCTTTCTCGAACAACTTTTTGCTCCCTTTGAAGCTAAAGATTATCTAATTCTTAGATTTTTATTTTTTTATGTATCTAGATGTTCCTCCCATGCTAACTCTCTGATCTCTACTGCAATATTCTCTCAATCCAGTAGAATGTATCTAGTTTTTCCGTTTCTTTTGTCTTCCTGGAGACCTCTTTCCTTGAACCTCCAGACCCCCTTGCTCTTATTCTTATAAGCTCTGGTGCATGTGTGCCATTCTAGGATTGTCCTTGGCTGAGGGGGCCTACTTAAGAATGGCAAAGTTGAGTGGATTTGAAGCTGTGTATATGGATGAGTGTTATTCACTGATGGATATTGACATAGGAGGTCTTTGGCGAGTTGTTTTCTTGGTGGACTTCCAGATTTTTAGTATTTTTCTATAGTTGTCATTGACCTGGCCATATTTACTCCAATTGGATTTCCTATTGCCGTACCTGGAAGGAAGGATTCTGGGCACCATAAAACGGTAAAACATTTGAAGAGTCTCTGCAATTATAAGACCATCCTATTTTATTTTATTTTATTTTATTTTATTTTATTTTATTTTATTATTTTATTTTATTTTATTTTATTTTATTTTATTTTATTTTATTTTATTTTATTTATTTATTTATTTATTTTATTTTAAAGATTTTATTTATTTATTCATGAGAAGCATGGAGAGGAGAGAGAGAGGCAGAGACCCAGGCAGAGGGAGAAGCAGGCTCCCTGCAGGGAGCCCGACATGGGGCTTGATCCCGGGACTCTAGGATCACACCCTGGGCCGAAGGCGGCGCTGAACTGCTGAGCCACCCGGGCTGCCCAAGACCATCCCATTTTAAATAGGAGACCCCTTCCTCATCACCCCCATCACTGTGTCTGGTGTCTCCTTCCCTGTGCAGCATCCCACTTTTACTCCTCTGAGGCAGTCGGGAAGGAACAGACACTCTTCTGACTGATTGCATGAATGAGGATTTGAGGAGAGATACCTTCATAATCAGAATTTCATCAAATCCTCCTGTTTTCCTCCTCTTTTGCCCATATTTTAATAGGTAGGCGCTGTGGCCGGTTCCTAAGCCGTTCTGGGTTGTGTGGTACAAACTGCATTGCTTCTCAGCTTACCCTCTGCTGCTTAGATTGTGGTCGTCTGGGGTCTGTTACATCAGTTGACACTTACGCGTCTGCTTTCCAGCTTTTAGAATCTTACTGCTGTTATTGCCCCTTCTCTTTTATCAGCCCATGTGGGTTTATGCTTTTTTATTCCTTTGTTGTCATTTCAGTGGAGTTCTACGGGAGAATGGAGGTAGGTGCATGTGTCCACTCTGCCATCGTTAACCAGGATACGTAACAGTGTTTGGACTGAAGTATGTCAAGGCCTCTTGTAGAGTAGAACTAGGGAATAAACAAAGGAACTCAAATAAGCACACGGGTCATATTTTAAATACTTATTAACAAAAAACTTCTCTTCAAGTGTTTTTAATTTCGGTTTGCTAACAGGTCTGTTCCCTTGTCTTTTGAATCCAGATGGAAGCTTTAGGCAAAACCGAGCAAACCTCACGTCTCTGCTAGTGCAGCCCGTCTCAGCATCTCTCGTTGCAAAACTGATCTCTTCACCAAACAGCAGAACCAAAACTGGTGTCTGTAGCCCTCTAGAGCTTCCAAATAATGGTAAAGTATTTCATGTCTTTCTGTGTATTTTGTAGTTTTTTTAAGGACCATGATCATTTTTAATCCCTTAGATTGACATGTTTAGAATTATTCCTTAAAAAAAAACTATTCCTTTGTGATGAGGTGAGCACTTATTTCTCATCTGTGGCTCTTTAAGAGACGTTTTCAGAACATAATTTTGATAAAGACTGAGAGTTCGTCAAACTGAGAGATCAAAAAAAAAAAAAGGGGGGGGGAGCATTTTAAACCACAACAAAGGAAAGCAGCTTTACAAATAAAGCATTTTGTGCATTCATGAAAATCTGCTTAACATAGCTTCCTCGTTTCAGCTTCAGCAGTCTTGTTGGCTGCCAAGATTCAGTGGATAGCAGTCAGCTATCTGGGGTATGAAGTCTTTTAGTAGAAAGCATTAAAGCCTAATTCCTGCGATTGACTGAAAAATCCCCGTGTCTTTACGCATCATCGCCCGAGAGATGCCTCTTGTACTGCAGGGTGGTTTGTCAGGCCTTGTTGGAACACAACGGATAAAACTGAAGTAGTTAAGCTACCTGTGTGGGGTGCGAGCCACAGGCTGCATCTTATTTCTGCCTCCAGCCTCGGCATTACAGTCCTAAAGCAGAGACTCTCTTTACATATTGTTAAATTCGTATCTAGCGGTTGTAAAATTCAACACCAGGACTGGGGTTTTGTGTCCAGACCTGGAGGTTCAACGACCCATGTTTTATCTCATCTGCTTTTCTCTCAACAAAAGCATTCCAAAAAATGTTTTGAACACACCTAAACACACACACACACACCTGAATCCATACAGGCTTGTCCTCTGTTAGAGACACACATGTACTTTTCAAAGTCCTATCGATTGAGTGCCTTCAAAACTGATTATTGATCGAACAACTAGGAAATAGAGAAAACAATGATGAGTGTAGATCCTCAAAGCAGGAAGGGAGACTTTGAGAAGCTTTTTGTTTTGTTTTGTTTTTATCGTCTTTTATTCGGAGCCCTACAAATTGACCATGGGCTCTATTTGTTAAAATATGTAAAGAACATTTCATAATACTTTGGTTCTGAGGAAAACACTGGACTTCTGAAAGACCAAATTTAAGACCAGAGTTAATTAATTGATTGATTCCTCCAATTAATATTCAGAGACCCTGCTGTGGTCCAGCCACTTTCCTGCCCTTCATGAGCCAACAGCATGCATGGGAGCTCCATGGCCTCATGCATCACAGCCTTGCTGGAGGCCGCTACCTGATCTACAGACACCCTTCTAGCTAAGCTTCTAGTGTCTCAGGTTGATCTGAGAATCAAGTTATGCTCTGTGTCTCAGTACTTCTGCATACTGTGAAATATTATATTAGCCATTGTCTTTCTCAGCAAAGAATTATATCGATTTCCTCCACAATATGTTAAATATCTGTATAATAATGGCATAGCTGGGCAAAATGGCAGATTTTGCTGTATCTATCCACAGATATATCTTCACAGTAAGTCACAACATGTATAAAGCTTGGAAGAAAAATTGAAATATACCCTGAAACCTGTTTACAACTCCATTGTTAAAAAAAAAAAAAAAAAAAAACAAGATACATGCTTTCTAAGGAATTAAGCCACATCAGGTTTCCTTATGGATATAGTAGCTTATTACTGTTTTTAGATAGTAATTAAATTAAGGTACATGTGTGAATTGAGAAGATATTTCATGTTATAATGGGTACTCCTTTCATCATCTTTTTAAATACAGGGTATTATATTTAGATTTCCCAAATAGTGATGGAGCAGTCTGAACCAAGTTATTAAATTTAAACTAGTCTTAAATGTAGAATAATGAGACAGTATTATTTGGGTAATAATACTCATGATACAGCCAAGATAATTAATTAACTTTTAAGTTTTCTCATAAACACATAAGTATAGCATTTGCTCATTATGATACGTATAGGGATGGTACATGAAAAGGATGCAGAATGAAGTGCTATATTTTGGGGCAATAAGAGCAATGCTTACAGTTTATGGAATAAAAAATTAATTACAAACATATTATAATTATATTTTACTGTTGAATTTTCTTAGTCTTGAACCTTAGTGTAGGAAAATCTTCACCGAGAAGTTAGCCAAGAGCACATTTAAAATATGTGTTCAGATCAACTAATCATCTTACCCGTTTAATCCTTTGTATACACCAAATCCAAATTGTCAGATAAGAGTATAGCAGAATTGACCTATCATCTTTGCTTTCTTAGCATCCATTTGCCCCAACCCCTCTTTGAATCGTTGCCAACATTTCCCAGCAAGATAGTGTGGATAGGTTTGGCCACATCCCAAGCTCTAGAAATAGATCCTCATTAGCTCAAGCCTATTGGTACATTACACCAACCATATTATGATGGTTGGTTCAAGGATGATCTTAGCCAAACAGCGCCAGGACTCAATTTCTGGAATTTATTTGTAGCAATGACTCACTTTAACACTATAGCTGAACAAAAAAACCTGTAACCTCAGGATCTCTTGGTAACCCTGTCGGGACCTTAAGAGTATAGCCTACCTGAAAATGGAACCAACACAAAGAAAGTACAGATGAATAATGGGAGGAGAAACAGAGAGAGAGAGACAGAGAGAGACAGAGAGAGAGAGAGAAAACCTTCTCCACATCAAGTGAGCCCTAAAGCTTTGTCTGTAGCCAAACCTACTGAACTGGCCATATATGAGTCAACACACCCTACCTTCATATTTGTTAGTCAATCTATGTTGGATTTTTAGTTTCTTGCAACAGAAAGCTACCTAACTGAAACAGACCATAAAACTTAAACTAAATGAAGGCATTAGATATCAGCATTCATAAAATACGTGAGATACGTTGAGTAAAAGGAACTGGAGAGCAGAATATTTATATGAAAATTCCTGGGAGAACTAAAAATTGTGTGAGGAATAGAAAAAGAAGCAGGAAAAAAAGGTCTTGCATATATATGTATACATGCATATATTGATATATAACATATAGATAATTGCATATTGGCTATATTTTATTTTCCACAGTCTTCTCTTCTATTTATCTATTTCCAATTTCCAATCTCTATTATGTTATCAAACTTAGTCTCTGAGAATCAACCAAAACATGGAAATTTGAATTTTCAGTTATCAGTCAGAGTTTGTGGTTAAAAACGATGAATATAGTGGGAAACGGAGAGAAGGAAGTTTAAGATCCATTAACTTAAGACAAAAAATTTAAATTAATCAACTTAAAATAATGAAGGTAGGGTGTGTTGACTCATATATGGCCAGTTCAAACATATGAATGTTTGATGGATCACTTTTGATGAATAGAAAAGTGACTATTTCTGTGTTGCATAAAAATTAATGTCATCACATAAGTAAACTTGGATCATCTCTTCAAATGGATATATATATTATATTAATATATATTAATATATATGGAATATATATAAAATTGTGAACAGGATATATATTTCCTATATATAAAATATATTTCCATGTTCACAATTTTACATGTTCTTTGATGAAAATCACTTTAATTAGAATAATATAGTGACACTGTCAGTTATAATTTTTACATATTTCAAATGTCTTTTGAAGGTTTGTACTTCTAATTTGTTAACAGCCTCTTAAAAGTGTTCATTATTACCATCCCAAGCAGAGATTTAAAAAGACGTATTGAGCGTACTGTCCAAAAATTTAGGTTATACTAAAATTTTTTGGCAAGTGGCAAATTTTAGCTTTTCATGAAATATTTGTTAACGAGAAATGTTAGGACAGTTGAATTCAGCATTATTTTTTTGTTACATATGAAACTAACCAACCTGTTCAGAATAGCCTGTGAGAAGATCCCAGGGTCCATTATGTTAGTCTGGTGGTTAAAGAGTGTCTTGGTAGATACGTCAGGAAGATAATGGAGTGATATGGAAATGATATGATATGGCCCTTATTGGCCCTGCAAAAGGGGGTTCCTCAGTAGGCCTAAAATATGTATAAGAGAATTGCAAACTTGTTGTAGGGAAAGGTAGGCCTTAATGACTTCCAGCGCCAAATCTGAGAAATATATCCAGAACATGCAAACATTTTAATTTGCGTAGACAACTTCTATATGGCACACAGAGATACAGTGGCCACTTTTTATGCCCAAAATTTAGTGAGCTAGAATACGTTTACACTCAAGGGTCATGACGGATGTTAGGAGGCACTAAACTGCAACGGTGACACCCCAGTGCTATGGCTCTTCCAGCAGCCGGTTGTGCAGTGAACCGAGGAGTCTGAGTTGGAGGCTGATAAGAGAGGAATCCGTAGAACTGAAGATCAGCCTTCGTGAGCTGCCAGTCTGAAGTCCCCGGACAAAAGGGGAAAAAAAAGCTTCAGAAATGACTTTGAAGGACGACTCATCAAGGGTCTTAAGCAGAGTGAACATAGGTGGGAAACCTATTGTCCAAAGTCCATAGACAGTACAGTCAGTCCTCTGTGTCCTGGGGAGTGCAGGTGGGGTTTACCAAGGGTGACACGGATCTGTCTTCGCCCAGAGCGTCTCACGTTGCCAGCCTTCTGTCTTGACAGTTGTGATTTTCAGGGACGATTCAACTTAGAATCAATCTGGGGTTGTGTTTGTTTGTTAAAAGACCTATAGACAACCTGGGGTGGACACTCTGAGGTAGAATTACTTTTAACAAGTGTTTTCCAATCTCCAATGTTCCTCAGCAATTTTTTTATACTTTCTGATATCCTCTTCACATCGCTTCTCAAGTACCTGTCACTTCTTTCCAATTACAGACGCTTCGGCTAAACTTTGTGGTTTATGTATGTGATTTACTCCGGGAGAGCGCGCCCTGTCTATAGTTTGATGATCCTTTTTGTGGCAATGGACTGATGATCCCTCAGTGCCTTTGTGGTTCCATATCCAATATTTCTCCCTATCACTCTATTTAGTATTTAGTATTTTCCAAACATGTCTTCAGGGCTGTGTCTCTAAGTTTGTAAAGCCTCAGTATCCTTTAAAGCTCCAGGCAAATGCCATGCTCTTCGAGTTGGAAGTAGCACCTCCTGACTCTCTCCACCATGCTCCAGGCACTTGGATGCTGGAAGAAAAATAGCAGATCCTTCCAAGCTGCAGTTTTCATTAGAATGTGTTGGTTTTGCTCTACTTCTCTATGGTTCTTCGATGTCTCCCTTATTGCCCAGTGTCCTAGGAGTATGTGAGGGTGTGTGCACCGTGTGGTGTCAGCTGTAGAGCTCTATACACGTCCATTGAAGCTAGGAACCCTAACACGACATTCAGATATTCTTATTATTAGTGTTAAAGTCTCCTTCTTATGTACACATTTGTCTATTTTATCTTGTAGTTCTGTCCATTTTTGATTCATACATTTTAAGGTCATTTCTTGGATGTTTTATTATTTATTTATTTATTTATTTATTTATTTATTTATTTAAAGATTTTATTTATTTATTCATGAGAGACACACAGGGAGAGAGGCAGAGACACAGGCAGAGGGAGAAGCAGGTCCCTGCGGGGAGCCCGATGCGGGACTCGATCCTGGGACCCCCAGATCATGACCTGAGCCGAAGGCGGACACTCAACCACTGAGCCACCCAGGGGTCCCTTCTTAGATAAATCCAAATACATCATATCTTCCTGGTTAGTTGAAACATTCATCATATGGAGTGATCTCTTTTATATTTATAATGGTTGTCTTAGATTTGATTGGGTTTGGCACGCCTGGGTGGTGGCTCAGTTGGTTAAGTGTCTGCCTGTGGCTCAGGCTATGATCCTGGGTCCTGGGATCCAGCCCGGTGTTGGGCTCCCTGCCGAGCAGAGAGTCTGCTTCCCCGTCTCCCTCTACCTTCCCCACCCCTGCTTGTGCTCTCTCTCATGTAAATAATAACTTAAAAAAATAATTTGGCTTGATATTAATTTAGACTCACTAGCTTGTTATTGTGTTAGTTTCTTTATGGTATATCTTTTTATTTTTTAGCATCCAACTTTCTACATATTTCTCTTTTAGCATCTCTTCTTAATAACAACTACTTTGTATTTTTTTTAAAAGTAAATTCTACTTAGCTCACAATCCTGAGATCAAGAGTCACATGCTTTACCAACTGAGCCTGTTAGACGCCCTACAACTAATTTGTATTTTAAATACGATCTGATTATCTCTTAGCAGAAAGCTCTAGTCCATTACATTTAATGTGATTATTAATGTATTTATACTTACTTATATATTCTTTTCATCTTAATTTGGATTTCTTCTTTGTACCACATATTATGTTTTCCTTTTATTTCTCTCTTTATATTAAGATTATTTTTGTCATTATATTTTTCCCTTTATTATTTTAGAAGCTATATATAGTTCTTTGTATTCTTTTAGAGTTACCCAGAATTATATCTTTTTCAAGATTGCTTTTCTTGTTTCGTTCCATGCCAGGTAACTTTCATCACCATCTCTTGGATAGGAGAGGGGAGTGCAGTCATTTAGAACTCTACTTTGTAAGGAACAATCTCTTTTTGGAACTACCTTCTCTCCAACGTGGGCAGGCCCAGGGCTTTTTCTTCTAAACTTTGCATCTCATAAGGCCATCAAGATTAAGAGATTTTCCAGCTTCAGTAAATTCCCTCAAGTTGAAAACAGCTTTATTGTTTTGCTTATCTGTGTTCCTGTCACAACTTAAGTTTTGACCTAGTAATTCTTTACCTTCTAGTTCTTAGATGCTGTTAACAAGATTCGTTTTGTGTTTTATTCAGCATTGTAAAGCACTTTCAGTGGGAAAGTTGGCCTGAATATCCTAGTCTGTCCTAATACTATAAAAGAAATTCTTCTCCTCAGCATCTATTTTTTTCCTGGCAACACATATAGATGACTCAGTAAATATACCTAAGTCAGTCAACATATAAATCAGGTTACCATCAGGAAATCGATGACACCCACACCAAAAATGGCAATCCGTGGGAGTTTGGCCAAGGGCCTATGCGTAATTGTAAATAGGTAAAGGGGAATAGAAAAGGGATGGTGAGAGGCACCTGGTGAGTTCAACTGGTTAAGCAGCAGATTCTTGATTTTTGGCTCAGGTGATGATCTCAGGGTTCTTACATCAAGTCCCGTTGGGCTTCACACTCAGTACGGAGTCTGCTTGTGATGCTCTCTCTCTCTTGCTTTCTCTACCCATCCTCTGCTCACTCACTCTCTCTCTCTCTCTCTCACTCTAAAATAAATAAATCTTAAAAGAAAGAAAAAGGGATGGTGAACCACCCCGAGGCTAGTAATTGTTACTACCTGTAAACCTAAAAGCCCAAGAAGGGAGAGTAGTTTCGGAAACTAACAAGTCCTCAGGGGGTAGGAGAGGGCAGTGTGACAAGAGCCCTGGCTTTCAGTCAAGGAGTGCAGTCATTGCCAGCAAGTGACCGGCAGGGAGGGTAATGGAATGCACGTACTCTAATCTTTCTCTTATTCAACCTGCTGATCACGTATCAATGTCTTCTCTTGGCTAAACTCAACCTAAAGCCAAGAACAGAAGAGCCCGGTAGATGTTCTCCGTAGAGGTAGAGGCCAGCTCCTTGGGACACAGAGCTAGGTGAAGGGTGAAAATAGATCTAGATGGAAATGTGGGAAATATGCAGTACTAGGCTAGTGTTGCAGATGAGGAGTCTACTGACAAATCTGATAATTTGTGATTTGTGGAGTGGTTTGGTAGAAAGATGTAGAAACTCTGTTGATCAGTTTTCACTCTTAGAAGGGATATAAAAAAGGTAAGTTATTTTTTCCTGAGTTTCATATTCTTTAAAACATCTTCCTACTTAGGTAATTTTGCTAATTGAAAATAATAATATTAAACTTTATTTTTTTTTTCCAAAATGCATGCAGGTTCATAAGAATACACACATACGTGTGTGTGTGTGTGTGTGTGTGTGTGTGTGTGTGTGTGTGTGTAGACTCAGGGATAGCTACTAATGTGAAAAGGACCAAGCCGACAGTTTTCATTCAGTATTTGTATGCTAGTCTCACTTTTTCAGAATGAAAACTTTGCAGCACTGAAACAGATTTGGCGATTTTACTTTTCTCTTTAATTTCTATCATTACAAATCAGCTAATGTTTGCTAAGAGTTAGAAAAGAGAGATGAGTAAAAACAGAGAAGCAAATCCACACATTCTGTATTAGTCATGTTGGGCTTCCATTACAAGATACCACAGACCTGGTAGCTTAAACAACAGACATTTATTTTTCTCACACTTCTGAAGGCTGGGAACTCCAAGCTCACGGTGCCAGAAAATTTGCTTTCTGGTGAGAGCTCTCTTGCTGGCTTGCAGACGGCTGCCTTCTCTGTGTCCTCACATGGACTTTTCTCTGCGCACACAGAAGCAGAGGGAGAACCCTGTGGTGTTTCTCTCTCTTTTTTATAAGGACTCTAGTCCTATCAGATGAAATTCCCACCCTTGAGACCTCATTTAACCTGAATTATCTCCTGAAAGGCCGTATCTCCAAATGCAGCTATGGTGGGGGCCAGGGCTTCAACATGTGATTTTGAAGACAAACAGCTCAGTCCAGAACATATTCCTCCCACCCAGTAATTACCAGTATCAAAACCTAGTTTAAATCCTTCTGGATTTATATATACACATTTGGAGGTTTTGTGTTGTTTTGTTTTGTTTTGTTTTAACCAAAAGGAGATCATACTATACATATTATTTTGAAATATGTCTATCTAATTAAATATATCCACTTTTTCATGACAGTAAACTTTACCTTATTTGATGCACAAACTATGCTGTTTTACCAGGCATCCCAATTTTTTACAGTGGGTTTATCCAAACCAAACCAGGCCTATAAATTGCATCCCTTCTAAGCTAGCATCCCTTCTAATCTAATCTAGTCTAATCTAACCTCTTTTTCTTCTCTTAACACTGGGAACTTTGGAACAAGTCTGTTGTCCTGAATGTGCCCTACATTCTAGATTTGTGGAATGCTTCCTCGTGATTTTATTTAACTCGTTCCTCTGTCCCTTTTATTTTTAATAAACTTGAAATTCTTAAGGCTTCTGTTATAAAAGTCATTATTGTAATTAGTGGATAAAATGGTTGAAGAACCTTTTCTTTGGTAGTTGGTGTTATTGTCAGTATCCAGGATATGGTAAGGCGTATCACATCAGGTGAGGGGGGCCCTGGTGGATCTAGTCAGGTCTTAGGACTAGAATTTGTGCAGACTCTTATGTAGAACTCTTTTTTTTCTTCATGCATGCACAAATGGGGGAAAAGGCAGAGAGAGAGGGAAAAGCAGACTCCCTGCTGCGCTCATAGCCTGACACAGGGCTCAACCACACAACCCTGAGGTCATGACTCGAGCCAAGGTCAGACGCTAAACCTACTGAGCCACCCAGGTGCCCCTTCTGTAGAATTCTTGTGTAAGGTGATGTTCCCTGCAGGATAGACTGAAATGGAGCTCCTGAAAAAATTACAATATGGCAAGAAAAACAGCATCTGGGGCAGGGATATCAGTTTGCATCTGTTGGTGTGGGCATTCCAGTCATTTGCTGCCAGTGCATTCTGATTGGTTAGCATGTGTGCCATGTCAGTTGACCAATAATTCCCATAAGACCCTTGATCTAGTATAAGATATCAACCAATGGTATATTGATTCAGAAAAACATTTGGCAATGGAGAGATCTCACGTGGAGAAATGGAGCACTGAGAAACCTAGACAAGCTGTGATGACATAGAATCCAGAAGCAGTTTATACTCAGATATTTAGAGAAGCAGTTGGCATTTAGGAGAGATGCTAGCGGTTTATGAAGTCCCAGCCACCAAAAGTGTGATTCTAGATTTCAGGGAAATTGAAAAACAAAGAAAACAAATCACAGCCCCCATCCTAGAAGTTCTTTTCTAGAGTCAGGCAGCTAAAAAGAGAGTCAGGTGCACAGAATGAGGCAAATAATTAAAATTAGGAATCCTAGCAAGAACTATGTTGAAGAAACCAACGACAGCTTATTTAGTGGAATTAGGATTCAGAGTTCGTTGCAACTTTTAGTCCTCAAATCTCTCCAAATGGGGATAGGACTTTTCCTAGATGCTGAGTCCCGCTTACTCACAGTGCAGGTGGAGATGAGGCTTTGTTAGCTGAGTGAAGGAGACCAGGATTGTTTTTTAAGATTTTATTTATTTATTCACAAGAGACAGAGAGAGAGAGAGAGAGAGAGAGAGAAAGAGAGAAGCAGGCTCCATGCAGGGAGCCTGACGTGGGACTCGACCCCGGGTCTCCAGGATCACACCCTGGGCTGAAGGCAGGCCCTAAACCCCTGGGCCACCCGGGCTGCCCAGGAGACCAGGATTAATCGAGTCTTCACAATAGCAATGGAATATGAGGCAGAATTGCCCCTGGAAAAGAATTTCTGTAGTAGGATATTTTTCTCTGCACGTGATGAAATTCAGGACTAGAGAGAGGGCAACTACTTTTAGGTCTCCTCACCCTATTTGAATACAAATGTTCTCTGAGTGGAACGCATTTTTGTCATCTTGAAATCTTTTGAACTTCACACATTAAATTTAAAGCTGCCATCAAACTTTGAAGCATGAAAGACAGAAAGCATTTGGCAAATGTGAGCTGGAAATGTTATCTTAAAGTAGCAATACACACACACGCACTGACTTTTTAAATAATAAGTGACATCTAAATGTTATCCAGGATTTTCTCATTCTAAATGTTGTTGTTTTTTTAATTTTGAAATAAATGTGAACTTCCAGCAAAGTTTCAAGATTAGCACAAATAATTTTTTTTTCTCAACTACCTGAGAGCAAACTACCACCAAGATGACCCATCACATCCGAATTCCCCCAAAAGCGGTGACATTGTCCCTGCAGACCACGCAACCATCACGATCATGAATGAAACGTGCATACGTGGCTGTCGGGTACTCACCCCGGAGGCCCCGTGCAAATCTTAGTTGTGTCAGTAATGACCTAAGTAGCAACGGGATCTAGAGTCCTGTGTTGGGAGTTACCAAGTGGCCTGTTTCCTTAAATCCGGAATAGTCTCAGTCTCTGTTTGACTTTCATGGCTTTATCAATTTTGAAGCTTACATGCCAGCTACCTGTAGAATGTTCCCCAGTGTGGGTTTAGCTCATGTTTTCCCATAAATAATTTCAGCTGCTGCATCTTTGGCAGCAACATTACAGAGTGAGACTGCCCCCCCCCCCGGCCCCATTGCTGATATCAATTTGTCCCATTACTGGGAATGCTAACTTTGATCATTTAATTCATCAAGAATCTGTGAGGGCTCCTCGTTGAAGTTATTATTTTTAAATTTCTTTCTTTATACAATTAATAATTATTTGAAATCATGCAGAGCTCCTGTCCCCACCCCCTCCTATGCCCACCCACTAGTTTTAACAATTATTTATGCTTTGGGGCCAATTAGTCCTTACCAAGCTGAGCCAAAAGTGACCTTCGAAGTTCATCATCCCTCTGCTTTTACGGGTTGACATTCTGCTCTAAAGAAGAGCTTTCTTTTTCCTGTTTGTTTGGGTTTTTATTTATACATGTAGTATCAATTTATAATATGGTTAGGATTTATATCCCCGCTTCATTCAATGGGTTATAGGCTGGTACTACTTTTATTGTGATACTCAAGTTGTCCCCGGTCAGCCCGAAATAGCACCTTCAACCTAGGTCCTGTCTGTGGCATATTCTCATGATTTGCAAATCTCCTTCATTTTTGATACAACAGAAATCTGATATATCAAATCATTTTGTACTCCCCAGCCCCAACC
Organism: Canis lupus familiaris; assembly: GCF_011100685.1. Lineage (NCBI taxonomy): Eukaryota > Metazoa > Chordata > Mammalia > Carnivora > Canidae > Canis > Canis lupus. The sequence goes on from NC_049255.1 coordinate 39,575,021, forward strand.
ATGTTACCAGCCGTTTCTCTAAAAAAGTCCTATCTTTCAAGTAGAGAATGATATCTGGAAAACAAGATGTGGATCCTAGATGAGCTCATGGCCATTGGAGTGTTACTTCCTTCAGTACTTAGTAAACAAAACTGGGGAGAATATATTTAATTTAAATATAATATATTTAATTTAATTTAATTTAATATATTTAATATATTTAATTTAAATCTGTATAGATATACATGTATGTACATTCAAATTATATCTTTATTTAGTTTTATATCTATGTATATCTATTGAGACACCGAAAGGACCTACGAATACCTGCCGTTTTTCTCTTCCCATGTTTCTAGTCTCTTCACTAACAATGAGAGATCCTGTGCGGGTCATGCCCTTGAATATGAGCTGGGTCATTACTTCCCTTGCGTGTACTCCACTGATGTCATTACTCCTTCCTCCGTAAGAAAGCCTTTCTCACTCCGTTGTGGGTCCGACAGAAAAGCCGGGCTCAGCCCCACATGGACTGTCTGGCCTGCACTAATCGCCCTGCCTGTCCCCCATCCGTGGGGCGCTTACCTTCCTGACCCCTTCAGCTCCCAAGGCAATGTGCTGTTCAGCCCTGAAATGGAGATGCCATTCTCAGTCCTCATCCCTGACTTCTCTCATTGCTCTGTTCCCCCTGACAGTTGCTTCGCTCCCAATTTTCAGGCTTAGACACACACAGACACACACACACACACACACACACACACACACACACTGTGCTCCACATGCCTCAGCCCCGGCACCCTGGGATGCAGCACCACAACCCACTGGGATGCTCGCCTTCCTTCACATGACCCCTCGCTCGCTGTGCATCATATCCTACTGCTGCTGCCGGATGTGCTATCCTGGCCAACCTCACCTAAGAGTTTGTAGGACTGACGTATTCAGAAACAGGAAGGAAGTGAAGATTTTTGTACATATCATTGAGAATATGTCTTTGGATTCTGTTATTTTTTTTCACTTATTACTCTGTGGCTCTATCCCTGCTGTCCCCTGTCTACTCCATTGCTTCTAGGTGCTCTACGGTTTTGCAAAAAAGTAGCTTTACTACATTTGATAGATCCATTACTCCAGGGCTGGACAACTTCATTGCCCTCCCTTTTTTGTTACCAAACAATCTAGGTTCAAAATTTCTCTGGCTCTTTAAAAAATTTCTTTAATTTTATGGCCTTTTGGTGTCATGTTGTTTTTGAGAAGCTTGTTATCAACCTGATTTCTTCTTCTTCTTCTTCTTTTTTTTTTTTTTTTTGTAAGTGATCTGGTTTCCACTCTGAGAACCTTTAGAATTTTTCTCTATATCCTACATGCTTTTAAACTTCATTATAAAATATATAGATGTGGGACGCTTGGGGGGCTCAGCCATGGAGCATCTGCCTTCAGCCCAGGGCATGTCCCCGGGGTCCCGGAATCGAGTCCTGCATCAGGCTCCTGGCATGGGGCCTGCTTCTACCTCTGCCTGTGTCTCTGCCACTCTCTCTCTCTCTCTCTCTATTTCTCTCTCTCTCTGTGACTCTCATGAGTAAATAAATAAAATGTTTTAAAACAAAAACGAAACAAAAATATATAGATGTTTTGCCCTATTTTGGAATAATATTATTTCTTTAAATATTTCTTCTCCTCCATTTATTTTTCTTCTTCTTCTTCCTCTGGCATCCTTTTTAGAACTCCTATTTCTACCCACCATGATTTTTAATTGTACTTTCCTGTTTTCTCTCTTTACCCTTTTCTGTGGTTCCTGGAAACAATCCTCAACCTGATATAGCTCTTAAATTCAATTTTCAGTTATATTCTTACTTACCATTTCTATCTACTCATCCCATCTATTGTCATATATCTTTTAATCAGTTTATTTCCTTACCTATTATTTCTTCTTTTGAAAGTGTTTTCTGGTTGTTTCTTATCGCTAATGCATCCCCTTCTGTTGTCGTGTTTAATTATAATGCTTATTAAACTCACGTGTTGTGTGTTTCAGTGTTTACTTTGGGTAATATATATGTTCATTTTGTTTCTGTTGTGTGGTTGTGTGCTGCACAACCAGGTGTCTAAGTATTCTGGTCTGAGAGTTTATGTTGCTCTAGAGGTATTAGCTACCCTCTTATGACTTCTAGGAGCGCAGAGCTGGAGTCGATTATATATCTTGGGTATATCTATGTATACCTAATTTATATCTTTCTGGGTTTGCATAATGGTAGTCACCGTTTCCCCAATAATAAAACATCCTAAACCTCTCTCCTTTTCTGCCAGGTCCCCAGACAACCTCAGTTTTCAGGGATTTGGTATCATAAGGTGGAGCAATAGAAGATGGTCTCCTTAGATTTTAATTCCCATCACGCCTGAAAATTGGAGGAGAAGAATTAATGTCCAAGGGTTCAGGCTTGTTCAAACCTCTTTACAACAAGATTTCACCCCAGGAGATCCTGGGAGGCCTTCCTAACCCAGTCTTTGTTTCATTTATTACTCTTTCCTTTTTAATATTTTGTCTGTAAACACATTTTTACCTAAGTTCAGTCATTATCTATATCTTTTGGTATTCTACTTTTTTTATTGGAGTTTGATTTGCCAACATATAGCATAACACCCAGTGCTCATATGCTTACATTTTAACAGGCACACAGTTTACCACAATTTTCTAAGTCATTTCCCTATTTGGGATATCTATGCCATTTTCTGTAATTGCAGTTAGACATTATACTGGGAAGAATTCAATTATTCTTGTAGAATAAATTCCAAAGTATAGGATTGCTATTGTTATTGCTATGAAGAGTAACATTGCCTTACCAGTGGACTGTTTAAATTAGCGATGCCAACAGCAATAGATGTGTCATGGGAGTTTATCCAAAGTTTTGGTGGCTCTCTCATGTTATAAGTGAAAGTGTGATCATGGTGCTGCTTCTCATAAAGGGAAACACAATATTTGTTTTCAGATATGGGCATGGAATAATATGAAACAATATGTATTTTTATAAGCACTTTTTTTTAAAGATTTTATTTATTTATTCATGAGAGACACAGAGAGAGAAAGAGAGAGAGAGACAGAGAGAGAGAGACAGAGAGAGAGAGACAGGCAGAGGGAGAAGCAGCCTCCGTGCAGGGAGCCCGATATGGGACTAGATCCCAGAACCCTGAGATCATGCCCTGGGCCAAAAGCAGATGCTCAACCGCTGAGCCACACAGGCATCCTGAAACAATATGTATGAATATCAAGATCAAGTATGGGGATGCAAATAAATAGAGGAAAAGGTGACTTTTGTTATATTATATATTATTATTTTGGTCTGGTCTTTGTGCAATGATACATAAAAAGGTCCTTCTCTCAGCTGGGAAGATCCAATGAAAATATAGCATCCCCCTCAGAGCAAAAGATTGTCTTCATGTTTTCAGATCTCCATGTATCTTCTAGATAGAAATCTTAGACTTTAGTATGGAAAGAGGGCAGGACAAAATATTTGAAGTGTTCCATACAAATTTTAATGACTCAATGAAATAGAAGAAAAAACATTTTAAAAAGCAGCTATTAAAGGGCACCTGGTTGGCTCAGTGATTGAGCATCTGCCTTTGGCTCAGGTTGTGATCCTGGAGACCCGGGATCAAGTCCCACACGGGCTCCCTGCATGGAGCCTGGTTCTCCCTCTGCCTGTGTCTCTGCTTCTCTCTGTGTCTCTCAGGAATAAATAAATAAATATATTTTAAATAAATAAATAAATAAATAAATAAATAAATAAATAAATAAAATTTAGGAATGAATAAATTTTATATATATTTTAATATATATATATTTATATATGTATATATATATATATTTAAAAGCAGCTATCAAAAAAGAAAGTCAAATATCCAGGGGCAAAAATGAAGATTGAACAAAAAATCAGAGAAATAAGCAAAATAGTTTACCCTGTGATTGCCTGGTATTGGAAAATTATGGATTCTGGTAAATTAGAGTGGGAATATAGTAATACATGAGGACAGAAGGCATAGTTATGTGTCTATAGGGAGCAGGGAGTAGTAAGTAGCATAGATGCAGGTAGTAGGAAGACTAGAAAGGAGCTCACCCACCAGTACAGGGATTCTTTCTTCTATCTGAACTCTGGATGGAAAAAAAGAAAAATTCTTATTTAGAAATCAAAAACCCTAGCTCAGAATTTCCACTACTATTGTAGTACAGAAACTGTAAGCCAAGAAATATGCATAAAAATTGTCCCTGAGCCAGAGATGCTCCTGGGATGCCTGGCAAAAGTAAATGCATTGCTGGGAAAATATATATCAGAGAAATGCTAAGGAAAAGAAAGATGGAATGGTTTTATTAATATCAGAGGGGAGGAGGGGAGGAAGACTGTAGGGAAAAAAAGGAGATAAAGAAGATGTAAGAAATAATTGCTCTACGCATTCTATATAGAAGTCAGAAAGATATAGGAATTCCAAACTTGAATACAAGAAACAAATAGTCTAAAAATATGCACAGGAAAGGTTGCTAGTATTGCCAGGACAATTGATAAAGACAAATCATTTGGGGAACTTTAACATGCCTCAGTAATTAACAGAGAAATTATAGAGAACAATGAATACAGTTACAGCCCCACAGTTTTCCAACCTTGATCTACAGGGCTTATATATGAAATGCTGCCCTCATATAACAGGGATTGCATGTTTTTGTATGGGACATTTTATTAAAATGTATATTCTCTATTTATCAGATGTAATGGCCTATAGAGGTCACAAAACAAATCTCACATAATATCAAAGAATCACTAAGCTTACAGACCCTGCTTTCTGTCTGTAATTAAGTTAGATGTCAATAGTAGCACACACCTTCTATTTGAATACTTTAAAATTATTTGAACTAATGCATCATATATATTACAGAAAGAATGATGGGTGGTGCCTGGACGGCTCAGTCAGTTGAGTGACTGACTTGGGTTTGGCTCAGGTCATGATCTCAGGCTCTTGTGGAATCAAGCCCTGCCTCATCAGGGAGTCTGCTTGATTCTCTCTCTTTCTCTCCCTCTCACTCTTTCCCCCGCTCTCTCTTTTTATCTCAAAATAAATAAATGAATCTTTAAAAAAAATAACTTGCAAACTAAGAATAGTGTTTGAAAAATAATGAATAATAGTAAAAAAATTTAAAATTTGGAATGTAAGATAAAAAGACCATATGCTGAAATTAATATATTAATTTCAACAGCATACTAAATCTATATAAAAAATCTGTAACCTTAAATGCATCCAAATAAAATTGAACAAAGGTAATGGTAAGCATAGAATATAATATTGAAGTGAAAAAATAATTTATAATGAGGAACTACGAATCCCATTTGAAAATACTAATAACTTAGATACTTCTAGCAAAACTGGTAAAGAAAAAAAAAAGACAAGAATGCGTTAATGTTAGAAAAGCGGACAAAAATAGATATACAGAGTGATTTTCTTTTTTTTTTTCTTTCCTTTTTTTGGAAGCACAAGAATATAGTGAACAACTAAATGCAAATAACTAGAAGCAATAAACATGTTAAATATCTGAATGAATTTATAACCATGAATATTTATTTGAAAATGTTAATTAAATGAAAAAATACATTAAATGAGAATATACTCTGCTTCCTCACCCCACATACAAAATATGAGAACTCAATAGTTTATGTATGAATCCTGGCACTTCTTTGTAAAATGGATAATCCCTGTGCTACCTGTAAACTCTTAGAAAAATCCAGGAAAAGAAGCAAATATCCCTAAACATTTGTGAGGTTGTATAATCCAGATCCCAAAACAAGACAAGGACAAATGATAAGTAAAATTGTCAGCCAATCTCTTATTTATGAAAACATCCTAAAAACATTAGTAGCCAATTACAGAAAGCATATCATGACTAAGTAGAATTTTGTCCAGGAACATATGCATTTTTTAGCACAGTAAAATGAAAAGCCTTCAATTATCTCAAAAGATGATTCAACATCTGTTTATGACAAAATCTCTTTGCAAAGTAGGAACAGAAGTGTTCTTCCTTAATCTGAAAGGGAATTTTCCAGGAACCTATAGCAAATATCACTTGTTTCTTTTTAAAAGTAAGATCCAAGAAACATTCTTTTAAAAATGAAAAGCACAAAGGAAGGACCAGGGAATCCTGCTTTCAATGCTTTTATTCTGTATAACACTAGCAGCCCTAGACAGGATGATAAGAATGATAGTTGAAAGTCATAAAATTTGAAAGAAGTAAACAAAGCTCTCTTTTTCTAGTGAGCCATTTCCTAAATTGAAACTAACAAAAATAAAAACTCTATAGATCAACTATTACAATCTCCAGAGGTTAGCAAGAAGACTCATTGTAAGACCAAGGTGAGAAATTAAATAGTGTGCTTATACATGATAGAAAAAGTTATAAATATTATATATTGTTGTCGTAGTAGGAACATCATAAAAATAAATTAATAATGGTTGTGCAATCCTTTTCTGGAGCAGAATATAAAACTTTGTTAAAAAGACCTGAAAAACAACTGAAATAGAGAGACATACAATGTTTATGGACAGAAGACACTCCTCAAATGAGTTCATTAATTTAACTCATCCCGAATGCAATCCTCAAATGTCTTTAATAAAGTATGTGTGAACAACTGACCATCCCAACACAGAGGTAATATTGAATACCTACTTCACAATGTAGTCTGACTAGATTAAAAACACAAATTTGAAAATTCAGTTTTAAAATACTTGGAAAACATTTTGTGACATTAGAAAATAGTGTTTCTTAAAAAAGTAAAAACAACAAAACATAAAAATCCCACAAGTACTCAAGGAGAATATTGAAATATTATTGTTTTCACCATATTAATATTTAAAATATAATAAGTATCTAGAAAATGTAAACCACAGACTGAAAAGTATATGTAATACATATAACTCATAAGAGAATAATAGTCAAAATAAAAGAGCCCCACAAAAATACCCAAAATGATAAACTCAAAGGAATATGTCAAAGAATATGAATGAAAAACCTGGACATAAAATATATAAAATTTATGGACCTCACTAGTAACCAGGGAAATGCAAATTAAAGCAATAAGAAGAGTTTTGTACCCATCATATTGTCAAAAGTAAAAAAAAAAAAATATGATAAGCAATTTCTCCATACATTAGTTGAAGATATTAGTCGAAGATACATATATATTAGTGGAATAAACACATTTTATATTAGTGGAAGATACACATATATTATAACCCACTACTTCTAGTTATCTAATTGGAGAAAACAATGGCACATGTGCAAAAAGAAATGTAAAGAAAAAAATCTCTTTGCCACACTGTAATGTTGAAAATGTGGAAATAACCTCCTAGATCTCAGTAACGGAGCTAGAGCATAAGCTGGAATTGACTTTACAACCAAATACTACTTAGCAGTTTAAATGAATGAACCAGATCTCCATTTACATTCATGGAAAGTTAGAAAAACGTAATGCTGAGTGGGGAAAAAAAGGGGGTAAATAATATCTGTCAAATATCAAAGCTTATATAATAATGGAGTATGTTTATTTCTAATGTGCCTATGCTCATGTCTACCTATATCTACCTACTTATCAACCTACCAATCTATCTAAATCTATATAACAAAACCTGAAATGATTAGCATTTACCTTAGGGTTATAACCAAGTCTGCGGGATCGTATTCATTACTGAAAAATGATATGAATGAAGGAAATATAGTAAAATAATATGTGAAAACTAGATGTGGATCATCATAGTATGTTGTATTAGTTTTGATTCTTGTATATACATACGAAGAATATCTCATAATGAAAGAAATAGAGTCTTAGAGGGGGAGAGACTTTATTGTTAGCTAAAAATGTTATTTATATGATTATTATATTTACCTTGGTTTGAGTCCCTGGCCTGCCCCATGTGCCTTATTCAATAAAGATAATAGAACCCATTTCACTTGGTTGTTTCAAGAATCAGTGAGATCCAATGAGACCTCGCGTGTACATGGGAAAATGTCTACTATAATTTGTAAGAAACTATATTAATGCAAGGTAATATTCTAAGCCCTATGTTGCAGGTTTCCAAATCTTGTGAGGTTTTCTCACTTCTAAATGAGGAAAACAAAAGAATCTTATAAAACCAGAGAATATTTTTTCATCCATGTCTAACTCAAAAATAAGCTGGAAAAAATCTATTTTAAAAATAGATTTTTAGAAAACTCTAAAGTAATGAGTCACTTGCCTGAAGTTCACTTATCTGAACTCTTTGGAACAAAAGTAGAGAAGGGAAATAAACGTTAAAAACAAATATACGACGGGTGCCTGGGTGGCTTGGCAGTTAAGCAGCCCACTCTTGATTTTGGCTCCAGGCATGATCTCAGGGGGGTGAGCTCCAGCAGTGCAGGACTCCATGCTCAGTGGGCATGTGCTTGAGATTCACTCCTCCCTCTCCCTGTGCCCCTCACCCCCGCGTTCACCCCCCCCAAATAAACCCTAAAAACAAAACAAAACAAAAAAACAACCATATGAGTCCAACTATATAATGTTCTAGAAAAAGGAAAACTATGGAGAAATTTAAAAGATCAGTGGTTCAATAAGGAGTGAGTAGGGGAAGGATGAAAAGGTAGAGCACAGGAGGTTTGTAGGGCAGTGAAACTCCTCTGCTTGATCCTGTAAGCTTGGATACTTTCCCTTATACGTGGTCAATATCCATAGTACGGGTTACACAAAGGGTGAGCCCTCATGTAAACCGTGGACTTCGGTTAACAATTATGTATTAATGTTGGCTTATCAATGATAATCACTAGATCACCCAAATAATAAATGTTAATAGGAGTGGGGGAGAGAGACTGGATATTTGACAACTTTGTACTTTCCAATCTATTTTCCTGTAAATCTGAAACTGCTATTAAAAAAAAAAGTATATTAATTTAAAACAAACAAAAGTGCATAGCACCTAAGCTAAAAACCACAATACTCGGGCTCTTATGCAAATTTCCATTTCTCATATCTGAGGTGCTCAGACATTCTCTCAGGGAATCTTTACTCTTGTTTTAGTTTTAATTTTAATAAACTCAGTATATTGATTTCCCATTTGCATTCCCAGAAAGGGTACATGAAAGGAAACAAGACAATTATTATTATTAAACAATTTTCAACCAGTAGAAAAAAGTGGCATTTGAAGGCCTGTCAGTAGAGCCTGGCTACTTGGCATTACCTGCTTGCTTGCTTGCTTGTTTTTTTTGTTTTTTTTTTTTTTTTTTTTTAAGATTTCACTTATTTATTCATGAGAGACACAGAGAGAGGCAGAGACACAGACAGAGGGAGAAGCAGGCTCCCTGCGGGGAGCCCCATGTGGGACTCGATCCCAGGACCCCAGGATCACGCCCTGAGCTGAAAGCAGATGGTCAACCACTGAGCCAACCAGATGTCCCACATTATCTGCATCCTAATTGCCATCCGCAACCCCCCAGAAGAACCTCCTAGCTTCCCTTGAACCTCCTACCCCAAGACTTCCCAGGATCCATCAAGTACATGATTAATACCCGTCACCCCCAAAGGCCTTCAAAGATGGCTCCAGGACTGTGACTGAAGTGTCTCCTGATCGTGGTGTCTTTGTCTTATTTGTTGTTGAAATTTTTGAGTATCAGGCACGAATACAAGCACTCAAAGAGGCAGAGCAACTCGGTGGAGATTTAGAATAAAAGTGAGAAACCAACCAACACGGATGAAAATGAAGACTGCAAAAAAATATGTATAGCTTTAGAAATCCTTACTCTTAATTTCTGTATTGCTGGTTTACAGTTTTCCATGTGATAACGTAATAATGAATCACGCAGGAAAGATTAAATTAGCTTCCACATGTTCTTTTTCTGAAGCTAGAAAAGCACTTAAATTTCTTTGGAAATATTTTTATCTGATCCATATTTTTTAAAGTGTGAGTTGTCCACATCTCCCCGAGGTCTTCTGTGTGCTCTCATGTTGAACTTCACTGCAGCTCTGAATGTGGAGTCTCAAATTGCCTCTTTATAGCTCTGCACTGCGGTTCTATGAGCAACTGTAGCCTGATCCTCATTGTATAACAAGTACCTAAAATAGAGTCTACACAGAAGGATTCGGTAGGTACTTGCCGGAAGGTGTAGCTTTGATTTTCTAGAAATTTTCAATTGTTTTGGAATTCTTGTGATAACGACATTCGATAAATTAAGGTGAATGTTTTAAGAAACAACAAGAGGATATAGAAAAGCAAATATCTTATAATTTTTTTTTCAGATGAAAGAATTGTCAACATGCAAGTTCAGACAGTTACGAAATTCAAAACAATTACTAATGTTATTGGATATTTAAAGGGCTTGACATCTCCAGGTAAGGAGGGGTACAGATTCTGTAATGTATTAACAAGCTATTAAACCGTCACAAGAAAACGCTCTGTAACAATGTAAGAGCATCATTAAATGCCCCACTGTAGCTGTAGCTCGTTCATACCGCTCGAAGAGTGAGTCAGTCAGTATGAAACCAAGAAGTAGGTCTTTATTCTCTTTCTTACTTTCTTCAAAAATAAATCTAAATAGAGAGTGTAAGGGGGGAAAAAAAGAAACCAAAATGAGAAAAGAGTTTAGACTCGTTAAATTGGCATGTTCCTTATGAAGAAAAGCTACCCAAACCAGCGTGGGTTTTTTGTCTGTTTGTTCTTTCGTCACCGTACCATAACCACTGGAGTTTTTGATTTTTAACAAGAGAGGACCTTTTAGGGAAAAAAAAAAAAAAAAAAAAAAAGTTTTGTGATGTCTTTTTCTTTCTTTTTTTTTTAAAGTAAACATGTTTATCTCCAAAAATGAATCTTTCAGGGTTAACCTATGTTCTGTGTCTGGCCCGTGGTGTACTGACAGTTCGGCCTCACGTCTGCGTGGCTTTAGGTTTTGAAGATGCTGATGGAAATGGTCCCCTAGCTGAACTTTAAATAATTTTACACCTCACATTGGGATGTCCATGGCGTCTTCAGATAACATCATGTAGGCTAAAAAAGTAAAACTAACGAATACATGTATTAATGAAGAGAGTAATAGCAACACTTCGAATACACTGAGGTTGAGCCACGTAGCGTTCTAGAAAGTGGCACAAACTTGTGCCACTTCTGTTGATTTGGTTGGGATATTTACTCAAGTTCTCCCTGGGGAATTGTTTTTCTCCACAACTTCAGTCAAATTGCCCCATGATTGATAACCCGGAGAGTTTTGAGATCAGGTTTTACATCTCTCCAAGTTTCCTGCCAGCCAACTCTTAAAATATTTACGGAAGGTTCATATTTCCTCTAATTTCTTTCCAGTAGCAATGTTGAACAACCTCTGATTTTAATGTCTTTAAATGCAAGGTATGAATGGATTTGGAAATTGTCATAGTTGCATTTCAACTATTTCAACAAATTTCCATCGTAAGAATCTCTAATTGAAGCACCAGAAATATTTATCATCATTGCTACATGTGCTAGTTTTTGTAGAAAAACCAAATTATACAAAACTCGCTTTAGGGTAAAATAACTTTCCTAACTGAAATTCAATATAGGAAAAAAAAAATCAGTTTCTTAAAATCAATTTACCAGTAGTATTCTTCAGTGTGTAATAGACAAAGCTTCTCAAATTCTGTTTATTTGAATTCTACGCAAAAATATTGGCTGTTCACTCACATGATTTTCTTATTTAATGACTCTGAAAATTAGAAACGATCATTAAGGCTTTTGGATATGGTTTATCTAGAATACAGATAATCCCAAGCACAACTTTCACACATATCTGGGAGGTGGGTAAATAAATTCCCTGTGTTTCAACATTTGCAACCACTCTCTTTATATCATTAATTAAATTTTGATAAAATGTTGGCAGATCAAATCCATCGCTGCTTTTAAAATCAGTATGGAAAACTGAAATAACTTCATGCAACGATTTCCCATCAAATGGCTTTTTGGCGCCATGAGGTAAAGGAGTAATTCATTCCTTCCACATACAGGTAGTACTTGCTATGTGTCAGACACTGCCCCAAGTGCCTTACACATATAGTAAGTCACTTACAACTCAAAGTAACTGAATGATGTATGTTTTATTTGTATTTCCATTTTTATTTTTTTAAAGATTTTATTTATTTATTCATGAGAGGCACAGAGAGAGAGGCAGAGACACAGGCAGAGGGAGAATCAGGCTCCATGCAGGGAGCCCGACGAGGGACTCGATCCCAGGACCCTGGGGTCACGCCCTGAGCCAGAGGCAGATGCTCAACCACTGAGCCACCCAGGCGTCCCTGTATTTCCATTTTTTTATGTAAGAAATTAAGGCATAAAGAGCTGAGATAAATTTTCCAAGGTCACCCACCTCGTAAATTGAATATCCTGTGTCCAAACCCGAGCAGGCTGGCTTCAGTGTCTGCACCATTGAGCTACAGGACATCTCTGAGTAAAATGGCACTCGGGGTAGAAATCTTTTTACCCGGAGGTGTGGGAGCACTTGATGAAATAAATGGAATTCTATACCAGTAACACTTAGTGGCAGCAAAATCAGAGGAAACTCTGGAGATTTGCTTTTATTCCGCCTTATTATTGACAATAGTCAGTCTCTTTATGTTGTATCTGATGGATTTTGTATGTTCTATGAAACATGTGAAAAGAAAACTTTTACAGTACTTGGATGACTGTTGATGTTGATTTTTTTTTTTCCTTCAGAGAAACCAGAGGAGCTAAAACTCTGAGTTGGAGGCTGTAATTAATTCCCTAAATACTTCATTTATTTCAAAATCCATATATGACTACCACATTGTTTGATATTTACAGCTACTGAATAACTGCTCCCCGTCACATGTATTAATAGTTCATTAATATTTACTGAGCATACACACATTGTTTACAGGGCACTTCCCACTACGATCCTGGAAAAATGTTAGATAAAGGTTTCACTGTGGCATATTTGTATCCTTCCTTAATTAATATGCATGTTGCAAAGGACAGTAATATGGGTCTAAGCTTTGGAATCATAATTGAGTCCAGCAGCTGCCTCTGCTTTGATATACACAGATGTGTGAACCAAGACAGTTGGGTGAAAAATGTTAAAGTAGGTCTTAATTATTAGGACAGTTTTACATAACTGTGGCTCAGTTGTGCGATAGGATTATGTAAATGTCATTAAATTCATTGTTGAGGTCTATATTTTGTTTTAATGGCCCTCGTTTCCTTCTCTTTGCAGACCGCTACATCATAGTTGGCAGCCAGCATCACACGGCGCCCAGTTCTTACGGACAAGAATGGGCTAGCAGCACGGCCGTAATCACAGCTTTCATCCGGGCCTTGATGTTAGGAGTCAAGAAAGGGTGGAGGCCACACCGCACAATCGTTTTCTGTTCATGGGGAGGAACAGCTTTTGGCAATATTGGCTCATATGAATGGGGAGAGGTAAATGCACGCTGATCATTATGCTTCTCTCGCTCCCGTGCTCTCGCTCGCTCTCTCTTTTCGACTAAAGTTGACACAGTACAGCCGTGGAAGCCAGGGATAAGAATGTACCTTGCAGCAAAGTTGTCCCATCTGCTAACTTGCTAAGATCCCCCATAAAAAAGGAGGGGGAATTAGAACACAGTGGATTGTGTGTGCTCGGCAACAATCTTATCTTGTTGCTCCCAGACCAACAGACTCATCAGAGTCGTGGACCCACGATTGCATTTTCCTACTTAGTGTGTTTCTCCTCAGACGAGCTTGACAGGTACTGGACAAGAAAAGATGAGCTGATGCATACAATCACTTTTCTTTTCTTATCTTTTCTTTTTTTTTTTGACTTTCTGGCAATGATCTAGAATTAGGAAACAGTCTCCTATGTTAAATATCTACTACCTTCGCCTCATACCGTAGCTACACGGTATGTAGATTGGCTTCAAAATAGGGGTCTCCTTTCTTTTTCCCTTTCTCCTCCCTTCCTCCACCCCATCCTCCTTCTATTCTTACATCTCTCTCTCTCTGTTCCTTCTTTCCCACAAATCTATTAACCGACCGGCCTACCTAAACTGCCTTAGGAAGGCTTTGTCCAAATGAAGTCTAGAATGCATTGCGTCATAGCTAGAAGAATGCCACTGGTACCTCTAAGTTTCAAATGCTTTTGATAGGTCTGAGTTTCGCAGGTACATCGTATTTTTAATGGGATATGACAACTGATAATTGGATTGATGCCGTATTAAAAACAATGAGAACATTGTAAAGCTCTTAGATATTCTATTTATGATTTTTTTTTTAAAGAAGGCTAGTAGAGAAGTGTAGGAAAAATCTATAGTTTTCCCTAGGAAAATAAAACTATTTGATGTTCTAATTTATTTACAAACTCAGCTTTGGAGGAAAAAACAGACAAACTTAAATATCTAATAAGAAATTCTCCTATTTCATTTTTTTATTTAGGTACTCAAAAAGAAAGTTAAAATATCCATTGACTTCAAAGAAAATATCAAAATGATACAAAAGAAAATAGCAAGTGTCTTTTTAATTTGAAGAAAAAGAAGTCTTAAAAATGGAAAAACTTTAGTGTAGAATTTATCAAGATATACATATTGTAAATTAGATTATTTTTCTATCCTCAAATTAGTTGTGTGAATATCTGTTCCATTTTCAAGAGAACTAAATCAAATGAATAAATTCTATTGCTGAAAGAAGGTCTTTAAATTGACAAATTTTTAGTACGATGGAAAATGTAAGAGCTGAACCAACCTCTCAGACTTTTAATCCAAATTACTTACTTCAAAGACATAAACAAGTTAAAAAACAATTTGGAAAATATATTTGTGTTCTGAGCTGATTTTAGTATTTCAGAATTTTTTTCATCATAAAACAATTATTTTAGTTTCTTGCAACAGTAAGTTACATTTTTAAAAAAGTTCTTAAAGAACCTTTTTAAATTCCAAAAATGTATTCCATTATATCATACGGCCTTCTCCATATCTATCTAGTGACTTTCACATTGAATTTATATCATCCTAAATTAACATGCATATTTCTAAGCTATGTTCTCAGAGTAGGCTTGTCCAACATTAGTCGTTCCTAACATACATCCTGAGCCATGCAAGGGGGAGTGCATTGCAAAAAGTCTTTGAATTTTTTTAAACATCGAGCATCATTGCCTGTAAACTGAATCAATGTGGCCTTGCATGTATGTGGACAATTATATTTTCATCAATCCCATTCATTTAAAATATTTATTAAATGAATCTTACAGAGAGGTAGCTGAATTTTCAACTTAAAATAAGGGTCACATACTGGTTTGCTAGGGAGGCTGGCTCTTACAGTCTCCTGACTCCTAGTGTTGGAGGAAGAAAGCTAAGTTCCTAAAACATGAAGTAGGACAGGGTTTTTTAGGTGTTTTCTATGGAATTGTCACCATGACGATTAGTCATTATTAAATATCTGTGCAAAAAGTGGGGGATTTGACAGTGGCACCTTAATAATAGCCTCAGTGGTCTTCAGTTTTGGGGGACAGGGCTCAGCAGCAAGTAGAAAAACTAGTCTGCGGAAATCATTTTATGCTACTCATGTGCATAAAATGCATCGGGTTTTATTTCCAGTAATATGTTCAGGGACAAAGGTGTATTATGCCACATTTTGCTCAGGATAAAGAGCTACTTCATGTAAAGCGTAGCTCATTGTCTCAAAGGAAAGGCCTACTTTGATTAATCGCTGAAGTAGTTTACCCATGTCTCTTCTCTGATTCAGTAGCTATAAAATTAAGTGCTGAGGCTAGAGCAGACTTTCCATTCTGCACTCTCTGGTTGAAGCTTATTCTATGTGAGCCATGGAAGAACATTTTCTTCTAAGATCTGACTTTTTTTTTTAAGCAGGAACATGCTTAAAACTATTTTGTCATGTGTGATATGTAACTCCTTATCCCCTTTATTCAAAATCCTTTCGGGACCTTGGTACACTCTAACACACTACAATTTTTTTTTTAAAAAGAGTAGTTGTGTAATGTAATGATTTTAAGTAGGGAGTGTTTACAGTTCAACACATCACTGACAACGTAAAATGTGTTACTTTTACTTATGGAGCTTTTTGGTTTGTTTTGGTTTGGTGCGGTTTCAGGATTTCAAGAAGGTTCTGCAGAGAAATGCTGTGGCTTACGTTAGTCTCCATAGTCCCATAAGGGGTAACTCAAGTCTGCATTCCATGGCTTCACCATCTCTTCGGCAACTGGTAATAGAGGTAAGATGAACTACTTTTTCATCTAATTCTCTGTAATTTGCCATGTCCTGATGTTTTCACTTATTTTTTTTAATATGCACAAAGCCATCTAAGTTTTTAAGAAATGATCTATTGTTTATATTTTTATCAATATTCCTTTAGCCAGTTTCTTACATTCTGCACTCACTATGGTGATAGTTATAGATTTTTACATTTAACAGAGAACTATGTAAAAATGTCAATTTATTTCTTAAAACTTGAAGTTAGCTCTCAAGTTCCCAATTCTGTTAATCTTGACATTTTGTGGTAAACGTGGCTATTTTTAGATTTCTTCCCCTTCATTCATGTTTTGAGCAAATTTGAGACCTGCCCTATCCTTTCAACAACACCCTAGGCCCCCTAAAAGCAGGATCTGTGATCTGTGTCCAGTCTCTAGAATATAGTGGTAACTAATTCCAAGATAGCTAGAAAATAGTATTTGAAAAATGCTTATGGAAAGGGATAGCATGCATTTTCCTATAGAATAACTTGAAATAAATTACGTAGTTTGTGATAATGTCTCACTAGAGTTTTTGTTTGTTTGTTTGTTTTGTTTTTTAAGAAAAATTTAGTCACTCTGGGGGCACCTGGGTTAAGCATTTTAATTCTTGATTTCTGCTCAGGTCATGATGTCAGGGTCCTGAGGTAATCCCAGCATCAGGCTCTGCCCTCAGCACAGAGTCTGCTGGAAATTCTCTCCCTCTGCCCCTCCCCCCACTCGAGCTCACTCACTACCCGCCCCCCAAAAACATACATACACACATACCTACGTACAGAAAATCTTTTAAAAAATTAGTCACTTCTGGACCCTTTCAAAGAATTTTTCAGAACATCTTTCCTGTTGATTAGCTGATTCTGTGCTTTTATTTTTACATTCTTTTTATGACTTACCCTACAGATGAAATGGTGTGTGTTATTTCTCAGAAGGAAAGTAATATTACCAGCCCTGGGGGGTGGTTTCTTCCCAACCCGAAGGGTTACTGGTATATATTAGAAATGACCTTTTAGATGCCCACAGAGTTTCCAGTGAGTATCCTAGAAACTGAGCTAGAAAAAGAGAGGGATAATGAACGGTGCTTTAGTTTAGCCATAATGCCTGATTGAAATGTAATGCAAACTAACATTTTATGACTTTCATAAAGCATTTTCTAGTTTAATAGTTTTCATTGACATTTCCATATGTAGTATAATAAAGAAGATATTATGAGAGATGAAATAGATAAATCCGTACATTTGAGAACAGCCAAACCCCACTGTGCGTGTCCTAAATTATATGCAGGTCTGTAAGTGACTTCCTCAGGTGCTTTATACTGCTTTGCATTCTGTGACTCGTACCTGCCTGGAAAAAACTCAGAAGAAACTCAGCTGCACATGTCTCTGTTAGGAAGTTAAGCTATTTCTGTACAAGTGAGTGTCCAGGAAGAAAGTGTGAGTTCAAGTATCTGGCAACTGGGGAGGGTCAGTTGAAAATTTCTTTTCTGTCTCATATGTTACAATATTGGTATTTTGAGAACCTCGGAAGATATGGAATCGGTGAGACTCATAAGCAAATAGAAATAACAAACTAATAAGGACTGTCAAATCTATAGAAATATCTATCTATAGAAATGTCTGAGAATATACTGCTTTTAGAATACCTTTGCACATCTTATAACAGAACTGCAAAATACTAGAATTTAAGCCTAATTATCTAAAAGTATGACATGGTTTCTCAATAATGGATAGTGACATGGAAGATGTACCTTCTTATCTGTTTGGGGGAGAAAACTTTTGTTCTATGGTTGAAAATGTTTCTATACTAATTTGAGAATTGGTATATAAATTCCAATTTATTCAAAGAAAATTTCCTTTCAATTGAGAGAGAGCCTATGTATGTTGACTATAGGACAAATTAGAAAGGTAGGATTATCACAAATTCAAACAAAAGCATATTCAATTTTTATTTTATTTTTTAATTTTTTAAAGATTTTATTTATTTATTCATGAGAGACATAGAGAGAGAGGCAGAGACACACACAGAGGGAGAAGCAGGCTTCCTGCGGGGAGCCCGATGTGGGACTCGATCCCAGGACCCTGGGGTCACGACCCAAGATGAAGGGAGATGCTCAACCACTGAGCACCCCCAAGCATCCCAGTATATGCAATTTAAAAAAATGAGTATAATGGGGATCCCTGGGTGGCTCAGTAGTTTAGTGCCTGTGTTTCACCCAGGGCGTTAACCTGGAATCCCAGGATCGAGTCCCATGTCGGGCTCCTGCATGGAGCCTGCTTCTCCCTCTGCCTGTGTCTCTGCCTCTCTGTGTGTCTCTGTCTATCTCTCTCTCTTTATCATGAATAAATAAAATTTAAAAAAAATGAGTATTACTTAACTGTCTGTATTGAGTTTTATTAACACAAAACAAGTAAATATGGAAATTTAAGACAGATTTACATATAATAATTTAATGCCACTTTTCTTTAAAATATATAAGGACACGTAAAAATAGAAAGATGAAGAGAATTGAAAGAAACAAAACCTCACAGTAATTTATATAACTTAAAATAATTCAACACTAGTGGCATTTCAAAAAAGAAAGATTGAAAATGATCCTTTCAAAAAATAAAAGGAACTGGAGCGTCTGGGTGGCTCAAGTCGGTTAAGCATCTGACTCTTGATTTCGGCTCAGGTCACAGTCTCAGGGCTGTGGAATCAAGGCCTTCATCAGGCTCCATGCTCAGCAGGGAGTATACTTGAGATTCTCTCTCTCCCCCTCTGCCCCTCACCCCAGTCTCTCTCTCTCTCTCTCTCTCTCAAATAAATACATGTCTTTTTTTAAAGGAACTAATTATAACAGAATATATATAACTTAACTTGCAAAGCGCTTTATCAGTCTTCAGGACTTTGTAGTTCATCAGCTTACTTAGATCTTACCATATACAAATACATGTTTCATATTATCTATTCTAAACCAAACAACCAAACAAAAACAAATTAAAAATGATTTTTCTACAAAGAACAATGTTTTTTTTATAAAGCATGCTGACTGAATTGTGGATGACATAAGATCATACACAATATACTCTTGTATAACCATGTACAGAATCAGAAATACCTCTCTACGTTCATGTCATGGAATTAAATATGTCAGATGGAATCTTTAAAGATTAATACAAAGTACTGCATTTATTTTAAAAATCTAGACAGATATAGGATATTTTAATGGATTATAAGCTTGATAAAAAACAAAACTGTGAAATGGTCACCCTAAATCAAATACCAGAGACATTTAAATTTCATTAATAATGTGTTATCTCTATTAAGGAGGGTGATAGTTTCATTGTCCTTGGTCCATTAGACCTTAGTATGCTATTATTTTTGTTTCAGTTAGACTTACTGGATGAATTACAATAATAGTTTACATAAAGTAAAATCCACCCCCCCCCCCTTTTTTTTTAAAGATGTATTGGGATGCCTGGGTGGCTTAGTGGTTAAGCGTCTGCCTTTGGCTCAGGGCATGATCCCGGGGTCCTGGGGTCAAGTCCCACATCAGGCTCCCTGCAGGGAGCCTGCTTTCCCCTCTTCCTATGTCTCTGCCTCTCTCTCTCTCTCTCTCTCTCTCTGTCTCTCATGAATAAATAAATAAAATCTTTAAAAAAAATAAAAAAAGAGATGTATTTATTTAAGAGAGAGAGACAGTGTGTGCAAGCAAGGGGAGGGGCAGAAGGAGAAGGAGAAAGAATCTTAAGCCGGCTCCCCACTGAGTGCAGAGCCTGCTGTGGGACTTGATCCCATGACCTTGAGGTCAGGACCTGAGCTGAAACCAAGAGTTGTATGCTTAACCGACTAAGCCACCCAGGCGCCCCTCAAATTCTCCCTTCCTATGTATCTAGGATGATGAAATTTGACAAATGTGTACAAACATGTAAACACCAGCACAATCAAGATATACAGTATTTCCATCCCCAAAAGTCCCATCAGAGCCCTTTGCATTCAGTCTCCTCTCTTCATTCCTAGCTCCTGACAAAGACTGATCTGACTTGGGCCAAAATGGTTTTGTCTTTCAGAATAGCATGAACAACGGAATCCTTCGGTATATAGGCCTTTCTGTGTGGCTTCTCTTCTTTAGCATAATGATTTTTAAAATATGTCCATCTTGAAAAGGGAGCCCTCTTGCACTGTTGGTGGGAATGCAAACTGGAGCAGCCACTCTGGAAAACAGTGTGGGGGTTCCTCAGAAAGTTAACCACAGAACTCCCTTATGACCCAGCACTTGCACTACTAGGTATTTATCCAAAGAATACAAAAATAGTGATTCAAAGAGGCCCAGGTACCCCAATGTTGATAGTGATAGTGTCCACAGCAGCCAAACTATGGAAGGAGCCCAGATGTATATCTACAGATGAATGGATAGAGAAGATGTGTTATATATATATGTACACACACACACACACACAAATATACATATATATACATATATATACAAAAGAATATTACTTAGCCATCAAAAATAATGAAATTTTGCCATTTATAATGACATGGATGGAACTAGAGGGTTTTATGCTAAATAAAATAAGTCAGAGAAAGAAATACCATATGATCTCACTCATATGTGGAATTTAAGAAACAGATGAACATGGACGACAGGAAGGAAAAATAAAATAAGACAAAATCAGAGAAGGAGGCAAGCCATAAGACACTCTTAGCTATAGCAAACAAACGGAGGGTCGCTGGAGGGGAGGTTAGTGGGGGACGGGGTAACTGGAAGGTGGGCATTAAGGAGGGCACGTGATGGAATGAGCACTGGGTGTTGTATGCAACTGATAAGTCACTAAATTCTACCCCTGAAGCTAATGATACAGTATGTGTTAACTAAATTGAATTTAAATTAAAAAAAATTTAAATATGTCTATGTTGTGACCCGTGTCAGTAGTTTTACAACATCTAGGTGACAAGGATAACAAGTCAGCCCATGTCTTTGATGAATGCAGTACCTCTGGAGCTCTTCCTTCAGCTTGGTACTCTAACTTTGATTTTGAAACAAAGAGAGATAAAAGCACTGACATTAAGGAAAGAATTCCCTGAAACTATTCTACTAAATTTGAATTAAATTATCCTGAGTGGAGAGGATAAAATCTTTCGAAGATTCAGAACTGCTTAATGACTATAAGTTTTTCTTAAAATTCATGAAAGAGTGTCCTTAAAAAAATATTACCTGAAAAAAAAAATTACCTGGAGAATAATGAAAACAGATGATTACCAAAGCTCGGTAATAGGAACTTGTGAGTTAATTCTACCGCTCTTTCTTCTTTGGTGTTTACTTGGAAATGTTCACTATAGCTTGAAAAAAAACCTAAAAAATAGTGAAATTTTAAAAATTATAGCAGTGATAACTAATAAATTCATTTTGTCTCTGAAAGGAGTAATAACTCACCAGTGAGGTGCCCACTGAATGGTAAATAAGAGGCAAGAACTAAGGCTTTACGTGGTTGATTTCTTTCTGTTAGTTTTGTTAATATTTTGTATCTACATTTCTGCTTCTTTTGTGCTACCAATAATTTTACCAAAAAAAAAAATCATTGTCACTTAAATTAGCTTGTAAGTTTTAGAATTAAAAATCTCAATTCAAAAAAAAACTTAAAAAAAACTCAATTCAAAAAACTAAAAAAAAAAATATTTTTCTTAAAATCCCCATTTTGTAAATGAATATGTTTTTTTAAAATATAAATTACCTATTTCCTTCGCAAAAAATGTTAACTTTCTATTAATATTTATTTTTCTTTTGCATTTTGCTATGCAAAAATACAGTGAAATAACTTTTTCAGCTTATAACGGTAATGTTAATATGTGCATTGTGGACATCAAAGAAGTATGTCAATTACAGAAAACTAAGAATTTTTGGTAAGATCCAGTAAAATATTTTAAATTTGGTTAAATTTTAAAATCTCATCTACATAGTACTATATGAGATTCTGGTGTGAATTTCCTACTTTTTACTCCATGGTCGGTGGTCATTTGGATTTGGATGATTATTTCTAGTTTTTAGTTAAAATGAATATAGTTGCTATAATTATTCTTATGGTGTTGGTAGAATGGGCACACTCATTTTTCTTAGGTATTTATCTAGAAATGAAATCACTAGGTCACAGGGTAGACACATGATCAGCTCTAATAGACACTGCCAAAACATTTCCCAAAGTATTGATTATAGGACCACCAGCAATGTGTGAATATAGTTGCCCTGTAGCAACGCATTGATGTATGTGAGTATGTCTTTCTGGGTGTTAATCTGAATTTCTTTGATGATTAATCGTGTGGATATCGTAAAGGATCACTTAAGTATTTTCCTTTTTGAAAAAAAAAAAGATAATTGTTCATCATTGTCTAACCCATATGTAAGAGTTCTTTATATATGCGCAATTCCAGTTTTTTTATTGGTCATATATCATATATTGTGAATTCCTCTTCTAGTCTGTGGCTTGATATTTCGCTCTCTTCCTGGTCGCAACACATCTTACATATTAATCTCACTGAAATCTCCTAAATGGTATTTATTGTTCCAGTATTTTATATAAAACATGGTGAACTTCGTTTAGTAGTGATATTGAAGGCACATTATAAACCTTCATTATCCTCTCATTCACAAACATTCGAGCCCTTACTACCCCTTCTCTCTCTCTCTCTCCACTCTGTGTGTATATATATAGTGTATATATATAGTGAATATTCATATATATATATATATATATATATATATATATATATATATATATATATACAAACACTATGGATGGTATAATATTCTACAGGTGTGGAGTACCCAGGCCCCTAAATGAGGCAAGAGTAAATGATCTTCACAAGATCCACTTTTTTAGAAGAAAACTCTTTCTTGAAAACAATTCCTATTGGTCCCTAAATGTACAATAAAGGATACACAGGTCAATGCCCTCGTCATTAATGAAATGCAACCACCTCCACGCAAAGTCAGTTATGAAACTCAAGATAAAATAAGATTTCTCCCTACATAATAATTTTAAATATTAGGTTGCAATACAAACCCACACATCCCTCTGTGTATTACACTGCTGTTTCACATTTATTTTTGTTATTTTTTAAAGATTTTATTTATTCATGAGAGACACAGAAAGAGAGAGAGGCAGAGGGAGAAGCAGGCTCCATGCAGGGAGCCCGACATGGGACTCAGTCCCGGGTCCCCAGGATCACGCCCTGGGCCAAAGGCAGATGCTTAACTGCTGAGCCACCCAGGGATCCCTCACATTTATTTTTTGAAATCATATTTCATAGTTCACAGAAGGTATTGATTTTGCCTTTAGAAAAACAGAATTTGACCATACATATATTAGTCAGTGCTCTGTAAGTCTCAAGTAAATAGTGAGGAAGTTTCTAAGAGGTTATTTCGGGAAAGCCTGAAGTGTTCGTACATATGAAAGTAGTCAATCTAGCTATATTCTTCTTAAATGTCACTTTTGAAGCACCTGCCAGACACTGGCAAACCTGATCCAAACCAAAGGATTGCCTCAATATTATGAAACAGTCTACAGGATAGACAGTGTTATTTTTTTTTTAAGTCTCTGAAAAACAGCAGCAGATATATATATATATATATATATATATATATATATATATATATAATTTTTTTTTTTACTTTTATAGTGTTTTTGTAAAAAGTTTCCACATTTTATTTTTTTAGTACCAAGAACTACCCACCAGGAAATATAGTACATATATTTTAATTCAACTGCATTCATTCACGCCTTGAGTCCAGAACCAGACTACATACGATATTACCTCCTTATGAACACCCCCAGTCTGTTGCAGAGCTCTGCAATGTGATAAATATTTATAAAGAACCGAACTGTGCATGGCATTGCTGTGGGGGTCGTAGAGACCACAATTACTAGATGAAATGTCCATGTTGGCCCAGGAATTTAGGACTTTACTATGAACTTCAGACATGCATAAATATGGTAAAATATAGGGGTGAGGGTGGTAGGTGCTCTCCTGGAACTCAGAGGAAAGAGGCAAGGAAGTTGGTTAAATCCAGAATCATCATTCTACAACAGTGGCAGAAAGGTGGAGTGCACTCAGAATCTTGAGGAAATTTAAGTCTGTCTTGTCAAAGCTCCATACTTGGATCACATCAAGGAACTGCCCTTCTAGGGAACTACCAGCGCCTCTTTTCAGTGCCCACAACTGATGCGCGTTTCCATGTCCTTGCTCAAACCAAGTGCAACTCTGCTCTGCCTCAGATCTTCTTCTCTTGTGGGAAGGGTATTGTTCTAGGGCTAGAAACAAGATGTAGGAGACGTTGTAGCCCCAGCAGGTAATTGGTTGAAACGTTTGAGTCTCTAGAAGCCTGAATTTCAAATAACAGAGTCATTAAATAAAATGCTTCCCCCCCCCCTTGATTTTATTTGTATACACTGTGCAATTAAAATCACTGGCCCCAGTCTCCTGGGCCCCCATAACAGAGTACCGCAGACCGGGTGGTTTAGAGAACAGAAATGTATTCCCTTACACTTCTGGAGGCTGGAAGTCCAAGCGAAGATCCAGAGAGGATACGTTTTGTCCTAGGGCCTCTGTCCTCGGCTTGCAGAGAGCTGCCCTCTCACAGTGCCTCCCCGTGGTCTTCCCCATGCACGCTCATTCCCGGAGACTCTTCAACCTCTTATAAGGACACCGGTCCTCTTAGACTGGGGCTCCATCCTTATGTTCTTATTTAACCCTAATGACCTTGTCAAAGGTTCTCCCTCCCAATATGGTCACATTGGCTGGCTGGGTTTTGTCCTGGACATTTCCGGAGGACACACCTGAGTCTCTAATATTGACAAAGATGCGGCGTGGTAAGCGTGCAAAAGGGATGGCAGTAGAATGTCTTTTCTCGTTCTCTCTCTTTTGTTGAGAATTTTAAGAGAGTACGGAAACAAAGCTTGAAGTCTGCTCTCCATGCTATAAAACACAAGCGTAGAATGGACTTTGAGACGTTCTCCACTGACTTGTCTCTCATGATGCATGGCATAGTTTTTGTTTGTGGATTTGGTTCTATCCTTGATAGTTTCTCTCTTTAGTTTTTTTAAGGGGAGAAATTCTCCGTTTTTTTCTTGCTCACACTAAATTACACCCCTTTTCCGTGGATTCTGCTTAATTCTACTTAATTTATCTTCCTTTCCGCTGCTTCCACTACCAGTAGCTGACAGAAGTGACCATAAACACTAATAAACTGATTTAAAATCCTATCTTACCCTAATTTACCACTTCCATAAAGTCTCACATTTAACATTGTGAGTCTATTGGCAGGTTCATCTATCTCCTAGGTTTACAATACTTTTCTTTGTGTTAAAACCCAGCAATCCCTCCAGTTTATTATTGTTTTACAAGGTTTTCTGTTCAGTATATGCTGGCAATTTATAAATCCCTTTTCTATCTGAATCTAGATATCAAGGGAAGCCTTAGATGCTGGGTAAAACCCCGAATTTTAGAAAGCAGATGGTTTAAGTATTTGGATGACCTAGCCAAAGAGTAGTGCAGACAATTAAATTAGAGATATTGAAATATTAACAGGTATAGTGTGAATGCATTCATGCATCAAGAAATGAATATCATGTTCTTAAGTGGCTTTAGCTGAGTTAGTGTTAGTCTGTGACTTTTGGGTTGGTATATTAGACACCAGACCCTACAGAACTCAATAGAATGGCCATTTACTCAGGGGAAGTTAGTGAATCACCCTTGCTGGCCGGCTGGGTACAACTTTCACCTACACAGCATCATTATTGCAATATAATAGAGTGTACCAGTTAAAACAATGAAACTTAGGTCTGATGAGTTAATTGTCCTCTTTCCCCTCCTGATCTTTAATATATTTTGGTTAAAAACCTACCACTGATGTCATCAGTTAATTATCTATATAGCGATTACAGTAGTAATGCTTTGTCCTTACGATGGACGACATTTTATCTAAAATTTTTATTATGAGTAATGAAAATAAGTTAAACAGATGTGATTTCATGCCTTAAACGACCCACCTTTTCAGCAGCACCTGGGTCATCAAGAGTCACTCAGTCGGTTAAGCAAGTGATTCTTGATCTCAGGTCTTAATCTCAGGGTCATGAGCTTTGACCCTGCGTTGGGCTCCATGCTGAGCGTGGAGTCTACTTAAAAATACAAACAAACACACCTTTTCAAATACAATTACTGAGATAATTTTAGTTTCTATTGGCATGTGCTTACCCCAAGGAAGTTGTATAAATTATGACTCCTTTGCTTGTTTGTTCTGTTTTTAAGTAGCATTCTAACCAAGCAATTTTGTACTTATATTGATATTTTGTATTCGAATGGCTCATTTGGTTCATTAAAAAAATAATTTGTTTCTGTATACCAACAATGAATTATCTGAAAGATAAATTTAAAAGCAACTCAGTGAGTTAAAACATCTGCCTTCAGCTCAGGTCATGATCGTGGAGATCCGGAAGGGATCCAGCCCTGGGTCAGGCTCCCTGCTCAGCAGGGAGAAGCAGGCTCCCTTTTTGTGTTCACGGTCTCTCTCTCTCAAATAAATAAATATCTTTTTTCAAATATTTTATTTATTCATTCATGAGAGACACAGAAACAAATACATAGGCAGAGGGAGAAGCAGGCTCCCTATGGAGAACCTGTTGCAGGACTTGATCCCAGGACCCTGGAGTCATGACCTGAGCTAAAGGCAGATGCTCAACCACTGAGCCACCCAGGCATCCTGATAAATAAAATCTTAAAAAAAAAATTAATAAAAGCAATGCCATTTGCAATAGTACTGAAAACAGTAAAATACTTAGGTATGACATGAATCAAAGAGGTGAAAGACCTGTACACTGAACACTATTAAGCCATTGATGAAAAGGATGGAAGAAGACACAAATAAGTGGAAAGATAATTCATGTTCTTAGTTTAGATGAATTACCATTACTAAAAACGTCCATGCTTTTACAAAGTGGCCTACAGACTCAAGGCGATCTCTTTCAAAATTCCAATAGCATTTTTCGCAGAAATAGACAAAACTGTCCTAAAATTTGTATGGAGCCACAAAAGACCTCAAAGAGCCGAGGTAATCCTACCAAAGAAGAACAAGTCTGAGAGTATCGCACTCTCTGATTTCAAGCTGTCTTACAAAGCTGTGTTAATGAAAACAGTGATGCTGGCATAAAAACAGGCACATAGGCCAGTGGACCAGAACAGAGAATATGGACATAAACCACACATATATGGTCAGCTAATTATTGACAGGGTATCAGGAACATACTTTTAAATAAGTGTTGCTCTGGGGTTCCCTGGGTGGCTCAGCAGTTGAGCATTCTGGGATTGAGTCCCGTGTCGGGCTCCCCGCATGGAGCCTGTTTCTCCCTCTGCCTGTGTCTCTGCCTCTCTCTCTGTGTCTCTCATGAATAAATAAGTAAATGTTTAAAAAAATAAAATAAAATAAATGGTGCTGGGAAGGTTGGATATCTAAATGCAAAAAAAAAAAAAAAAGGAACTGAACTATGTACAGCATGGTGACTATAGTTGATAATACAGTTTTGTATTAGGTTTTAGGGTAGATCTGAGGCATTCTACACACACACACACACACACACACACACACACACACAGTTACCTACGTTCACTATGTGAGCTGATGGATATGTTAATTATCTTGACCTGGATGATCATTTCGCCACATATATGTATATGAAATCATCATTTTGTAGGTCTTAAAATATATGTGATTTAAATGACTTTCAGAAAACAATCTAAAATGAGAAATCTCAATAGGCTCTTGGTAAAAATAAATGAAATCAATGCTTCGCTAAAAAAGGTGTTCTCTGAAGCAAAAGGAACTTGGTGTAATAATGTTAAAGGAAAGGTTGAACACATAAACATGATAATGAATCTTGCTGTAAACTAGTCTTTCCCAGTGTGTGTTGTGAGAGATGTACTAAGTAGAGCCTTCGGTGTGCGTCTTACGCATGGCAAAGATCCAGAGGTAAATAGAACATGCAGTCTTTCCCAAGCTTGTTTGGTTCTAGAACTTTTCTCCTACATTCATCTGGTGAAAACAGTCAAGGAAATGCTGTTTTAACCAAACCCCGTATGCACCCTTTTAGGTTGGAATTTTACAGAAGCTAAAATGAATATTCAATCCCTTCACTTTGAAAATGGATTTTTTTCAAAGGGCAAGATCGACAATCCGCGTTCACTTTTTCTGAAACACACCTCAACCCACAGTGTTGATAAGACTCGAAGGCGCTGATTATCCCTTCCCTTTGATCTGGAATTTCACCTGCAAATTCATAGCCTTAAGCATCCTATAATTTGACACTAATCTCTCCACAGTAACCACTGTTAACTGTATTTTTTTAGTAGGAAAATTAGAATTTTAAGACCAGGGTGATAACATAAAATCGAACAGCAGAAGAAATCAAGCTATTTTCACCCTGAAACCACACTACCCCTGAAGGCCGTGATAGCAGTTTTCTGTATGTCTCCAAGGAGCAGAGAAATCATTTCAATGCAGCCTATGGAAGAATTGTCAAATAGGATGGATCATCTTAAGGCGCTCAAGCGTTGCATAGGTGTGGTGAGGGGGGACTCAACATTTTTACGGGCAGTTATTTATAGGGACATTCACTTGTGAGTGCGTCCTCTATTTATTTGTGTTTGTTTGTCTAGTTGTAATGTACCTGGGGGCCTGCAATTAGTTTCTGGGTTGTTAACTTTCAGGTTTATTGTTCACTATCTATAGACCTTCCAGCTCCAGATCTCTAAGCTGTACTTTATATGTTAGATGTGAGCACTTGGTTAATATAAGCGACCGTGACACCTTGAAGTTCAGCGTGGATGTTCACAACGACCTCCCATGGCCCTGTGACTGTGTCACCGCGGAGAGCAGGTGTAGACACTCCTCTACGGTGACCATCTCACCTGAAGAGTTCCGACTCATTCATCTGGGAAGGTCGGTGGTTACCACAGAAAGACTTAACGATGACGGTGACCCAGACGTAAAACTGAAAGAGACGTGAATCCAGGGAGGATTTTAAAGAAAAGCTACTTTAGGATTACAGCACCAGAACTGGTGCCCTTGTCCACAGTATACTTTATTTTTTTTTTAAGTAAAGTCATCCAAAATTATTTGGTTTGAAAATTTCAGAAATTGAATGAAGGATATTACTTTTTAAATCACGTTTTACATGAAGCTCAGTCATCTTTGAAATAAAGTGACTTATTTTCCAGTTGTATATGGCATATCATCCAAAATGTCAAGCAAGTTTCAATAATATTCAGTAGGTAATTTACAGGTTAAGAAAATAATAAGATATTGCATGATCCCAAGGTGAGGTCACAGGCTCTAGCTTGGTGAAAAATCCACAAAGGTGACTGGCATTCTCACTTTATCCTAGAAATAGGAATTTAATAAAGAACTGTATACACTACAAAGAATTCCCTGACCCTTAATTTAGCTCCTTTTTGTTTATTACGGTCTTCGTAGAAAAATTATAAGCATCACTTGGGCAAAAGTAAAAACAAGCATCTATGATTTTGCTCAGAGAAAACCAGTGAGAATATTTTCTTTTGTGTAATATGTACAGATATATTGTCGAGAAAAAGAAACTGCCTTTTTTCCTCTCAAGCATTATAGTTTACATTTAATATACACACACATATATATATATATGATATCTTTGTTACATGAGTGAATCATATGAAAGTAAGTATAGGGGAATGTACGGTAAAATACTTCTAGCTTTTCTGTAGGTTTGGATTTTTTTTTCAAAATAATAAATTCGATTGGCGAAAGCATATTATTTTATGTCATAGCTATATTACCATTTGTTAGCCAATTCTTTTTTTAAGAACATTTATTTTAAAAAAAGAACATTTATATACTGTGCAAAATTTTCTTTTTAAGATTTTATTTATTTCAGAGACAGTGAGTGAGAGTTCACTTCATAGTGTGAGTGTGGGGGAGGGCCAGGGGCGAAGCACACCCTCTGCTGAGCGGGGAGGTCCGTGCAGAGCTGGATGCCAGACCCCACCTCAGAACCCAGGGATCATGACCTGAGCCCAAGGCAGATGCTTAACCGCCTGAGCCACCCAGGTGCCCCAAAGGTATTTTGTTTTTTAAATTAACATTGCGACTCTCTAGTAAGCTGTACATACCTCTTGCCTCTTTCCAGTTAGTTCCTTCATCAGTCGCCTGATGGTTGCATGTAACAGAAGCCATTTCTTTATGCAGAAATAGATTTTTAATATGGAATTAGTTATCACAAAGTCTTTGGAAGGGCTGCAGGAACCACCTCTCATTTTTCCAGGCATGGCTTATAGGATAGCATGATAATAGAGACCTTCCAAGGCCATTTCTATGCCTGCTTGATAGGAAAGCATGGGGTTCCAGAAGCTACTGCCCAAACTACTGAATCTAGAGCCCACCACTTCTCCTAAGATCCAGTGAGCTCACAGTCACTGGCTTTAGGACCGCACTGCCTCAGCCATAATGCAAAGAGAAATGCGCCCCACAACCTGCACCTTGAAGACCACGGAGCCAGGATCCCAGCGCTTGCGCTGAGCATGCAGTGCCAGCCAATGCCTCTGAAACTACCCTGTCACAGCAGAAGCAGCAGATGCTGCCTTATGTTCATCCTCCTAATCTCACGCAGGTGCATGTACTTGGTGGCAGCTATGACTCGGCAAGTTGTAAAGTCATCACTAGCTTTCCAGGCTTCAGGCCTGCAGTAGCCAATCTGCGGTGTGTTAACACTTTCTTAGAATAAATTCCAGAATATTGAATTTCTGGGTCAAAATCATTAGTCTATAAATATCACAGCAATATATCAGAGCGCCTCTTCTCACGTGCCCTCTTTCACGACACCGTGTTTTAACATTCTTTTTCTTATTATTTGTATATAGTCAAGCAAGTTGGTATCTGCGTTGCTATTTCACCTATAGGTGTACATGCTTGATTGTCCAGGGAGACGGTTGTATTGTTGGAAAACTGGGGGAAGAACAGTGTGCATCAGAGAGCAATTCCTGGAACGTTGACAGACACAGCTATCCAATATCCGATTTTTCTTTTTTTTTTTTTTTTTTTAATTTTTATTTATTTATGATAGTTACACACAGAGAGAGAGAGAGAGAGGCGCAGAGACACAGGCAGAAGGAGAAGCAGGCTCCATGCACCGGGAGCCTGACGTGGGATTCGATCCCGGGTCTCCAGGATCGCGCCCTGGGCCAAAGGCAGGCGCTAAACCGCTGCGCCACCCAGGGATCCCCAATATCCGATTTTTCTGATTGAAAGGAGTCATAGATTTGACACATTATCCTTTCTTTAGATCTTTACTCAAAATCACCTGAGTGAGAAATTCCTTGTTCCAATATTTGAAATATGAAATGCCATCTTGGCATTTTTTAAATATTTTATTTATTTATTCATCAGAGACACAGAGAAGCAGAGGGATGCAGGACTTGATCCCAGGACCCCGGGATCATGACCTGAGCTGAAGGCAGATGCTCAACCGCTGACCCACCCAGCATCCCACCATCTTGACATTTTATATCTCCTTTAGGGTCTTATATTTTTCTCTTTAACACATAACATTAACACTTTATATATCTTAATTATTTTGTCATGTCTTTCCCCAGTAGACTATAAACTGCCTGAGAGGAGAGAACTTGGATGGTTTTATTCATTGCTATATTTCCACTATCGAGTACATAGAGACCACTCAATAATATTTCATGAACGAACAAAGAAATGGATATTTGTTTTCTGGCACCTTCTGTGTTTTACTAAATAAAGCTTACATATGGGACTTCTGCTTCCCACTTGGGTTGTAAAAAGTGGCCTGGGACCACTGTTCCTACCCTAACAATGAAAACAAGTGAGATAGATCACCTAATCACAGTTTAAAAAAAAAAAAATCTTAGATAAAAATCTATTGAGATCTGAGGCTGCAAAGAAGGCCACAGAAGCTAAAATCCAGAAACTAGTAAATCCTTTCTGGGAGAAAAGAGCTGCTTCAATCATGGCAGAGAGACAAGACGAGGAGGGATCTAGGGAAGGCATGAGGGAAGAAGAATCAGCAGAACAAATGAAGTTTTCCCAGACCCTTTGGGAGGATGCGATGAGTTGGAATTCCCCATAGATCTTCACCGAGCGTGCGGGGTCAGAGACCAAGGGCTGGCGGGGGGCTGGGGGCTCGGCTGTCGAAATCCCTTCACAGCCTGGGAGATGTTCAAGAAGTGCAAGATGAGCTGCAGAGTCCTGAGTTAGGTTTGCAGAAAGAAACCCCTCGAGGGGCTCCAGAGCTTCCCTGAGCACAAAGAAGGAACTGCCTGTGGCAGGAGGCAAGGAAGGTATATGAGAAAAATTCCTCTAAAGCACTCAGAATTTTACCGAGTGCAAAACAGGGATTTCTGGAGGTGAGGCAGCAGGGGAGGTAAACTGAGAGACCTCCATCCCAGGTGCTTCAAGTCATCAACATGTGCAAGGTAGTGGCTGTTGAAGTTTACAGCTGGGTAGTCATCGGTCTGAAAGAAATCTCCCGAAGCCCAGGAAAACCAGGTGTAGGACTGGGGGTGAAGAGGATTCCAAGCAGCCCAAGCAAAACAAAACAACAGAACCCTGGTATTTGGGCCAGTCAACAGAGATCCATCACTCATGGTGTGGACCACTGGCATCTGGACATAGAGATACACTGGAGTCTCATCAGGGCTCAGACCTCAGCAAGGAGGTGACATAAATCACGTGGGCCGCACAGACTACTGGATAGCTTATGACCTAGGACCTCAGGCACACAAAAGACTCAAGCAGAACATTCCAAGGTCTCAGAGCTCATCTCTCAGATGTGAAATGTGCTGGGTTTGAGCAATCCAGGCCTGCTGAGTTAGCCCTTAACTCCTTCCCACACAGAAACCTTAAGATGATTTTTCATACTGAGAGGAAATGACGTGTTGGGAGAAACAGAGAGCACCCAAAAGGCAAATATTACGGGCCCAAAAGGTGAATATTATCAGTATTTCATGGGCAAACATGATGAATATATAGTTTTTAACTCTTTATAAATATAGCTGCTAGGGTGGCTAAAATCAAAAAGGCTATATGTTGACACACCATATAGTGACAAGTTTTTTGAGTAATGGGAATTCTCAGACTTCACCGGTGAGAGCAAAAAAGTTACCTTTTTTTTTGTTTTGTTTTGTTTTTTTTTGTTGGTAACTTCTCTAAGAAGAGTTAGCTTCCTATGAAGTATGAGAATATTCAATATGAGACCATATTCGGGCCTCACCACCACCTGAAATAATGATTTCATGTTTTCTTATAAAGATAAACATGTATCAACCATATGACCCAGTAATCCCAAGACTAGGTGTCCAGGAGACATAAAACTATGTGTATACAACGATACGCACAAGCATGGCCCATACTGGAAGCAATCGAAATGTCTACCAGTGGAGGAACAGGTAAGCAAATCGTAGTTTACTCGCACGATGGAATGCTACCTAGAGATAAAAGGGAATAATCCATGGATACATGCAACCTCAAAGGCTGTGATCTGCAAAAGAGGTCAGACACAAGGGCACGCATCGTATGATTCCATTCATACAAAGTCCTAGAACCAATCTACAGTGAAAGAAATCAGAATAGTATTTAGCTTGAAGATCAGAGTGTCATTGTACATAAACTTCCCTGCATATGTATTCAGTGTAAATCCTAAAAAATAAAAAAAAAATCACTCGCTGAAAGTTCCATCATCTTATATGCTTAGAGATGCAAAATTTCTAATATAACATTGCAGAGCCTGAGCATAAAATACTGTTGGAAAAGAAAAGGTCCCTCACTTTTCAGTGGGAAAGAATTAGGGAAACTAAAATATACTGATCTAAGGGATGCGTATTAGCCCACATTAGCTAACATCTAGAAAAATCTCAGTGTGAATGTGAAAATCATTAGATTCTAAGTCTGTTAAAATTACAAGGATTTTTTTTTTTTTTTCTATTCAGTGAATCCTCCACTTTGCACAGGAGGCTCCTTACATCTGAAGTTTTCAAGAGGCTGCTGTTCGGTATTAAATTTTGAATCTTTGAACGTATCTCAGAAGATAGAATCATAGAAATTATTAGCTTCATATATGTAGGCATAGGGTCGCCCCAGGGGGGCACAGCAGTGGAGCATCTGCCTTGGGCTCAGGGTGTGACCCCGGGTCCTGGGATCGAGTCCCACATTGAGGTCCCTGCATGGGGCCTGCTTCTCCCTCTGCCTGTGTCTCTGCCTCTCTCTGTGTCTCTCATGGATAAATAAATAAAACCTTTAAAAAAAAAATATGTATCCATAGGCTGAAGACCTAGCTTTTAGTTAGGCAAACGCATTTTTAAGGAACTCGGGAAACCCGTGCAGTCGGCAAAGCAGGCCACGGCCTGTGGTACGGCCTTTCCATCTGCCAGCACCTCGGGGAGCCCCAGGTATAGCCATACAGATCCAGCTCCCTTCGAGGTGACCTTTCAGAGTGCTGTGTCAACGGGGTCATGGGACACGTTCAGAAATTCCTCAGAGGATCTTTTCATCATGTTGAAAAAGCTTCATTAAAAGTGATCCATCTGTGTCTACCTACCTGTTCACTAACCTATTAGTTTTATTTGAAATTGCTGATTTCTTTTAAGCAAAAACAAAACAAACAGTAAAATTAGACGAGACTCATCTGGGTGAGATGCTGACTCTGGTCTTTGGGAATTTTGGGAGGAAACCATTGGTATAGATCTAACGTAACCTGCTGAGATCGCCACTTGAGCCT